>NC_061775.1:16578818-17293818 GCF_022458985.1 Mugil cephalus
GAAGGTGGAGAAACAATCCACTGAAGCAGCTGTAGTGATAAGGCATTCAATTAAAAAAATAAAAATAAAAAAAATAACACCAGTTAAATAAGAAGCTCCTACTACCCCAATGATGCAAAGATATCTGTACATCCTTTTCTGAATTTTTCTGAAGCAAGCGCAAAGCTTTTGTGCAAACAAGGAGCTGCATCTGCCGTCGCATCACAGTTTGAAGTGTGGATGTGAATCTCAAAGCGTCACTTTTGACTCACCTCAGCGACAGAGGCCGTCTCCTGTCCTCTCCTGTCCCGTCCTCTCCTCTCGGGGTGTCTCCTCTCACAGAAACCGCCTCTGAATTGTGTCTGTCAGGTAACGCTGCTGCACTTATCGCCGAGCTCCATTTTTTTATTGCTGCACTTTAGTTTCTGACTTAGACTTCAAACTCTGCAACACGCAGCGCTGCGTGCCCGGCCGTCACCGTGACGTTGGCAGCCGATCACATGACAGGAAGTGCCGCCGCGGGACGTAAACAACTTTACTACGGCGACCACGAGGTCTGCTCCAGCCTGCTCCAGCCTCCTGCCCTTGTCTGAACATTGGCCTGGCTGGACACAAACAGCAACGGACTTGACGCACGCCTACAATTCTGTTTGTTTATTAGCTTATCAGTCATTTGTTTAGGTCATACAAGCTTATCAGTTGATAGCCTACTTATGCCGCCTTATCTCCCTGTATGTTTTTCAGAATGACCCACCTCCCTTGACCTATTTTAATGACGCCACCATGCAAATGGCATGAAAGTTTTAAAAGCACGGGCCACCCAACGTTTCAGATCATTTTCACGTACTATAATAGCAGAACTATCTCCATCAATCTAAACTGATAAATAAAGGGAGAGGTTCAACATTCAAAAAAACTCACCTGACTAGCCCGATTTGTTTGTTAGTAGTTCAGGGCTGTTACGTTCATTCTTCAGTTAGAAAAGTTTTTTTTAAAATTATTTTTTTATACAATTTCTGGTCTATAATACAGATTTACAGGTTTATTATTATTTTAGCATTATATATGTGTCGTGTCTTAAAGATGCTGCATGTGAAAATTATTGCAACTCCGAAAAGGTTCATTATTTCAAGAAAATTAAAGAAACATGTTGAACCAAAGTCAGTCTTCATTTGGGAACCTACTTCATAGCATCTAGTTATTTGTGTTTCTTTGCTCTGAAGCAGATGGACAGACTTGCTGCAGTCGCACTAATCATTTTAATCATGTTTAAGGAAGTAAGGACAAGTCTTCCATTCTGTTTTTTTTTGCTTTGAGTAGTTACACAAGATACAGAAAGAACATGCTCTTATCCAGACACTCGTCTAGTTTGGCCAGTCATCTTACCGGTCCTGACCTTTTTTAGTAATCCATTCCTCACCTCATCAAGCCCTGCAGACGCATTACTTTATCTCTGGAGACTGAGTCATTTAAAGTGTGCGTAAAGACGGGAGTCCTGATGGGTAGTTCTTCTGATAATTGGTTAGCTGAAGGATTTGCACTATGTTAACCTGAGGCAATAATTCCAGTAACAAGGGCCAGTGAATGGAAGAGTGAAACATCAAAATAAAAAGAACATTCAAGCATGAACAATCATTTTATTATATCACAACTATGTACTTTTAACGATAAGCGTATAGCATACAGAAAATGATTTAAAGAAAAGCATCGATTAACTGAGAGAAACGTGACTGAAATGATTAACCCGGGAAGTTTTCATTCTTGTGGGACAGGGGTTGTGTGTGTGTCTCTGTTCCACAGAGTTGTTTGAGGTATGTAAATGAATACACACGGTGCCGTGAATCTATTTTGCATCGAGCTGTTATTACAGTGTGGAGGAACACAAATGGAAAAGCAACCTGGTTCAAGTTTATTATTGAGTAAATGCAGGAATGAACTAATTAACAAGAGTTATATTTAATGATCTGCAAAACTGTTTGAATTTGAAAGTTCAGAGAGATAAACTAGAATTGTTCCTGCATTTATTGGAATTAATTCTAGCTTTAGGTCTTCCTCCTCCTCTTTTTAGGTTATTCTCCCTTGGTCAGGTCACGGGCTTATAGAGAGAGCTGTTGAGCTGCAGGATGTGTACTACATTACAAATAAACATCAACTAGATTTGAATAATTTGGAACGGCCGTGACTGCACATTAGTCCTAAATAACCTGTGGACTTTGTCGCCTCGACAAACTGAAAATAGATGTGGCCATTGCCAGTATGAACAGGAGGAATGATTACAGGACGCTAAATATACTTTAGTGCACACATGGACACGTGACTATTGTTTAAAATCAGGCTTTAAAAGCCCTCAGTGTTTCATGGCCATAATACTTTTATTAAATTGTGTTTTTTTGGTGTTCTTCCTGAAACTGGATTAAATCAACCAGTTTACTTCTGAACAATGTTGTGCCCGTGTAGGAGGCCTAAAGTCAGAAAAGACATAATGTTTAAAACATGTAAACTATAACTCATATGAGCACAAGTCCTTTCAATTTGCTGTTTCTACAGTATTTGTCCCAAATTGTTTTTTATGTAAACACTGAGATTCACACATCTATATGTGTACTGTTGATGACACCAATCTGCATGCATATTCAAACTTAAGAGGGAAACTTAATGTGACAGATATGATATGAACCATAAGTGCTTGCTTAGAGGAGGAAGAATGCGTGCAGGAGCTAACTGATCAGGCATCTAAATCAAATGGATTACGAGCAGTCTAATAAATAAGTCAAAGGTCAAACCTGAGGCGGAAATACTCCACTGGCATTGACAAAAGTGCAACGTAAAGAGGTGAAAGCCTGAAACACACATAAAACCTGCTCTGCGAGTGTACTTAAAGTTGGGATCATTGCAGGTGGAGAGTGTTTTTTGTTTTTTTTGTTTGTTTGTTGTGCAGAAACATCCAGGTTGTACAGCTGACTGGACTCCCCCTGTTGTTTGTTGTCCGATGAAGCATCTTCTGTCATTTTGAATACAGGGCGAAAGGAGACTCCTCGTTCACTTTTCCCTGAAGTGGTGACAGAACACAGGGTTAGGGGTTAAAAGAAATAAATGAGTGTAGAGTAAGTCCCTACTGTCATACCTAGGACAAATTTAACTAAATATAGAATGTGAAGCACTGACGATGAGCCGCCCGTGTGAAGCTGCTAGCGATTTGCTCATTTGTTCATTTGGTGCACGTTAAAACGGATTTGAAGGTCTGTTTAAATTATGCCATTTGTGCATGTTGTCCAACAATAGGAATATTCTGAGGCCTGCGTCAACATCTCGATCCCCCGTCCGCAGTTGTGTGATTTATTAACCTTTCTCAGTTATCATTTCATCACCACCTGCTCATTCTGCAAAATCAGCTGTTTCATCAGTTCGTCATGCTCACTCCTTTCGTATAAAATACACTCTGTTCTAAGCCAGCCAAGCATCCAGAAAGACGTTTACGGCCACTACAGTTGTGAGGCAATAAAGATTAAAACTTTAACGTTATGAGGAATACGTGTGAAATCCCATACAACGGCTCTGCCATAAAATCTTACAGATTTCCAGTTAGTGCTTATATTGAGATCATAACTCTTCCACTCTACCAAAGAACACCGAATTGAAATTCTTTCTAATATATCATCGCCACAGATGAAAATCTAACATAGCGCTCAATGAGTCATTATTCTAAGGAAAGTTATTCTTTTGTCTCGGTGGAGAATCTCCTCGAGACCTGATTCCTGCGCACACAAGAAACAATGTCTCACGGCTGCAGGATGCTGACAGTGTCTAAATACCTGCTGACGCACTGATGGGCCGTTAACGATAAGCTTTCTTTTCTAAAGACTAACTTGAGCCACGATAAATGCACCACACGTTGTCCTGTGAGACTCTTTCACACAATTCAGTCAGACTTCCTGTTTGCGTAGAACAGAGAGCAGCAAACCACCACGCACAATGTTGACAGGAAAAGGAAGAAAATGACACACGACAACATGATGAAAACGTTTAAAACGCCAGAACTCATGCACTGTCAGGGTTATTAGTTACATTCACTGTTTTCATTTTTTTTTATCTTTACACCAGACAGCACAGATGGGTTGTGTATAAGGGTGTGCGTTTGTACTGAGCCTAAAAGAAAGTATAAGTATGCACATAAGTGATAAGTGAAGGAATGAGACAAAAGTAAAGCACTTTAACCGTCTGTTATTTTCATCATTAAGACTATTATTATTGTAGGAATTAAAACTAATAAGTTTAGTTATATACCTGTATCATATGGTAAATAACACAGTTTTAGTTCAAGGTTAAGATCATGGTATTACTATTTTTATTCACTGTTGAGCGAGAAGCCCATTCCACTTTCCCTTCTGTACAATAACCAGGAAGCTTCGCCCCCTGCTGGTGGAAAAACCAAACATGTTACATACAAGGTGCAGTCTCATTAGTCTTCTTTGTTATTTTGGCTCCCATGTTCCTTAATATTTGCATTTATTTTATAAGTAACAGTACTGTACAAAAGTTCAAGGACCTTATGTCATTCCTTATCTATCAATATATTACTATTAAAACTAACAACCTAATTATTAACCAGCTGCAGAATTTTTAACCTGATAATGACACGTAGTGAAAACTGCAGTACATCCCCCGGAAACCACCAGTCTCTGTGCAAAGTTCCTTGTCAATGACATGGATCAAAACAAATCAATCATTACTTAAATTCTGTCTTGAATTAAACTAAAAAGAAGAAAACCTGTGAATGTAACAACTCACCATAGGCACATCTTCAAGCCTCTCGAAGTTGGCCCTCGGTGATCGGATACATTTCACTGTGATTACCACGAGCACGAGAGCGACGATGATACAGAAGATGCAAATGATGGCCACGAGGCCGGGGTTGTCTTTCAAGTCATCTTCTTCCCAGTTCGGTGAAAGAGCTGGAGGCGAGACAAATAGTGAGACTCAATGAACTACATAATGCCTTCTGTCCAAAAAACTAAAAACAAACAAAACTGGACATGATTTAAACACTAAACCTTCCAGTAAAGGACTCTCAGAGTGCAAAACGCACTACAATCAAATATGTACTAAAACCGTTTTGTTCAACAGCAGTTTGTTGCAGGTCAACCTTCCGTTACTTATGGCAACCACTCCTGGCACATCCGCCATTTTGTTTCATCTGCGACCAAACAAATATTCATAACAACTTTCACATTCACCTTCAATGGAGCATTATCATCTTGTATTTATTTATTTATTTTTTTAGTTCTTATTTAATAACAGCTGTTAATGATTTAGTAGAATTTTAGCTTCAAGAGATCAGTCTACTGCTGCCCACACTAGCCACGGCTAACAGTCTGAAGCTAATGTGTTGCTAATCCATCATTCTAAGTAACTGTTAATTTCCTGTTGAGCTAAGTGTTGTTTGCATTTTCTACTTACTAACTGTACTGTACCTGAATGTACTTTGTACTTGCCGCTAAAGATCATTGTGTGTGTGTATAGATTAATCACCGCGTTGTAGATCTACATCCTGGTGGTATTGAACGTTGTTCTATTTCAGGGGTGTCAAACTCATTGTAGATGGGGGCCACAACAGCCTAATTTGATCTCAAAGAAGATCAAGTGAATTAGGAGAAACTATCCTTCAAAAAAAAAAAAAGACTTAGATTTCTTGTCTGCTGTTTAGTCCTGGGTCTCAGTGTTGTGTTCTGTCCACTTTAAAAAAAACTGGGCGAATTAGGAATTGCAGTTATTATAGTTAATTGAAAAAAAATGCAGTCTTCTGTGTGTTTTGTACAGTTTGCAAATTCATGCTGGGCTGTATGATTAACACTCGTGACCTATTTCTTCAATGCACCATATAATAAGATAGTTTAGATAAGTTAGTTTTTCTCATTTGCAGTATAATTGTGAATCCAATCTCCCTCTGCGTCATTATTGCATAACATTTTGGTCTAAATGCCGTTTGTGGTATGTCAGTTCTTATTGTTTTGAAAAAATAAACTACAATAGCCAACTGCAACCTTCAGCCTTTACTGGAATTGTGCTTTAAATCAACGTCCCTGCTGAATAAACATTTAACACACAACCATGAGAGAAACATTTCCATTTTTTTACATTGTGGTGACGATTAAATCACTGTTTTCCGATTCAGTATCAAAAGTGAACCGTCAAGCCCCCTGGGCTGACATTATTGACCTGCATCGTCGGTTGTGGTGGATTTTGCTGGTTCTGATATCGTCGGGAGAGCTGATTCCTGGGAAACCGTCGCGTTTGTCGTCTGGTTGGTGGTTGTAGTTTGAGAGGTAGTGCTCGAATAAGTTTCCTCTGTCCTGTTGGGTGTTTGCGGTGAAGTTGGAGTGACAGCTGAGGTCGCCTGCTGCGTTGTTGTGTGGTTCTGAGACGTGTTGGTTGTTGATGAAGTGGGTGAATTGGTGAGGTGTGAAGACGAAGTGACTACAGAGGTGATCTGGTGTGTTGTAGTGGGATCCTGTGAAGTGTTGGTTGTGGTTGTGGATGAAGCGGGTGAGCTGGGGAGTTGTGAAAATGAAGTCACTACAGAGGTGATCTGGCCTGTTGTAGCGGGACTCAGCGATGTGATGGTTGTGGTTGAGAATGAACTCCCCGAGCTGGTGAGGTCTTCAGTACTTGTGGTTGTCTGTTCAACTCCAAGGGAAGTGGTGTCGTCTACACAGGAACAAACAACATGAAAAACAATGTGATGATGCACAGCATTCACACCTGATTAAGAGGCTAGTGCAGAGGGTTGGTCGGCATTTTGAAATGAGATAACACAGCTGAAGTGTTGATCTAAAAGGAGAGAACTCCACTTTAGTTTAACTTGGAACCACATCATCACGATCAGCGCTGTAACAGGATGGAGTGTGTTTGCTTTTCTGATTCATCTGTTGACTGAATTAGTCCAATAGTTTTTAGAGGCTTAGCAAACTAGCCACCCTGGGATCAGGAAGACAGCAAATTTCACTTTCTGAATGTGGTCCTTGTCCCAGTTTACATGCAATGGGGAAAATTGAATAACTTACAGAAAAATGTTCTCCTCCTCTACACCAGGTGTCGATGTGTCCTTTTTAGCAGGCTACAGTGCCCCCCTTTCGGGATGAGCTACTGCATCAACTGGAGTCTAAGACGGCAGACCAGCATTTCAAACAACAGCCAGATGGATAATAATACAGTTTTTTAATCTCGTACGTGATGTGCGTGCTACTTCTGGTGTAGATAAGATCTACACTATCCCTCAGGTGGTTCTTCTTCTTCTTCTGCGATCGATATTTTTGGCTATGCCCGAAATCTGTTGACTGAATTACTCATTCAGTTGGAGGTTTAGTAAATTAGCCACCCTAGGATCAGGAAGACAGCGCAATCGACTTTCTGAACATGGTCCTTGTCCTAGTTCACATACAACGGAGAAAACTGAATAACTGATGGGAACATGTTCTCCTCCTCCACACTAGGTGGCGATATGTGTCTTTTTAGCAAGTTAATGCAGACCCCTTTTTGGTTGACCTATTATGTCATGTAATAAACAACTGGAGCCTAATGCGGCAGACCGGCATTTCAAACATCAACCAGATGGATAATAGTACTGTGTTTTAATCTCATACATAATATGCGTGCTACCTATGGTGCAGATAAGATGCACACTGTCCCTCAGGTGGTTCTTCTACCGGCTGTGTTTACCTTCTTCTTCTGCGACTGGCTTTCTTGGAGGTTTTTGGCTGTGTCCGAAATCAGCCCCTACCCCTTATGTATGAGAATCTAAGAAACATTTTTCAAATTTCGTTGCAAAAATATGAAACTTTTTTTTTTTTTCTTTTTTACGTAGGGTTGCACTCTGTAGTGAGTCGAGGTGGGGGAGTGAGTGCATGATTTCAGACACAGGGTATCTTATGGGGCCATAAGCCAGTGCAGTGGTTGTGCAGCATGCACACACACATTGTCGAGTTAAAGTCTGATTATGGTGTATATATACCAGAGATAAACGATTTCCCGTCGCATTATCTGGGTATCTTAATCAGATAAGGGAAACTCCAAATTTAGTCAGTGACGTCTTTACCTACGCTTAAATTGTCTGATTTAAGTCTGATTAAGGCAATAATTTGTTTTTTTCATGTGCATCTAAACGTGTTGATTGAGGAACAGCGTGCAAACACAACCCAGGCAGGAAGGAAGATAAAGGGAGAATAAAACTAGCAAAAGCTGGCAAAAAAGTATAGGTACAAAATATGAGTCAGAGACAGGGTCATATGGGAAACAGATGAGGTAGGAGTCGAAGTCAGTTAACTAGAAAGTCAAGATGCCTGGTGAGGTGTGACGGGTGAGGCAGAGGTAAAACAATAAATAAATAAATAACACATGCCAGAACTGTCATGCGTGTTCAGGAAAAATGAAAACATAAGCATGTTCATGACCTCATGAGAACCTTGTGGATGTAGATTGTTAAACCACGCCAACAGATTCAATTTTGTTGCCTCAGACAACAGGATCCGGACGTAAACTGTCATGTGGACATAATCTGTCAGCAGCTAAAGTAAGAAACACGTGTGTGACAGTGTACGGTGATAACTTATTATCATTTAGTTACAGTTTTTAGGTGGACTCTTTCTTTTAAATCAACTGTGAGTGTAGTTCAGAGTTCAGAAAACTCTTTCCTCATTATGATCCTCTGGGGCCTCCGTTCCAGATGTACTGTGTAAGAAAAACTTTAAAAACAATGCAGAGAATAGTTTTTTTATCTATTAGTTCACTTCATACTGACGTATAGAGCAGAATACAGTCTGGTATACTTAATTTGAGAAAATCAGATGCTCAGACGTGGCAGTAACACGCGAGAAGGACAAACTGCTGACGTGGACTTTATACTACTATAATTCAGAAGCAAATATTGTATGTTTGACTTCCTACATTTTTTTTGCAGCTTCAGATTAATACGAAACATAAGTCCACAAATAAAACTTCCTGTATCGTCATAGATCAGGATCAGATGTGGTTAGTGCTGCTCTCAGTCAATTTTGGTGCATTTTTTTTAATTTAAATTTGTAGATTGACTTTAAAACGTGTTGTTAAGCAGATCAGTCAAAATATAAAACTTTTCAAGATAGTCCAGGGGGATGGCCTCGTTTAGGTTGGAGCCATCCTCAACACTTAAACTCAAACAAAACTGACATTTTTAGCCAAATTCATTTCACGTCAAGGCCCTTCAGGTGTAAATAAAATAAAAATTACAAAAAATTAAAAATAGCATTACAAATAAAAATGAACAAAAATTTGCAAATCTAAAACATTGAGATTATCTAGGAAATTTAAAAAAAGTTTAAAAACGCTCTTTGCTACGCTATGTGATACTGTCAAAGCTTCACCTGGGACCTCGAGGGTGAGACTGTTCCTGTTATCAGGGCTAGCACGCACTAAAAAGCTCCAGCACTTATGCCGGCGTGGATGAGACGTCCGAGTGTAAATTTGACCAGCTACAATTTCTAGCACAGCTGCACAAGCTCGACGAGCTGACGGTGGTGGCGTGAAGTCACAGCTTGAACTGTTGACTCTGCGGCGTGTTTAATGAAGCAGAATTAACAGTCTGTCTGGTAATGATTTGTGTTGACTGGCGGTGCAGACAAACAGCTGGTCGTCCGCAGTCAAAGCGTGAGCGTGTGTTCATTAAAGTGTTTGCAGAAGCGGCAGACACCTCAGAGCCTGTAGGTTTAACCTATTATCACTGTCACTGATTAAATATCTGCGTCAGTAACCAGCCAGTCATGACCTTCTCATTTACTTTAACATCCTCTGAGGATTTTGTTTTCTAATTGTAACTGTACATTTCAGTTTGATCTGGTTCATATAAAACGTGTTGTATTTTACAGAAACCTGGCAGATCAGTACAAGCTTAGCTTTAGATCTAATCCTGAGCTTTAACATTGCTTTATGTTACAGTTTGAGACATAAAATTACATATAAAACAGCATTTTTCTTTTGTTATCAATAAGCACACTGCACTTCAGGCTCACGCTCTGATCCTTCCTCTTGGTGCAGGCGGTTTCCTGTTTGCATACATTTGCATCTTCACAAAACTAGAACAAATTCAAGTCCCCAAAGGCTCTGGGTTCACGAGTTTAACAGGTATTAACGTGAAATGTGAACTCACCGCCGTAGACTGCCACCGTGAACAGAGACACCAGCACAGCGAGGCGCATCGCCACAGGCATGTTGAGAGAGGAAGCGCCAGGCGGTCATATCAGCAACATTCAAACACTCAAACACTCACGCAGCCTACATCCTTGATAGCAGGATGTGTTGAATGCCTGTGGAGGAGTGCTCTAAACATGGGCTGCTGCTACCTACTAAAGTCCCGAGGCCGGCCGAGTCAATATTTGAACAAGGTATTTGCTTTCTATCTATTAATGGAGACGAGGGCCGCTGCCGGTCACAGTTCGTACTTCTAAAACGGCTTTTACACATTAGAGCAAAACTTATCTCAGCTGGTTTGTTCTCTGTTGTCAACTCATATTTTTATATGTGTTTTTATTTATCACTCCAATGTACAGTGATCAGCCACAACATGAAATCCACTGTCAGGAGAAGTAAATAACATCGACAATCTTGAGTTTATTCAATGTTCTGCTGGGAAACGTTTGGATTTGTTGTTAGTGTGGATGTTACTTAGACATGTAGCACCCACCTAGACCAGACCAGGGACCCCCACCCCATAGCAATGACACTCCTTGATGGAGCCATCCCCAGCAGGATGCAGCCTGGTACACACAAATGGTTTAGGAACAATTAAAAAAACATTAGAACAGCACACGATGTTGACCTGGCCTCTAAGTGTATCATGCACAATATTAGAAAGGTGGTCATAATGTTATGCCTGATCGGTGCATTATGCTGTATTTCGCTTTTCTGCCTTCATCCCACTAATTTAGATTCTTTTAAAATCCAAGTGTATATTTATTTACATTTATATATCTATTTTTATTGGATAAAGAGTATTTTAACTTATTTATTTCACAATTTTTTTTTTTAAATATTTTTTTATTTCTTACCACATTTTACTGTTTCAGTTTTTTAGTTCTCCAGTGTTTCCTCGTGGGGGCCCACCTCTCGGAGGGGCTCGCTTCCTCCTCGCCTCAAGCCTCAGTGTCCTGCCACAAACTTTTAGTGTGTATATATATGTAAGGGTGTGTGTGCGTGTGCTTATGTCTATATATGGACGGTGGACATGTATGTATATATGGACATGTTTGAAAACATGTTTCATTTTAACTAAATAACTCTGTTCCTTTACCACTTCCAACAATGGAAAATCTGACTGGTGCAAAAACCTACACATTTCAACATTAACATGAGTGTGAGTTGGTTAAAAATGGCTTCTTCACTTCGCGATGACTGAACTGAACGGGAGAGTTTCATCTGTGGGTGGTGCCCACCTCAAACTCACATGACCAGGGTTTATCAACGACACAATACTCACCTGCAGTTAGAGGAAGATGTTAAATCCGTGGTTCTCTAACACAAACTACAGACTCGGTGTGTGAGGAGGGTGAAACTTTGCAGGTACTGGGTCCACATTGACGTGACAGCATCACTCAGTTGCTGCAGATTTGTCGGCTGCACATCTATGATGTAAATCTCCCGTTCCACCACATCCTAAAGCTGCTCCATCTATTGGATTGTGATCTGGTGACTGCGGAGGCCACTGGAGTACAGTGAACTCAAGGCATTTTCGTCCACACAACTGCAGCTCACTGGTTATTTTCTCTTTCCAGTAGATCAGCAGTTTCTGAAATACTCAGACCAGCCCGTCAGGCACCAACAACCACACCACGTTCAAAGTCACTTAAATCCTCTTTCTTCCTCATTCTGATGCTCGGTTTGAACTTCAGTAAGTTGTATTGATCATGTCTACATGAATAAATGCATTGAATTGCAGCCATCTGATTGGCAGATTAGCTAGTTGAGCAAGCAACTGAACAGGTGTACCTAATAAAGTGGCAAGTAAGTAACACAGCAGTGTCAGCACATGCTGACATAAGTTGCTGTAAACGAAACTCCCTTTGTAAACACAAGTGAGAGTAAAAAAAAATAGAACTGCACAAATAAGGATATGATCCCATTTATTTTAAAGTTCTTAAAAGATTTCAGACACCCTGGTTTCATTTCAAAGCAACAGATTTTCAAAGTACATCATAAATATGATAATTATGATTCTCTGCTTGTTCAAACATTGCAAACGTTAAGCTGCTCGTTAAACATTAAGCACAATCGGGGTACGAGGTATGTTTTTAAATAACAGGTTCCAAAATTCAGTCATAAAATACTTAATTTATATATGACACAGTGCTTCACAGGCATACACGTTCATGTTAACACTTATCATCACACAAACTGATTCATCCGCCAAAACTAAAGGAATCCACAGTGTATAAGGTCATTGATGCAGTAGATCTACTGCACAGTTAAAAATAATTACACAACCTATCAGGAATCAAGGTGACATGTACACATTCGGATAAATCTCTTATATTTAACAATAATCCCTTAACAGAGCCACAACCAAGCAATGTTAGTACACCAAAAGGAATGAGCTGGTTTAGGTTATTTGGCACAAAAACAAGTGGCGTCCATATTAAGGCAAACTTTAAATGGGTCATTGTATATAAATTAAAACAAACAAAGAAACAAAACCCAGCAGCTCTGTCACGTCAGTACTGATTAACGACAGCACATGAATAAAAGCACTTTTAACCTTTAGGTGCTGCAACAAACACTCTCCTACAGCAACAGGGACACGGGACATTCATGTTGGATAGTGCAGCGTTTGAGGGCAGTGGAACAGCTCGTCATCCCTGAACGCTCCCAGAGGAGCACACGTCATTCAGACAAATCGCACAGACGCAGATTTAAAACTCTTCCGACAGGAAGAGAGAAGTGGTCCAGCACCTCTTCATCGTGGATACATGTAGTCAGTTTAAAGGAAGTCTGGACGCGTAAAATCAGCGACGTGATGATTTGCCTTGGACTCATTTCGTATCTGAGGATGGTGGAAGAGCTTCCTGCTGCGCGTCTACAGATTTGCTGTCTGACGCCAGATCAGGGTGCTGCCTCTCATCCTGTCAACACAACAGAAATAATCAGCGCTACCTCACTGTTGTTACTGAAGAGGAAGACGGAAACTCAAGAAGAAACCACAGATAATAATACACAAATCAGCCATAACATTATGACCAGCTCCGAAACAGTTGGACACTTAACATGGGTCTCCTGAGGGCTTCCTGTGTTGTCCTGCGTGTTGTTAGTGGGAGCCTTTGGATTAAGGGGAGGGGCCACTGTGGATCAGGCTACTTCTTCAGTTTGGGATCTAGAGGGCAGGTCAACACCTTGTGCTGTTCTTCATGCTCTTCTGTGTCTGGCTGGATCCTGCTCTGGGGTGGGGGTGCTCAGTCTAGGTCTAGATAGGTGGTACATGTCTAAGTAACACTCACACGGATGAATGCCAGGTCCAAAAGTTTCCCAGCTGAACATTGTATCGTCAAAAGATGGTCCGTGTTATTCACTTATTCACCTGTCAATGGTCATAATGTTATGCCTGGTCGGTGTATATATCATAGAGCAGGGTCCAAAAGTCTGAGAACTCACTGAGAAACCGTCATATCTCATGTAAACCTAGAAATAACCAGAAGGTTTGAGGATTTATAGACGTTTAAAATGAATTAGAATTCGATGGAAACATGTCATTAAGGAGTCGGTGACAATGTGAGAAGTCAGACTGTTTGCTTTCCGGACATTAACTTGTGACTAGACAGAGGGTTTTTACTTAGGAATTCTGTCTCTTACACACAAATCAAGAAAAGATTCAAAGGTGATCTCACTATCTACAGGTCTGTTCACTGATAGACAGAAAAGAAAGGCTCCACCTTTGTAGAGAAGGGTAACGAACGTCAACACACCTCAAGATTAAACAAGACAGAGGAGCCTTGGACTTATTTACTCCGTATTTACTTTCATTTATGGGAGCAACTGAGGTCTTACACGTCATCACATCGCATTGAGATAACATGGATAAACTTGTTTTTTTTTGTATGTGTGTGTTTTTTAACTAGGAGAGGAAACTTATACTGGATATTTGTATACATTTCTAATAGATTCCCATTCTCAGACTTTCGGATCTCAATGTGCATTATTTTTGAGTTAATCGAAGTTATTCACATAATTTAACATCATAGGAGCACAGTAATAAGACTAATATTAAAAATGCTGCTAATCACATGTGTACGTATATTTAACATAAAGGCCCATAGTGTTCAAACCGTCCGGTGGCGCTGACTTACTCTGTGTTTGAGGTAGGAGAGGTAGGTGTCCCACCCTAAGGTGATGAAGTTGATGTACACGACGCGATATTTGGGGGAGAGGAAGTAGAAGTTGATCATCTGAGCAGGAGGCCAAACGCACCAGTCCGCCTGTCGGCAAGAGCAACGGGGATTAGCATAAACAAACAGGGATGGATTACAACACGCAAACATCGCTAAAAGTGAGACGAGAGGCTTGAAGTCTGCTGGGAAATCAACACGAGCCCGGCTACGGCTGGGTGGCTGTGTTTGCTATCGGTTACCTTTGGCTGGCGAGCAGCCCAGGCTGCAGCTTCTATGAATTCAGTGAATGGAGAATGGGCGAGGTTCGTGAAAAGAGGAAAACTGACCTGCCACTTCATTAGGTACACCAGTGAAAGCCAAATCCACTCTAGTATAATAATCCTGCACTAGATATTAGCCTCATGATTGTTATAGGGTTCAGTTTATGTTGTAACATGGTAGTATTTCAAGTGCATGAGCATTTTGGAGGATGTAAGTTGCATTGCAGCTGAGGTCATTGACTAAAATGGGGCTGGGGTCAACAGAACTACAAAACCATAGCCCCCAAAATAAAACAACAACATTGAATCGGCAGCTCTGTCAAATACTTTCAACCAGGGGTGGCCGCTCCTTTTTAGCTTGCGAGCTACTTTTACAATTGTTTTTTTATTGAGAAGGGCACTCATTGAAATACTTGGAAATGTTCAACCTTAAAGTGTCATTGTGGATCATTAAAAGACTCTGTACTTGTAAATGTGTATTTAAACCATTAGAACATCTCTCAACCTCTCACAAGGATGCAATTTAAAATGTGTGCCTTAGTGACCATATATGGTTCCTTGCCCCATAAAGGGGTGAGAAGGACAGTAGTTTTGAGTTGTTGTCCTTGTGCAGGGCAGAGAATCTGAGGCTGACTTGCTCTGACGAGGTGCAACAGACAATAAATTATTATCTAAATTATGTTTTGATTAATACACGTGTGCTTGCCCTGCTGTCAAAATGTCTCCTGTGACACAAGTGTGTCTGTTAACGTGACAACAATACCATTTTGATTTTCCCCGGAGCTAAATAAGCAATGTGTCCCACAGGCACAACAGATTTTTGGTAACATGCTGTAAATTCATCTGAAAGGCTGAGCAGAACAAAACCAAATAAATAATGTGTATATTATACAGTATATATCAGGGCTGTGCAAAGCATCCAGTGATTGTATCTGTATTTGTTGAGGGAAAAAAGCATTTGTATCAGAATAAAATTCAAAATAGGTGTACACTGACTCCTGAATGTCACTCAATCTGGGCAGACACACAAACACTCACTGTGGTCACATGACAAAAAGCAGCTTTTTGATAGGAAGTTTTTCTTATTCTCAAATACAAACCATTTGCTTGAAATAAGTATTTGTAAAAAACACCTTATTTGTGCTTTTCAGAATATTCAGGTTCGGCTCCACCCCTAGTGTGTGTGTGTGTGTGTGTGTGTGTGTGTGTGTGTGTGTGTGTGCGCGTGTGTGTGTATATCTCCTTTATTTAACCAGGTAAATATCAGTGAGATTTAAAACCTCTTTTTCAAGAGTGACCTGGCTAATACAGCTGCACGGGAAAGAGAATGGTTTTAGCAAATGCACCTAACACAAATAAAATACGGAATCATATAGAAAAACAGGCATGGAATTACAGGATTACAGAGTGCAGTTACAAGATCCAGTTGAACATATGTCTCTGTCTTTCATAATTGTGTTGAATTCCCCCAGAGATGTGTCAATTTCAAGTCCTTCTGCACATTATTCCAGGGCAGACAGTTTAAAAGCCTTTTCCTCCTCATGTTTTATAAAAACAAGAGCTGAGACGAGGCAGTTGAGTTGAGTTTGAGTCATAAATGTAGAATATCTGGTTAAGGACGTGAGGTGTGATGTGGGGCATGCAGGTCAGACCATGACAGGTGAACTTGCCTTATAAAATTCCCAGAACTTGTCGGTGAACTCCGCCCATCCTTCAGATAAAGTGTGTCCCTCCAGCAGACCCATACCTGCGATAAACAGAGTCATCTGTCAGATGTGCGTCAGAGGCGAGCTCATTGAGATCAACTTCAGATAAGCCCGGAAAAGGGTGTTGAACTCTAATTAAACAAGGCTGACAGTCACTAAGAAAATGTCCAAACGGTTTATCGCCGGTGGCCCTTGAACTCCACACAAACCTTCTTTTGTCTGACCTCACCCACGTGTTTAAATACAACCTTTGACACACAACATGTGTGTGTGTGTGTCACTGAGAAACTGCTGATGTGATCACACCTGGATGAGGTGTGTATGTGCGCATTGTGGGAGGACGGAGACGACCAGCTTAGTCCCAATCGACTCCTTCTCACCTAAAAAGTACCAGATCCCCAACGTCGGTGAGGCGACCATCTGGTCCACCAGCACCTTCTTGCTCAAAGTCCCCAGAGCTTTTCCCACGTACACTCTGTCCAGCCAACCGTACCAGTAGTGCAGCACCGGGCCCATGGAGCAGCCCACCGCAAACATGCGACCTGCACAGAAAATTAAAGGGAAAAGACGGAATTAAAGTGCAAATTGGAGCAAGTTGAATGTAGAGAGTTGGAGATTAACAACACAGCTTTAAAACATGATATCAGAAGCCCTTTTATTTACATTAATATCTATTTATTACACGCCCACTCCTCCCTCTCACCTGTCCTCGTCCAGTCTCGGACTCGGCCCGGCTCCCTGCGGTTCTCCCGGGTCTGCTGCAGGATGTCTCCCAGCGACAGCATGACCCCTCCGCTCAGGGTGTTGGTGAGCAGCAGGTAGCGACCCTGGAAGAGCGGCCTCCAGAAGAACCGTATGCGCACCAGAAAGTCTTTACTCGCCTGTGGAAGCATGACGTTTGGACCCCAGAGGGAGCGCTGGCATCTGCAGAAGATAAACAGCTCTCCGTGTCTGTCTCTCTCTATGTGAAGGATGAAAAAAAAAAGTTATAGAAAGTTACCTTTGACTTACTGCCAGGGAATGACTTTTATATGCTTTAATTATTTTTTGTGCTAGCTAGCTGGACAAATTCACAGATTATTCATTTTAAAGGCTCCGAACCTGTTCAGTCTGTGTAGACTAAAGAGCATCAGGGATTAAATATACCCTTCAATGTTACTTATTTTATGTTGCTGGTCTTCAAGGATTATATTTATTTATTTATTTATACCTAAAAAAATATTAATTTTAGAGAAAATACTTACTTTAATGGTATTTTGTCAACTTTTCACAGTATTCCATTTGGTACAATCAACACAAAAAAATATCATTTTAACGAAATTCAATCTAAAAATGCGTTTTTACTTTTTTAATTTAAATCTAATGTTTGGACAGTGACTTCCCAGATCACTGTGAACAGGATTAACGAGAACGGGCTTAGACAGAGAGTGATATGGTGCTTCATAACCTCCCAGGAGACAGCTGTGATTACATTTACTCAAGTGTCCAAATATTGTTTTGGACAGCAGGGGTATCAAAACAAAAGCACACACACGCAAAAACAAACTCTCAAAGGCGCAAAATACCATCATAAAAACAAAGATTACACTATCTGCTTTGATATTTAACACTGCAAATGTGATTTTGATTTATTGTGTCCATTGCGGCTATTGCTTTTATTGTGTAGACACAGCGTTTATATGTATTTAGACACTAATTTGAACAAGCAAATAAATAGAATCTTTCTGAAATAGCTATATGAACAACTACAAAATCTCTCAAGAGGCTAATTTAATCATCACCTCCATTCAATACATTAGCTTTAATGTTCAGGGGTGTCAAACTCATTTTAGTTCGGGGGCCCCTTTCAGCCCAATTTGATCTAGGCAGGCTAAACCAGTAAGATAACAGCATAATAACCTGTAAGCAAACTGTATTTTTTCCATTTGTTCTGGAGCAAAGTAGAACTTCATTCATACCTTTCTCTATCCAGTAGTACAATAGTTCACCTTTGTGTAATAGTTAATGGTAGACATGCTCCTGGTAATGAGTACCATTCTGTTTACTCTGCAATGTGAAGTGTTGCCATGTTTGTCCTTGTATGGTTGGCACACGCAGTTGAGGCACACAATGTGCATGTAATTATAACAGGATGCGATTCTATTTATGTTATCCATGTTAATGGACACTATTGCGCCTGACTAATATCCCGATGTATATACTGTATATTCTTCCATCCCTCCAACCAGCGGGTCATATAATTGACACATGTGCTCTCGTTAGCTATTAGTCGTTAGCTGTTAGTCAGGATATCCGGCAAATTTAAAGCAGGACTATGGAAAACATTGGTTTAAAGAATGACTGTCTGTTCACACACAGCCCAAGTGTTACATCATGAGTCCGGAGAACAGCACATGGCAACAAACCGGCCGGTTAAAGGTGAGACTGAGCCGGTGTCGTGTCGTGTCGGACTCTGACGTACGTTTTTTCTTACCTTAAGTGAACGAAACACTGTCAATACGTCCACTTATCTCCGATACTTCTTATTATAAATCCCTGAACTCTAAATGTATGAAGGTAAACAGCGGTGTAAACAGTGCTCTTACGGAAGGAAACTAACAGGAAGTGTGTGATTAACACACGGTAAAACAAGAGTCTGAGCGCCCTCTGCTGGTTTGGAGGAACTACAGCCCCATTTAAAATACAACGCTTCTGAACAGTAGGGAAAAAAAAATAATTAACAAACTACAATATATTAGACATTAGATGTAGGTTAGATACGCATGTTATAGTGTTTCAACTATATTTTATTATGCAATGAATATGACATACAAAAAAATAATATACTGTATCTAATCACCTCGTCATGGTGCCCACTGTAAGAGTTCAATATTCAATATTTATTTATTGCATTTTTTATTGTATTGAGTTGCAGTTAACATTAATAAACACTTTACTTAAAGTAGAGTGAAACAGTGTTTTTGTTCTTATTCTGCTTTGAATTTTGGGCCAAACCCAGAAGGAGAGGATTTATGTGATGCGATTTACACATAGATATGCAAAAGTGTGTTAATAGTACAGTAACACTTCATATAACTTTTTAATTCATGCTATGTACCGTAGTTTCATCTAAGGATCAGTAAAGCCGGTATATTTATTCACCACTGAGGCTAAAACCTAAATTATTGCTCAAATTACCTAAAATGTGTAATATTCTATAATATCTCTGCCATGCTAATATTACAATTATTTGTTTTATAATGTTTTTTGAATCCTTTGATAGGGGACCTCTATGATAATAATTCACTTCCAAATAGCCGACATCTCGGCACTAACCATCCTAAGACCAGTGTCTGTTATCAGGTGGAGATGGCAGCAGTGCTTACTGCTGACCGGTCTGATCAATAATTCATTCTCTCCGACAGAGCTCATCAATAATAAACGACTCGTTCAGTATTTGAGGTGGACTGTTTCAGGACAATCGTTGAGGCTCCTGATTCGTCCGACGAGCCGTCAATCACCTGCGCCGACTTACAAATCCCGCCCACCTGTCATTCATTTAGCGTCACTTGCGTAAAAATGGCGGCGTTGCAGAAAAACCGGAAATGTGCATTTCTTTAAAAATAAAACCACTCAGGTTTAATCCTTTCAAGTGAAACGATTATATGCATTAAAATCTGCTTTTAGGTTTAGTGTTATACCCTTTACTCCATTACATTTGTTATTTTATTATATAAAATGTTATTTTTACATGCAAAACCATCGACTGTATTGAAAAGATTGTGGGAATGCTTTGGTTTAATTTAAGCAACTCAGTTAAAAACATACATAAAAAATTAATAAATAAGTAAAATCTGAAAATTAAAGATGTCATGATATCACTTCTGACTCAGAATAAAGCTGTGAGGATATATTAATAATATAATAGCAGTCATGCAGAAACTACTTGAAATTTTCCAATGTCAATCCAACAATATTACACATATAGTATTGTGACGTTGTTCTTGTATAATAAAACATTGTAGTATCAGAAAACGTACAGTAGGAAACAAACAATTAATAATATTTCTTGTTGTTGTTTTTACAGTTGTATCTATTTTTCTTTTTTTTTCGTTTGTAAATTTAATTTTACAAGTAGAGCCAGTTTAAGTGGCTTTTATTTTGGCTTTGGTAGCCGGATGTTGTGTCGTGCTGCCTTGTCTGACTTGACGGACAGTGGTGGTGTTTCTGCGGGTGCTGGACGCGGTGGATAGCAGCTGGACAGAAATCTATAAAGGTTGGTTTTTCTTTGAATAATTTCCTTCTGCATTAACATGAAATCTCACCTTTATATTTAAACGCGCCACAATCTACATTTAATAACAATTTTAAATACGAGGAGAACGGTTTCAGACCCAAGAAGCTCTCATAGCCTATAAGATGCGCTCCTTAACAGCTGTTTCCATTGTGAAAACCAGAAAAACCGTCATAGATGTCGCCCGTAGAACGATTCAAGGCGTGTGTGTGTACGTGTGTATGGATGGATGAAAGCTGCTGCTGCTGCTTTGGTGGGATCTGGTCTGACTCGGGGCCTGTCCTGCAGGAAAAGGCGTTTCATATCGTCCGATGGTTTAGATGTAAGAAAAAAAAATAAATGGAGCAGGAACAATGGAATAAAACAGAAATATTCCAGATGAAAACTGGACGAGAGCAATCACATTTTGACCCGAACGCATTTCATTATCAGTCAATTTATAATAACATTTAAGTGAGTATTGTTATAGATAGTGTCTATGCCATGTCTTTGCCTCTATCAACATTTTTTACGTTCATTCATTCATATTCTGAAGCAAAATATGAATTGTAATATATATATTTAATATCTAACTGGCTTTATATAGACTATTGCATAAAGAGGAGAACGCACAGAGGAAAATGTAGCCTAAAGAGAATTTATAATTGGGTCTATAGATGAAAGTGTGTGTGTGTGTGTGTGTGTGTGTGTGTGTGAGTGTGTGTGTGTGAGTGTGTGTGCGTGCGTGCCTTTCATCTGCATTCACCTCAAAGCTTTACAGCATTATTCGATACTGTAAAACTATAATGTAATTGTTGAGCCACCCAGTCAGCAGGTGAGTCATTAAAGTTAATCAATAAAATGGAACAATACAATAAAACATAGGGGGCTGTGTAAGATTTAACGTGAATACGATGTCGTCACAGCCTGCAGGCCACATCTTCACACTTTCTGGATTTACTTGCCGGACCTGAGGGCAACAGTGACGTGTCTGCAGCTTCACGTGGCCTGTCTTTTTTTATTACATTTCAGATGTCTCTCACTTTCTGAGTTTTTTTTTTTTCTTTCCGACTGCACCTGCAGGGAAACAGACTGAACGTTCAGAAATCTATTTCTGAACGGCGACATTCAGTTCTTTTTTTCTCTCTCATTCAGTTTTGATCAGACACCATCACAGAAAATGTTACAACTTAGCCAATTCCAGCTTTAGATTAACCCCAAACCCCACCCAATCTCACCCCCCTCCACCACCTTTAAACCAGCCAAGTAGCATTCAGTATTCACTATGGATGTACTTATCACTGCAAAAGATCACTTAAATCAGAAATCAAATTCTTCCATATTAGGGTTGTTTTTGATTTTGCCTTGTTTGCTCTGGCTGATGACAGCTCCAAATACGAAATGTCCAGAAAGCTCCTACGCCAGAGAGTCCTGGAAGTGTCATGGGAGGGGGTGTCCATCCCTGGGCTATAATCTTTTTGGCTGCAGTTAAGCCAAGCAACCAGATTTTACATGTTTTTTTTCTTTTTTTCAGTAAATGACATCAGAGAGTCATCATTTAAAAGATGTTCTGCTGAATCCATTAGAAACTGTACCCTTGTCAGCACTGATATAGTTTCGATCACATTCTCCCAGAATTCAGCATCTTGTTTGGACACCAAAACGAGACGTGCAAGTGGTTTTATGAGAACAATATGGGTCAGAGCCAGTCCCAGTAGGTACTCTGACAAAATTATACATGTATTTATTGATGTTTTGGGTTTTTCAGTGTTTCCAGTCCATATCCCATCCCAATCCAGCCTTATATGTGTCACAGGCCTTAATTCTATTTTGTAGATACATATTTCTGTGAGTTCAATTTGTCGTAGATGTTCTTTTAGGCAAACTCTGCATCCAGTCAAACATGGGATGGTCATTCAAATCAGACCCCCAATCTGAGGTATAAAAAAAGAGAGAGAGAGAATATTTATTTATGTATCAAGAGACAAGATCTTGAAAACCAAGGATAGACCTCTCCCCAGACTTTCAGTTCTTCAAAAACAGCTGCCACTGAAGGAACCAGTCTCTTGAGGTTTTTATTGTCCCGTGGACATTTAAAGATGCTGCATGAGAAAAAGAAAACATGTCAAATCTTAGAAATGGTTAAGTTTCTCAGAAGTAGCTGAGAAGCTTCGAGGCTGCCCCTAAAGATCACTATCAAATGCAGGAAATATGTCATAACCATCAGAGAGCAACAAAATAAAAGCTTGCTGCCTAAATAAAGTATAGAAACAGGCAAATATTTATTTGTAGATATTTTCCTTTTCAATGTCAAATGTCCTGGATTCACCTGCAGGCTGTAGCAACAACAACAACAAAAAAAAACATCTCCCCCGTCCCGCCTCATCTCTTCGCTGCTTTCTGTTTTCCGTGGAGGAGAAAAAAAAAAAGGAGGTGATGCTATTTTTAGCTTCCCCTCCTCTCATCTGCATCCCCACGCTTCCTAGAAAAAGGAGGCACGTGATCGGGGGAAAAGGGGAAAATGTCGTCTCGGGCTACCTGGAAGCAGAACAGCAGCTTGTTCGTTTCACACGTGACGCTGATGAATGATCTGTCAGAGGAACAGCTGGATTTGAGTAAAAATCAAATATGACAGTTATTTTTCTGGTCAGTCAGTATTTCTGTTGTCAAGCTTTGTAGTTCCACTTTGATGCTGCAGTGAAAGACATTGAGTTTTATAGTTTTATAGCAGCATCCATATATACATTTATTTCACTTTGAATCGTGCTTCATTCTTTCTAGGAAATATTAGGTTCCTGAAAGAGAGGCAGGTTTTATTTATGTGATTTAAAATGTCGATTGCTGGTTTTGATTATGTGTTTGATGTTGAAGTTCAGGGGACTTAGAGCTGCAAATTACTATTAACTCATTATTGATTAACTGGCATAGTATTTGTAACTTTTCATTCACTGATTGAGTTTTTTTTTAATCTATTTATCTGATGTTAAGTCTGGTTGAGAGCACCGTTAATTATCCTCTTCATCCTTTATTACATTTAAACTAGTGCGCTTGTCAGTCTGGTTTACTCTGTAGCAACGCCACTAAAAACACTAGTTGGCGTTGTGTCTTCTTTTCCAGTTAATTTTCATTTCTACTTCCTGCTTCAGTTTCAACAATGGCGACTCAAACTTTTGCCGATATTTTGTCTAACCTTTCCTCTTATGTGTTTTATCTTTACTGATCTAAACTAATCAATTCGTGGAGATGGAGTAGCAGCCGGAAATGCTAAAGCGAAACATGTTACTACTACCAAGTTGACCAGTCACAGCTCTTGAGTACGTACCTGTTGGCACGTAGTTAGATTTCTGGGGAGATGCACGTCAGCTACGGCGTTAGGGTCTGGGCTGTCACCATAGCTACAGCATTAAATACACGCAGAAACCTAAACCACTTATAGAGCATGTGCATTGACGTCACTGCTGCCCGGGGCCACGCCCCCCTGAGTGTGAAAAACACAGTGAAATGTGTCTGTAAATACAGATTATCAGATCAAATTAAGGACAGTTGGACTCGACAATGATCCATACGAACAAGTATGAATTTGGAAAAGTGAATTAGCCTCAGTTTCAGGTAGTTTAAGTTATTTTTTTGGTCATGTCAGTTATGATAAATGTAACTGTAGGAAATATCTGTAAAAATATATCTCTGACTGCTTTTCAAATCTCTTGGTACAGTTAATCGCACCACAGCTCTTCACCTTTTTAAAATTAATTTCACAATTTAGGCGCTATTAAAACCTATGATTCAAACTAATGCTGCTAATCTCCATGTTCAACTGTCACTCTTTACCACTCAGTTGTCGTAACCATGGAGACTTCGCTAGCTGTGACATCACGTGCATACCCTCTGTAATACTAGACGGCCTCTTCGTTTGGTGACGCTCTGTAGCCTTTAAAAAATGGTGGCTGATAGAGGTCTTCCTAGTCAAGCCTCTAACACTAATACTTCCCACTCAGCGGATGGTGGATTTCCTCCGTCATTCTCTTCAGTCCTCCAATAATATTTTTCATTGTAGTATTTGAGCATATCCAACAAACATCTGTTGATATCCAAGCTAAAACGAAGGCAGCTGGACTAGTTTGTATGCCTTCTTGATGTAGAACATCTATGGGCGGTTGAGATGACTAGGGTCTATAAGAAAAAACAAACAAAAAAACACCATTATGTCCCTGCCTTTCTGCAAAACCGCCATTTTGACTCGGGTTACGTTGAATGAATAAGAGATGGTTGGCAGTTGAAAGGAGGTGTGAATGATTGACCGCCCTTCTCACCAATCAGACTTGCAACCTGTTCCACATTTGGTATGTGAACCACACTAGGGAGTTGTGTGTCACAAACTGCGCCCGTCTAACTCTGACATACCCCACATGTCTTATCTTGAATATCCTACTTTCAGAATAAGGCCTAGCTTGGAACATAGAATAAGGTGTTTACATGATCTGCATCAAAGTCGGTATATTTGAAATGATAGTTGAATAATAATCTGCATGTAAACTGACTGCTAAGGTCTGATTTAGTGACTCCTAATAAATCAAGATTTATAAGCACCCACCTGAAAACAAATCTGATATTTATTTGTCACCACAGATCAGGTGGCGATGAAGAGGTGTTTTTATCATGTGTCTCACTAACTGCCTTAAAGCAGGAAAGTGTTTGGGGCCGACGTGGGATCAGCTGCAGATTAGCTGCCTGGCCCTCAAGAAGCCGGCCTATGCTGATTAAATGAGCCCGACTAGCTGGCCGCAGCAGCACTTAGCGCCGGATCAATCCGGCCCCTGCAGGACGTCAATCTCCTTTAGGTGACAGGTTTAGAGGAGAGCGTGATGATGTCACCGCCCAGCGCTGAAACAACTCTTAGTCATGATGAGATTAGATGGGCTGAAAAGAAGAAGAAAAGTCCAAGCGGAGGTGAAGAGACATGAAGTTTTCTTTAGCATAGCAAGACCCGTGTCCATTCTTTGATGAGTCACAACTGTATTGGAGGCACAAGAGAAACCTGAACAACGTTAGGAAGGTGGTCATAATGTTACGTCCCGCTCTCCTCCATCTTCTCTCCACGACTGAAGATCTCCTCAGCAGCTCCTGTCAGTGTCCATTTTATCGTCCATATCCAGCTTAGTTTGAACTTTCAAATCTCATCTCTGCTGCCGTTCATCTTTTTTTTTTCTCTTTGTCATTATTAATCTAAAAGCCAGTTTGATGGGATGTTTAATGAGGGTGATTTACTGTTAATGCAAGCAGCTGAAAGCATATGTTGTAGATATTACTCGCTGTAACTCAACATTTTTTATTTTGTCTCCGGACCAGTGTCTTTTATTAAGACTGAGATATTTTGTCACACCTCAGAGCGAAATTATGTAATTTAGTGCCAGGCAGCCGCTGATATATTTAGAGATATTTAAGTGATAATGATGTGATGATCTGATAGTAATGTGAAGATTCCACTGATCCACAGATGATAGGGTCAGAAAATTGATTTAAAGTATTATAATACTAGGATGATATTAAAGGAAACAGTGAGAAAATATGATTACATTAACTTTCCTCTTATGAGAGACAGGAAATTATATGTTGATCATTGATTTTTAAGCAGATTCCGTGTTTAATTTTTTGTCCTTTTATGCCACCATGAATTAAATAGCTTTGTGTTTTTAGCAATAATTAACTGATTGATTGTGACAGATTCCTGGTTGCAGTAACAGGACTCCACTGCGCTGGTCTGGACATGACCAGGGGTTTGTGTGTTCACGTGTCGCAGTTGCCTAGTGTTTGTGTCCGTTACAAAGTGGAGTGGATTTACATGAATGGGAAGTTTCTTTAAGTGAAACGAGAATAAATCGAATCCATTTGTTAAGGGGGCTCTCACTGTGCGCTACACTTGATTTGTAGGCAGTTTACAAATCAAGGCCAAATGGAAGCAGCAGCGGCGGCAGCAGCAGTGGCGGTGTCTTGTAGCCGTCCTGCAGGCTGAAATACATTTGCATAATGAGAATTTGTTAATTACTTTGAGATTAAAGCACAGAAGCCTCCGTCTGTAAGCTTCGGTGTCAAAATAATGTTTAGCGAAGGTTAAACCAAGTCTGTTCTGTGCAGCTAATCTCAGAAACGCAGAGGAGCAGCGGCGGTAATCTTCTGAAAGGCGACAGTAGTTCTGATTTTTATTTTATACATCAAACATTTAAAGGAAACGGGAAGGACAGCGTGTGTGTGTGTGTGTGTGTGTGTCTGTGAACGTCTGTTTCTAAGTTTAAAATCTGTCCCAATTGTCTAACGTGCTATCTGTGTCTCCGCTGACTCAGCTCAAAGAAACTCATTGACGGAGAGAACAGGGCCAGAAGTACCTGCAGAGCTGAACACTTCGCTGCGACAGTAACACGAGCAGACGCAGTGCATTTTTAATAAGCCTGCCAAAAGAGGAAATCGAACACCAAACCCTGACTGTGATCAAGTGTGATCTCAGGTCCAGCGGGTTGGCTGGAGGCACATTTTGGATTTGGTTTGCCCATCAGTGTTATTTAAACTCTTAAGATTTTTCACACAGTCCAGATCAGACATGTGTAAAATAAAAATAAAAAGATTTACTTTTACATCTGGGTAATAATGAAACATTAATGTATCAACATCCAAACACTGGAACTGCAACTGGACTGATTGAGCCTGATTGGCTTTTCTTTCCAGTCACACTAGTCAGTTTGGATTGAGGCCACCACATAAGGCATTTTTGTTTTTAACTGTGTTGTACTATTCTAAGTCACTAATAAAAACACAGTAGAAAGTAAATGCTTTGAAACAATGAAATTTGTATTCTCGGTCTGAATACTTATGCTGATAACAGGCAGCTCACGTGCTACATACTGTGAGCTGCGGATGTGTATAGCCTGTATAAAAATAGGCTGCAACTCAGATAGTGGGATAGTGTTGCTGGGTTTAAAGAGATAAAAACATGTCTCGGAAACACTGCTGGTTTGCTGCAATGACCCACTGAGCTCCTCGTCTGTTTTCTTGGAGGCGTCCATGTTGTTATTGTAACGTGATCGTTGGCTAGTCAACATGATGCTCTACTAGTCTATGTATGTAGATGTTGTCACTTTTTTAGATTTATCACACACCTATATTTCTGTTTATCAAACTACAGATTCACTTTGCTCCATTCTTACAATCATTGCCATCTCCAACTAGGACACACAAGCAATAGCCACAGGACAGACATACAGACTCTTATTTGCTCAATATAGGATATGAGCATGACACGGGTTAAGAGTATCCAAGTGAAGTCACAATAGGCTGCATCATCCTGTGACTTCGTCCTTTAAATGCCCCTGTTGTGGGGCGGCCGCGTCTCCTTTGCTTAACGTGTGTGTTAAAGGTGACAAATGTTTCTGGCGGTGGAGGATAACTGTGGATAAGTTGATGCAGTGTGTACTGTTTGTCTCGTGTTTGCTCTCATCCGTCGTAGCTGGCCCAGATTACGCTCTCAGTGAGTCACACTGCAGTCCTCTAGCTGTGACTGACGCTCCAGTCCTCAAGAGCCTCCTGAGTTCAGCTGCATCAGTCACACCGAGATGAACTGGGGAAAACGATGCAGTTAAAAGGCTCGGATATGTCGTAGTGCACTTGTTTCTGCAGCTTTTACCTTCGTAGTGATTTATGCAGATATTCGGGAGACACATTTCATGATGTGTTCACTGTTTGAGTTTTCGGTTGCCTTTTTCCCCTCTCTTTCAGCGTTAGAAAGTTTGACAAGTTAACGCATGCTATATCAGCAGACACGAAAAATGTCACTGTATCTTTCCTCCCTGTGATCTGCACTGTTCCCTGTCTTGTCGTACTTTTTGCCTTCAGTCTCAGCAAGTTGAACATCTGTTAGCTGGCTGACTGGGCTACACATGACTGTTTGGATACACTTAGTTATTTTTTCTTTCTGTTTTCGTTTGTGTAATGTGGACAAAAGGGCAGCAACGTGGTGTAGTGGTTAGCATTGATGCCTCGTAACAAGAAGATGCATGAGTTTGTATTACTTTATGATAGAAAGACCCAGTCCAGGGTGTAATCCATTAAAATAACTGGGATTAATGTGTTTATAATGTTTGGGTTTAATTTACCATAAAAATATTCTTACTAAAATAATTTAAAGTAATTTCAGAATGAAGACTCAATTGTTTCGTCATTTGTCACGTTGCACAGCAGGGCCAAATTCAGTTTAAATTGATTATGATCGAGACAGTGAAATCTATATTTTTGACCAGGCAGACATCTCATGTGCTGCATACTGTGCAATGCAGATATGTATAGCCTGTATAAAAACAGGCTGCAACTCAGCACCGTCAATAGCATTTAATAGTAGTCTACAGTGCATTGTAATGGGTTAGTGTAGCTGGGTTTAAAATACATGTCTCTAGTCAACATGACGCTCGAAGTGTCATGGCACAGCAGGGAAGTCGATACAAAGAAACACCTCTGCATGCGATTATAGAGTCCTATGACCAGTCAGAGCCATTTAGTTGTAAACAAATTCAACTCCATTAAGCTCAGATGACATTTTATGACTACGTTGCTGTTACTCTTTTGTCCCAACAGTTTGATTGGCATAATCAGTCCCCAGCGGAGAGTCTAAAGACCTGTTACAAATATTTTTTGGGCCAAGGAATTTGGACTGGCTTCCAGGCTGCAAATCCAATTTAAGCCTTATCTTGTATTTTTCAGAGTATGTACTTGTCAGTTTTGAAGGGAACCATTTTGTGACATATTTACTGTAAATGTTGCAGTCTTGAGCAGATGCAGAAGCTCCGGGCTGCAGATTTGAGAGGAATTACTGACGTCACAGGCAGAGCAGAAGATATCATCAACTAAACAGAAATTGACAACCATGCAGCTGCTGCCTTTTTCAGATCTCCTTGAATTAGGAACCTGGGGAGGAAAAAAAAAACAATTTACATAAAAGCAGCTTTCTCTGGGATTCTTTGCGCCGCACTGCAGTTATGTCGACATTAACAGGGCGTATCGCATCTCGGACCAGCTTTCCTAACAAACCACCAATGTGTTGAGGAAGGGTCAGTGCTTGTTCATTATTCAACAAGCATCTCCCTGTTCCTTCATGTAAGGCGATAGGTCCGAGCTGAGAGGACGGTGCGGTCGTGTTGTTTGTGCTTTATTCCCTGACTTCTAGTGTTCCACTGCAGCCGAGTCGAGATAACAGTCTAAATATAGAGTCAGGCGCAGGGAGTCTGAGCCCTGTGGGCTCAAGTCATTGTGCTCTCAGGAGCCAACAATGTTTCCTAAAACCTTTTAGTCTAGTCCTGCCCAATGCAGTAACATACCAACAAACGTTGTCCCGACGTGACTGCTGTCAGAGGCGTCCTGCGTGAGCTACTGTGAGCTTGTTGTGATGTTTATGTCGGACTGTGTTGGACATTGAAAGACAGCATTGCTCCATGTATCTTCTTCATGTCTGTGGCTACATGTATTATTTTTTATCCTTTGAGTCAACAGTGGAGTTGCAGTTAAACTCAACATTATGGAGAACATGGTTGTTTTATTTGTACAGACTTGATGATTTGTGTCACAGTACATTTTTGTGTTTATTCAACATTAAGTGTGAGTTGACAAAGGCCAAGTCTGAGGTATGAAAGATAAACTTTGACTTTACAGGTGTTAGGTAACCTGGGTGTTATCTTCTTATTGTGACTTTTTGTCATGAACAGTCCTTCAGAATTAAATAAAGCACTTTGTTTTTCTTCAGTGCACCTTATTTCATTTCACAAATTCAGGATTATAGACAGGATTATACAAATTGGCCTTTTGAGTGTGGGAACTCAAACAGTTCTGTGTCTTGCTGTGTTCCTAGAAAACATTAAGGTGGCCTCTTAAGGGTTTTAAAAACTTAATTTGAGTCCGACTGAAAGTACACTCGAGTCCCCTGGAAATGCACGACATGCTGTGTATAAACACATTGGTTAATTTTTCATTTGAAGAAACATCCTGTCGAGGTAGTGGGTTTGGAGGCTACTAAATTAAAGTTACCGTCATTGCGTACTTACTTCTCTTCGTGTCATTGTTAGAGTAGATGTTACATCTTTAATAGGCTGTAATTTGAGCTCTGAGCATGAGCCATGAAGGACCAGCATTTGACAGACCTATGCATAAAAGTATGGATCAACCGTTGAGTGGTTTGCCTCTGCGAGATGTTAAGACCCAAATTTCACCTTAAATCGTGTTTTGGGGCTATGTCTGTGAAGGTTCTTAATCGTCCAGATTATTTGGACATGTTTTAGGAGTTATACCCTCAGAAGATGCTACACAGCCACTGAATAACAAGCAGAATACTTCCAACTTATTTAACTGATTGCCTCCAACACTTCACTAGTGTGTGATGGGTTTTCTCTTTTCCCTCGACGTTGCAAAATGCCTCTTTGATTAACTTCCATGAAGGAAATGGGCAGTGCTTAATTCCAGGAAGTTAATCACTATCTTCTACTTCATGCTGAGTCTAAAAGACATTTCTCATATAAAGCCCTCATTAAATATATGACCTTTCCTGAAAACAGTACCTCTGCTGTTTTCGGAGAGTTGGACCGAACTTAATTTAGCATTCAGTCAAGTTTTAGAAACATCTCATAATGTCCCATATGACTGCATCGTTCATGCGTTACCTTAGGGTCAAGTCATGAAAGCTGAAACCCCATATATCAACAGCGCAAACTAATGTCCAGTTGTGTGACTAATTACAGTGGTACTTTACATCTCCTCACTTGCACATACTTCCACAACGGACAGACTACCAGTTTTTAATATCATGCTATCCTTTGTGTGTGTGTGTATAAATATATATATAGTACATATGCCAGAAAAAGATACTGTCAGGTTTCAAATGCAGTGGTTGCATTAAAGTTTTCTTCGTCTGCAGATGGCCTCAGCAACAGCGACCTACGGGCAGAAGGAGTCTTCGGACCAGAACTTTGATTATATGTTCAAGATCCTCATCATCGGCAACAGCAGCGTGGGCAAAACCTCCTTCTTGTTCCGCTACGCCGACGACTCCTTCACGCCGGCCTTCGTCAGCACGGTGGGCATCGACTTCAAGGTGAAGACCATCTACAGGAACGACAAGAGGATCAAGCTGCAGATCTGGGTAAGAGGCCGAAAAAAGGGATTAGTATTTAGGAAAGAAGCAGTTCAAAGTGTTCAACTCTACACTGACGAACTAGTCAACTGAGTTTAGTATCCAATCTATCTGCTTCACTTCACACAATAGCTGCTTACAGTTATGTAGTTTTTTTCATGCAGTGTTAAGGTAGTGTCCTTGTGCAGTGAACACAGAGCTTCACTTTCTCTGCAGCCTGTTTATCCAAAACCTAAATCCGAACATAAGTACTGAGAGGATGACTAAACACAGTTGGTTACAGTGACATGGCGCTAGGAGCAAACACGACGGGGTGCCTTCTCATGTTTTATAAAACATCAGATATGCATCTACTATACAAAGAGCAAAGACAAGTGTGCTGGAAAAACTGGTGTTTCAGTACTGTTCCCACCTTAACAGGTCGCTCTGCAGCATCCAGAGCCGTGATGGTGAGCAAAGCATAGTGTGAGTGTGTGTTGTCAGCCTTTGCCAGTTCTTGCCTCTGGTGAGAAAGACACAATTGGCCAATCAGAGCACGAGAAACCGATGACAGGGTGCTGCTCTACCCTCCCCCATTACTACACATCCCCTTTCACCTCCGTTCACACACACACACACACACCTCCCCCACCTCTCAACTAGTGGAGCAAAAATAAAATGGTCTGAGTCAACGTACAGTTTATTTCACGGTGTACAGTTAATCCCATGTATATGGACCGATGTAGGACTGTACCGTATTTACAGACATGGATACAATAGGATTTGTGCTCATAGTTATTGTAATATTCTCAGTATGCGTCGTCAGATAATACTGAAGGTTGGAGATTATTTGCGTTTTTTCCTCTTTATGGCTTCACACTGTGAAGAATAATGTTAGAAATAAACAGAAATTTTTAACTGTAAAGTAAAAGCCTAAAATCTTAAATATATGTTTATGTTTTTGTCTCTCCTGTTAGAAATGGCTAAACTAATTTCCCTTATTTCCTGTGCCTCTTAATCTGCAGCCTATCTTAGTTTTGGGTTGTATTTAATTGATCACACATGGATTCTTGAATCTCAGAATACACAATACTTTGTTTTAAGCAGCAAAACTGTTTTTGGGACTCGTGGCGAGCATAAAGAGGATTATTATATAACGCCACTCACTGCTACCTACACTGACATTTTAGGTGTAAGGCTCGTGCTCTTACCCTGAACAGCATGCAGCACACTGAGTGGACATCTAAACTGCAGTCATAGCACATTATGACAAACAGTATGGAAAGTAAAGGTCGGCTCGCTGAAAACAGACAACATACAATCTTGTGACCTGACAGTGATCATGTGTGATTGTGTGAATGGACACATTGATAACGCCAAGAACAAAAAAAACAAAGTCTATGAAGGGTTTGTGTGTACGTGACTCTAGAGAAGGGGTTCTTAACCTTTTTGACCTCTGGGCGCAGTTTTTACAGGACAATGTGGCCCAGGGCCCATTCAAATATCAACATTTTAATTTTAATTGATCTGAGTCTTGTTTTGATTTGTAATCAATAATTAAATCAAGTCCACTTATAGTTTAAGATTGATTTGCTGAATATTGTGTGTGTAAACCTGCACATACAACACAACTGAAGGCTAGCAATTGTAACAACTGAAGGTGCTACAAGAACAAATACACAGGCTCAAGGCTCAATATGTAGATTGTGATAGTGATAATTTGTGATAGATAGATAATAATAATAATAAATAAGTTTCAAATTAAATAAATAGACTGTACATAAAATATAAATAAAGTACAAATGAGAATATTGCCTTATAACCTGATGATGAACACAGTCATACGATAAATCATTTCTGTATCTGTAGCCCATTTTCTTTTCTCGATACGGGTGCCTGAATGGACCAAAATGCAAAAAAACAAAAACAAAAACAAATAACAAATTTTTAATCAGGTTCAGATTTTAAGAATCTGGTTTCCTTCATAGGTTACCAACATCCCTCACTATTCCTGTACAATTTTTCAACTACTTTTACAGCATAATTTTGAAGAAAAATGCAAAGTCACCCAACCTAAAGGCATCCTGACAGTACAATTCCTCATATTCACATAGTCACAAAACCCTTAGCTTCATAGGTTCGTCTAATGTTTGTCTTGATTCTTGTTCACAGTGACCCTACACCGTAAGTAGAGAAGTAGATGCACAAGAAAAATCGCAGTGTTTGGTTTCTAGATATCGGCTTTAGAGCTTTGTTGGGTAGCGTTAGCCCACACTCAACACACTAGGCCCTCACCTGTGTCTAGCTGAACTTAATAAAGTCAGAGTTGTGCACAAATTTAGCCTTTGAGTGGGGGTTGGTATCACTTTCACCTTCATTTTTCCATTTTCATTTAATTTCATTCCTCCGTAACTTCAGCCAAAAGTCTGCAGCTGGCTTCTTCTGCGGTTGTTTATTGGAGCACACAGGTGCACAACTGACAGTTTTTTGCGGCCCATTCCTCATGGTTAAGAATCACTGCTCTAGAGACTCTAGGTTACAGTTCATAACGTTGTTATGTTGATGTTTAACTTACAATAACAAGGAAATAAAAATAAAAATAAGGAAATACTTCTCGCTATATAAGATTATTAAGGTTTAAGATTGTTTTCACTTCATTTTTAACTTCAGCTTTTTACAAGAATTAGTTGAAAAGATTGATAACGCACTCTATGTAACAAATGTGAAGATGCAGGAGCAGCCAGGTTTATTCTGACCTTAGATTAGCATAAGATAAACTTAGCTTAGCGGTGGCTCATGTGTTTTCATTCTTCCTGGAGGCTTCCTCGAGTCCCTTCTGGTTACCCGGCAACATAATGACGATAACAGGACCCCAGACTCCTTTATGCTAAGCTAAACATCTGCTAACATTAACCCCGTCATCTGTCACTTGGAGAAAAATAAGTGAATCAATTATCATTTATATACTTTATACTTAGACTTCAAACTCCTTTATAGACAGCTAAGCTAACCACCGCTAGCTCAGGTTTCATGGTTATAGCGTTGACATGAAAGTGACATCAATTTCCTTGTCCACCTTTTGGGGAAAATTAGTAAAGACTAATTCAAAGTTTGTACATTAAGTAAGTACTTACATAGTTTCATATAACAGTTGTAAAAGTAGTGAACCCTCAGACTCCTTTATATGTAGCGTAGCTAACGAGCTGCTAGCTTGTGTTTCACGATTGTCGCACAGACATGAGCGTGACATCAATCTTCCCATCTAGCCTTTGTACCATGCATAAAATTATGTACATGCATAAGACTTTATTTAATTGTAGTTAAAGTATTTAAATATCAAGCTAAGCTAACCAACTGCTAACTCCAACTTCTTATTTACCTCATTTACATGACAAAGATGCTGGATGCTGCCTTCAAACTGGGGCTGCATTTACCCTGTTCACAAACATTTAGCACCTTGCAAATGTCTGATAACATTCACAAGTCATGCAGTTGACTTCCTGTGTTGTAACCACGAGCCTGCACATTCTTTTTGAAGGTAGCATTTAATCACTGTCCTCATCCTCTGACATTATAGTCGCCAACTTCAGTCTTTTCCTCTGCTGGAACCAGAGTGATGCTTTTGGACCAAAGACACATGGGGTTGGCAAGAAACACTGAGCTTTAACTCCTTGAACATTCATTAGGACCTATTAATGAAATTCAACCTCACCTGGGTCTCTGGCCAAGCTGAGAGGAAGAGGCACAGCGGTAATAAAGACGGGAGAAGACGTGATGAATTGTCAGCTGCTGGTAGATTTAAAAGCCACCTGAGACCTTTTAATACGCAGGCTTTACCGGATCACATGGAGTCGGTTTAATGTCTGAGCCTCTTTTTGATGTCTCATCTTCAGGCTTTGACTTTGGTGTTTTGGATCATTTGTAGGTCTTCTTTTGTTTTTACCTGCATAAATAAAAAATAAATCAGATCTGGTGGAACCACACTCAGTTATAGTTATATATTAAAATAACCTTTAATGCCAGACTTTAAAAACAAAATTCCATATCCTGCAAATAGCGTTTTACCTTTTCAACAGGCATTATTTAAGACAAGGAATTAACTTAAACATTTACAGAACAAAGGTCTGTTCTTGAATTTCCCCCAGGGGATGGATAAAGTATTTTTCTATTCTGTTCTATTCAATTCCAGATTCACAGTATAAGGATAAAAGTAATTTATTATACACGCTAGCAGATTGGTACAATGCCTTCTTATACAGTTGCTGATGCATCAGTGCTTGAAGTGCCACTGTAAGCAGAATTTTCTAATACCTTCTGCCTGTAGTGGTCAGCAACTCTCCAACAGCAGTGTATGTTTCCACAGTATAGATAAAGCTGCCTTTTAAAGTGAAGTGACAGGGAGTGGCTCGCTGCAAGCAAAGCACTTGGAGACCTCAGATTGAATCAGACTCACTGGAGGAACGCGAGATTTATAATTATGTAGTTTCTTGGTGTTAAACAAGGGGAAGTTCTGATTTGTAGAATAAGTTTGTAATAATAAGGTGTCATTGTGGGGAGAAAAAAAAATAAAGGATTGTGTCTAATGTTGTGTCTAACCCATCAAAATTCATTCCAAACATCTAACTTTAACTTGTTTTTATTTTTTTTTGTGTCGCTCTCTTCAGGACACAGCTGGTCAGGAGCGTTACCGCACCATCACCACGGCCTACTACCGAGGAGCCATGGGCTTCATCCTCATGTATGACATCACCAACGAGGAGTCCTTCAACGCCGTCCAGGACTGGTACGCCATCACCTGAAGGGAGGGGGGGGGGGAGGGGTATTTCTATTTTAGAGCGTAAACGGACACCACAGAGTTTGACCTGTGAGAGGAAGTGTTGTGGGGATGATGGATTAAACAGGATCCAGAGAGTCAGCATTAGTCTGGAAATAGATGCAGAGATACTGCAGAACGGAGCAGATGATCTGGTTCAGGTTTCTGTATAATTTATCAGGATCCTTTGTGTCTGCAGAGGAATCAGATGCTGCAATGATCATTATCATTCTTAGTTTGCGGGGGTCTTTAAGTTTGAGTGGAGGGATGAGTAAGAGGTTTGATTTTCCTCTTTTTATCATAATGACTGCGCCTCTTGTCGCCCATCCACAGTTTAGGAGTAGTAACCTACAAATCTTGTTAACTGCAGAGAGATAAAGTGGTTCTGTAATGGTGTTTGGACCCCACGACCTTTGTGTTTTCTGTCCGACTACTGGATGTGTTCGTTCCCAGGTCGACTCAGATTAAAACGTATTCGTGGGACAACGCCCAGGTGCTGCTGGTGGGAAACAAGTGTGACATGGAGGACGAGCGAGTGGTGAGTGGAGATAGAGGCCGGCAGCTGTCCGAACACCTTGGTGAGTTCATGGCATGCACACACACACACACATGCAGTTCACATATAGTAGAAACACTGTATTTCTGTGATTCATAGCTGTTCATATGTGCATGGACTAGTTTGTTGATTTTTATTCTTAGATCTTTTTTGCCAAGGCTTCACTAGATGCATATAACATGTTAATCGCTCTAGACAGAGGTCTTTCCAACTAGAGTAATAGTTAAGTAACTAAAGTATTGGTTTTGCTTCCAATAGGCCTTACAATCTGACCTCACCTTAACGACCCTACAGATGTATTTCCTGGGCTTTGTTCTGGCCTCCTTCCACATTTGAAAACATGTTATGCTGCATTCACACTTGTTTGCTTCTCTTAGGCCGGACCAAATCAGAAAAGTCCTGGTTTGTTTAGCTGCATTTTTTTTAAACTTTGAAACACAACATAAAGACCAAAAGTGTTTTAAAACACTGCAGTCAGCTGGAATTGATTTATCAGTGGAGATCCTTAGTCATACCTTTTATGGAATAATCTGAAAAAAAGGTGAAATTGGACTTACTTGAGTTTAAGTTCTGAAAAACTGACGTGAGTAGTTTATATCTTCTGTTGACTTTCTTCCCCCCTTGCACACTTACCTTAAGATATGCATCAAAGAGACGGCATCTCTAACAAGATGCAATAATTGATGCAAATAGGTTTATTGGTTGACAGGACTTGAAGGAAATGGATGGAGAGATGAGAAGAGGCAAAATGTGTAGGTAGCACAGGAAATAAAATTACACACAGGGTGTGGTCTTGTTTGTTTGCACGTGAACGGAGACCTGACAAACAGTTGGATCGCATTTAAGCATTCAATTTTGCTTAAATAAATCACACTGATAGACTGATCACAACAGATTTTCCCAGCGCAGTGGCGTTATGGTTTGCATGTTTTCCTTGTGTCTTCGTACTTCGTAGTACTTCATAGTACAGACATCGTACTCCGGCTTCCTCCCACCGTCCAAAGACATGCTCATTAGGTTCATTGGTGATTCTAAATTGGCCGTAGGTGTGAGTGTGAGTGTATGTTAGCCCTGTGATAGACCTGTCCAGGGTGTACCCCGCCTCTCATCCAGTGACAGAAGGAATAGTCTCCAGGTCCCCTGCGATGCTCTAGAGGACGAGCAGTTACAGGAAACGAACGAACAAACCAAATGTGTTCACCAGGTGTAAATGCCTCCTAAACTCTAGATTTGCTGTATGTGAATATGTACGACCCTTCATTCATCCCTAGCCACCCCTTGGGGATTTCTTCTCTGGGAGCCATGAGCCTTTTGGTCTCTTCACTAGATATTAAGGTTTGTCTTTAACGGACTGACCTCTCTGACCATCTCCCACGCCTTGTTTTCCATTCCAGGTTTTGAGTTCTTCGAGGCCAGCGCCAAGGACAACATCAACGTGAAGCAGACCTTTGAGCGCCTGGTCGACATCATCTGTGAAAAAATGTCAGAGAGTCTGGACGCCGGTGATCCCGCCGTCACAGGGGCCAAACAGGGGCCCCAGCTGACAGAGCAGCCCGCTCCTCCTCACCAGGACTGTGCATGTTAAAGCTGACTAATTCCCCCAAAAACCTTTTCCGCTGTCTTTCTTCTTGTCCTCCTTCAGTTGGACCCCAGGTCCTCAGGCCCCTACTTCATCACCCTTTCTCACTCCCTTTCCTGCTTCTTTCTGTTGGATCATTTACTAATGGTCACAACAACCGGGCTGTAAAGTGTCTGAAATGCTGAGATGGTTGTAGTGAACCGGTGAACTGGTGAAGTGTGTCGTCTCCGCACAAAGGAGCTAAAAGGTTGTGTTTTTAACAGTGCTGGTGTTGGTCTGATGCCAAAGCAAATTTGATTAAACTAGAGCATTTCAGACATTTCGCAGCCCCAGAACGTTTCCGGCCCATCTTCCGTTGTCTCTTCCTCTTCCTCAGTGTGGTTTTACAAGAAGGATTTGACGGCGTACGTCCTGAGAGTGCCATTAAAATCCTTCCAATGTTTACAGTACTTTGTTTCATGTCAGTCAGATGTCTTGAAAAGATGCCAGCCTTGGATTTGGTCACCAAGAAGGCCACTGTGGAGTTACGTGGGAGTGATTATCCAGCTCGAGATCTGCTCGTTATCAGTGTGTTACATTTTCAGATGTGATTCTGGATGCACGCAGAATCAAAAAAACAAAAAAACAACAAAAAAACACAAATCTATGTGTCTTTGTGCTGTCTCACCTGGTATCTAAACATGGATACTTCAAGCATTTGTTTTTCATCGTTCATCCAAGCATTTCCATTCTGCCTTTTATTTTTTTTTACGTGTCTTTTATTTTGTACTCTGGCGCCCTGTTTATTCTTTTCAAGCATTAAAACGCTGGGTGGGGACAATATGAACAAGCTATAGATAGGTGAAAACTAGAAAAAAGAATTAAGAGACATGTTTTATTTAATTATATTTATTTCAAATGTACATATAAATGTTGTGCAATATACAGTATACAATATCTAAAGGTATGCATTTCTGGAAATGTGTTTTAAAAGGTATGAAGTTCTATGAGGATAGTATCAAATATAAAAGGTCTATGTAGTAAGGTTCGTTTGGATGACGTGTGGAAGTGGCTCCTCGGCGAGCTTCTATATGCTACTTTTGAAGTCAGGAAGTCAGAAACTCAAACTTCCTGCTGAGAAAAATCAAGTTGGAGGAGTCTGACATTTAGTAACTTGTTTATAATCCCCCAAAGCCCCTCAGTGCAACATCTTAACATAACTCGGATATTAGAGGAAGAAACATGTGCTGCATCATTAAAGGTCGGATCGGGACTGTAATTAAGCTGAGATCAGGCCTACAGCTCGACGTGATCAAGTGTAGTAAAAGCATACTATAACATCATTTAAGATCAGGCAGAGGAGGCAGAAATTCCTGTAGGCATCTAATAAATTACCACATTTAGCTGACTTGTAGTCCCGGCTGCTCAAATATCAAATATCAGATCCTTCAAACATGTTGACGGGGCTTTTGGGGCGCACACAATGTTGTTTTTGTGCGATATTTTTTACGGTGTTTTGCCTTTTTCTTATAGTTTGCCCACAGGCAGTGAGAGGAAACATCAAGAGAGAACAGGATGATGTGTGAGAAAGATCCCGAATGAGGCCAGAACTGAGTAGCTGTCATAAATCTTTGACTGGCCGCTGTACCGCAACAGCAGGCTCGGCTTCAATACCACGGAAAATTTACCCCAAAAACAATTAAAAATGGCAGGCACTTTGCAAATAAATTAAAACCAGAATCAGGGGGGACAGGGACTGTTTTTTTGTGTGGCAGGTGTACAAGGTTTATGCGGACACATGGCACAAGACAAGCAAGAATCAAGACAGGAAAGGCATACTGTAGCATGAATATATCAGTCATTTGTGATTAGGGAAGATCTCAGCACTTCCACTCATACGCACGACATCTCTTTAGATTTTAAGTCCAGCTTGCACTGAATGTATTCAGGCCTGTGTGTTTGCAGTTCACATGTGCAGCCACTCATGTGTTTAATTGCATTATATGAGAGACTGACATTTCTGATCATGGGAGAAAACGTGCCAGACTACGACGACTCCTCGTGTTTATTTGCTCTTAGCAGGATCTCTTCAGACTTCTTCAGCATAACAGAGCAGCCGGCGTCGGTTTATCTGTCTGTGTGTGACGTCAGCGCCGACGCTCAGTCCTCGAGTAGATTAAGGACAGCACTGTGGAGCGTTCACAGACCGGGTAGCTCGATCCAGTGCAGGAGTTAAATATTCTGTTCTGGGAGTCAACACAGCGTCACTCATTCGAGCACGGCATCCATCGGACAGTATTTGCACACTTGCTTTAATGCAGTTTACGCAGTTTATTCCTTCTTTTCACTTCACCAAAGATTGCTCATTGTTTATGCTGTAGGATGCCAGAATGAGCAGGGGTTTTTTAAGATCACAATAAAAGAAAGTGTGGAGTGCAGTGTAGTGAACCCTGGTCAAATCTTTACAAGCAGTGAAAACACAGGTGAAGATGATGACACCCACTGAAGGTGCAAAACACTGAAAGGATCAGTAAACTGGCTAGAAATCATGCACTTCTTGAAGCCAGTGTCTCAAATCTGAATCAGACAAGTGTCACTGTTTGCAATATTTAGGCCCCAGTCAAAGCAGCCACGCTGTTATTAGAGAAAGGGAGTGGCGGTCGGTGAAATTATCAGGACCATCTCGGGAGAGGATTTAAATCCTGCGTATATTTTACTTCATACTGGTTGTGACTGTTTCTTTTCCAAGTAAAATCCAAATTTTGAAGCTGTTCTCCTCTCTGTCTTCCTCCCCATATAAACCAGATCTGTAAATACTGTACCTTTGAGTCATGTGCGTGGATTGTGTTGTATCGACTCAGGCTTGCATCAAAATAACTAGGAGAAAAAAAAAAGAGAAAACAAAATTGAAAAAAAAAAAAAAGACGGTAAAAACTCAACGATCCCAAAAGAGCCATGTTGTACTGTATCTGCATTCATCTCTAGGCCTGCTCGTGAATGAATGTGTCACTCAGTTATGAAGCAATACACACGACAGTATGTACACAAAAACGCCATCAAGCTTGGTAGAGGTTGCCGACTTTAGATCTTCTACTAGCACGCAGAAACGTAACTTTTGTTTGGTCTCGTATCACTGCCTCCTCAAATCCTTCTCAGTTTGGGCCATTAAGATGAGAGAATATGCTGTGGATGTTTTTATCTGTACTTTGTGGTAAAACAATAATAAAGAAAAAAACTTGCTAACAGTGAGTTGGTTGTGGGGTTTGTGTCTTAATTAAATATATTTAAAGGGGTTTGATGCCAACGATGATGGAGACACTAATATTCAGTGATAAAGACGTCATTCCGTCAGCAGCCTCAGGATGTCACTGTTTCACTGTCAATCGGTAGATGAACCTCAGACGAAAAAAGCGTCTGAAGAGTTTTAAAAACCATTAAGGTGACGGAAAAAGTTTATGTGAATCAGAATATATATCAGAATGCCCTCACTGACAGGTCAACACTATATTCAACACTATATACAAACAAACAAAAACCAGTAAGGTGCAGATAAGAGAAGCTCATCTTTTTGTGTCAATTAAGTTGATGATCAATCAGTTTCCCTTGTGGATCATTAAAGTCTGTCTAAGTGTGTCCTGTATTCTGTCTGGCAACATAATGTTGTTAGTTGGGGTCTTTGGGCCTCTGTGGATCATCCCACAGATACTTGATCAGTTTGGGATCTAGTGAATTTGGAGGCCAGGTCAACAACATGTTTTTTTGAGTGTGTGTCAGACTGCATCCTGCTGCCGTCAAGGAGTGTCATTGCTATGGGGTGGGGCTCCCTGGACTGGTCTAGGTAGGTGCTAGATGCCTAAGTAACGTCCACATCAATGTCACAGAGTTTCCCGGCAGAACATTGTATTGTCACAAGATGGTCAATGTAATCTCCTGTCAGTGGTTTTAATGTTGTGGCTAATTGGTATATATATATATATCTCATCGGAAGTCAAAGTGATGTGTGTGAATATTTCTTCACACTCACGTGCTACTCTTAACATCACATAATCTGAAATTTGTGATTTAAACCTCGTCTTGCTTATTGCATTTCATTTAATTCCTCAGATAATTAGAAGCGACAGGACGGGCGTTGAGAGTGACATTTGATATTGACTAATCTGCTTCTGGTAATGATGTTAGTAACGCTGAATTTTAACAAATCTGTTCCTGCCTCAAAGTGACTGACTGAAGACATGCTGCCCCCAGCTAGTCGTTTGTTCTATTTTCACAGGAAACATTAAACATTTTTCTCACATCTTTCAGTTGATTGTAATGGAGACACCTGTGCTCCTTCACTGCGGGTTTATTTATTTTATTTTATCTTAAAAGTATGAAAAATTGCACTCTGGCAATCCCTGGATACTGAAAGCAAAAGAAAATGTTCATTTTAATTTATGATATTCTTCCAGCACATGTAGGCAACACTACTTTAGTGGGAATAAATCTCCAACTCTGGTTAAAGGAGAACCACATTGCACAGAATTGACGGATATTATAATGTGAGCACTTGCCACTTCATTAGGTACACTAGTGAAAACAAATGCATTATAATATTCTAATAAAAGTCCTGAATTGACTCTTCGTGCAAGAAAGATGGTAATTCAGCTGTGTGGTCATTTTGGCGGATGTCTTGGAGTTTGTATTGCTGTTGTACCAAATTAAAGAGCTTGTTATTTATCCTAGCCCACCGACTAACGCGGGCTTAACATTTACAAATAATACCAACGTATCAGTACAATACAATTCAAAATTGCTGCAAACCACAGCTTATAAAAAAATGAAAGCACTATTGAATCAAGTGCTGTTATATTTGTTATGTTGCATTTGTTCATTAGTGGAATTGTAATATAGTAATGGACAAAATGCCTGCTTTCAAGGACAAATGTGCAATGCAGTTACTACCAATGTTTTCATGGAAATCCAATTTAATCAGGAATAACGCTGCCCTGTTGAGGACTCAGTAACGTTCAAAATAAATCAGTCATACAGCAGTCCTTCATCTCCTCATATACAGATCGGTTATGTACGAGTGAGAATCCCTTAGCTCCATGAAATAGTTTTTTTAATTTCACAATTAACCAGCAGAGGGAGGAATAGACCAGACTGATGGTGTGATGCAGATTGCTACACACATCTCAGGGAGCAGAAATCATGCAGCTCAAATCCTGTTATTGCGCAACGCTGCCTTCATTAATCCACACTCTAGTGGAGAATGTAAAATTGGTAAATAATTATTATCTTTGTAATGACTTTACTAACTTCGACGTAGCCTCAGTTTCGGGCTTTATAAATTCCGGTCAGGGCTAGAGACACCTTGGAGTTTACACCCCACGGGCCTAAAGCGCCCTTTCACCTCCAGTTGACTGCTGCACGCATGCATGTAGATACGAGACTGACCAAACGTAGAGGAAACAGCTTTATTGCCGAGCAGCATTTTAATTCAGACATAAAGCCAAATAACTGTGGGCTAGAGGTCATGGCAACAGTCAGTTGCACAGAAAGGTTAGGACTCCTCACAATTAAAACAAGGGCACAGTTGAGTAAAAATAGACAACATACACGTGTGTGTGTAAAGGTTAAAGATAACAAACACTGATTAATTTCGCCCTGTGCCACCCAGCTGAGGGCAACATTCGAGTTTGTCAACAACATGCAAATTGTTCCCTACAGAAACACAGAGACTGTACACGTAGATCGTCTCTTACATATCAAATGTGGGTGTTTTTCTTGCAGCCAATTCCCCATAAATTAAGGATATCTGTGTCACAAATGTGCATATTTTGGTAGAAGTACTGTTTGGTCCATGTTTAAGAATATAAATAAGAGTTCGTAAACACTTTTTTTACAGAAAAAAAAAATCAAGACATGTGGCACATGTCTACCATCAAAGGTGCCTCTTCCTTCAATCAGGAAACCCCATGACCAAATCTCATTGAAAATACTGGCAGTTTTATGCTGCCTTGTCCTCCAGTAAACACACATACGAGGTAGAACAGGATTTCATACATCGAATACATCAAATGCAAATGCCCTTCATTTCGGCCCAAACAAAATGAACCCAATGAGGATTATCTATTATAAAAATCCAATAAATAACACTGATTTACACTCTCCACCAGGAGGAGGAATAAAAATACACATTAGTTGAATTTACTGTTGGCCGATAACAGCGTAAGAGTCTCATTTTTCATGATATTGATATATGTTCTACCAGGTATGTTTACATTTTTTACAAATCCTAAATGCCATCTTAAAACTGCCTAAAATTAATATAGAGTTTGGTGTGCGTGGCCCGATGTTCATCCCTACGTGGATCGGGGAACATCTGGGCCACGCCACATACAGAGAGACCAACATTAACGAGGTCCACGAAGCTTATATGCTGGTCGGTAGCCCCCTTGCAGCTCGGTCCCTCCGACTAGTGCACCTGGACCTCGTGTGGCAGCAGCTGGCAGCCGCTGCTGACATGGGAGAGGACTTTCTGTTTCAGCTGGGCCACTTGCTCCCTCAGCAGGCTGGCCGTCGAGGCCAGGTCGGTGTTTTGGCTCTTGAGCGTCTTGACCTTGTCCTCTAGTCGGGAGATCCGCTCCAGCTTGCGCATGCGACACTTTGAGGCTGCGATCCGGTTCCGGAGCCTCTTCCTCTCGGCTTTGATGCGCTCCTGTGAGTCCATGTCGATGGGAGACAGCGGCGGGCTCTCCCCGAAGCTCTGAACGTCGGGAACCGTCTGAGGCTCCTCCTTCGGCGGTGGCTGTACCCGAGAGAGCTCCGTCTGCGGAGGGGCTGCCCCCAAATGATGCGACGGAGGAGGCGGGAAAGGGACCGTGTCCGTGGTGTAGTTGACAGTGGTTCCCATTGGTCCGCTGCCGTAACTGTTCAGGTTTGTGTACACGGGTAAATCCGGCTGCACGGCCACCGGGGCGATGTTAGCGCCCAGATCCAGGTTGCTGTTCGTCTGGCCGGCTCCGCTCAGCTGGTTCTGCTTGTGCAAGTCCTCCAACGCCTTCACGAAGCCCTCGGCGAACTCCTGCTCATCCGTCACCGTCTTCGGGTAGAGGAACTGGGAGCTGGTCGGCGTCGTGGTGACCATCCCATTGGACTGGATGATGAGCCGCTCCAGTTCGGGGGAGGCCAGCTTCAGCAGCCCCAGGTCCGGGGAGCTGAGGATGGTCTCGGCGTCGCGGAGATGCGGCTTGAGGTCTGCGTCGTCCGCCAAGCTCAAGTTAACATCCTTCTTCATCATTATTTCCGTGGGTGAAATGACAAGTCGTGATACTTGACACTCCCTCAGAGAGTCGCCCTGCCCATAACCCTCGAGAGAAATAAACCTCGGTGTTAAAATATCTGCTGTTAAATATGAAAAGTCTTTTTTTTCTTTTTTTCTTTTCCTGGACGCAGTGACAAGTCTCACGCTCTCCGCCACCACCGTCTCAATGCTCGCTCGCGCTCACCGCCTCGAGCTTTTCTAGACTGGCACGTTCCATTATGTCACATGAGAGCACGCGCATTGGGCAGAAATTACGTTTTCCAGATTTTATTTGAATAAAGGGACGAACCGAGCAGAGAGGAGGAGGAGACGGAGGAGAAGTCTCACTCCCTGACACAGCTCAGTGGCCGCATGGTTGGAGCAATGTGCACTTTATTTAAATTATTTGTCCCGTGGCGGTGTTAGTGTCTTCTGAAAAGATTAAACACGACGTATTTGGGCTAAATGGATGCTTTTTGTTGTCTTTGCCCCCCCACCCCCTGCATAAAGGTCACATTATAGTTTTTCTGTTTGTCAGCTACAATCAACATCGTTACACATGCACAGAAACCAAAGGAGGAACAAACATCGTGCTTCTCATTATATTAATATTACAGAAAAAGTGGTGAAAAAAGAAAAAATCTATAAGATTTTTTCTTAGATTCAGACGTCTGAGTCAATAAAGATACGCTTTTATTTGTTTGTTTTCGGAGATGGAGGAGGTATGGAGATGTGTCTACATGTTGTGTCTACAGATATCGTTCTTTCAGTTGTCTAAGTTGTTCCACTCCAGTTTATATGGATTGTAATTATAGTGACAGCCTTATTACATGTATGACCTCCAGGATTTCAACTGTAAGCTTAAGACAGTCCCATTACCAATCTACATGTGTTAATAATTAACATGTAATGTTTATTTCAAGTTGTGTTATGAGAATCAGAAGCAACTATGCATTTCCACTCCACGTGGCTTGGGATTTACTCTTTAAAATAAAACGTAAAGCATCACAGTTTCTTGCGTAAAGAGCTGTGTAGCCTCAGACCAGTAAAGGTGTTGATGTTGACCCCTGCAAGAAACAAAACAAGACCGGGGAGGTGGACATCAGCACCGGACTACAGAGCAATGGGAGAAGCTGGCATAGTCTCATGTAGCCTAAGACTAAGAGAAGCCTGCAGAGACAGACATGTTACATGTGTCGATGGGTAAGAGCTACAGAATGTTAATTAGGGGGTCATAATGTTATGCCTGTTTTGAGTAAATTACAGAAGTGGAGGTTACTGAAGGAGTCTTCTGGTGAAGACTTTAAGGGATGAACATGAAGAGGTGTAGATGGGCAGGAGGAGGGCTATGTAACGGACAGCCTGTGGATGGAGTGACAGTGACTTTAAGGCATGGGGACAAGGGAATGATTGGCTCGAAGAAGGCGGGATCATAGTTCACTGGATAGTAGTAGTGACGTGTCAATAGAGGACGGACTGATTTTGACAGCGTGGGAAAAGAGAAGAGATAAGGGAACAGAGTGACAGCCCACGTTCGCGAAAGGGGAACACATCGTGAGGGGATGAAACCTCATTACTGAACTTTCGCCTAATCTTCATAACTTTAATCGGGCCTTGACTACTGCGATAATGGGCCGTGGGTGTGTAGGGGCTTTCCAACTAATTGTTATCATAAATGGACATCTTATGAAATCTCAAAGACTTTTGGTTTTCCCTTTATTGAAAATATTGATTAATCTATAGCAAGGAAGATTTCTGTGTTATCCTAAAACACAGGACCCTCCAACTTCAAGCACTGCTGTGATCAGACTATCATCTGAACAGTCTCAGATCTCAAATGTCTCCTCCGTCCAGTTTTGTGTCCATACCTTTACTTTAAGCTGGACACAGTATGCACTGATAGCTGGTCTGGACAAGGGCACACACAGACCTTTTTCAGGATTACATGTAGTTAACCATACAGAGCAAATGTGCATGCAGAATAAGATATAAACCTTAGTCTTCTTATTACAGCAGCCAGACAGACCAAGGACCTATGCTAGGGTGGTGTTTGTGGACTTCATCTCGGCCTTTAACATCATAGAACCAGAGCTAATGCGAGTGAACCTCTCCCAGCTATCTCTATAGCTAAGTTAACCAGCAACCAACTCAATCTGTTTGAGTACTACATTACATTACATTACTGTTTGTGTCCCTAAGCTACCGCGGTACTCAACTGCCATATGAGTCACTAAGTTCCCCCTGCTTCTATTCAACATGTGCAATATTAACTATATATGAAATATCACCACAGCATATGCAGACATGTGCAATATAATTTATGTTTTTTAGAAAGAAAATTTGTATTTGTATTGTTTGTATTCTCGTTTTTAGCCAAATGCGCATTCAGTTGGTGATATCCCACAACACACAATGACAATGAGGTCCTTCTCATCTCATCTCATCTCATCTCATCTCATCTCATCTCATCTCATCTCATCTCATCTCATCTCATCTCATCTCATCTCATCATGTTTTGTCATCCTTTTTTTTTCGTCTGTACAATAATGGCTACATCTCCAGAGGCTGTGAAGAGCCTGAAGTTTGCAGGTGACAGTGTTGTGGTTTGTCTACAGAAACTAGTTGGAGTCACAACTATTTGTTTCTGAACACACACACACACACACACACATGCACACACACACACACACACACACACACACACACACACACACAGACACACACACACACACACACACACACACACACACTGTGGAGATGGTGTTAGACTCTAGTCGTTTCCAAGGTGAAAATGAACTTTCACTTCCTACACAGTTGTTTTCTCAATAAATATATATTTGGTCGCAGCTCTATTGCCACAGAGAGGAGGAACGACATTTGGGGTTGTAGTGATTATTCACTGGTACACATATTGTTTTCGTATTTAAAAAAAAAAAAAAAAAAAAAAAAAATTAAATAAAACCACTCATGTTTTACTTAACAACAAATAAACAAAAGCATTTCAAACTATCAAATAAATACAGATCATCCAGATTCAGTGTCAGAATGACAATGGCATTGCTGCAGTGTACGAAGGAAATTTCAGTTTACATAATTCTGGACAGGAACACAGTTGTGATTGTCGTCATAATTCTGTGTTATTGGAGTCGGTACTTTCTCAGAAAAGGCTTCTCACTCACTGCCTTATGACCTCAGCTAAGACTACTGCGGTATGTCTGGACATCACAATTTGCAGAAGTTGAGGCTGGTTTCAACATTTCCTCTGGTCAGTAAACAGTTTCACAGATTTGGTTTATAGTCAGATTTCTCACACCCAGCAATGAAACCGTGAGAAGAGCTACCAACAGCTTGTACATTTCCCGTCAGACGTTTTCCAGTTTCGTTTCCACTTTTAAAGGGGTGTCAAAGTGGCATCCATTTTTTTTTATCATTTCAGAATCTAAAATGTGCTTTTTAATATTTAATATTTAATGACTGACAACTTCATTTATTTTTGAAAAAAATAAATCACACATGGAATCTATTTTGAACATATTGTAATATGTTATATTTTGCATTTCACTGTTTTCTGTATAAATCGCAATTCAACAGAGTGGCCAGTGAATCTGCCATCAGTTTATTAAGCAAAATTATTAATAATCACTCAATATTCAAAGGTATTTAGGGCTACATATGATGACATAATAGCCCTTGTTTCCTTTATTACCAGATCACTAGTTTGGTTTGTAAAGAGTTACACACAGGAGGTATGTGCGTCACAGGTAGGCCACATCCATCACCACAAAGCTTTGTGCGGGTGGATCACATGACGGACCTTGTGATGTCAGATCTCTTAGCACCGTGGCGGAAATGGGGTGTGGGGGGTGGTGGGGGGTGGGTTAAAGCAACAGAGGAGAAATATTTTTGTCTAGAAGGTGTATATAATGGTAGAGATAGAGACAGAGAGAGTGGGGGTGCTGAGCCTGCAGGCGTATCTGGAAAAGGCTGTGCGACTATCTCTCTCTCACAAACACACATGTTCATTTGCTCTTTAATTTAGAACACACTCTCTTTTGAACTTTGGAGGAGCGCACAATTATATTCATACAAACTGATGAATTTAAAATGAATTTGGTCCAAGCATGGGAGCGATGCATTTAGCTGTGCTTTGGTAAATTGAGTGTCGGCATACTGAGAAAATATAGGATTATTTTCACGTGATTTGAGGAGACACTAGTATGGTGGCCCTGAAGGTCAAAATATAACAGTATTACACAAAACACAACGACATTTCAGAAAACACAATGACATTACCGATAACACAACAACATTTCAGAAAACACAACAACATTTTAGAAGACATAACAACATCACAGAAAACACTACAAGATTTTAGAAAATACAATACATTTCATATAACGCAATGGCAAATTCAGAAGACACAACAACATCACAGAAAACACAACAACGGTGTTGTACCTACCGTGAAATGTTGTTGTGTTTTCTGTAATATTATTCATTCATTGCAACAGAGTTTGTCCTCTTGAGGGTTTCAGGGAATCACTATAAATTTCAGCACATTTTGAACTCTGAGCTTTTAGCACTTCTCCAATTAAATATTACCAGCCTAAACCAACCAGAGTTACAATAGCTTTTTTTTTTCTTTTGAATTTATTTCCTACAAACCTTACTTACAACGACTCAAAAATGGCATGACTAAAAAAAGTATTTTAATCAAATCTTCAATGGATTTCTAGATTTCAACTGGGATTTTGTATTGTAACTCCAGCTATTAGAATTCAGATAAAACAACAACTAAACCTTTCACTTTACTGGGACAGATGTAGAGATATTTCACTTTATTCTTGCCTCCAAAGAGAAATGCTGAGCTTGTGGTTATTATAGGGGAAGTCATACACGCAAAATGATTGGTGTTCAAGTGGTAACTTCAGCTGTAAGTTATGATAACACTGCTGCTAGGCAACAGTTAGTGTCTAGAAGCCACGAGGCTCAACGTTTAGCAACTAACAGCCAAGCAGTAAATAGAGGAAATCAAAACAACAACAAAATGATTATTAGGGAATATCTACGTCTCATAATGAAATTACAATTTATCACGTTGCCAACCACTTCAGGTATTTCTGAAAACATCACCAAATGCAGGGTAAAAATGTTAGAGGCCACAAGGGAAACTGCTTGGTCACAGTACCATAGTTGTTAGAAAAAGATGAGCTGTTATACAGCTGGATAGAGTAGGGAATAAAAGAAGCTCTGTAGTGTTCATTGTGTGAGCAGAGCTGTATCAGTCTCCCTTGCCCCTCCATAATGGAGAGCAGTTTATCCAGTGTCCTCATGTCTTTCGATGAGACAAACATCTCCAACTCTGTCAAGCCTTTTGGATAAATTTGTTGAACCTACTGATGTCTTTTTTGCTGGTATTACTCCCCCAACAAACAGCAAAGTACAGGGCACTCGCTACAACAGACTAGTAGAAAGACTCTAGTAACTCGCTGCACACATTGGAAGACCTGAGCTTCCTCAGAAAGTAGAGTCTACTCAGGCCCTTCTTGTAGACAGCATCACCATTGTCCACCCAGTCCAGTCTGTTGTTCATGTTGTTCCGAAGTCAATGACCAGCTCCTTGGTCTTGTTCACATTTAGGACCAAGTGGTTTGCCCAAGACCACTCCACAAAGTCTACAATCAGTGTCCTATACTGTCCATCTCTAATACACCCTACCACTGCAGAGTCATCAGAGAACTTCAGACGACCCCGAACTGTACTGGAAATCAGATGTGTAAAGAGTGAACAGAAGTGGAGACAGGACAGTCCCCTGTGGTGCCCCCGCATTACAGACAACAGTATCGAACAGGGAGCCCCCCGGCCACACAAACTAGGGCCTGTCAGTCAAGTAATCAGCAATCCAGGAGACAGTGGAGGAGCTGACACCCATCCATGGTATGTTCTCATTCATCAGAAAGGACTGAATGGTGTTAAAAGCACTGGAGAAATCAAAGAACGTGATCCTCACAGTGCCCTTCGCACCATCCAGGTGAGAGTGAGCTCGCTGCAGCAGGTAGATGACCGTGACAAAGTGGAGATGAACATCAGTGGCATTTCAGATTTCATTAATTAAGACAAATGCCTCATTGGAACCATCTTTTATTATTTCTGAATGATCTTGAGTAAAGCCAAGCACAGAGTTCCCTCACAGTAAATAAATGATCATTTTGAGATTCCGATTTAGTTTTTTTTTGCTACTACTGCAAATAACAACCTTCACAAGTGTAGGCATATATGTGTGCAAGTGCCACTAAGCTGCTCCATTCGGCCAAATGACGTAGTTTCAAAGTGTAGGTGAAGTTCCACATGCATGGAGGATGTAGGAACCCCATGCGTGAGACGAGAGAGAGACACAGGGTGTTTCTGTGTAGATGTGTGCGTGGGCCATGTTGGTTTGTACAAAACACACCTGTGCCCACACAAACACACACTGATCATTCTTAGCACTTAACCACAAAACCTCAGTGGGCCAACTCCCTTTCATGTTTCTACATAAGCTGTTGTTAGATAAATTCACAAACGCATTTGATTAACATGTTATTCCCCCAGCATCTTACCGTAACAGCAACACATCTTGTTTTGGTTTGAGGGAACATAACAGCCTGATTTTACTAAGCCTGTAGTTTAGCCTTTACCTCTTGCTATATATATAAAACCCATATTAATATATATAATATATATATTAATAGCTGCTATAAAAATTAATCCCACATAATCAATTATAATATTCTTGTTTTATTTATATAACAATGACCCAGCATCACTGCCTTTTCTCTCTGTAAAGTGTGACACTTTGATGCAATGTAAGCATTAACCTCAAATGAAGGTTTCCATTCATTTTCCAGCTGAGATTTGAAACTGAAAAATGTAAATTACTTTTGGTGGAAACAGTTTCTTAGCATCTCATCAACATGGAATACTTGGTTTTATTCGACTTTTAATTCAGTAGCCTCGGGTTTTGCTATTTATATATACGTGTTGATCATGTTAAAAGATAATTGAAGTCTGTGCACTGAACAACACGTTGATCTGCCACATCCGAACAGGAACTGCTGCTGCTGCTCAGTGGCGCAGCGGCTCGGTGGTTGATTTGCCACTTCACAGCAAAATATTAATGGGTTTAAATATTTGTCCTAATCCTTTCTTGTTTCCTGTGTTTCTGTGTCTCTTGTGGGTTTCCAACAGGTACCCACACTTCCCTTACAGGTGATTTCAGTACAATAATTTGCCCATAAATTGGCATGTGTGGACAATATGTGTCATACTGTATTAACTGTAATGTGGGTTGATATGGAAACGGAAAGAGTTCACTGCTGTTTAATCTACAATGTTACAGTTCAACTTATCAGCGTGAAATCTACAAGCTGAAGGCAGTTTTAGAGAGGCAGCGCCAGAGATCAAAGACCGCTTGTCTTTAATGTATAATCTATGCAAAAAAGTATTTGTTAATGTATCTTTATTTGGGGGAATTTTTTTTTTCTTCAAAGTAAGCTAAGATTGCTGTTGTGGACCTGTAAAGCTCACTTTTGACATATAACTATTTTATGTGATAATATAAGGTTCTGCACAAAAAAAAGGAAATAATGAATTACAAGTTTTTTTTAATTGTTTTAAGTTATAACCATTTCAGTTGACTTCATTTTTTAGAGGAGATTATATAGATAAAATAATATCTTCGAATATAAATTATACATAAAATAATTTTTAGTAGTAGTAGTAATAATAATTATTATAGTAGTTTAATTTAATCATGTTGAGAGAGAAGAGGAGATTGTTAACGTTTTTCTGGCAGTTATCAGTTGGAAACATGGCGGACGTGGCAACCGTTGATGGAACAATATTCAATGCCACATGTACTTGGAGAGGCCCAACCTGCTGCTGTACTGACAGGCAATTGACATTTATGTTACAATGGGTTACTTTTTATTTATTTATTTATTTTTTATACACGTTCAATTATTGGTATACCATTGATATATACGCATTAGCTAGCTTCATTAACTTAGCAACCGTTACCTAGCAACCGGATGACCTAACGTTACAGTTGTTAGCTAGCCGTATTTTGCAGCTTGCTCTCTTTAGCTAAAATGCTAAACATGCCTTACACGTACAGTATGTTTGACCTCGATATTTTGAAGGAGTTACGTAAAAAGTGATAACAGCCTCCTGAATTGCGGATAAGGTAAAGGAGAGACTAGCAGTCCAAGTAAAGGATGCTACAGAAGGATCACAAGAGGCGAGAAATCTCATAAACAAGACTCATAAACACTGTAAAATATATCTTACAATATCATGTCCTATATATATTTTTTATATTAAAAGCAGGATATGCGTCCACTGTACATGTAAGGTTGACATACTTCACCTGTAATAGTAAGATGTATTTCATAAAATGAATCTCACTACACACTACATGTTTTATTAGTTACATCTTGCTAGTACCATGTTTGGTCCTCTTTTGTCTTCAGAACAACCTCAAATCTTCCTGTAATAGATTCAACAAGGTGCTGGAGACATTTCTTAGAGAGTATGGTCCATATTGACAAGATAGCGTCACACAGTTGCTGCAGATTTGTCGACTGCACATCCGTGTTGCGAATCTCCAGTTCTACCACGTCCCAGAGCAGCTCTATTCGATTGAGATCTGGTGACTGTGTGAGTCCTATCCTGTCATGTTTAAGAAACCAATTTGAGATGATATTCCGTCTCTTTACGACGGGCATGGTCAGCGATAATACTTAGTAGGCTGTAGCATTTTAATGATGACGGGCCATGATGCCATGAAAATATCACTGGATTATTACATCACCACCACCAATCCAAAAGGCAAGATTGATCCATGCATTCATGTTGTTTTCGACAAATTGTGATTGAGCCATCTGAATATCATGTTCATCTATTGCCCTGTTTTGGTGAGCCAGTGCTAAACCCTTTTCTTAGCTTACAGCCCATCTTCTTCCAGGTTCAAAGTGTTGTGCTTTCAGAGAGACTCTTCTGCATACTTTAGTACTAACAAGTGGTTATTTGAGTTAATGTTGTCTTTGAATCAGCTCGAACCAGTATGGTCATTGTCGTCCGGGATCACTGGATATATAACCCAGAGATGGTGTGTGAAGATCCCAGCCCATGAGCCACTTCTTAAATACATAAACCAGCTTGGCTGGCACCATCAACCATGTCACACTCAAGTGACTTAATTCACCTTTCTTCCCGACTCTGATGCTCGATTCAGAAGATCATCTTCACCATGACCACATGCCTAGCTACACTGAGCTGCTGCCATGTGAATGGCTGATTTGATATCTGTGTGTATCTAATAAAGTGGCCAGTGAGTTTAATCTCTCAGATTTTATAATCAGCAGTCTAATAAGCATTCCTCATTTCACCCAGCCACGTTTATTATCGTTTATTATTAAGTGAGTCATAACTTTCACATAACTTTTACACGTTTGGCAACATTAGAAAATACACCATAGTGCACAAGTGCTTTATTTTTCCTTTTCTTTTGGAGGCAGCACATTCGTGATTTGCACTAGTATGCAGGAGCTTTGTAAACTTTATCTTGCAACTAAGCTTCACTCTCACTATGTCGGTTCTTCCTCCAAAAACCAACACGCCACTAGTTTCAAAATTACCAGTCTGCAGTCTTTGGGCAATGTCATGCTGACTTCCTTCTTGATTAACTTTCCTGCCACAGCAAGCTGGCACATATTTAGCTGAAGCGCCCTTGAGGAACACACCTTTATCAGTACCAGAGAAAAATGCTTATTACGTGCACGGAAACTCCTTTTGGTGATATAAGTTAGTATCGCAGATAATACAGCATTGATTACTCAAAGCTCTCACAAGTTCTATCATCTCAATTCAAGGTAAAAAATAAATCCCTGGGAAGGAACAGTGTTTCTGATAAGAGAGATGAATGGAGGGAGAGATGCGAGAGCGTGGGGAGAGATGTTTCCTGGCAGGCTGAGATTAGATGCGCCTCCATAAATATGCTGGGCAGCTTGGTATACTTTGTGCCCACTGGTAAAAATAGGCCTTCTTCCCAAGGGAGGCAGTGACGTCTGCAGCTTGCCTGCATCATCACCAGCCACAAGTCAGCTCCTACTGGAAGAGAAGAGACACAGAGTGTGGCGGGGGAGCATCAGCGATCGCCATGGCAACACATGCAGAGTGACGCAGGTAAGAGCAAAAGAAAGGAAGAAAGGTAGTGATTGGCTGGCAACGGCACTGGTGTGGGTGGAAGAGATGTGTGGGTGGAAATAAAGAAGAGGAGGAGGAGAGCTCATCCCAGTACTGAGATTATCCCCCACAGCCCCAAGCCTGTTAGCACGGTCTAGAGTTCAGCCTAGCAAAGAGATGATATGATTTAGCACGCTTCTTGAGCGCAGACTTCAGAGGCAGTGGAAAATGGTGTTATTTTCCTCCTTCTTTCCTCCATCTTGGATATTATGCATGCATGCATTTTGGGAGAAAAATATTCTCCATATATCACTCGCTTGCACTCAGACTATTTCAGACTTCAACTGGCCTTAGTGCTGCAGTTAAATGAAATGTCAAAGCTTGTCACTCCCTCATCTTTAACAGCTTTTATATAACAGTCCAGGACATCACCACCATTAAGTATAAGTATGATTTGTAACATCCAATTGACTTCACACTTTTCCACCTTTGCCAGAAACTGCACATTATGAACTTTTCACTGTTAGAAGGTCAACAACCAGCCATTGCATTTTACCCCATGTGTTTGTTAAAGCTTATCAGTTTATAATGCAGCTGCTAAGGTGTGAGACTTTATGAAGCTGTTAATGTTTGGCTATGGAAAATCACTCCCATTTGACAAAGAAAGCCTGGCAGTTGTTCAGCTCTTGGGCATCGATACACATACAGCTACACACCACATAAAATATCACACACTAGCATTACATTTTCAGTTTTGTCTCAATTATTTATGCCCAATTTAAGCTATGCGCCTAACATCTTGTTGTTGTGGATTAGTCACAGGGAAGAAGGTAAGATAATGAACAGTAAATGGTTTCAGATTGATCAATATTGCCACCTAATGGCCACAACAGAGAATGTCTGAGTGGTTGATCTGGGACCATGCAACAGAAGTTGCAGCAAAAACTTTCTTTCCTTAATCGTTGACTTTTGAAAGACAATATTAACCAATATTAACTGTGAATGTCTGGGGGTACATAGTCTGATCTAAATGGGTGGCACATGTATGTCTAAGTAACATCCACATGAATGCCAGGTCCAAAAGTTTCCCAGCAGAACATTGCATTGTCACAAGACGGTCATAATGTTATTTAATTCTGCTTCTCTTTTATTCTGCGTTTTCTGTTTCCCTTTTGTCTCTTTTCATGGCTGGTTTCTGGAAGAGGTATCCACCCCTATGAGCTGGGTTTTTCCCTCAAGATTTAATCCCACTGAATGGGCTTCCCCCCTTTTTCCCTCTGCACTTGGATTTAATAAAACATATCATAACCACTGCAGCAGGTGAACTGATAAAGTTGAGTGTAAAAATATACTTACTTTTTTGTTTGTTTTAAAATTTTATATTCTCCAAAAACACATGGAGCATTTGTGTTCTGGTGTGATATGCTGTGTATTACTGGAAAAGATGGTTATTGATTATTTGAAAAACAAAAGGGATTATACAGAGTCACCGTGAATTGTTGATCAACATACTTAATCAGTTGTGTTTTTCCCTTGTGGACAAATTAAAGGATTATCTTTTCTGATGTTACTTCCTGGTATTCAGATATGACAGTTTGCTGTGCTTAATTTAAGATTTAACTTTCGTTTCTGCTTAGTTTCGCTAAGGATCATTGAAAGGGCCAGTAGAGCCACACCTTAAATGAAAATGAAACTGAATGCATGGGGTCTATATAACGTTAGTCTGCAGTTGAAATTGTCTCTTTGCCTCACCATGTAAGGAGAACAGCAGACAAGGTAGGATATGCAACAGCTTTGCCTTGCAGTGTGGATTTATACGTTAGTTTATGTTTAAGATTCAGATATTGTGTCTGCAAAATCCTAAAAATGAGGTTAACCTAATGCGAGATATTTTTTTTCTTCCTTATAGACTTTTCCGATTCGTAGTACAATCAGACTCCACTGTACGATTTCGATTTAAATTTTATTCAAAGTTGATTAAGATTTAAGATGTTGCCCTGTTTTATAACTCGCCCGAAAGTCCGCACCAGGTTTTTTAGCTTACAAGAAACGCATCACACCGGATGACCTAAATTTACTCGTCGAAAAAAACTTTCTTAAGTACCGATAGTTTTCCTTATAATCCTTTAAAAGTGCATTACAGTCCTTTGTCCTGTTATTAATGCTGTCTTTCTATGCAGGGACAACATGTTTTGCACTAATTGTCGATGTCCTCTGGACAGCGGTTTTAACTTCTGCCCTACATGTGGCAGCAGGATTCACAAAGGTAAACTTCCTTAAAAAACATTTATTTTTCTTGTTGTCTGAAATGCACTGACTCTTGTGATACTGTCAGCTGTGTTGTTTTGGGGAGCGTTAAGTCGCGTGGTAGCTATGTGATGTTAGCAACGTCCAATGCGGAAGTGCCGTAAACTGCAAATTTGGTCTGAATTTCAAGATGTTTGAGGTCGACCCCGGTCCTTATTAGCATTAGCGGAATTGACGCGTGTTGGAAAACGTAATGTAAGGGGCTGTCGTCAACCGGAGCGCTGTTAATCTTTAGCCTAGTGCACCGGTCTGCACAATAACAAGGCGGAGTCCATTGGTTGTATACGGGCGGGGACGTACGCAGTGAAACAGCAGAAAAGAGAAGAGAAACCATGTGCAAACGAAAATGATTCCATCAGGCAGAGCATTGGAAACGAGTGCAGAGCGTATAAAAAAAAGTCATAGTGTCCCTGCTGTGTGCTGCAGTTTCACCATAAATCAACAGGACTGCATATATAACTTCTCTGCTACAGGACCCCCTGTCAAATTGGAAAAAAAAACATCCAATAGGAAACATGGACCACATCCAATGTCCGTGTCAACTATTCTTGTGTCCTGACAGCAAGAGTATGACTCAGAAGACTGGTTGCAGTAGTTTTCCTAACTCATGTCTTGGTTAATGGTTTAAAATAAGGTAATTCTGTTATTTATCCCACCTAGTGTAATTTTGTCAAGCCACCTGTGTAATGGACACAGTGTTTCAATCTTGCCACCACAATATAAAAAACAAAAAAACTAAACAAAACATATAAGCATGTTTATTAAAGTATCAGCCATAATATTATGACCGCCTTTCTAATATTGTCTAATATAGGTCTTCCTTGTGCCTTCAAAACTGTTGTGACTAATCACAGACTAGACATGGGTCTTCTGAGAGTGTCCTGTGCTCCAAAAGTTTCCCAACAGAATATTGTTGCCACAAGATGGTCAATATTGCTCACTTCTCCTCTCAGTGGTCATAATGTTATGTCTGATTGGTATATAACTTGGTCATTAAATCTACAGTACTCTGCTGTCTTGTTGGACATTGTTTTACCATTTTGATTAATTGATCCCATCTAAATATCATATACATTTTTCAACATACTTCTCATAGCTCATATATCAGCCCCAGTATTCCAGCCAACTCACCTGTAGCCTTGTCACATGGTGACATAGTATTATCCTCCTGTGCTGCTATTTATTGTTATAGCTGTAACTGTATGAGCGTACTGTACAGTCAATGAGCGTTTCTACAATTAATATTTTGAATGCTGGCTCTATCCATTCTCTTTATTCACTATCAATGTCCCACTTAAAAGTGCCGCACCTATATCTTATACTCTTGTTTATATCATGTTCATATGCTGCATGTATGTTTTGTTCAGTTTCATGTATAAATTCATCTGGTTTCTTCTGCTGCCCTCGTTTTTTCTCTTTCTCTTTCTCTTCCCTTCTTTCTTTTTTTCTGTCTCTACCCATCCAGCCTCAAGCAGATGGGTTTTGCCTTGCCACTGTCGCCTTAGCGCTTGTCCTGGGGGTTTTCGGGCTCTGGGCTGTGTAAGGCGCCTTGAGACAACTGATTCTTATTGGCGCTATGTTCATTTATATTTCATATTAGTTTACAGTTATTTGAATGAATGTGCCTCCTTTGCGGAGTAGTATTTGGTTGGTGTACTGCCTTGACTGTAGTCAGTACATTCGGTATAGGTGTCAGTGACGCAGATAACTAGAGTTTTTGAAATGCTGTCCTATTCGTGGTTCAGCCCGTATGTATGATTTATCTGGTACCTGGTATCTTAAAGTTCAGTTTGGCCTACAGCCTGTTGTACTATCCCGATATTCTTTTTGTATTTACTGCAAAAGACTTAATCTGACACACTTATGTTGGTTAAGCATAACTATCCTGTCTCATGACAAACTCTTACGCAGATGTTGCCACAGCAGCACCTCAACCCCCAGCTGCTGAGGGGAAGGTGGATCAAGCTCAGGCTCCAAAAGATGTTCAAGAAAAACAAGAAAACACAGATGAAATAAAGGTGAACAGTTGTCATGAGATTGGCACAATTTCCATGATATTCAAATTGTATTTAGTCATGATTGTAATTACAAAACTGAAATAGTGTATATAGTGCTTGTGGTTTTCTTTCACCAGCACAAGCAACCTTTATTGAAAATCAATAAAAATTAATTGTTCTATGTGCTCGTTGCACCAAGACTTTCTAGGGCAGATAACAAGCTCAGTAAAACAGCTTTATATTGCTAAGAGTAGAAGCTAATGTTTTGGTTTCACATAGTTATCGGTTATGAAGAACTAAAAAATGCCACAGCCTTTGTATGTTTGTCAATATAATAAGTGTAATACAATTAACCTCTCAACTAGCCTTGTCTAAATATTGCAAAGCTTCAGGGGCTGTCAGCTGGCGATGACTCACAGCCAGCGAGTGATGGAGCTACGCCAAAGGACCCATCAGATAAGGCTGTCAGCCCAGCCACAGTGGAAACTGCCCCAACCTCACCCCCCCTTAAAGCACAATTGGATGGCGAGTTAACTGCTATTCAGCAAGTAAAAGAGACTTGTAAGGAGGAACAGAGGCTATCTTTGTCAGCTGCTGGAAGCAACTGTGAACCATGCAGGCAGGCAATTCCTGAATCAAACCTTTCTGTCCCCACAAAACCGCCCTCTCCTGCACCTTATTCTGACAAAGTGACAGAGCAACATACAAAGCACCCAGCAGATAGTAGGGAAGAGGGAAGTGCAGATGTGCTGCAAGGTCCTGCTGATAAGCCAGGAGACTTGTCTGAGCAAACACCTCAACAAGCCAAAGCAGCAAAGCAGCCTGTCCATGAACAAGAAAAAGACAAGACAATATCTAATGAGACACACAATCTTTCAAGGAAGCCAGGTGATAATGAAACTGGTACAGACACTGAACAACATCAACAAACTGACAGGAAAGAAGACAAAGCAGCTGGAGCTCAAGATAGTAAAAAGAAGAACAAGAACAAATCTGCTAATCGACGTCAAGAAACAGGGGGATCTGCCAAAAGTACTGAGGTAGTTACCAAACATCATATCTATAATTGTTCCAAATTGAAAAGTATGTTATACTGTACATGTCAGAAGACCAGAAAGGTCAAACCATCACCTTGATTTTTACTGTATGCTGTATATTGTGTAACGTATTAAGTCATATCCTGACCCTCTGATCATTTTTTTTTTTTTTTCCCAAAAGGTCACATCTAATGTTAAGACACAAAAGCTTTCAGGGAAGCCAGTAGACAATAAAACTGGTACGGGTGCAGAACAACATACAGCCCATAAAAAAAGTGACAGGAAAGAAGTCAAGGCAGCAATAGCTCAAGATGATCAGAATACCAAAAATAAGAATGAATCTGCTGATCAACGTCAAAAAACGAGGGAATCTGCCAAAAGCACTGAGGTAGTTACTGAATATCAAATATATACAGTGGGGCAAGAAAGTATTTAGTCAGCCACCAATTGTGCAAGATCTCCCACTTAAAAAGATGAGAAAGGCCTGCAATGTTCATCATAGATATACCTCAACTATGAGAGACAAAAGGAGAAAAAAAAAATAAAAAATCCAGAAAATCACACTGTCTGATTTCTAAATAATTTATTTGCAAATTATGGTGGAAAATAAGTATTTGGCCAATAACAAAAGTTCATCTCAATACTTTGTTATATACCCTTTGTTGGCAATGACAGAGGTCAAACGTTTTCTGTAAGTCTTCACAAGGTTTTCACACACTGTTGCTGGTATTTTGGCCCATTCCTCCATGCAGATCTCCTCTAGAGCAGTGATGTTTTGGTGCTGTCACTGGGCAACACAGACTTCCAACTCCCTCCAAAGATTTTCTATGGGGTTGAGATCTGGAGACTGGCTAATCTTGAAATGCTTCTTACGAAGCCACTCCTTCGTTGCCCAGGTGGTGTGTTTGGAATCACTGTCACGCTGAAAGACCCAGCCACATTTCATCTTCAATGCCCTTGCTGATGGAAGGAGGTTTTCCACTCAAAATCTCACGATACATGGCCTCATTCACTCTTTCCTTTACACGGATCAGTCATCCTGATCCCTTTGCAGAAAAACACCCCCATTCTCCTCCAAACACGACAAGTTGAGTTTTTACCAAAAAGTTCTATTTTGGTTTCATCTGACCATATGACATTCTCCCAGTCCTCTTCTGGATCATCCAAATGCTCTCTAGCAAACTTCAGACAGGCCTGGACATGTACTGGCTTAAGCAGGGGGACACATCTGGCACTGCAGGATTTGAGTCCCTGGTGGCATACTGTGTTACTGATGGTAGCCTTTGTTACTTTGGTCCCAGCTCTCTGCAGGTCATTCACTAGGTCCCCTCGTGTGGTTCTGGGATTTTTGCTCACCGTTCTTGTTATCATTTTGACCCCACGGGCTGAGATCTTGCGTGGAGCCCCAGATCGAGGGAGATTATCAGTGGTCTCGTGTGTCTTCCATTTACTAATAATTGCTCCCACAGTTGATTTCTTCACACCAAGCTGCTGACCTATTGCAGATTCAGTCTTCTCAGCCTGGTGCAGGTCTACAATTTTGTTTCTGGTGTCCTTTGACAGCTCTGTAATGGAGTTTGGAGTATGACTGTTTGAGGTTGTGGACAGGTGTCTTTCATACTGATAATGAGTTCAAACAGGTGCCATTAATACAGGTAATGAGTGGAGGACAGAGGAGCCTCTTAAAGAAGTAACAGGTCTGTGAGAGCCAGAAATCTTGCTTGTTTGTAGGTGACCAAATACTTATTTTACTGAGGAATTTACGAATTAATTCATTAAAAATCCTACAATGTGATTTCCTGGATTCTTTCCCCCTATTCCGTCTCTCATAGTTGAGGTGTACCTATGATGAAAATTACAGGCTTCTCTCATCTTTTTAAGTGGGAGAACTTGCACAATTGGTGACTGACTAAATACTTTTTTTCCCCACTGTAATTGTACCAAATTGGAAAGTATATGAATGTAATGCTGTACATTTCAGAGACTTTCAAGGTCAGTTCATCATCACAGCAGGTGCTGCTTTTCTGTCCTCTGTACTCAGCTGTCGCTCTTTTCATTATCAACACAAATCTAACTTTTACACCACATTAACACGTAGCTATTACTGTGTAAAACTCTAAAAATACAATCTTCAACGATTGTGTACCTACTCTGTTATTTAATTACAATAAACAGTGTTTGCAGCCACATTCACGTAGGACATTTCTTACCTTGATTTCTTTTAACTATATGCTGTCTATTACATAACCCATAAGATAATATCCTGATCCTCTGATCATTTCTTTCAAAGGTTGTTGGCACTACATCGTCTGAGAAACCAAGCACAGACTCGGTAAAAGCACCTAAACAACAACAGGGCAACAGAAATGAGGATATCTCCAAGCCACACACTCCCACTTCCCCAGGCCCTCCCAGCCATGGGGCAGTGGGTCATCCAGGGGCAGCAAATAGGTCCCAGTTACAGATGTAAGTTTTGGACTTTAAGACATGTTTTTGAATAATCCATTATATACCTACAGTAAATGAACAGTTAAAGTAGTCATGTGCAATTGTCAACAAACCATCTTAATATAAAGAAAATATTGATATATTTTTCTTTTTTTATTTCACCAAGCAGTGACTGCATATCTGTGTACTTCCATGCTGTCACTTCCAACGATCCTCCCCTGGATCCAGAGAAACATGAGATTTTCTTGGTTTCAGAAAAGTTGTTTGGGTCATGGGAGATACTTGGACAGCAGATGTCTTTTTCCAGGTATGCTCTCCTTGAAAAAATAAAATTAAACAAAAAAAAAAAAGGTTTGTAAATTCTTGATAGAAAGCAATAAAATCACACAATGACGATTAACTTTTTGAGTTATCAGTAATATTCTTCACATCCAAGCAGCATTGTGAATATAATTTAGTCACTAAATTTTTGCATTTGAAATCTTACCTTGGCGCATTGCTAAAAATATAACTTCTTGTTTTCACAGGCATTTAGGAGACAAGCGATACCTTGTTGAAGGGCATGTTCTAGTACACAAAGACGCAATCAAGACAAGCATACCTTACAAATACTGCATTTTCAAGCGCAGTGAAAATGGCTGGAAAAGCGCGTTCGAGATCATCTTCCTGAAAGAAGAAAATGTATATGTCAACAGGTGCCTGTCAATCCAACAGGATCTTCTGACTTATGACGGTATTCTTGAATCACCTCTACACATGGATACACATGAAACTGAACAACACCATTTATTAATGTGTAATGACTAGGCATATGTCAACTATGTATTTCTCCTGTATATTCATATTCATATACATTCATATACATTCTGGAGAGTTATTCACAAGAAGTACAAGCATGCATGTAACATCATAACAGATATGACAAATCATTATGTTATATGTAAAATATTTCTATTAATGTTGTGCTGTTGGATCTTAAAGGGTCCTGGCACCAGTATGATGATATGATCCACTCCGAGCTGAAGAAGGGTTGGATGGGTTTGAAGTTCTGGGCGTCTCTGAGCCAAGTTGTGATTAAAGGGAGAGAGTTTGCTGGCGAGGAAATGCTAAAAATGATCTTTGGTCTTCTTACAACCTGGAATGAACAAAATGTGGAGAACTTCTTTCTCCTGCTACAACAGTTCTATTTTCAGTATAGATGTCCAATGCTTCATGATGGTTCAATGAGACACTGGGGAATACAGTATGGTACAGATGAGGTAAATATCTAGAATGTCTCGTAAAATCTGACACAGTCATAAGAAATGCTGTTTTCCACAAACATACTGACCTGTTATTTTTATTCATTCAGGTGAATGCCTTGCTCAAATACTTCCTGGACAACAACATCCTAAATACAATGGGGAAAGAAAAACCCCTCTTACCACCTCTGCATGCAGGAGTTATTGGTCTGCTCATCTACAACAAATATCTCAAGGACAGCAAGACATTTATCAGCTCTGATCACCTATCAAATCTGTGTGATCTTCTTTGTCTGCCAAATGAGCCACAAAACAATTTTATCCCTATCTGGAAAGAGTTTTCAAACTCTGTGAAAAATAAAAACGGGTAACTGATGTTTGATTTAAGTTCATTTCCAACACCAAAGATTATAATTTAAAAAGAAACTAGGATAAAAAGGGTACTAAGATAGTGGATGCAGTAGTTTTACCTAACTTGATTTTAGATATTTTCTTTGAGGAAATATGGTGACACTAAACATTGACTTATCCGTTTGTATAGGGTGGCAGATGTTGTTGAGATGCTTTGCAACACTGCGAGACAACGCACTATTAAGAAATGGGTCTTGCTCATCCCTCTGATTCACCTACTGAGAGAAGAAAGCAAACCATTCGAGCCAGTCCCATGTGTCTTGAGTCCACAGTTTGACTCATGGAGCGGCTTGAAAGGAAGCAAAGGGACGCATATCCACTTGGGAAGTTACACTATGTAAGTGTTTTTCTCCAATAAACATGATAATATTTAGTGAAAGCTGCCTGGTCACTATAATCTGCTCTGACTTTGAATTATTGTAGAAATTTGTAGCGTTTCAGCAGCAGAGACAATCGAACTATAGAACACAGTCATTAAAAAAAACAAATTTAAAACCCAAAATGGTTCTGGTTGGTTTGACATTGTTGCATTATTATTGGGAATATTAGTGATACTGTAATTACCTGAAAAATCTTTATTATACTTGATCAGGATCATGAAAGACCATTCCTACCTGGTGGACATTGATCACCTTCTTGTTCACTCTTGGATGTCTTTGGTGGATATGGACGATTTGTTGAGCTTCATATCCAATGTGCTTCATATCCAAGTGGAGCTCTTGGATATTCTTCATTATTTGCAGTTCAACATCAGATCTGAAATAAATTATTCAGTCCTCAAGGTATGTATCCAGATATACATCTTCATAATGCCAGAGTATTAATTAAAATGTGACAAAAAATTCTGAGTTACTGAAATTGATGAATCTGTAGATAACTAAATCTATACCTAACCTCAATCCATAGCTTTTCTCAGCTTTATGCAACTGTAACACTTTAATTGTGTAGTTTTTTTTTTTTTTAGCTGAAGCTATTTTTAATGAAGCTTTGCTAAAGTTTGGGATTTGACATTTGCCAGGTGGCCAGACACGTTTTGTGGTGTCCACAACTGCCCCATTGTGGCCATAAAAACAAACACAAAAATATCACATATTGCTGATACATGCTATATAAAAGCCACAAGTTTTCTGGATCACACACTCACTGTTTAACGACTCTGTGTCTAATCTTTTATTCTGACAAAAGAGTTTGGAAAAGGTTGCATCTCATCTTGTCCAAAGTGAGACTCATCGCAGCAAAAGGTAAAACAAAATTATGTAATACAGTGTCTCTGAGTAAAACCTATGAATGTCAAGTCTTATCAATATTACCTATAATCCTTGTTACACACAATAGCAACTTAAATATTTATATTTTCTCCTCATAGTTTTGATGACAGATATGGAGAGTGTTGTCTGAAAACTGCTGTAAGGGTTCTTGCTTCAGTCTGCAGTCACACAAAAGATCCAAACCTCTGTGAACTACCTCTTCAGTTCCTTGATCTGGTCTGTCTGATTGCCAAGACATATGGCCACACTGATTCCAAGGTGAGACTGAGACGGTCTGTTTCTGTACCAATCCATATTCAAGCTTTGAAATATTTGGATCAGTTTACAGCAAGTGATATTCTTTCATTTTGTACAAATAATGGAGCTCAATTAGATAAGTATATATTGTGTCTCTCCTCTTTAATGATGGGAACAAGTGGTATGCACTGAACTGTAATCTACAATTATGTGTTAAGAAAATCTTATATTTATATTTTACATATGTTTCTCTTCTAACAAAGTTGGAAATACAGAGTTGCTAAATCGCAATGCTTAATAACAAGAAGTTAAATCTTGAGTTAGTCTTGACTGACCTTGACTTCCATTAAGCTATGCTGTATATAATGACTTAAGACTTCCATTACAGGCAAGAGAAAGGTGTCATGAAGACTCAGTGAAGGAGATGTTAGAGATAATGAGGAAATGGAGGAGAAATACCTTCACAAACAAACTGCTCAGTGCATGGAACAAGAAGTCTTATGACCCCAATGAAATTAAGGTAAGCAAAAATGAATGGCAGGAGTGGATTTTCTAATATTTTGAATTGGTGTTGTATGCAGAACTTTAAATGTGATTTAGCTCACCTGTTTATTAAAAGCCACATGTCTCTCTTGTAGGTATGGACGAAATTACTCTCCGTATCCTTCAGTCACGAGGAACACCTTTTGTCCTACTGGAGAAACACATTCATGAAGGATTTTGAAGGAAGATTAAAAAAGGTAAGGCTAGATTTACTTTGGATTTCAAATAATACATGCGCACTTGATAAACAAAACTCAGAATATATTCTTCTGTTCCAGGAAAAAACAGAGGACCAAATCGGATTATACTGTAACACGATGGAAGAACTGAGCAAGACCAGTCCACTGTTGTGCAGCACAATGGAGAACTGTGCAATGGAGGTTATTGCACGCATTTGCCAGGTATGAATAAGCAGTTTACAAATGCATGGTTATATATTATATTGGGTGATTCATATTATGCGTTTTCCTTAATTTGTACATTTCTGGCATTTACTCCTGCCTTATTGTACAGAATGTAAAAATATATAAGAGAAAGCAACATAAATATTCCTTTCTACTTAACTCAATTTCATAAAACTGTATAGTCCATTTATAGTTTATAGTGTATCCTTGGTAGATCCTTCATAATTGCTATTACATTTTACTCATGAGTACCTTCATTAAAATACAATAGTACAAGTTTTTCAGTCCACCAAGAAGAAAAGTACTTATTTGGCAAACAATTTACCACACTGTTTTCTAATGAATGTGCTACTTGGATTAACATTAATTGTTGTCTATTATCCTATTTGTCTTGTTTTTATTTTCTGTTTAGGATAAATCTGGCACAGCTGTGTCAGGCCTGTTGAGGAAACATGATATCACAAAGTTCGGGAAGCTGATGTCAGTTGTTGTGCTGAAGTCATGGCCCACAGATTCCAAAGGAGATTACATTCAAGGGGAAGACTTGATATTTCAGAACCTTGTAAACTGGCCCATGGCTAAAATGATCTTCCAAATGGCAGGTAAAAGCTTAAATGCAACATGGAACATACCTGTGCATGTGTGAGAGATGGAAAATAATGAAATTATGGTGGAGGGGCTGGCAGGCAGTGCGTTGTTTAATAACTGGTTTTAACTCACAGTAAAATGTTGCTGTTTCTGTTTGCACTCTTTGTTTTCAAGGTGCAGGAGAAGAACTGGCCGACAAATTGTCAGAAGAAGCTCAAATCAGGGTTGCCTTGGCAACCTCAGCATTCAAATCTGTGTCAATGAAGTTCCTCAGTGGAGAGATCCAAGTCAAAACTTTGGAACAGATTCTCACGAAGGAACGTGAATTTGTTGGTTTGCTGAAGCTGGGTAAATATGAATATCTGTCTTTTTTCCTACCCCCTCACCTTCTTTCTTTTACTCATCTCTTTTATGGACCCTATCTATGTGCATAGTTTTTGTTGAAGTTGTTTTGGAAATGTAGCTTCCACAACACATTTATTTTAAAGTGAAATGTTAGTTTACATTGAACTGAAATGGAAGTTCTCAAAATGGTCATGAAGTCCAATAATTAGCAACAATTAGTTACTACATAAATCACTTTTTCAGCAGTCAGTTTTCAGGATGAGTGCAACATGATTAACAACTTTCCACAATGCCGCAACATTTTCAAATGCTATCTGAGTGGTAGCCGTTTGGATGCCATGAACCCCCGGCTAAATGACTTTGAGAGACTCTGCTGAGCATGTTTTGGTTTAGAAACTTTGGCTTGTATCATATGCGTAGCGGGGTCAATAGATTACGTAGAAATGGTCCATGCATGGATGAAGGCTTTGCTGTTCCACTTGGTGGTTTTCTGGGTAGAATTTCACTTTATTATATCTGTTCCTTTATTTGTCTGTATGTGCTTATTTTTCTCTAGATATCCTCTGTGATGATGGTCGTTGTAAAGATGACAGGAACATGGAAAAATTACTGGTTCAAAGAAGAAAGGAATTGAAAGATATTCAAACAGAGAAAGAGCGAGTGAGAGGTCTTCTACAGGTCTGCCAGGAGCTTCCAGAACATATCAAAGGTGCAATAGACCTTTCTGGCACACTAAGATAAAAAGTTTAAGGGTCGAGGTATTTTTGAAAAGCCTTAATCTCTGAATCACATTTGGAGTTGACTTGTTGTTTGTTCATGGATCTGTCTACCTTAAGTTTTGTCTTCAGCAAGTCATGATGCTTCAGATCATGAGGTGTTCGAAGGCTTCGGCAGTTTTTTCTTTTTTTATCCTTATACAGGTAGATCTTAGTTTCACCTGTCCAAAGAGTTAGAATAGCTCTGACGTTTATAGTTGTTTTTGGTGAACAATACATTTATGCTTTTGTAAGTATGTTGTGTAAGGAGTTTTCTTTACCATTGAAGGAATCCTGATTTGATTTTCTTTAGCCTAAGGATGGCTTGTTTCACTTTCCAAAGGAAAAGGCCACAATTGAAACCAATTGCGTTATCCGAGTAATTGATGAAGAAATAAGAAGCAATAATATCACACATGTGACTATTAAACAGCTATTGAGGTAATCACCCTTGAGCAAATGAAAGTAGGGGGCTGTGTATAACATTTTCCTCCAGTATTATCCAGGATAAAAACCTATTAAATCCAAAAAGCTGAATTTTATACTGATGGTCATTATGCAACTGTAACTTGAATGTATTTTGATAAACAGCTAAAATAAGGAACAAATGTCACTGTGCAAACATCTATGGACCTAATTGTACCTTCAAACTTTCTTCTATATATATTTTTTTTATTTCACAGTTGACTTTAAGGATCTGGACACAAAACTTAACCAGAACATTGAAACAATGAATCTGAATGCATTAATGGAGGTCCACACTCTTGATGAACAGACTTCTTCAACAACCGGGAAGATCACTTATTTTAATCTTTGTGATATAACCCGTCAAATGGCTTCAGAACTGCATGCCATAAAAGACAGCTTAATTTTTAAAATGTGCTGGACAAATCGAGTGGAAGAGCTGTCAAGAGAACAAGATGATGAAGATGACACCGAACCCACAGATGGAAATGAAGAGGTCTACACTCTTGAGCTGGTCCACAGCAAAATATTCCAGAGCTGCTACAGCAAGTACAAAGAGCTTTATGATAGCCTGAAGAGCGGAGAACTGTTGCTGGAGGAAATAGACAGCATTTTCAACATCTATAAAGGAAAATACAAAGATCTGGAGAAAGATTTAAACACCATGTGCAGAGTAAACCGATCTGATGACAGGAAGTGGGTCAAAAAGAGAATTGAACAGATTGAACAGTACCAGGACCTTCATCTAGCAATGGAAACCTCCAAAATCATCATGGAAATCAAGAACATGGTGTGTTCAGGGGGAGACTTCAGTGCACTGGGGAAGTTGCTGCAAATGGTGAGTTTCCCTAACTGCTAAAGGCTATGAAGGAGCAGTAGATCTAAAGAAAAACCTCTTTACAACCATTGTTATATATGGGATATAAAAATATATTTGCTTTTGAATCTTCTGAAGGATTTGTATCCTAGAGGCAAACCATTATTTGCTCTTGTACTCTTGAATATTTAAATAATTTACTGAGACAGAACATTTTTCCTGACACCTTGATTTAGAAAGCAAATAAACAAATCATTAGCCAATAATTTAACGCTGTTTATATATCTTTCAGGACGAAGCCAACTTCAGGACATACAATCTGAGTTACATAGATGATGACTTCATACGTGCGAAAGACAGTCTGAAAGACATTACTGATGATCGCAAGAAATGTCTTCAGGAACTCAGCCAGAGAGAAGAGTTTGTCCTGTGGGTTAAAAAAGAACTTGAAGGTACAGTAGCTCAGTAGATGCCTTTTTTAGTAACCTGGTATTGAAAATAACATTTAGCATAGCTAAAGGAGGCTTTCGATTGCAGATATCAGTGAGCTGAAAGTGTTTGTTGACTTGGCATCCATCTCTGCTGGAGAAAATGACCTGGACGTGGATCGAGTGGCCTGTTTCCATGATGCTGTACTTGGTTACTCATCCATATTGTATGGGCTGCAACAAGACTCTGGGTTTGAAGACTTCAAGGATTCATTGTCAAAATTGTGGAAGGCCCTTGATAATGACAGAAATATACCAGAGAAGCTGGTGAGATATGAATCTTCATGCTACCACCATACTCTCTCAACTTACTTTGTTACTGCAACTGAAACCAAATAATTTATTTGTTGCCTAACCAACTTATTTTAAGGTTAAAACTCCACCCATAATATTTGTGACTCAGTACATGTACAACTATAGAAAGTAATTTCAAAGTAGTTTAGAGGAATGTTTCACCAGCTTGAAATATTTCATACCAACAATTAAGATGAAAAAATCTCAGTTGAATTGTTGAATCTCTATAGTCACTCTAGTGAAAACAGCCATATAAAATTAATTGACTTCTCATTTCAGCGGGATACAGCACGTCATCTTGAGTGGTTAAAGACTGTTAGGGAAAGCCATGGATCTGTTGAACTGTCATCACTGTCCTTGGCCACATCCATTAATGAGAGGGGAATATACACCATCAAGGCCCAAAACCAAAAACGGGTAAACTAAATGTGTTACATGAAATCAATGCTTACACATGTCACATTGCTAGTAATTATATATATGCAGGGTTGCTTTAAGTGCAGAATATTGTATTTTTTAACGTTTCATCTGCATAATTGGTAAGAAACTATAAGCAATAAATACTTTTCATTTGAGAACCACTTTTTACTAAGACAATTTCCCTTTCAAGTAGAATTTTCTAACCTTGACCTAAACATTTGTTTCCATAGTATGTTTATAAAAAATACCATGTGCATTTTGGAATAGTTTTATTTTTTTTAACGACTTGAAGACACAAACGCTATTTATTAATGCTTCCCTTATAGCTTGATTTAGATACTTCAGTGACACTGCAAATTCGTGATGAACACGAGGAAACCATGACAAGTACCTATGATGACTTGAAGGAATTGCAAAATAAACTTATGCTCATGTCTGGAAGAGGGCAACAAAATCAGAGCGAAGTGGAGCATTTCACTGAGGTTCGTATATTATGTTGTATTGTTGTTACTTAAGTTATACTTTAAGTCGGCACGTTAATGCAATCAGTTTTGTACAGCACCTGTAATCTCACTTATTTGTCATATTAAGGTGTTTGATAACGTCCAGAGACTTGCCAGAGCCTGTGTAGACCTTCATGCTGCAGGAAACCCACTGTTCAGATGTTGGGAGGCAAAGGTGTATTGCAAACCTCAGAGTGATCCATGTATCATCATGGATATCAACTTTTGCAATACCCTTCACTGCATCAAAGTAACAGGGAGTGTAGTTGAACAACTTACATTACTGTCCAAGAAGATGGAGTTGTTTCTCATTGACTGGCAAAGCTTCATGGATGAACAGAGATCTGTTCACTACTATCTAAACTACTTCACAGCAGAACAAATATTCTACCTGTGCAGTGTTGTGACTCCAACGAATGTGAATGAAGAAGTAGAGGACAAAGCATTGATGATGCTGTCTTTCATCAAACCTAACTGCACAACAACAGATGTCTGGAGTGCACTGAGAAGGCTTCAGAACGAATATAAGTCTGGAAAAATGGATAATGAAGACAGTGAGACATCTTTTGCCAACGTCAGTCGTTTTATGTCATTTTATGACTCAGCAGACGAGGCGGGCCAGACAGTCCGTTTGAAAGAACTGGAAGAGTTGTGGGATGGGTACATGAAGAATGGGGGAGTATTTTTCCATGACCTCTTGGATATAAGGAGTTTAGGGGGTCTATTAAAGATGTTGACGGCTACAGAAAACCAGAATCAAAATGAATGGGAAGAAGTAGTACTCTCAGAGACAAAAGACAAATCCCTTAGAAGAAGTCTTCCTAAAGGCCTTTCCTCAAAACAGCCCAATCTCATAATCTGCCCACACAACGAGATCCTGACTTCAAGTATCTGCTTGTACATGACCAGTGACTACGAGCCACTACCTAGTTATGATGAGGTTCTCTTATGTACCCCTACAACGTCTTTGGAGCAAGTAGAGCTTTTCTTGAGGAGATGCCTCACACCAGGCGACATTGGCCAGAAGATTTACACAATGCTTTGGGCAGACCAACTAACCTATGACGTTAGCTGTGCAATGGAGAAGTGTTTTCGGAAACTGCATTCCCTATATAAAAATGATTATAGACTAGTCATCTTTTGCAGCTCTGAAAAAGAGCACACTTACATTCCTACAGCATTCAGCCAGTACAAAAAAGACATTGTACCACAAGAGTCATTGGAAAGTATCCAGAAGTACTTGTCCAGGCATTACTCTCTCAACTCAGATCACAAGAATGCTGTGTACAAAGGTGGCCATTATGTTGGCATTGTCGCATCCCGGCGTGCAGGAGTAGGTGAGTCCTACATGTATAGTACAAAACACAAGAAAATCAATAATTGATGCTACTTTAAGTGTTGAGCTATGTTTTGATTTTATTATTACAGGCAAATCATTGTATGTCCAGAGATTGTATGAAAAGCTGGAGAAAAGTGTTGAACAAGATACTGCCTTTAAGAAGTGCATTCCACTGACTGAACATGAGATTGATGACCACAAGGTTCTCCAGTCATTGTATGATACACCAAAGCAACAAGATCTCAAGGTTTTTCACTTTGACGTCACATCCTCGGTATGTTACTTTTAAACTTTTTGCTTCATTCAATAATGTTTTAATAAAATATAAATATATGATGTAATGGTTTTCAGACCATTTTATGTCTTGATAATGCAAATCCTAATACACAGGTGCGGAAAGGCTTGAATGAATTTCTGTACAAGCTTTTCTTTTTGCGGTACCTAATGGATTCAGATGGGCAGATGTGGCACTGCAGCCACAAACACTTGTATGTCATTGAGCTACTGGAATCGACAAATGATCAGCCCAGATATGCTCCAAGATCTGTAAGTTGAGATATGATCCTTGGTTTGATGGGAAACCACGGAAAATACTTTAACCTTGTGAAATTCCTGGTATTTATTAATGCCTATTCATTCAAAGGTTTTTATCAAAATGAAATAGCATGCATTATGTGGTAAACAAACAAACATATGTTCAAAATTAATATCATTATTTTTACCCAAAAAAATGAAAAATATTTTGTAACAAATATTATATAAAAGAATACCCTTGAGTGAATAGGTATGTCTAAGTTTATCTAGCACTCTACCAGTAGCCGTAATCAAAGGTTTAGACTTACCTACTCATTTGTTTATGTTTATTTTTAGGGGCAGAAGGAAAACTTTGCATTCTGGGATGTTTTTCCCAAAGTGTTTTGTCGTCCACCAAAAGAAGTTATGGCTTTGGAAGTGGAGAGAGAGAGAGATGCCAGCATGGAGAGTGATGATCCCCTAATGGACGATAAATGTTTCAGGAGTGAAGCTTATCAAAGACCATACCAGTACCTCACACGCTTTCACAACAATGAAACTCTTCAAAGTTTCACTTACGATGGGGTTGAAGGAACGCATGCAAAGTGTCTTCAGATACTCTTGATCTACTGTGGCATAATAGATCCCTCATGGGCTGAGCTACATAACTTTGTCTGGTTCCTGAATCTTCAGTTAAAAGACTGTGAGAGTTCAGTCTTTTGCCAATTTGAACTTGTTGGAGACATTCTTAATGGGTTCAAAAACTTTGTGGTTGAGTTTATGATCTTGATGTCCAAAGACTTTGCAACCCCGTCACTGTGCATCACTGACCAGAGCCCAGGGAGGCAACAAATTGACATCAGTGGGCTCAATGAAAAAGACTTGGCTCCATTCCTAATTAGAAAAAGATGGGAATCTGAACCACATCCATACATCTTTTTTAATGATGACCACACCTCGATGACTTTCATTGGATTTCACCTGAAGCTAAATGACCAGAAAGGTGTTGATGCAATAAATCCCTTGACAGGAGAAGTGATAAAGAGAAACATCATGACCCAAGAACTGTACCAAGGCTTGAAACTTCAGAAAGTTCCTTTCAATATTGACTTTGATCATCTTCCTCGAGCTGACAAGATTGAGCACCTGTGCAGTGTGCTTGGCATCACGTGGCCAACAGATCCTGATGAAACATATGAACTGACCACTGACAATATGCTCAAAATGATGGCAATTCATATGCGGTTTAGATGTGGCATTCCTGTCATCATAATGGGGGAGACCGGATGTGGAAAGACCAGGCTCATAAAGTTTATGAGTGAACTGAGAAGGTGTGGAGCACAGGCAGAAAACATGAAACTGGTTAAAGTCCATGGAGGAACTACATCAGAAATGATTTATGAAAAAGTGAAGGAAGCAGAAACTCTTGCAAAGGGCAACAAAGAAGATTACAGTTTTGACTCTGTTCTTTTCTTTGATGAGGCAAACACCACAGAAGCCATTAGTAGCATCAAGGAAATCATTTGTGATAAGTCAGTGCAGGGACAACAGCTTGATTCCAAATCAGGGCTACAGATTATTGCTGCCTGCAATCCTTACAGGAAACATACGGACAAGATGATTGACAGGCTAGAGGCATCCGGATTAGGCTACAGGGTCAGGGCTCAGGAAACCGAAGACAGACTTGGCTCCATTCCTCTTCGCCAACTTGTGTATCGTGTTCATGTGTTGCCACCAAGCATGATTCCTCTAATTTGGGATTTTGGGCAGCTCAGTGACTCTTCAGAGCAAATGTACATTAAACAGATTGTGCAAAGACAGGCAAAGGCCATCTCAATCGAGGGGCATTGTATTCAAACTATAACTCAAGTGTTGTCAGCCTCACAAACGTTCATGAGGGAGAGGAAAGATGAATGCAGCTTTGTCAGTTTGAGGGATGTAGAACGTTGCATGCAAGTATTTGTGTGGTTTTACAAAAATCACCCCATGTTTGAGAAAGATCTCAAGGCCTTCCTTCAGCAGCAGTCTAAGAAAAAAGGAAGGTTGCCATATTTACCTGCTAGTGACAGAGCAATCTGGTCACTCTTAATGGCCACTGGTGTGTGCTATCAGGCCTGTTTGGAGAACAAAGGGAGATATCAGGAAACTATCAAGCAGTTTCTTCCAAGGGAGTACAAACCACAGAGAATACTGCAGGAAATTGAGCTCATGCAAGACCTCTTACTCAACAGTGTACCCATGGGTAAGACAATAGCCAGAAATGAGGCTTTGAAAGAGAACTTTTTCATGATGGTGGTCTGCATTGAGCTAAGAATTCCCTTGTTTATTGTGGGGAAACCAGGGAGCTCCAAATCACTGTCTAAAACCCTAGTTGCAGATGCAATGCAGGGCCCTACATCACACTCTGAGCTCTACAAGAGACTGAAGCAGATACATCTGGTATCCTTCCAGTGCAGTCCTCATTCAACTCCGGATGGAATCATCAACACATTCAGGCAATGTGCCCGCTTTCAAGAAAGCAAAAACTTGGATGAATACATTTCCGTAGTTGTCCTTGATGAAATTGGATTGGCTGAGGATTCTCCAAAAATGCCACTGAAAGTACTGCATCCATTACTGGAAGAGGGCTGTGTTGATGACGAGCCACAACCTCATAAAAGGGTTGGGTTCATTGGCATTTCCAACTGGGCGCTGGACCCTGCCAAGATGAATCGAGGGATTTTTGTATCCCGTGGAGATCTAAATGAGCAAGAGCTCATCAAAAGTGCTAAAGGAATCTGCTCATCTGAAGAAAACGTTCGTGAAAAGATCAAACACCTCTTTGAGCCTTTTGCGAAAGGATACATGACAGTATGCAAAGAAGGAAAAGGTTTTTTTGGTCTGCGGGATTTCTACAGTCTGATCAAAATGGTATTTTCAGTTACCAAAAGATCAAATGAGCGTCCTACGGCTGATGAGATCACTGGTGCAGTCCTGAGAAACTTCAGCGGAAAAGATGATGTAGATGTGATTGACATATTCACCAGAGCACTCACAGATGACTTTGCCAATGCCAGCATCACCACCCTTGATATGGTTGAGCAAAGCGTTGCTCCAGCTTCCCAAGTGGAGGAAAGTCGGTACCTTCTAATCCTTACAAAGAACTATGCAGCTCTTCCAATTTTGCAACAGATATTCTTGTCTCATCAAATCCATCCAGAGATCATCTTTGGGTCTAGTTTCCCAAAGGATCAAGAATACACACAGATTTGTAGGAACATCAATCGCGTCAAGGTTTGCATGGAGACCGGACAGACAGTTGTGCTTCTGAACCTTCAGAATCTCTACGAAAGTCTGTATGATGCCCTAAACCAATACTATGTGACGCTCGGGGGTCAAAAATATGTTGACCTTGGATTAGGAACACATCGTGTGAAATGCAGAGTTCACCAAAGCTTCAGGCTCATTGTCATTGAAGAGAAAGAAGTTGTCTATGAGCAGTTTCCAATCCCACTCATTAACAGGTTGGAGAAACACTACCTTGACATCAACACTGTCCTCAGAAATGACCAGAAGGACATTGCCAGACAGCTTCAAGAATGGGTTGAGGATTTTGTGTCATTTAGTAGTCAACTCCCCCCAAGAAAGCAGTATGTTCCAAGGGATGTCTTCATCGGCTACCACTCAGACACATGTTCCTCTGTGGTCCTGCAAGTAACGGAAACTCTGGGTGTTGAAACAGATGCTCAGGATACTCTGAACAAAGCCAAAGCCATTCTGCTGAACTGTGCCACTCCTGATTCGGTTGTTCGTTTAGACAAATCCAGACTGCCTGATGAGGAAAGAGAACGTTTGATAAAAGACTACGTTAAAGAGGACATGCACAGTTCATTGGGAGACTACATTGTGTATCCCACACAGCATCTGGAACAATCACATGCCTTTTTCACTGAGGTAACTTTTTAATTGTGTTATCAAATATTAATTCAATTCAAAACATTACAGTATCGTTAAAACCGTCCATTGAAGTGGTTGGCTTTTGGCCCATCTGTTCTATTCAGTATATAGTAGAATAAAAAATCAAATTAATTCTTAGTTCCTTTGCTTTTTTGTAGGTTACAACATTTTCCAGGCTGTTGACTTCAGCCGACACTCATCAACTGCAGAGTGTGATTAAGATTGATGCAATCAAGCTGCTGTCTCTGCAGCAGTTTGACACAGAGTACTCTTTCCTCAAGAAAATCAGGTATGTAAGTTACAAAATAAGTATGACACATCTTCTAAGGTTCTAACTTAATTTACCTGAATGATTGACATTCAATTTTACAATTGGAATACTGTGCAGTGTACTGAATAGATACATGTATTTGGACATTTGTGGTGTCAAATTGATCACTTCTCATACAAATACTCATACAAATTCTCATACAATACAATGTCTATTTGAATAACATGACATTCAAATACATTGTGGCTTTGTCTTGGTATTAGGGAATTTCTTGGCTCAACATGCGCACACAAAGTGCTCATTATCCAAACAGAGTATGATGAAGACTTCCACAGAGGGAATATTCTTTCCTCAGCAAAGTGAGTCTGAAGACAACTACATATGATTTAATAACATTAATATGAAATCTCACATTTGTTTTCTTTTTGCTCTTGCTTATGCTTGACGTTTGTACTCCTCAGATATTCTTGCATCAACGAAATCAACAAGTGTGATGCTACTGATGGCACAAAGATATTTGTGTACTTTGTCACCAAACTTCCTCGAATGGAGGGTGGGACCTCCTATGTTGGATTTCAAGGCGGTCAGTCCTTTTACACAACCGAGGACTATTTTATGTTAAATACAACAGTAGAAACAACACTAGAATAAAGGGATGGGAAAATGTGGGAAAGCAGATATGACAATAGCTGAAATAGCCCTTATTGTGATACACAAAATGCACCACATAGTGCTATATATTAAGAGTAAAAACAACAAAAATAAAAGAATGAAGGTAACTTAAATATTGTGTCTTCTTTAATCTGATATTCTGCAGGCCCTTGGAGGTCTGTCCACATCGATGATCTCAGAAGGTCGAAAGAGTTTGTTTCTGGTGTTAATTCCTTGAAAGATGAGCGAATGAGTAAACTTTTTGAAGATCCACCTGAGGGTAATTCTTCAAATCGTTTTTTATTTCTGCAAAATGTTGCATATTTAAGTAAATAAATTAAACTATAATTCTCTCTGTTTTTTAAGCCATGGAGATAGAAGACAACTCTGGTGTGCCACAAAATGACAACTCCTCTGTAAGTCTTATTTACCACATGTTTATAATTTTTTTTGGCTCCTTGACAGAAGCATGTTTTGAGAGTGAAAAAAACTTGTATAATAAATGTTTTATACCAAATGGATTTCACATAATTACAACAAAAATCAGGTTTTAGGTTTACAGTAGGTTTGTAGCTTTTTTATTCATTATTTTTATTTTGAAATCTATGCATTTGTCAGTAAACTAGGAAGCGCTTTACAAATCAATTTTCTCTGGCATTCTTCCACATTCTAGTCTAATTCACTAATTATGTGTACATATTTTCTAGGTTTTGGGAGAAGTCTTCGACACCACAGACCTGGTGAGGAGTTGTGTGCAGAGTGCAGTGAGCATGCTCAGAGATTCATCAGACAATGGAGAACTCAGCACTAAGAGAGTTGAGAATCTGCTCACACTTCTGGATGGAAATCAGCAACAAGGTTAGAAAATGATTCACAGAGGGTGATCATACACACACACCTACATTGAGTGCAGTAAAGAGTTTGGAAATTAATTAATTAATTTTGTTTTTAAGGTGTGTTTGGAGACATTTTGAGGAAGCGTCTCCACTCCTTGTTAGAGGATTATGAGGCCAGTGCTGCCAGTCCAGACAGTTGGGTTCTAAGTGAGGCTTCTAATTTCAGTGCTCTTCAAGAGGGAGGAACTTTCCTGTGAGTCTGTACTTTGTTTGTTCTGTCATTTTTTTGCACCTTAGCAAATATTACTTTGATTTTAAGACCCTGGGTGAATATTTCAATGAAGAGAAGCTGATGAGCTGGACTTGGGCTATGGAAGTGAGGCTGGAGCAGTTTTGAGCTGAAATGACAGCTGACTGCCATAAAGGAGAAAATATTTAAAGTTTGACAGGAACTCCATGATTGATTAGCTGAATTGAGATCATTGCAAAAGTGGAAATTCCCATAGTTGACGGAAGATGGAAAAGTGTGAGTTGTGAATGAGTGAGGAAGTTTTTACTGACTAAACTTACACTGAGCTTCATAACTCACAGACACACACTCTGGAGGAAAATCCAAACGGTCATTACTCCACTCCTCGCCTACTTGGTCTCAGTCATTGACCGAGATTGCAATTTGGACCTTCTGCTCAATAGTGGAGATGACATCATGAACCTGTGGCTTGAGATATTCGGTAGCAAAAAGATGCTCGATGTACCCTATGTGAGGATGGAAAGCAAGTGAGTATTAATTTTGTTTCTGGCATTTTCTGGGTCTAAGTGATATTTTCTGGCCTGAGCAAAACCATAACGTCAAGCTATTTGGATTTCAGAAGCACTGCTCATAAATTATTTTTATCCTGCTCTCTTACAGCTCTGGGGTACTAATGATTCAAAGCCATATGATAGGTGGCACCAGCATGCACTGCCGCATGCCCTTCAGCTGGTGGATTAAAGACTTCCTGGATGGGCTTATGATGCAAACATTCAGACATAAAAGTAAATAATAAGTATCATATGTAAATGAAGAACATGAATTCTCCTGTATATTTCAGCTGTTATCTTTGTGACAGACCTTTCTTTTCTGGACTAAGTGCATTATTTACTTCTCTTTGTAGGTCCTTCACTCAGTCACTTTGATGAGTTGTTCTTGAACACTCCACTTGGCAGCTACATGGCTAAAAATGTGAATGAAAGAATTCGGAAAGATTTTTTCGAAAGGTATCTACGGGATTTCGTTTTCATGACCTTCATGGCATCAGATGAAGAATCAGAGGTGAGGATAAATAAAGTTTAGAATATCAGCATCTTTTGTCATTAGTGCAATACTACTACTATTCTTTGCTCTTAGTTCTTCCCAATATCAGAGGAATGTCCAAACCTCTCAGGCTGGACTAAGTTTAAGCTCCCTAAACATCACTGAAAATTTATTTAAAAGTAATGGCCACTCATTATAGTCCCAACAAAGTATTAATAATCAACTTGTGCATTTACTCCTCAGCTCCTGTTCCATGCCCTGGCCAGCTGTGTTGAAGAGGTACAGAAAGAAAGAGGAAGAGAAGAAGAAGGGTTTTCTCTCCCACACATCCACGTCGCCTACCATGTCTTCCAGAGCCGTCTTCAGAATCTCTCACGGATGATTTCCCTTCAACCTCAAGTCGTGCCTCCTTTGCGCAGAAATCAGCAGAGTAGACATTGTCCAGAGATGGTAAAAGCACTTCTAATTTTCACAAATATCTGCTGACCTCATCCAACAAACATCATCTGTTTTATGTAAGATAACATAGAAGATTAATCTGTGTAAATAAGAGGCCGATTCATTCATTATACCTTGACTATTCCCAAAGTAATACTTGCTTATACTGTAGTTAAAATCTATCAAGACTATGTTTTGATTTTGTAAATAAATGCTAAGAACTACAGAACAGTACATTAATGCAAACTCTTCTGATGTTCTGTAGATTTTGGATGTCCTTGCAGCCAAGGCATGTGTCGAATGCCTGGAATCCCCAAATTTAGAGACCGATACCCTCTGCCAGGACTGGCTGAGGCAAGTGAAGAGACTGCAAGCGTCTTTGGAGTTGATTTGCTCCCATCAATTCACCCAACAATATGGGGAGAGAAGCAAAGAGCGAGTCACTGACGTCAGGTAAAACACTGATGCACATGAAAAGTATTATAAGCAAAATACTCTTCCAAATTCAAAAAATGGTTTCGATGCTGGATTGGTAGGTCTCATCATGAACAGGTTTGCTGTCAGGAGTTTTCATTCGTACACACTGGTGTGAGCCACAGCCAGAGGAATTATGTTTTTGTCTTTTATGTTTTCATGGTAAATCATTTATTCATGAAACACAGTACTGGGCTTGTTAAGCTTAAGGGAAACTGAGAAGTGGTGCAATTTCACATTGTAAGAGCCTCTTATTTAATGATTAAGGTGGTTGTCTACTAACAAGTGTCTTTAGGAAACTGCGCCTATGTAAAGTGTTATCATAAAATATAATCCTATATTATGTAGATTATGCATATACTGTATTTGCACAACAACCTGATTATGTTCTGCAATATTTTATAGTAACGGCTGGATGCGCATCTACTTCCTATCATTGTTTGTGGAACACATGCTGCTGGGTTTCCAGAATGAAGACATGCAGCTCAGGACGCTCGTCCTAAAACACTCTAAAACCTTAAACAGGGTGAGTAGATTTTTTTTTTATCACAAATATATTCTACAAAAAAAAAAAAAAAAAAAAGCATGCATATGTGATTCTGTTTGTTCTATCCTGTCCTACATGGAGTTCAGCTAATAGGAACATCTTATCTACTTCTCAGGTACTGGAGGGAAACTCAGTAAAATCTACAAAGGTTTTTGAAGCTGTAGTTGATGTACTGAAGTCCTGCAAACAAGGGGCAGTAGATCTGATTTTCAGGTAATGGTTTGTTCATTTGACCCTGCGATTATTTTGGATAAAAAAAACAAAGAATATTTATAGCTCCACTTAATTAACTTTGTTTGACATTGGTTACATCTTCCTGAAGGCATGGACTTCAGTGTGCAGTGTGCACGAGAGAGTCTCAGGATCCCGTGGGGCTGCCATGTGGTCATATCTACTGCTCAAAATGCATCAAGTTGAGTATTGATGCAGGACACTTATTCTGTCCCTACTGCAAGCAAGTCTTGCCCGATAACTTCCAACCGCAAGTTTCCGACGAATTAAGGTGAGATTTTCAGAATAGTTCACAATACAAACCCACTCTCCTTACAATCACATACAGAGAGTCCTGAAAATACAGCTGTGTCCTAGCATACGTTCATATTCAAGAACGTTTAGTGTATACTGTGAAACTGCCTATGTCAAGACTGTAGTTGGTGCTTTAGAACCTTTGAATATTGTCCAGTAGTTAACAACTCTTCTTTATGACATTTTTATGTCACTGACATACTGAGCTATGTGGCAGATATCAATGATTTGTAAATGTGGATACATGAATACTTCCCTACCAAGTCAGGTGAGCGTAAAAGGTGCATATTGAGGCGATTCAAAATTGGATGTTGTGATGAAAAACTGAGATGGAACTTAGACTCTTTGGGGAATCCTCTAGTAAAGGCTAATTCTGATAATAACTGACTTCTGCTTTCATTTTTACTTTTTATATATATATATATTTATGATTGTAAATTGCCCATAGTTTTGAGTGTGAGTGCAAATGGTTGCCTGTTAGCCCTGCAATAGACTGGTGAGGATACGTGGTAATAGAACATGAGAAGTGACCTGAGGTGAGATATATATTTATATTTTGTTTGTTTTTGCCTCTTCAGAGTTTGTATCAAGAAAAATGCAGACTTCAGGCGGCGTAACAATGGTTTCTTCATCGATCTCCTCTCTACCGTGTGGTTCAAGGACAACACGCTGCCAATCCAGGGAGTCATCACCAAACTGTTGTCCTTCCTGATGATTGAAACAGGTACCACAACTTTAGAACTCCTAGTCAAGAACTCCTCTTCATTTTCTTCACCTTATTTTCTTATGATGCTGAATTTCTCTGACACTGTATTTGACAGGTGTGACCACTTTGAACATAAATTATTACTGGGGACGTTTTTACTGTATCTGCAAAGTATACAGTGTACTGTCATTATCTATCCTTTTTTTAATAATTTTATAATATATATGCTTGTTGATTGTTTATGTACACATGTGCATAATCAGATTGCACGTATGAAATGAAGATTATTATTATTTGTTTGTTAATATTTTCTCTGAATCATTTTTCTAACCAGATCTGTCAGCACTCGATGAGTCTCCAGATAAAAACCCAGTTGTGCGATCTGTGATACTGAAACTGCTCCTGAAGTTCAGGTAAACTCAATGTGCGACTGTGACATTATTATTGAGGTTATGTTATTTTAACACGTAGATGAATAGAGCTATCTGCCAATTATTAAGTATAAGTAGATAAAGACAAAGAATTTTGGTTGTGTGGGAATTGCAGCCTGATGTCTGTCTCACCTGGCAAACCCCTCATCCATTGTAACAAATATATAAACATAACTGTGTTTCAGGTTTGATGAAGTCAAGGAATTTTTGCAGCAGCATTTGTCATCAGTTGAAAACAGCCCAATTGTGGATGAAGCGGATAAAGCAGAGCTTTATGCATTATACATCAACTGCTTGGAGGTAGAACAAGACCAGATTGTTTATTACATTTAATAGTATAAAAAAATGTTCATGCAGTCTTTTTCTTTTTTTTTTACATTTTTTAGTTTATTTTAGCGTAGTAGAGTTCCAGCAGGCCTAATCTGGTAATAAAATGGATTTGAATAAAACTCAATGTAGCTTTTTTTTTTTAATTATTATTATCATTTCTTTCTGACTGCAACAAACATGGTTAGCATGATAGCATAACTGCCTAAGTCATATAGGAATTTGTAATGTATGTACGCTAATTATCTATTTAGTTTGAGTTACCCGACAGTTTCTAAATGGGGCATGAATGTGAACTTTAACCGTACCACCAACTGTTACCTTGGTCTTCACAGGACTCACTGTGGGAGAAAACACCTCAGGAGGGAAACGGGACTCAAGAGTTGCAGTTCTTCAATGAAGGAACAGCATTCCTTCAGGGCTTTTTGGCTGAAACCACTTCTGCTCCTGGGACGGTCACTATTCAGCTTCTACAGCACATTGCCCAATTGCGTCTGACGCTCACCATGGCTGCCCAGCTCATCAGTGGAAAACTGTCTGGTGAGATATACTTTAACTACACCACTTTTTGCAGTGGTTAACATTGGTTAACAGTATTTTTGATTACATTGGTTTTGCAGGCAACAGTGTTCCAGACGGAGCAGTAGAGTTTCTGAACATGGTGATCAAGCTCTGTAAGGATGGTGGGAATGACTGGTACCGTGTTTACCTGATTCGTAAGCTCAGCGAATGGCAGGGTGTAGCTCTCATCCAGACACTGGTGAAACAACCAGACTTCAACTGGCTTTTCCCTGAAGAGATCCATCAGCAGGTAGAGCAGCGTTCATTTGCGTTTGGGACCAGTCATCTTCATCCATGAATTCACCATCACATTTCAGAACCATTTAACATCAGTTTGCTGATACTGAAACTTGTTTTTGCTACTCTTACCCTGTTCATGGTGTGAACAGAATGAGGACAGAGGCCAGGTGGACCACTATCTCGTGTATGGTGAGGAGTACAAAGAAGTGAGGGGTGCAGTTGCCAAGGCAGTAGCGGATGGTGTCCATCATGTAGAGAAAATAGAGGAAGTCTGTGAGGTACAGTATTTCTTCTCACCCCCTCTTTCATAACTTCAAGGGAGTTTTTAAGATTTCACCCAAACTTTCAGTGCAACTCAAAGATGATTAGATTAGAATTTGAAGGTCAAATGTCTGACATGACCTCATAAAACATGTCGTTAGCTATTAATCCATTTATGGATTCACAGGAACACCTCAAAGGAATTTCTTCAAATTTGAGCAAAAATGGACACAAATTAGTGTTTGGTGGTCACTATATTTGGCCATAACTCAACAAGTCTTACTCTAGTCAAGAGATTTTTTCACAATGATGTCTGTAAAAAAGTTAATAACTTACACTTTATCCTTGCAACCTGACCAATTGATGGAGGCATGCAGTGATGTAAAGTAAAAGCAGTGATGCTAGTTCTGTGTTTTGATTAATTCAGGGATGCACTGCATCACCAAGGACTCGGACAGTGTTTGTCCTCCTGGCTCTTTTCCGAGACGTTACAACACTGTACAGATCTGAAAAAAAGGAGCTTCATCCTAAGTCTGAGGTATGAGCATCATAAAAAACACAAGTCAGTACTCTTTAGGGTTTGAACAAACACATGCAAGAACTGAAACTTACCCAAAGCTAATTAAATCTTAGCTAATGCCTTGTATGTATTCCTCTACCTTTTTTTTTTTTAGTTATGTGCTGCATTTGAAGATCTCATCCAGGGCTCAAACTATCTCCATCAAAAGGAAATAAGGAAGTTTGCTTCAGCCTTGGTGAAAAATGATTTGGGGGCCCCAGTTCCTGCTCATGGTACTATAGAGAGCACTGTCATTGAGCTGATCATCCACCTGAAAGCTGTGCTGCTCAGTGGGAATCACTGTCTACTGAGGCCACTCAAGCACCTGGCTCTGACCCCTGAAAAGATGCAGGTAACTTGTCTGTAACTGTAACTTTGACCACTTCAGCTCCGGGTGTCAGCTGCTCTCTTTCAGGCGCTTTACATAATCGATGTAGTTTGTTTTCAAATGTCAAAATCAAAATTCCTTATCATATTACAACGCGACCAAATATACTGTATGATAGTTTGCTCTGAAAGTTTTATTAATCAGTTACTGCGTACACTCTGTTATGCAATCAGAATCTTACAACTGAAAAGAAACACTCCATAAACTGTTTGCTACATTAGTTATTGGTAATTATTTCCACCTCATGAACATTCTTTTCCTTTAACTTAAAAGGGGGCTTTTATACCCACAATGCCTGATGACATCTTAGCTGTTACCCAGGCAGTCCTACAACAAGACCATGGTCAGCTCACTTGGTATGGTAAGTATTTTCAACTACTATACACCATGTTTTCTTACAACTCTAATTATTAGAACAATTGCTACAAATTTCTCAAACAAAAAAGGTATTTATTAATTTACTAATATGTATTTTTAGTTTATCACTTGTCTCTATGAGTCCATATTAATTGGTCGATTCATTTTTCCACAGTGTGTCCAAATAATCATCCATTCCTTGTTGATGAGGTAAGTTATTTTTATGCTGCTCCACTTAATGCATTTCCCACAGTAATTGCAGGTATGGAGTATATTGTATGAACTGTATCTGGTATCCTTCACTGCAGTGTGGTCTGCCAACGGAGAGAGGTCAGTGTCCAGAGTGTGGGGAGGACGTTGGAGGTGAACACCACGTAGCCTTCCCTGGATCCAGACAGGTTAAGCTAAAGTGAGTGGTATTAATTATAACAGTTTTGTGTGCCCTTTTACTCAAATGGGATTATTGGGTGAATCATGATTATGATGATAATCCATAATCATAGTCCAAATATAGTTACCCTGTGAGTGTGAGGTATCAGCTACATACAAATAAGTAAATTACCAGGTAATTTGGTTAACACAAATAAATGACCATGCCTCCACCAAGTGTAAAATACTTTCTTGGTAAATCACCAGTCAGTGTTTGTGTTAAACCTACTATCTGTTGTTTTAGGGATCACACAAGGCCCGGTCACATCCTGGGAGACCCTGAACGCAGAGACAACTCAGAAGCCCTGGACACCAAAAACATGTCTCTAACTCCCTTCACACTGGTCAGACTGATTACACATTTGACCATGCTCCTGGGAGCCTCTGAGAATCCCCAGGTGAGCAGATGAAGAGTCAGTTGTATCTTTGGGATATCTGGAAATGATCAGCAGCTACTGTTTACTAGCACTTTGTGGACTCTTAAACGTCCGTGTGTACTCTGCTTGTTCTCTTAAAATTGACCATGGCATTGTTGCCCGTGCTTGGTTTATTCAGCTTGTCCAGCAAATCATCCAACCACGAGTGGAGGACGTCCGTGCGTTTCTCACTCAACACATAACAAAGGACTTGGATCAGCTGAAACGGGCACTGGGAAAAGGAAATGATGACACTGTTACAGTTGTCCACTTGGTGCTCAAGTCCCTGCAAGAGCTACGTCCCGACAGCCACTGTAAGCAGTCCGTCAGTCAGACACTGTGAAACAATCAATATTTAATATAAACGTCTAAATCATGAAAGAGTGAATCACTTTTTAAGACACTGTAAATAGTCGTACATACCCAAATTAAAATCTACAATGTTGTCATATGGCAGGAATAAATGGTAAAAAAATGAACCTGAAGATAAAATAAGATCATAACTTTCCTCTTTTATATCTAAATATGTAATAATATCTTATATTTGACTTCATCTAGCTGGTATTGACCCTCTACTGAAAACTAAGGCATCCAGAAACACCTGGGAGACGGCTGTGGCTACAGATATTATTACACCTAAGTTGAAGGTAATTGTCATGTTATACAATGTATTCTTTTTTTTACTATTACCAGTAAAACTTACTTGCTGACACTGCACATTGTCTCTTATGACCATTCACATATTTATGGCCGACGGTAGACATGCATGCTACCGTAAATGCTCTGATTCTGCTGATACTCACTGCTCACGTACTGGTTTTGTATCTAGGATCTTGATCGACTCCTGCAAGAAGCAAAGCGCAACATCAGAACTGACCCCCGAGTGTCTTCCAACCTAATCATGAGGACAACCTTCGGTGATGACTGCACCTTCCTTGCGTCGCTGCAGCAGGGCTCTCAGGTCCACAGCTCAGCAGTGTGGAGCTGCAGGGAGAGGCTCTCGCTGCTCAGCCTCACGCACATTGTGGAGCATAAAGATCAGAAAGAAGAGCTGCCCCTGCTCTGGAGGTTCCTGCAGAAGGTGAATATCTACAAGGTGTAGAGCTTTCTGGAATAATTAGCAGGCAGCTACTGGCCAGATTATGAGGAAATCTATCATAGATGTTCCTCTGGATCCTTGAGTTGGGTCCACACTTTTTCCCTGAGGTAAAACATTCGTAAAGATTTAATAACTGTATGGTCTGTCTTCATCTACCACCCTGAAGATTTTTAACTTTTTAATCCCATTACTTGTAATTCTCAGTTTCAGAAAGTACATATATATAAATCGTATTTATTTCATTTTGAAGTTTTATTGTGGGATAGCAGGAGCCTCTTCGAGATCACATGAGTGACGAGCTAAAAATAGGACGAGCATTTAGCTGGATATTACTGATCATTAAAATTAGAAAGGGACAAACGTTTACTGTAGTGAATCATCTTAGAAGCTTTATAAATGTCTTGCGGTTATAAGGCTTATCTGCCCTTAAATTTGTTTCTCTGTCTTTTTTTTTTCTTGCAGGAGAGAGAATTTCGCCAGATAAAGTTCCTTCCAGAAATCCTAAGATTGCAGAAAAATTTAGTGAGAAAATATCAGAATGCATCCGAGCAAATAGCCGGCTCCATCGCACAGTTCATTGAAAAGCAAACAGGTACCCAGACATTGTTTTATCACAAAAATGTTAACTTTTAATAACTGAATAACTGAACAAACTATTGAAATAGGTAGAAGCTAATAAGACAGAAAACAGCTGATGTGTGGCATATTTTCATTTATTTTTTTTTGTCATTCAAATAAAATGTATTGAATCATTGTTATTTCAGAACGGAGGGCCTGGTACGAAAAACACATCGACACCTTCCTGAGAACATGGAATCTGCTTAGATTGTCCGTTACCAGCAGTAAGTAAATCACTTAGCACTCAACAATACAAATGACAAATATGGGTGCATCTTTACTTTTTATTATTTTTTCTGTCTGTGTGCATAAAATTACTGTATGCTTCAGTTTTTTCATTTGTTGTGTTATTAAATATTTAAACAGAAATACTGACGTGATCTTCCCAAATTACAGATGAGCTGAAAATCCCAGAGGAATTTTGTAGTGAGGATTTGAACCTGAACAGCGACTTTCAGTACCTCCTTCCCCGACGCCAGGGTCCAGGCCTGTGTGCCACCGGGCTGGTCAGCTACCTGGTGGCGCTGCACAACGAGCTGGTGAACGCTGTGGACAGACACACTGGAGAGGACAGCAGGTGCAAAACATACTATTGTATTGCTGACTTTAAGGCAGTGGATTGTAGCAGAATGCTGCTGCTCTGTTTTGCCGTTTTTAGTCTCGTGTCTAAAAACACTATGAGCACTAGAGCGTGTTGTACAGAGGTTGTACAGTAAACGATGATTCTTCTATGCAAAGATTTATTTATGCAAAATAATGCAAATATAAATAGAAATGTTCTAGGGATCAAAATGTCAACGGATGATTTGTTTTTGATGTCTGAAGCGGCTACAGGGTGAGCGTGGTGGAGCTGATGGAGCAGCATGTGATCCAGTATGACGTGGAGAAGGACCTGCTCCCTCTGGTTTTATCCAACTGCCAGTACAGCTTGGAGCGTGGCCATGAGACAATATCACAGTACGACCTGCCCAGGATCCAGCAGCAGCTCCTCACCCGCATCCTGCAGGGAAAGCCTCTCATCACACGAACAGTGAGTCCCCACAGCTCATCTTAATTAATGCAATGAGACGAGGACAGTCAAGCTTTGTATTGACTCGATTGTCCACTAAGGAACAGACTCGGCTGGATCTCTTTCAACAACTTTTCTGTATCTTTCTAACTCATTTTACTGTCCTGTTTGCACTTTCCCTTCTTCACTAAACTGTCTGTGCTTTATTTTAGGGCATTCCCACTCTGGTCAACACACAAGAGAGAGACTATGAATCCATTTTCAAAACTGTCAAAGGAAAGGTGCCTCAGGTACAATGACAAATCTGCGTTTTTATCAAAACATGACATTGATATTTTAGTTTTAGCAAAAGTGTATAATTGTGAAAGTGACCGGTCCATTTCCTCTTTCAGGCCGTTCTGACTTCTCTGACCCGAAACGCTGTGTCCAGAGAGCTGGACTCCTACAGCCAAGTGTGTGAGGCGCTTAAGATCCTGGAGCTGCTCCTGGGTTTCCTCTCAATGACTGGTGGCGACCCCCTCATGCCGCTGGTCTCTTACCTCGAGGACGTACTGAAGATGGCCCAAAACATTGATCCTCAAATACTGCAGGTCAGTGCGTGTGCACCATCGTCGTCTGGAGCGACAGTAAGGTTTCCTAAACCCAGGTTGGATAGTTAATAGGTTGAGCTGGGGGACAGTTATCTTACGTCTGAGTTTTTGAAAACGTAATGCACACAGGTTAAAGAATGGAAAGAGAACAGGTATCCTTGCAATCCTCTGACACCTTAGACCAGGGGCCCACAGACCCGGCCCCGCAAACCAATTGGAGTGGTCCAATTAACTTCGCCATTTTATTTTTCATTTAATTTTCCTATCACATATCCGTATTTAAAACTTGGCATTTTAATTACGTTTTAATAATATGACATTATTAATTATATATATTATTATAAATATAATATTTTAATTATATTTATAAAAGTGGCTCATCTTCACCCCTCACACAATGGTTTATTCTGACGTGTCTTTGCTCATGACCGACAGAATTTAGCGACTCTGTCGCTATATTTAGCATATTTTTTGAACGTGTACATTTTTGCGTCCAGAGGGTGAAAATTCCATCATGAGAGTATAAATGACATGTGGGAGAAAAAGTAAATTTCAAACTTTTGACCAAAGAGAAGAGTTCCTGCAAGCAAGTCATGCCACAAGCTGTAACGCAGCCAAAAAGATCACCAAAGAAGAAAAAAAAAAGTTTTAAAAAATGTGCAAAAATGCCGGAGGAGGGCAGAAGACTGTGAGGAACACACTTCATATAAATCTGCTGCTTTTTTGTTCCAGGCTCTGAGGAGATGCTCTCTCAAACACTGCGTTTCTCTCTGGCAGCTCCTCTCCTCCCTCAAATCTGAAAACATGCTGCGTCTCAAGATGGTAAGTGGTGCAGACATTTTGGTTGAGAACCAAACAAGGAGCACGGAGTAGAAAATACTAGTTTTAGTAATATAGTCCCACTCATTCAGAAAACATTGATGTACATAAAAAAAAAAAAGATAAAAATCCATAAAATCCCTAACTGTGTCTGTGAACAGGATCCCTTCTCTGAATATCCGGCTGAGTACCAGAAGCCACTGACGGAGGACGACAAGGCCGACCTGAAAGGCTTCATGTCCAAGAGGAACGTGGACCAGTGGCAGCTGGAGGTGCACGAGTTCCTCTTGCTGAGTTTGGGCCGCCCGCGGGCCACAGACCTGTACAAGCCAAACTTCAGGTAAACTACAGAATAGTGAAGTGTAGTTGTAGTTTTACTTTACTGTGTGCGAATTAGCGAATTAGCATGGCAATTGTTTAACAAACTCTTAACCAGCGTAGTTGAAAGTGTAACCTGTCGGGAAACAAAATAACTTTTTAAAGCAATTTCTGGGGTAAAGTTTCCCATGTTTTTATCAGATGTAACTGATGATTATCCTCGTTTGTTCCTCCTCAGTCTTAAAACGGCGGTGGCTAACCACATGGACCGTAAACACGCTGAGGTCCCCCGGTACGTGGAGGAGAGCTTCCCTGAAAACCTCAAGCTGTCCCAGATTGTCGAGATGTGGAAATACGCCGTCATAGCCAAACAGGAGTGGTTGATGGAGGGATGAACAGGACACGTTTGAAAGGATTTTTTGTTAATTTCTGCTTTTGTTGATTTATAAATTTCAGGACCTGCTCAGAAAATGTTAGACAAGCATACATCATATGTTGTAGGCCATTTTAATATGAGATTATTAGTTCTTTTGAAAAAAAATTTCCTACAATTATTTTACTATTGAACTCCAGCGTCCGATGTTAGAATTTCTACCAGCTGGTGTTTAGTGCTCTGATTTATTTGTTGCTGCTGTGTATTAAATGTATCCTCATTATCATGAAGGTTAAACGTTCCTTATAGCTACATGAGACGATGTCAGTCTTATTTTTGTACGTTGAGCCTGGACATGTGTAAGTTTCCCATGCTGCTGGACGACACAGTTGAGTTTTTCAGACAATCAGGGATCATACGTTTATTTTATTGTTTCTATTTTCTTTATTTTTTTCAAATGTGAAGAATTAAAAAGATGTGAGTGACGCACAGGAAGTCAGATAAAAACTAGAGCGCGTTTAATTCCTGTTTATCAGTTTTTTAGTTGAAAGTTTTACTCAAATGCTGACTCAAATGCATATATCAGAGCTTTTTTATGTCTGTAGATTATGCTGATGTTTCTATTAAGTTGATGAATCTGCATGGTAACAAGTGAGGGGAAATTGCAAACTAGATGCTTTGCATCTTTTTGTTTTTCATTATATTTTCTATTTTTCAGTCTTTTTCAATTTTATAATATAATTATTTTCACTGCATTTCCGTTGTTTTCATTTACATTTTTACCATTTACAATGTCGAATGTTTATTTGTGTCGACCTGTTATACTTTTTTTTTTTTTTTAGCACAATCATGTTTAGATATTAAACAATGCAGATCATGAAGTGTTTAAAGCCATAAATCTGCCTTATGCACCGGTCGACTGCTGAAAATCAAGAAATCCTTGATGCTGCAAGCAGTGAATGTTTATTCTGTTTGAGTTTAAAATGTTAATCATTAAATATGGAAATGCGTCATGTGTTGTTTGATCAGTTTATATACGGGTGAGGACTGTTGTAATAAATAAAATGTAAAATCTTACTCTCATTCAACAAATGAATAAAAAACTGTGTCCTACTTTTTTTTCCAATTTTGTGAGAAAACTGCAAATGAATCAAAATTTACTTTAGTGTCTATAAGTATTTGGAACAAGTAAAGGTAATATTGGCTGCTCTTTGATCCTTCATGTGACCAAAAAAATAAATAAATTCAGTTGAAGTTCAAGCTACTTCTATTTATACATATATGCAGCATGTAGTTAAAAGTTTACTCAGTCATCCCAGTTCCTTTTCTATTAAACTATAAACTCCAACAGTAGATGGTCGTCTACAACATTAATCACGACACAGTGTCTAAAGTGTCATTTGATTCCAACATTAAATTAGTTTGAGGCTGAACCTCAACACACGACTTCTTCTCAATAAATACGACTCCTTTAACAAAAACTGTTTTATTCTCATGTTCTCCTGTAAATAAATTACAATATCGTCTCATGTTACAAAAATAAAAATGAAACCCAACGGTGGAATTACCCATTTCAGACTTAAGAATATGAGAATTTTTTTTTTTTCCTCTCTCCCTATAAACCTAATTAACATCATCACGTGTCAGAAATGCTTTAACAAAAGTGTTGATTATCTGGGGCTGAACCCTCGGCTCCTGACTGCCGCTCTGCTGTGATCAGTGCTGGAGAAGGACAAAACTAAACCGCAAACAGAACATCACAAACAGAGAAATGAAGAGCAAGTTAAAAAAAAAAAAAGAAAACTTTCCATGCAACAGAAGTTGGTGCTTTCTACACCATGAAAACTACACCTGAGACGACGACTGACCAAAGAAAACCAGAAGTAAAAACCTTGCTCCAGTGAACCAACAGATGAACCCAAGACTTTAGATCATGTCTATGATACAACATGCTTGTGTTGTTGTAATCGCACATAAACCAACAGTGAAAGGTGAAGTCTGCGGGCTCTGACTGGTACATGTGTTCATAATAATAAAAGAAATGTTAATACCAACTTCCAGATGCTAAAAAAAAAAAAAAAAAACTAAATTCAGTGCCACAGCACAGCTTCTCTCGACGTCTCCCGGTGAGATTTCTACAACGTTCGGTTGTCAAACATCACAGCAGAAACACACACCAGTTAATGTTGTCTTCATGTACTGAAGGAGGAATCGTTCTGACAGACAGGATGAGCCGTTGCCTGTCAGTGCTGGTTCTTCATTCCCTGTGGTTTTCCTGGTTTCTTATCCTGCTGCTGCTGCTGCTGTTGTTGGCCCCGACCGGGACCCGTCATCCCTCGGCCACGGCCACCAAACAAACCTACAGGGGACAAAAGAGACATAAGTGTCTGTGGGAATCGATAAATTCTGGGAATTTAGACACAGTTACCAAGGATGGGAATTAATTAGGTTTTATTGACATCTGTGCCATTATATAAAATACAGAAAAGAACTTATTAAGACACTCACAGCATTTTGTTTTCTGAGGATTTTATTGAGAGGATTTATTGTTTTTGTTTTTTTCCTGGCATTTCTTCTTCGATACAAGACCTTTAAAGGCCAATCTGCATCGTATCTTAAAGACTTAACAGCATCATATTACCCCAATAGATGGTTTCACACACTTACTTGTGGTTACTAAAGTTTCAAAAAGTAGAATGTGAGGCTCAGGTGACACTGAACCATCCCTTAATTACGCGGCTATAGATCTCGGCTGCTGGGGGATGATGCGCCGAGCAACCGGAATATGTTTCTGTTACGTTTAATTCTGCCTTTTTGAGCGAAAGCTTCAGCTTCCCGATGGTAAGACTCAGCAGACACAAACAACAAAATCCGTTTCCACTCACCTCGGCCACCTCCTCCTCTGCCTTTGCCCTGCTGCTTGTTCTGCTGGGCGCCTCCACGTCCGCGGCCCTTCGACACCACCTCCTCCTTCACCATGTCGATGATTTCATCAGGGATTCGCAGGTACTTGATGGTGCTTCCTCGGATGTAGCACTCGGGCATCCTCCAGAACTTATCGCCATCCTGCGAGGGGCCAGTTTTAGGGAGAAAAAAGTTAAATATTTTATACTTGTGCTTGATTTAAATTAATTACACTATGAACGCTATGAACAAAATGAATATAAACCTCAATGTAACCTCATGACCATTAATTGCAATCAGAAGAAGCCATCTTCAAAATAAATACACCAAAGAGAAAGTGAGGGCAGTGCTCAGCTTTACCCTGGAGGTGCAGATGACTTCTCTCAGGTTGATGTTCATCCAGTTGTCACAGCTGACCAGGTGACCGTTGTACGTCTCTCCATTCTTCAGCTCCACCAGCTGTAGAGACAAAGGACAGGACAAACAGGCGGGTTGTTAGGAGTCTTTTAGACAGTGGAGCATAAAAATGAAGACACAACAACCAACCACAGACTACACATAATTAATTACAAAGCCAGCGACCACACACACACACACACACACACACACAGACTGAGCTCGAGTTTGATGTGTTTTTGGTCATCCAAGTCCAGGTATATCCAACGCTAACAAGGCTAAAACAAAGGCAGCTGGACTTGTTGGCTTTTGCTGAAGACATTTCTCCATCATTCAAGAGGCTTCTTCTATCTTTCATACCTGGGCATGTAACTGGGAGCAACCAAATGGTAGAACAAATCCTCCAATTACCGGTAAGTATCTGCTTGTTACAGTCCCTGTGTAAAAAACTTAAACTCAGCTATGTTTGGTTTAGCTTTTTTTTTTTTTTTTTAACAGGTGTTAAGTGCTAAAGATTAGTTCAGATATGATTTAAGTCAATTTTCATGATGCCACACATGGCGCAGAACAATTAACATCTTCCAGCCTTTTTACATTTTTAGACCAGGATTAATACACATTATTGAAAAGCCTACACAAGCTCAGAGAGAGTTGGGGTCTACTCACCATAGGATGGTTCTGGGCAGTCTTTAGCAGGGACAGGGGAAGCTGGAAAAAATAAAGAAACAAGTCAGAATATATTGTTATTTAAATACTTGGGTGAACTTGATCAATACATCAGGGGGGAGACATCATTTAGGATTTCAAATTTCGTGGATTACACGGTCACTGCAGGTAGTCTGATTTATTCATTGGATAAACCACGGATCATCCAGCTTTTTGTTTCATTTTAGTGAAATCTTCTCCCTCTGTTTGGTGTGGTGTGACAGTACAACTGCGAGGTGCAGCTTTTTTTAATCATGCAGTTTATGCAATGAGTGCTGTCATCAAACTACCCAGGATGTGGATGATCTCGGATAATCTCAACTCCAACAAATGTTCAGTATTTAAAAGTAGCAACGTTGGGTAAATTATGTTGAATTTAGCTACAATGGCTAACTCAACTTAGCTACCACACCGGCTGCGAGCCGCCGCTGCTAACGCTGCTAACTCGGATGCGTTACGGAAAATTACAAAACTATAAAATGTCAGAGATTTGGAAAAAAAAACTATATGATTCTTACCATTTTTGTGGTATCTCTTTTCTTTTTAAGCCCTTATTGCTATCGCGGCCCTTCTCAAACACGACTTTCCCACCGATTCTTCTTCTTCCGCCTTTTCTTCTTCTTCGTTTTTTTTGGGTAGTTTTGACGCTACTGGGCGCGTTACTGCCCTCAACCGGATAGGACAGGGTCTTCATCACATTATTATTATTATTATTATTATTATTATTATTATTATTATTATTATTATTATTATTATTATTATTATTATTATTGAATCTTCCTTTAATGATTCCTCGTGGGGACATTGTATTATATTTTCTGCCTGAGCGTGGGTATGGGGAATGCTGCTTCTCAAACCACATTTAGCAGAGTAACAGCTAAATCAAGAAAATAAGTACTTGATTTGGCTGCCCACCATCATGGTCAGGGGCTTTCACCTTTAACTCTCTATAAATAAGGAATGGAAAGTGAATGATTTAACATCTGTGATCAGTGAAATAGGGGAAATACACGTTTTTTGATCAAAATGTGACAGAGACCCTTTATAAAAGCTACAAATAATATTGATTTAAGATACAAATAATCTATATTTCTTATTATTATTATTATTGTTATTATTATTATTATTATTATTATTATTATTATTAAGTAATTATGTAGACGCGTTTTTATTCCTGTAGCTTTGTCGCCCCCTAGTGGAAATAGCGGTCACTGCTTTGGTTATTATTTAGGATAGAATAAAAAAATATAGATATCGACTAAGTCTTCAGTTCCAATAATAGACCCTATGTATATGAATATGTAAGTGTATGTACATTCGTCCTGTAATTAATTTAATCAGATTTCATATAATTCCTACATCCACATCAACATCTCTGCGTCGCCTGGAGGAGTGTAAACAAATCGATCATTTCGCTGTGAATCAGCCTGCGTGCAGGATCCGAGCCTGTTTGTGGGACATGTTTGTGAGATGAGTGAAGTGATCTTCGTCCGCATTCGTGCGCGGACACGTGTCCGGGGTCTGACTGCGTCTCGGAGCTACGCGAAACCTCTGTGAGCGAGGACGATGACCGGGACGAAGAAGACCAGGCTTTTGTTTTTCTGTTCAATGCTCGAGCAGCTGAAGCAGCTGAAACCTCCTGTCGCCTAAAAAGCGGAGCAGCTGGCGCGGACGGAGCAGATGAGGATGATGATGCTGCTGCCGCTGCTGCTGCTGAGGCTGTGGAGATGAGGGGTATTAATAGGAGGGCTTGAGTGTCACAGGCTTTCACTGTCGAGACCGGGGGGCTTGGTGGAGAGTCGGTGGACCGGGTTTGGGGGGGCTTCTGATTCAGACTGCGCAGTTGGAATTACAAAAAAAAAGAAAAAAGAAAAGAAAAAATATATATATAAACAAATCAGGGACTAGTTTATCTGATAGGCAACATGGACATGCTGTCGGCTCTTAATCTGGGCGATTATGCCCAAGCTTTCTCCAAAATGGGAATGTTTCCTGTGTTTGATCTGGCGTATTACATCGTGTCCATCCTCTACCTCAAATATGAGCCAGGTGAGTGTGTTTTTGCACTTTTGCTTCCACCGTTCCAGATTATTTGTTTGCTAAAATATATCCTGTATCCATGCTGCAAGCTGTGTGGCAGGTGCATGCTCCACAATAAAAAGAACACATATCTAAGACAACCTATTTAAGTTAAACCTTTGAAAGCTTGAAAGTGTTATTAAAATCAATTTAATCCACATATTATCCATATTATTTAGTTATGGCATATTTTTGGCATAACATAGCTGCCTGGATTCCCCTACAAGGTCTTTCTGTTTCTCTTATCGCTATACTACCCTTTCCTTATAAAGCATGACCTGTTACATAAACTCTAGCAGCAGCTCTGTCTGCTTTATGAGAGGGAATGTGTGTCGCTGCTGCAGCCTGGCCTCGTTCAGTCTGTAGGAAATAACCCGAGTAGAGTAGATTAAACCAATCAGCTTTGGGTAAAGCTTGGTATTTTCTAAAAGTTAACTCCTTTTGAGCAGCACAGCCCCGAGGCTGATGAAACCCGAGAGAAGGCCGGTGCATAGCAGCAATAAATAGAAGAGCCTGAAATAGACAGAGTCAGAGGGCCTCCGAAGCCCCTCTTCCGCACACTTTCAGACTCCAGTCGGATGAGTTATTCACACTGAACATGAAGTAAGCTGTTGAGCTAATAGCAAAGCGTGACCTTACTGGGCTGGGAAGGTACATCCTCAAAGATGTTTGTAGAAGTTTACTCAAACTGGATTAAAAGGTCACTTTAACAGAGAGGCTCAGTCGTTTTCTGCTCATGTTGGTGAACAAACTTTTAAAGGATACTCTTTTATACTTCATTTGCAGGGTGTCTGCAGTAGTTCACTGGTTAAGGGTTAAAGAGAGAAGTCTGGTTTGAAATAACAGTCCCCTTCAACACAGACACACCAATCCAACATCAAAAAAAAAAAAAAAAAAAAAGAAAAAGTTGCAGATTGATTAAGACTTTGCCTTTGTCTGGATTAAGAATGTGGACACCGGACACACTGTAAAGATTGCAGCCAGCTAGCATGTTTGTTCTGTGACTACATGAGAAGAAATAACCAGCAGGTGCCAGCTCTAGTCGACTTAGAGTTTTTCAGGCCAAGGACCCGATGGAGAGATTAAGCAGGGACCCTCTACCTACTATATGTGTTCTGTATTAAAGTTGGCCCAGTGCTATTGATAAATATACATTATTATTATTATTATCATTTTCATTTTGCATTCAGTATTAAGCTATTCAAATAATACACAGGTTCAAATATTCATCTTTTTATTTCAAACATGTGCAATAGTAGAGGGGCCATAATACTGAAGCATGCGTCACCTGGGGACTGACTGACCAATTCATGTTAATGTGTATTTAAACTAATTTAAATTTGGGGGAAAATTAAAAAAAAATATATAAAAAATTTCCAATCAACCAAAGATTTTGCGACCCCCCTGCAGTTCCTCTGCGGACTCCCTTTGGGTCGCAGACCCCCTGTTGAAGACCTGTGTTCTAGATGATAAGATAAAAATTTCCCTTTCCCACAGTGGATTTGTGCTTTTAAATATTGAGATCAGACGAAGATGGAAACTAATTTTGATAGGAAGCTTCTGCACTTTCTTTTTTGCCAAATTGTTGTTGTTGTGTGTTTACTTTCATAACGTCGTTTTCTCTTCATGTGTATGGGTTTACTGGGTTGAATCAAATCAGTCTCCCTCAATGATGCACTTGACCTCTGATTCAATAAGCTCAGCTGAACAAAATAAAATGGATCCAACTACGCCTAAGTGCGTACCGCTAAAAGTAAAGCCATAAACTCTCGCAGAAAATTCAGGTCAATTAAAAAAAATAATAATAAGAAAACAGATTTATTTACTGCAGTATCAATAATCCAAATTGTCTCATGGTGCCTCAGAGAAACCCAGAGGAAGCCTTATTCTGAAGGTGGTGAGAAGCCTTGAGCAGGTCACATGCTTGAAGCTGACACAGGACAATGGCCGACCATAGTCTTGGTGTGTCCCTTCATGGGGAAGCCCTAACGATCTTACCCACTAAAGTCTTTTTACAGGTCCAGAGGGAACTAAATCTGATATTTATGTGCTTAATACACTCGAGTAATGTCACTGGAGTCAGTTTCCAGAGCTAAAGTCTCCACTAGCATAACCCAACCGAAATCTCAGAGGTTATGTTGCATTGTGGGTAATGTCGGCCCCAGGCATTGGCAAGAATTGAGTCCGACAAATTTGTAACTTCTTCAGAGGAACCTCTGCTGTAATTTGTTGCAGAGTGAACACGTTCAAGTTCCTAACAAAGCAGATTTGCTGTGTTTTGTGTTAAATAAGAGGTAGTTCGCCCGACTGACGTCTGACTGCAGCTGCATTTTCATATCTATGATTTGACAGTCAAATAACTCCTCCTGCCGACATTTGAATGATCACCTCATGTTCACTCATCCCCAACATGTGTCCGAGCACACGCCACATGTTACAGGAGCACATGAATGAGGTTTTTGTAGGGTGGACACGAATGAAGGAAGGGGACACAAGTGTGGGGTCAAAGGTTAAGACAGACTTGACAGATGCGAGACTGGAGGAGCGGTTGAGCAGAACGTATTTATAGAGGTGACATTTCTCAGGATCAGATTGCTTTCAAACTGAGCGCCACTAACGCCGCGACACCCTCACCCACCTGTTCTTGGAGATTTGTCCTTGCATCTCCATTTACTGTATGTCTCTAACAATGTAACACAGTCTCGTAGCTATATCATGCTTTAAATATAAACATGGAACACTTGCGTGGTTGGTGATATGAGATTAGTGTTTATACTCCCTCATCTTCGTTTCTTCAATTCATACAAATCATGTCTTTTAAACTATATTTACGAAATACGATCGGTTGGTGCAGGTTAAAGTAGCCAAAGCAGATTAAAGTCATTGACACCTTGGTTCCAGTCTCGTTTGGTGATTATTTAGAAATTAATTTCGTTATGGTGGTAACCTCTGCAATTCCATAAATGGCCACTTGAGGGTGTTTCCTCCACATTAAAAATGCCCAACTTTACAGAAGAAAGTAACACGTTTAGAGCCTGGAACACACTTGAATTTGGTCTCTAGAATTAATTTCTGTATTCATTTTTCATATAATTCAGCTGTTTTAATTATATTATTGTGTAAAGTTGTGAATAATTTACAGATCGGTGCTATCTTTGGTATCTATTTTTAAATTAGGAGTTGCCAATATGACGTGAACCAGAGCCACCTCCTTTGAGCTTCAAACATTCTTGACAGGAATCCTTTTGGGTTTAGACCATCTTTAAACACAGTCAGTGGGATGGCAATGTGAAACAACCGTTCAGAACAAATACGGAGCAGAAAACAAAGATGACACCTTGCCAATCATCACGTCTTTCTGGTTCACTGAGCTGAACTAAGTACCGGTGCTACTTAAGTTAAACAAACTGCTGCATTTAATTTCCAATGCTTTTGTGAAGTGACGGGTTCGTACAGTGTGTTTACAGCAGACACTCCAGCTGAACTAGTTTTGAAATGTAAACTCACATAATTTGACTGTCAACATAGTCAAACACTTGAATAAGCCTCTTAGCTAACTGGATAATTCCAGTTTCCTGGCTCATGGGTCGCTTTGAAAATCCACCATAAAATTAAATAAAAGTACTCAAGGGCCAAGAAATTTGTTGTCATTCGGTCAACTCATAGATGTCTGAAGTTGTCTTGAGTCAATATTAGGTTAAGATAAAGAGGGATATTATTATCAGGGCGTGGTATGCGATGATAGACTGGGCGGGGGAACAAGATACAGCTCACAGACACACACTGGATCCACTGATAACAGCTCCTGAATGTTTCAGTAACAGCTTCTTCTGCGAACCCATTCATCTGAGTAGAAAAGCTCCTAAAACAGCTTTTAAAGTCATTAAATTTAGCATTTATAAGGGGACTGAAAAACATAAAACGTTTTGACCGTGTTTTGAGAAAAAAAAAATGCATAAAGACGTCAAAACACATTTTGCACAATTGCAAAATTAATCATTATACTTATAAATAAACAAATCAATGCAAATATTTTATAAGTTGAAGTTAAGAGTGACTTACAGTATCTTTCAAAGGATTCGGGATGTGTCTTTTTTGATGCCACCACTAGGAGCCGCCAAATACTTTCTTCTTCAAGCTACAAGTACCTGGAATTAATAATTTCTAAAACGATGTAGACCAGAAAACAGTCTGCGTATTTAATAAAAGGCAAACACAGATTTATAATGTCCACATACTGTGATGTTTATAGATATATATATTTTACACCCCCGTTACTCTGTGTGAGGACTGTGTCACTGACAGCTCGTCCTCTTGTGTTTCAGGCTCGGTGGAGGTCTCTCGCAGGAGTCCCGTGGCCTCGTGGCTCTGTGCCATGCTCTACTGCTTTGGTAGTTACATACTGGCAGACGTCATGCTTGGAAGCAGCCCCATCGACTATTTCCAACACAACAGCCACATCCTGTTGGCCTCGGCTGTGTGGTGAGCAAATCCCCAGAATAAGCTAACAAGCTCAGCCTTTGTTTGGTCTGTCAATCTCCACATATCTAGTAATTTAGGCCATAATCCAAACCTGTAGTGTGACCCGGTGCTAAATACCATTAAAGACACTGAGATAATAAGACTTTGAGAGATTTTAGAAGAAGAATTTTAGTATTTTTACTCCACGCATTTGACACATTTTAGAGTTGCATATAAATAAGGGAAATTTTTAATTTCAGCAGATTTTAAGTTGGGTCTTTAACTCATGTTGACTCAAAGTCTTAGGATCGTTCAAAGTTGCTGTAACATTGCTTCTGTAAATGTAAAACTTTTGAGTTTTAAATTAAAATTTTAGAGGCCATTCATTCATTGTATTGGGACGTAAACAGAAATCACAGCTATTTCTATCACCAGACACACAACTACTAATACATTTTATTATTGAAGTTTAATATTTTCCACCATTTCTCCATCAGGTACCTCATCTTTTACTGCCCGCTGAACCTCTTCTATAAATGTGTGGCTTTCCTGCCCGTCAAGCTGGTGCTGGTCGGCCTCAAGGAAGTGGTCCGCACTCGCAAGATTGCAGCAGGTGTTCACCACGCCCACCACGCCTATCACCACGGCTTCTTCATTATGGTGATCGTTGGATATGTCAAAGGTGAGGTTTCTATACACGACGTGTAACCGACGGAGGTGAACAATAAAACTGAAAACAAGTGCCTCCTAAATTTTGTTGTTCACTTATTTTTGTTTCAAAACGAAGCCCAGGTCAGTGTTACCTGCTGCATTCACTGACATCAGTTCACAGCACAACCAACACATGACTGAGCTGCACATCTGCCTGTTTGCGTGGATTGGTTACCAACACATACCCCTTCAATGTTTCAGTGGGGGTTCACTCATTCGAAGATGTAGTAAATCTAAAATATGTTGATATTTATTGGTGAATTCCATTTTTTTTTACTGCTTACAAAAATTGGGTTGTTTTTTACTTCAGATGCTGCTTGCACAATCCAAAGTGGTAATCTGTGCATAAAATTTATATTTAAAACAGAAATTAAAATATGCTCTAAGGTTTCTAGCCTCCTCCAGTCTTGACAACATTAAGTGAGACCCTGTTGAAAAAGAGGGGAGAAAAGCTGGACCTAGATAAGAGCAGTGACATTAAACACACACCACTTTTTCTTCTTTTTTTTCGTCCTCATTTTTCCCACTGTCTATTTATATCTCCCCAGGATCTGGAGTGGCTCTTATTTCCAATTTTGAGCAGCTGCTGCGCGGTGTGTGGAGGCCCGAGACCAACGAGATCCTCAACATGTCATTGTAAGAGAATGGACTCATCACAGTATGCCCTTGTTTCACACACACAACACCTAAAGGTCAAAAAGAAAAAAAAGGAAAAAAAAAATGGAAAGAAACATGAAGCAGGTTCTGGAAGTCATTCATGTGTTGGGTTTTGGCGCCCCACAGTGGCAGCAAGTGAAATTACATTTTTTTAATACAATATGTTTGACATTTATTCTCGGCTTAAAATACTGGCACGTATATTTAAAGGCAATCAGTTTACTACCGAGTACTTTCAATCCTAATTCAGTGCAAATAAAACCCAGCAGGTTTTCACACTTCACGCTGCAAAGGTTCCTTGTCATGATCTTAATCTGTGCTGCAGAAGTCCTCTTCACTGACATTTTGCCTTTTGTATCTCGGCAGCCCGACCAAAGCCAGCCTGTACGGAGCCATCCTCTTCACCATGCAGGAGACACATTGGCTGCCAGTCTCCAAGAGCACCCTCATCCTCCTCTTCACCCTCTTCATGGCCACAAGCAAGGTGTGACTATTAGCAGTGTTATCAGCATTTGTTCGATCCTGGGGTTGTTGTGTTGCATGCAAGAGGAAAATAATTCTCCATCCTGAGAGAATCATGTAGCCACAGCCAAAATTTGTGATCAGAAATGTGGTGAATTCAATTAAACATCAACAGAATATTACAGCTCAAGTTGGAAAGTAAAAGATTTATCAAGTGGAAAAAGGAAAAAGCCTTTTAAATGGGAATTTCAAATGTTGTGTGTAACTATTATTTAAAGCAAGTTTTCGGATATATTTTATAAGTGAAGAATACGATGCAGTAGTACAATATTTCAAGCCAAGGACCCCCAAACTGATGGTGAGATTAGAAGAAGTAGGGACCCCCTACCTACTATATGTGCTCTATATTAAACTCAGCCTAGAGCTATTTATAAATAAACATTATTTTTAACATTTTGCATTCAATATTAAGCTATTCAAATAACACCCAGGTTCAAATATTCACTTTTTTATTTCAAACGTGCAACAAAAGGTCGGGCAACTGCCTAAAAAAACCTAAACATACCTACATATACATATATCATGCGGCTTTGTGATTGGCTCAGTTTTGATAGGGGCGGGGCCTACTGTGTACAAGATTGACAAGTCTAGTGTGGCGCTCTGTGTGTGAACATGTGCGCTGTTGAGGTAGCTCCTGTATTGCTGAATGAGTGAAGTGTTGACTGAAAGATGACATCTTTTATTCTTTACTTAAATATGTTGGATTCATGTTAATGTTTATTTAAAGAAATTTAAATTCGTGTGAGTAGTTAAAATATATATATATATATATATATATAAGAAAATGTGTAATCAACCAAAGATTTTGCAACCATCCCCTGCAGTACCTCCACAGACCCATAGGGGGCCAGTAGAAAATTGGTCCAAAAGCAGCATATTCAACTTTCTCTTCATGCATCTTGTTTTTTAGCTTTGTCTCTATCTGGTAAAAGGCCTCATCTCTCAGATTTCATGTTCATCTCATCAGGGATTATTGTACTCGACTTTTGAAAGAACATCCAAAGCCACAGTGGAAACTATCAACCCTTCTAGGAGCCTGAGTGTCTCACCCTGTTGTATAATCTGTTTGTGTATTAAGTCAGTGGAGTGTAATTGTTTGTCGTATTTCTCTCCTCTCAGGTGACGATGACCGCCCGACACTCTCACGGCTCCCCCTTCGCCCTCATTGAGTCCTGGATCTGCCACCTGCTGTTCGGCTCTGCTCTGGGCGGCGGAGAGGAGGATCACCACCACGTCTCCGCCGCTGTCCCATCCTCCCCTCACAAAACCAAGGAGGAGCTGAGCGACGGCTCCCGCAAGAGGAAGGCCAAGAAAGCCGAGTAGGACGCCGCGATGTGATCCACCAATGAAACTGCATCTGACTCGCCCTCATTGCCTCTGCATGACGGGACTTCCTGTTCCTTGATTTAAGGAAAAGGGGCAGTTTGCTGTTTTGCCAAATGAGAGCCTTTCTATTAGAGCAGCTTGGTGCTTTCTGCATTTTACATAGCACGAGGACTCTGTAAATACCACGGCGAATGTTTCACACTACCTGGACATTTTAAACCCGTTTTACTTATGTCTCTGTGAACATCTGTGCTCAGATCTGTGTGGAGGAGCTGCGTGGTCGCCTTAGGATGGCCTTCGTAGTTGTGTTACCAGGTGTTAAGTGGTTTCCTTTCAGCCCGCCTCATCTTATTTGAGTTCAGAAAGAATCAGAAAGTGTAAATTAACATGAGTCTCAATCAGAAATTCAAATGTGAATAAAGCATTATGTGACATAACATGACTGCTTTTTACTGTGAGAAGACAACAATTATATCTTTAAATAAAATCAAGACAAACACAGCGTCTGAGTTGATTTCTCTGTCTGATTATTAAAAATGAACAGTCTCAGATGAAGCACTGTGAGCTGGTTTCGCAAATTACAACAATATATTAGTTAAAAATGTCATTTAAAAAGATGGATTTCTATTTTTTTTATGTCTTTTAGTGAGGAAGACTGGGTTCAATTGTAACATGTTTTTACATCTTTCTTTATAACCTGAGGATGATAATATTAAATATTAAATTTAATGTAAGAAATAAAGTCAGATAGAGTCATATTGAGTCACTGTATCTCAAATAACAGACTCAAGGTGTAATGATTTCAGACTTTATATTATTATTATTATTATTATTTATATGCAGTTAAATGTATATTTTATTTAAAAACACTTTATGACATGAATTTCCTCAAATCTAATTTTAATGATTAAATAGTACAGTATTTGCCCCTGATCTTGGCAGCCATAATAAAATCTTATATGCTGGGGGGAAAAATGATGTAAGCTACAATTCACAGTGATTTAATCTTTAGACAGCAGGAGAAAATAGCTACACTTTCATTCCTCAAATGCGTTATTTGTGGAAAACTTGAATGAAGTGGTGTTTTTCTTCTCCACAGGCAGAAAGAGATCCTACTGAGCATGTGCAGTGTAATTGTCATCAGTAGGTTGTTTCTTATTTGAGAAATTGGCCTCCGCTCTAAAGGATGTGAGAATCTGACATATGATGAACAAATAAAACAGAACCTTTGACACGATGCAAAATCAAATCATTAAAGCTCCACTGTTTCAGATGCACCTACAGTCAAAACTAAACGTTGACAGCTGTCCATGGATCGGGTCGGCGTTACGTAACTCTGAGGCTGCAGGGAGTTTGGCAGGAGGTGGTGAACCCGGGGTCACGCCCCGACAAACTCCCCCTGCCTCGTTCACCAACTTGTTGTACAAGCAGTAAATCGTTGTTAATGAAGTTTGCAGGAGGTCGTTAACACTCAAACTTTGACCTTAACATACCTCGCAGCAGCAGCAGCAGAGATCAGGGAGGAAACATGTCTGTTTGCTGCATTTTCAGGTTACATTTAAAGCACTGACATTTTAGTTAATCAAGTATTTAAGTAATTACAAGAAAATGTAGCTTAAGTATCAAAATTAGTTGGTAAAGTAGCCTATCTTAGAGAAATGGCCAAATATCTATCCATATGTAAACCTGTTAGTCTTTTAGGTTATGTGAAGCTAACTTTTAACCACAAGGCTAAATATAGTTTTCAGTGTGGATCACAATGCAAATTTAAAAGAATCTTTTTCACTTTGATTTGTGACAAAGAAGTTTTAAGAAGTATAAAAATGACTGAAGACGGTCCCTGACAAAACTCTTTAATTAGTAGCTGTGGTTTTAAACAATATATATTAAAAGTCTTCAGATATTTTTATGAAAAATATTAATTTATGACGTAGCTGTCAAACAAAAGGGAGTAAAATGTATAATATGAATTTGATTAGAGCATCAATGCATCATAAAGAGTCGTATAATTAACTCAGTTTTGATGTTAAGTACAGTATTGGGTGACTAATGTATCCTCTGTGGAATTAAATGGGTTGTAAAACTGTATGTTTTAATAACCAAACATATCATTGAACCAATCAGTATTAAATTAAAGCTTTCAAACCAGTATTTCTTGCTGTGTAGTACTTGCAGTAATGCTTTGGATGTGTCACACAGGCTTTTGAGAAGGCAGACATGAGCTGCTGATTTTTCTGGCAAAGGTCCACAGTACTGAGACTTCCCGCTACTTTTGGGCAAGGCTGCGACGGTGGAAGCGGAGCGGAGAGGAGGAGGAGGAGGAGGAGGAGGAGGAGGAGGAGGTAGTGGGAGCTCCTGGAGGAGATCTGGACCAAAACCCCCAAAACTTCAGAGCTAAGAATGTAAGCGACATCTGCTGATCACATTACCGACACACACATACTGTCTAACTTGAAAGCTGTTATATTTAAACCAAATAAACTTTTACTTTAAATTCATTCAACTGAAAAATGAATGAATACTTTTTGTTTCCCTTTTTTTTTCTATTCCAAGAACCTTATTTCTCTTCTTAACTCAGTAGAATTACACAACCACATGGCCATAGTAACACTGAAGACACTGAATAACTTATAACTCAACACTGCTGCATTTCAGACACACAGTTTAAAATGTGTTACTAAATAAATAAAGTGCAAAGATACATGTTATTTTTAAAAAATAATCTAAAAAAAGAAATGCTGCATTAAAAGTTACGTAAAAAGTTAAAAGTTTGTCCCTCATTTTTATTTTAAATGGTCCATTAATCCTTTTATAAGGTTTCAGTAAGAGGCATCAGCCAGTAATGTCTGACTGGAATATGGTTTTCAAAGTACCAAACCAAAGAGCGCACAAACAAACTAAACAACCATCTGAGGAATAAAATAATCCAGCAAGTCAAAAGCAACAAATTTTCATGGTGCATGACTTGTCCAAGATGCTTTTGAACACCAACCAATAAACCTCAGCTGAAACTTATTGTCCTGCACTCCCTACAATGGGTGCCCATCCTGGAGCGTCTTTCTCTGAACTTTAGGGGAAGGGGTGAAGATGTGCACCGGGGAAGAGGGGGTTGGCGGTGGGGTATAAAAACCAAAGCCAGGGGAGGAAATCCTCCAAGAACTGGAGCAGGTTTGCAGGAGGAGCGTCGGCACTGAGCTGAAGGAAGGAGAGGAGAGTCGACACGTACCTGAGCGGTTAAAAGACACCATGCTGTGGTTCCTGAGCCTGACCTGTGTCCTCTGCATGGGAGGGAACGCTGTAGCCGGACAGAGAGGTGAGAAACAGGCATCATTTATTAGTACTTTCTAAACAAGAGCGTAAAGCGTAAATTATGTTGTCGTTACTGGAAGTCTTTATTAGGTGCATGAGTATCAAATATGATGAATATATGTATATAATGGACTACGAAGATTTATTTTATATAAAAATAGTGAAAACGGGGTAAAACTTAACGACTAAACTGGGTGAAAAGTGAATAAAATAAAGAAATTAATTGAAGTTAAATCTAATTCTTAAAAAGCATTTGCTTATAATGGTTTCACTTAATTGAAAATTAGTTTCTAATCATATAAACAAGTTTACAGTTGGCTAATAAATGTGCTGAAGGAGGAGGAGGACACTATCATTTGACCAAATGTTGTGGGCTCTCAACATTTTTTTTTTTTTTTTGAAGCAGTGAAAGTGATTTATTTCCAGTATTTTTTCTTTCTGCTGTGGAATTCATTCAGTAAACAGTGGCTGCTAATGACAAGAACATATTTCCTGCACAGAAGATCTCTGCCTTCGTACTGCTCCTCTGGGACAAGAGGTGGCTAAAAGGGGAATGTTGGGGTCTATGGGTTAATTTGTGCTGACAGTATGATCATGCAGAATAAGACACAACTACGGCAGCTCTTTATGATATCTGCAAAATCTCCCTTTACTCCCATGGTGTTTTCAAAGATGGAGCGGCTGTCTGGTGAATGAAACTGAGCATTTAGCAGCTTAAGACACAAGTATTTCCCTCAGGAGACGAAAATACAGAGCAAAAAAACTATAGTTTAAATGTTTTAAATCAGCTACTAATCGCAAACATAGAACATGATGTGACACCATAACTGCAGGGTGTGTGAATAATCAATGGTTAATTAAAAAAAAAACTGTGGGTGCTCTGCAAATAATCTGCTTTTTCAGGACTTGTTTGAATCGAACACACTTAATGAACGTTATTTACATTTACAGACCCGTAAATGCTTATATTAACGATAGTTTGAATGATTAGATATTTTGCTTTAACACTGACTTCATTGTAGAAACTTTTGAGGGCTGTATTTTGTGCAACGTTTTGCTCACTTTGAAATTTCATACTCTCATATGATATATGGGACAATGCCATATGGTACATATAAACACAAGCACTTTTGGAAAAGCGGTCACATTTAATTTCCCTTAATTTTAACATTTATTTAAATTTATTTGCTTGATAAAATTTAATCAACCCGTTGACATGATTCTGGGACTTACACAATAATAATATTAATTACGTGATGCTGCAGTTTTATTGTTTTATTGTTCGTAAACCAAACTTATCATTGCTAAGACACGTTCTGAATGTTGGTCTAACTTTTACTAGATAGTTACAGATGCAGATCATATTCCTGGGACTCAGTAAAAACACCAGGAGTTTAATTCCCATAAGCATGCGGCCTCAAAAAATGCATCTTCCAGAGAATCTTGTATACCTTCCATATCTGGAAAATCAATTTCGAAGCTGCAATCACAACATCTCGAGCTCCAGCGAATGCGTGGGTCGTAGATACAAACGAGGCCTGTGGCGGCTGAGGAATGTGAGCTACTACACTAGACAGGCAGTTGATCATTCGGTACAGGATCCACCCCCAAACATGTCCAAGTTCTCCTCAGTGGGCTCCCAGTCCCAGATGTTCAGCCAACAAAGCTCCGGTAGAAGAAGTTACGCAGTGCAGAGAAATCTCAAAATGGAAATGTGTTCAGCGCAGTCATTACTTTTGTTGTTTCACAGTTGATTAAAACACTGATATAACAATCAAATCGTTACTTAATAGCATAAATGCTTATGTAATTTTTTTTTACTTACTGTCGCAGTACCAATAAAAATACCAATGTGTTTAAAAGTAACTTGAGCAATTATGCTATTAGGCTAACGAAATGGAAAGGAGGGCAACATGCTTCATGGTCCAGTCACAGTCAGTGCAACGTCTTTATGTTTAATTTAAAATTACGTAACAGTTAAAGATCAAAATCAAAGAGAGACAAATATAAAACTAAGCTTGTTCCAACTAAATACCATTTCTCCATGTTTGGAGAGTTGAGATACGTAGCATCCCAGCCTCATTGTTTCACTTCTGTCCACATTTTGATGGAGAAATTTCCGAAGCATCAAATCTTTCATTGCCATAATTTGCTGTGATAATGTAGGAAACTATAATTATAACCAACCATATAATTAGGTTAAATATCAGCGGCCCAAGAATTGAGCCTTGGGGAACTCCACAAATCACGTCGGGCCACAAATAAACATAGTAATCACTAGATACTAAATACTTTATTTACTTTCATGGTGATATGATTTGAAGCATGGGAGCTCAACCAGCAATGCAACAATAATTTATGTTGTGTATGAACTGTGTTTTGTCTTCAAATCCAGATGGAGAGATCATCAGTCAGATTAAAATGACTAACATAGCATTGGCTGAGATTAAAGAGCTTCTGAAACAACAGGTAAACTTCCTTCAGTTGGGAAAATTACTTTTACGCCAATTTAGTGCAAGTCCAGTGTAGTGACAATGGTACAAAAAATTTGATTAACCTATTGATCTGTTGTATTTTCCAGATTAAAGAGATAGTATTCCTCAAGAACACAGTAATGGAGTGTGAAGCCTGTGGTGAGTTAATGAGTCCCCTTTTTAATAATTTATTTGTGATTTTCTACTTTTATATATTTTTAACTTCTCTTCAATCCATTTAAAATTCTACCTGGACGTGTTACAACTAATTTCCCATTGGCTTTCAGACAATAAGCTGAAAGACTATCATAAAGACAGAATACATTAACGTTTATGTATTTAAATGGGAGATTCATACATTCACATCTTAACGAAGTGGTTGAGATGAGATGGATATGAATTGGGAAAACAAATCAAAGAAACTGAAGACACCTGATCTTCTCTCTCCTGAGGAATGGGAGGTTTGCAGCCTCGTCCTTCGTGCGTGCCGAACCCCTGCCACCCGGGGGTGAAATGTATAGAAACACCCCAGGGTATACAGTGTGGGCCCTGTCCTGATGGCATGGAGGGTAATGGTACCCACTGCACTGATGTAGACGAGGTACGCAGAGATTTAATATACAGTACAATACAGTACTCTGTAGTGATATCAAAGTTTCATTAAATGACTCATTAAGTGTTGTGACCTTGTGTTTTACCAAGCATACGCTAACCGCCCCCTGCTTGTTGTTGAGCTACATGACCAGAATAAGAAGAAACAGCTGTGGGACACAAAAATTAACCAAATAACACATCAGATCCTTTGACATCTTGTCTTCCCTGTGTTGTTGGCAGTGTACTGTGAACCCTTGTCACATGGGCGTTCGCTGCATCAACACATCCCCTGGTTTCCGCTGTGGTTCCTGTCCCGCTGGATACACCGGCCCCCAGGTTCAGGGTGTCGGCCTCGCCTACGCCACCGCCAACAAACAGGTCAGGTCTGGTGATTTGTAGCACTGCTTATCTCCCTTTAAATTATAGTATCGCTTCAGTAGCGGTGTAGGTTATATTCTTCTGTAGAAGGGGTTTCCAAAATGTGGGATAGTGAGCCTTTCCATTATTATTACTGCTGTTATTGCTTTTACTGTTGATGCTTTGTATGTGCCACGGATGCTTCGTCTTTAAACTTTGGTGCTTAGCGTCAATATGATGGTGGAATTTACATAGTCACATATTAATTATATATTATAATCCTTAACTAGCACCTCTTTGTAAATAACACACAACACTACGTTTACATGATGTAAAAATAAAAAGGAATTATTGGCTCAATGCAACTCTAACTGGACAACTTAAGTGGACGTAAACGTATTACTCTGTCTAATATCAGAGTTCTCGTTATCTGACTAAGAAAGATAATGCGATTGGAATTTGATTTTCTCCAGCATGTATACGCCTTAATCGGACTTTAACTAGACAATGCGTGTGCGCATGCTCCACAACCGCTGCACTGGTGTATCACCCCGTAACAAACACATCTAAGAAAGCCTGTCACAGAAGAAGACAGTAAACAGAACTGCTAGAAGAACCACCTGAGGGATAATGCGCACATTACATACGAGATTAAAAAGCTGTACCATTATCCATCTTGTTGTCATTTGAAATGCCAGTCTGGGCGCATGAATGATTCCAGGTGTTTATTATATGAGGTATTAGGTCAACCAGAAAAGGGGCCGTATTAACCCACTGAAACGACACATATCGCCACCTAGTGTGGAGGAGGGGAACATGTTCCTCACCTCAAGTCCTCTGGCGCCCCCCAGAGGAGGCACACCTTGCACTTAACACTATCTACATAGGAGATCAAATTCACCTATATTACAGAATTTAAATTGTGACAAATATCTGGGAAAAAAATATAAGTATCTTTTTAACATTGTGAGATTTTCGTGGAGAGAAAATCTTACCAGTTCTTTCCTGCAGCCATTACAGTCACCTTCTCATTGTCCTTTGTATGTCTAGTATGTCAAACCGGACAGTTTCTGCACAATTTCAATCCTCTAAATGGGGTTCAACCTCATGCCTATGTCTGTTATTACAGGATTAATGTGGATGTTCTTTCTGTTTGTCCGTTCAAGGTGTGCAAAGATATCAATGAGTGTGAAGGTCTCAACAATGGAGGCTGTGTGGAAAACTCTGTGTGTATGAACAGTCTGGTGAGTATTTCAAACTTTTAGTGTAAATGAATCTCCTCAACAGATTAGTGTGTCACGAGGTAAATGCTAATATTTTATGCACAGTATATTACAAAATTTGCATAACATTTAGATTTATGAAGTTTTATGTATGTTTTTGTTTTTTAAATTAAAAACAAAAATTTGGCTTTTTAAGTTTAAATTGTACAATGAATTAATTCAGACGAATTGCTGAATGAAATCCAGTGACATTGAGTACAACAGACTGACCCTGTGTTTTGATTCCTCTGTGTCTCTCTAGGGCTCGTTCAGGTGTGGACCCTGTAAGACAGGCTATGTTGGGGATCAACGACGCGGCTGTAAGCCTGAGAGAGCCTGTGGGAATGGCCAACCCAACCCCTGCCACGCCAGCGCTGAGTGCATCGTCCATCGGGAGGGAACTATCGAGTGTCAGGTTAAAGATTAAAATGTTACATTTCTCTTTGAAAATGTGTCACATATTCACTTTCACTGAGTCATTGATTCTATAAAAACACCTCTGAGCCGTAATAGGTTTTTCATGCACACATTCAGTGATGTCAGTGATCCACGACTCCTATAACATTTTCCCTCCTCACAGTGTGGAGTTGGCTGGGCTGGCAACGGCTACTTCTGTGGCCCTGACACTGACATTGATGGTGTCCCTGACGAGAAACTGAACTGTCCTGATATAAACTGTAACAAGGTGGGTGTCCACGAAAAAGCTGTCAAAATGAATGTCTGTTAAAATTGATACAAACAAGGTCATTAGCTATGTATCACCTTGATTTAGCTGTAAAGGATAAATAGGAAATACAGTACTGTGCATACGGTTTAGGGATTTTAAGTAAAGTCAATGGTAGGGTTAGGGTTGGGGTTACTGCTTTAACAGTGAGCGCTTTTCTTTGCAGGACAACTGTCTCACTGTGCCTAACTCTGGTCAAGAAGATGCTGACAGTGATGGAATCGGAGACGCCTGCGATGAAGATGCAGATGGAGACGGGATCCTAAACACACAGGTTCATGCACAGAAAAACAGAGATAAAAATTTAAAACAAAATTAAATGTCAGACACTATAACATCTTCCTCACAGGATAACTGTGTGCTGGTGCCCAACGTGGACCAAAGGAACATTGACGAGGACGACTTTGGTGACGCCTGCGACAATTGTGTCGCTGTCAAAAACAACGACCAAAAAGACACAGACGTGGACAAATTTGGTGACGAATGTGATGAAGATATTGATGGGGATGGTGAGCACTGAGTGATGACTTGTTTTGCAGCTTGATCACTTATATTCTGAGTATGAGACCCAAAGTCAGTTTCATGTATAACTTAACTTTTAATATTTGGTTTAATTTTAGGAATCCCCAATAACTTGGATAACTGCAAACGGGTTCCCAACACCGACCAGAAAGATCGAGATGGAGACAAAGTGGGAGACGCCTGCGACAGCTGTCCGTATGTTCCCAACCCTGAACAGGTGAGAAATCCCAGCTCTTCCGGTTACAGACTCCTCAACACATGTCATCAATGCTACCCTTGAGTTGAAGTCTATAGCGCTGCACTCTGTATTGATTTTGCTGACCTCTAGTGGTTCAAATTCTCACTCTGCTGCACTGATGTTGTTGTGTGATGTGTATCAGTTATCACAGTGCAGGTACAACTGATTCGAATCTTCATTAAATACTACATAATTAATAAAAATGTGTATGGATATCTGTGTCGACAAGCTTAATCCTGACCTGTCTTTGAACCGATTGCTTGATTTCTCGCCTTAATGTCAAGGATTACCATATCCTTGGAAAATGACGTTGTTAACAACAATTCATGTTTCGTTTCTCAGACAGATGTGGACAATGACTTGATTGGGGACCCTTGTGACACCAACAAGGACAGGTATTGTGTGATTTCATGAGTGTTTATCTGTTGGACCTGTCTTCACACTGGAAGGTAAAATCTGCCATAAAATCCAACTCTCTCCAGTGATGGTGACGGTCACCAAGACTCTCGGGACAACTGCCCAGCCGTCATCAACAGCTCTCAGCTGGACACCGACAAAGACGGAAAGGGAGACGAGTGCGACGATGACGATGACAACGATGGTATCCCGGACTTGCTGCCACCTGGACCCGATAACTGCCGTCTGATCCCCAACCCTCTGCAGGAAGACTCTGATGGTGGGTAACATCTCTGCCGTGTTAAAGTGGACATGTGTTTTCTTTTTATACCTAATAGATACCAAAGGATCTATCTGTATATGCTTTTATCTTCTCAGGTGACGGTGTGGGCAACGTGTGCGAGAAGGATTTCGACAATGACACCATAGTTGACACCATTGACGTTTGTCCGGAAAATGCTGAGGTCACCCTCACCGACTTCAGGGAGTACCAGACCGTTGTTTTGGACCCAGAAGGAGATGCACAGATTGACCCCAACTGGGTGGTGTTGAACCAGGTCAAGTTTTTACACTTGATAGCTTACATAGCTTATCCAAAAAATGGGAAACAAGGGCAATTGCAGAGTTTCTCCACTTCTAAAACACTGGTGAGGAGCTAGGGCTTAAATAGGAACATCTGTGGGTGTTACCCATCTCGTTGGAGGAGAGTATTTGAGCCTGTCCTCATCCTCCAGTGAATGGCGCTCTAATGACCCATTATAAGTCTCAAGGTCTGAATGGAGGGTTGAAACTCCTTGGGGACAGATAAGACTGCATTGTAGACTGATGGAAAGTTAAATCTCAGTCCACTTCCCCCGTACAGAAGATTTGGCAATTTGACATAGACGACTTCCTTTACTGCTCTTATAAAACAATCTGTTTTCTCTGGCTCTCTTCACTGTGGATGTTGTCACCTTCAAAGTAGTATCCTTTGAATGTGAACCACTGAATACTGAACTGAAGAGGCCACATGGATGCGTGGTAAACGTCTTCCACAAACTCTAGACAATCAGTTGTCCTTCTTTTGGTGTTTTCTGGATATAACATGACCTTAATAAAAGACTCCAGCATAGTTTGTGATTAAATGTAATTCTTCTGTTTGTGCAGGGAAGAGAGATTGTCCAGACTATGAACAGTGATCCTGGTTTGGCTGTGGGTAAGAGCACCTGCTATTTAATGAAGTATAGTCTGACATTTTGGGAAATCAGCTCAGACAAGCTTTCTTTTTTTTTTGGCCAGTATATAGAAGAGTAAAGTGATACCACTTTTATATCTGTGTGGTAAAACTTTGCATAAAGACCGATTGAGACAGTCTAGTCTGGCACTGTGGAAATGGTTTCTTTTCACATTATGACCTGCTCGTTTTTTGTAGCAGTACAAAAATTAACTGGGAAGACAATCCCATATGATTGGTTGACCAGTGCCCACGTTATAAGCTTCAAATTAAAAGTAGTGAAAGCAGCATGACTCGTGAAGGAAACAGTGAAGGAAACTTGTACAGACTTACAATCTGTCCCACAGGTTACACTGCTTTCAGCGGGGTGGATTTTGAAGGGACGTTTCACGTCAACACGGTGACAGACGACGACTATGCTGGTTTCATCTTCGGCTACCAGGACAGCTCTAGTTTCTACGTGGTGATGTGGAAGCAGGTGGAGCAGATCTACTGGCAGGCCAACCCGTTCAGAGCGGTGGCAGAGCCAGGCATCCAACTGAAGGTAGTCCACTGAAATGATACTCCTAAAAAATAAAATCTCTTGAACGTTCAAACTGACAGTCCTCTTATTGTATTAAAGACACATAAAAACATTTATTTTATGACCTGAGTGCCTAGAGAGACTCCTGTAACTTGTTGTGTTTTGAAAAGGCAGTGAAGTCAAACACAGGACCAGGAGAAAATCTGAGGAACGCCCTGTGGCACACTGGTGACACCAGCGACCAGGTCAAACTGCTGTGGAAAGATGCTCGCAATGTTGGCTGGAAGGACAAGACCTCGTACCGCTGGTTCCTCCAGCACCGGCCAGCGGACGGCTACATCAGGTACTGACTCAGGTTAAGGTTTCTTGCTGTGTGTGAGATGAGAAGATCAAGTTCTCGAATTCACCCTGTCGGTGACCAGAAGTATTTCACCTATAAATTCTAACATGTTTGTGGTAATGATAACTTTCCAATAACAATCCAATCGTTCCGACAGATGTTTCTTAAAAGTTTAAAATGCCAAATAAATCAGGTTTTTATTTTACAACGTGATGTTGTTTCCTGCCTTCTGTGGCTGTGCAGAGTTCGTTTCTACGAGGGTACTCAGATGGTGGCGGACACAGGCGTCATCATAGACGCCACGATGAGAGGAGGCCGACTAGGAGTGTTCTGCTTCTCCCAGGAGAACATCATCTGGGCGAACCTGCGTTATCGCTGCAATGGTGAGCAAAGTGTTCAAAGGGTCTTGAGAGGTTGGACCTGAATGAACAATAATCCCCTTACCTACTCAACTTTGATGGCAGCCTGAGTATCAGTCTCTTCTAAATTCTTACCATTTTTGACATGTTTGAGCAGAATAACAAGGCTTAGTTATTATAAATTCTAAATGATTATAAGCGACTTACAGAAAAAATAAGATGATAGAAGCTAATCCACTTTTCTTTAAGCTGCAGCACCTGTTAATTGCCTTGCTCTTGTTTCTTTACAGACACTATTCCCGAGGACTTTGAAACCTACAGAGCCCAGAACGTCCAGCTGGTGGTCTGATGACAACAAAGAAAGCCCGAGCTAGCACACTTTCCGAAGCACAACTGGGGCTCAGAGAGGAGAGTCGTCGCCAAATGAACGACTAACGAAAGAATCCACAAGATGTGTTTGAGATTTTTTAGTTTCTGAGTGGAAACCTTAACTTCGACGAGTACCTGTTAACTCACTATCTATCGCCAAACCATGTAACGTAAAGGTGAACGAGCCCGTGACCCACTGTTGAAGCTTCACTGAAGCTTCACTTTCAGAACTGATGATCAGTGGCGACATTTTCACACAAAATCACAAGATCCATCTTTAGAGCCAGAGACAAAGGGCTGCAATTGCACCTCATTGTCACAAGTGCCACAAAATTGACATCTTCGGGACTGTCACTTTGAGATGCTGAATTGGGTGAGAATGAAACTTTCTAATTTTTCAGGAGGGAGCGTTAATAAAAGATGAAATGTTTGAATTGTCCAGGTAATTTTGTTTTAAATAATGTGTCTCTGAAATAAAGATCTCTGTATGTTTACATTGCAATTTATCCTTTTGAAAGAAGACTTCCTGTAAAGATTTACATGTCTCTAATTAATAAAAAGAAATGAATAAATGTGGATTTTAGTAAGTTCTGATTTTGCATAAATTTACTGCAGCTGCAAAGACTGTCCTGCAGTATAACAACTTAATAAATTTTAGGGTATGCATTTAATTATATATCTGTTGTTCCATCTTCTGTAAAATTATTATAAGATAGATACAGTGGGGGAAATAAGTATTTGATCCCCTGCTGAATTTGTAAGTTTGCCCACTTCCATAGAAATGATCAGACTCTGGTTTTTATGGTTGTTTACTGGTTATGGGTATAGACAGAATATCAGTCGAAAATGCATAAAAAACACACAATCTAAAAGTTATAAATTATTATGTATTTTATTAAGGGAAATATGTATTTGATCCCCAACAATTCACTTAGAATTCAGGCTCCTACAGATTGGCTGGTGCGCATGTGGCACACAGCTGTGCTCAGTCAACTAATTACCAATACTCCTGATCTTAACTCGTCATGTATATAAAGCACACCTGCTCTAAGAATCAGTTTCTTACATTCCAACTTCTACAGCACCATGGGCAAGACCAAAGAGCTGTCAAAAGATGTCAGGGACAAGATTGTAGACCTGCACAAGGCTGGTATAGGTTACAAAACCATCAGCAAAAGGCTTGGTGAGAAGGTGACAACTATTGGTGCCATTATTTGCAAGTGGAAGACCCATAAAAGGACCATCAACTGTCCTCGGTCTGGAGCTCCCCGCAAAATCTCGCCTCATGGAGTGAGGATGATGATGAGAAAGGTGAGGGAGCAGCCTAAAACAACACGGCAGGAGCTTGTTAATGATCTGGAAGCAGTTGGGACCTCCGTCACCAAGAAAACAGTTGGCAACACACTGCGCCGTTATGGATTGAACTCTTGCAGTGCCCGCAAGGTCCCCCTGCTCAAGAAGGCACATGTACAGGCCCGCCTTAAGTTTGCCAGTGAACATCTAAATGACTCAGAGAAGGCTTGGGAGAAAGTGCTGTGGTCTGACGAAACCAAAGTTGAGCTATTTGGCATTAACTCGACCCGCCGTGTTTGGAGGATGAAAAAACGTGAGTATGACCCAAAGAACACCATACCCACGGTTAAGCATGGAGGTGGAAACATCATGTTTTGGTGCTGTTTTTCAGCAAAGGGTACAGGGCAACTTCACCGCATTATGGGGCCAATGAATGCAGCCATGTACTGTAACATCTTGGACAAAAACCTCAGCAAGAACACTGAAGATGCCTCGTGGGTGGGTTTTCCAACATGACAATGACCCAAAACATACTGCCAGGACAACAAAGGAGTGGCTCAAGAAGAAGCATATTAAGGTCATGGAGTGGCCTAGTCAGTCTCCAGACCTTAACCCGATCGAAAACCTGTGGAGGGAGCTGAAGCTCCGAGTTTCCAAGAGGCAGCCAAGAAACTTGAAGGATTTAGAGACTGTCTGTAAAGATGAATGGGCCAAAATCCCTCCTGCGCTGTGTGCAAACCTGGTGACCAACTACAAGAAACGTCTCATCGCTGTGCTTGCCAACAAAGGTTTCTCTACAAAGTACTGACTTGTGTTGTGCTTGGGGATCAAATACTTATTTCCCTTAATAAAATACATAACAATTTATAACTTTTAGATTGTGTGTTTTTTATGCATTTTCGACTGATATTCTGTCTATACCCATAACCAGTAAACAACCATAAAAACCAGAGTCTGATCATTTCTATGGAAGTGGGCAAACTTACAAATTCAGCAGGGGATCAAATACTTATTTCCCCCACTGTATATTATTGAACATGACCAGTGAAGTTATATGTAAACTTTTCTACACAAAAGGCCAAACATTTGGTTTTAAGTAACAGACGTGACTTTTTTCTTTTTTTTTTTAAACTCAACAGCTTTTAGTGTAAATCAACATTCTGAACATTTCACAGGCATGCACATATCCAAAATAATCTTTTAAATTTGCATTTGGAAATACAGATTACAAAATAGAAACGATTGCAAAGACAATATACAACAGGGTTTAAACATCATGCATGTCCACAGCAACACGCTGCGATCTTGTAAAATGACACCGGACAGTTTTTTAACTTTTTTTTTGTTTTCTCCATCGGTATATTCCGCAAATCAAGACTATGTGCAGAGAAAAATCTGTCTTCCACATTCAATTTAATTGACATTTTTCTTTCATCTTATAAACAAATGGTTCACATAAGGAGAATCACATGGCAACAAATAAATAACTACAGGTCTTTTACTACGACTTACAGGACAACAGTGATATAATGCTATTCTTACTATAAGCTCTAAGTGGAACTGAAAATTAGTTTTGTTTTTGTTTTTTTTTTTCCAGAGACTTGTACAAGTTTCAATGAACTGTATTTAGAAAACCCCGGGTTATTAAAGGGAGATTTAATTCAGGCCTAAAACACTCTGGGAACAAGCAGTACAGATGGAGCAGCAACTCTTTTCCGTTTTATTCCGGGACTGAGGACACATCCTCAAACACAGGACTCCTGTTTGAGCCTCACGCTCGTCTTCTTGCCGTTTACAGCTCGAGACAAAATGTAGCTTTTTAACGAAAAAAGAAAGAGAAATAAGGCTGTGCTGGGAAGTAATTTAAATTAAACGGAGCCTCGGACCAAAAACGAGCAAAAATGAGCTTCAGCTACACTGTCGACTAGACGTAAAAAAATAATAATACTGTCACGTGATCTGTGCATCTCACGCTTGAAAAATGGACCTCCAGCTTCCAATGAGAAGTTTCCAGGTTTCAGTGTTTAGTCTCGGACTTGACACATTTTGTGAAATTAAATGCCAAAAAGCTTTTTTTTTTTAACATCCTCTACCTTTATCCTAAGGTTTCTTAGCTGCCTGGCTTGAAGCTAATACATCTAATACCCTTGTTGAGTGTTTTATTAAATTCATTTCTAACCTTTTAATGCACACCAGATTTTAAAAAGAAAAGAAAAAAGAAAGAAACAGAAGATAACTCTTGTCCAGCACAGCATGTTTTCTCCCATCTGGCCTCTGGAAACACTGGGGTGAAGCCTGGTGAGCTGGAGACGAGATAATACGTGAGACTATGCCGCAGCACTGAACAATTAGCGGCAGTATTTTAAAGTTAAGGTGGAAAACGCTCCACTTTGAGTATTTTTAAGATTGCAATTGAACGCCAATCAGTGTCACGTGACCTTAATGTGTGTGCATGTGTAGGGGGGCGGTTTACAAAGAAATACATTCGGAGCACCGATTCCTTTCCAACACAAGCTGCACTGGAGTAAGCCCTTTCTAGTTTTGCATCCCCTAAAATCTTCTCAGATAAAAAAAAGAAAAAAAAAAACAAGACAAGCCAAAATATATTTTACAAAGGAAAGTAGAGAATTCATCTTTTCTTTTGACACAAAAAATATCTCCGGAGTTATACATCTGGTGTGAGAAACAGTCAGCATTCACGTCGGGCACAACAGTCCCTGCTCGAAAGCCAGGAAGTCACAAATAAAGTGCGAAGCAAACTAGTGGACTAAACATTGCACGTAAAAAAAAAAAAGAGAAATGGTAAAGAAACAAACTGAAGAAAAAAAAAACAACAGAAAAACAAAAACAGAATTCTTACTCTTTACTCAGTCCAGAACGTAACATGATAGGCAACGAGGACAAATGAAAATAAAAAATAAATGCGATGTTTTTTGTTTTTTTAAAACCACTACAGTACTGCAGCATAGCGAGATTGAAGTCCTATACATAACATGGGAGGAGAATCAATGTGTCATGTCATGCAGTTGGCTGCGTAATGCAAAAGCTTCAAGTCCATTATACGATCAGTGCATGTGCCAGTCTGCAAACCTTGTTTTTTTTGTTTTTTTGTTTTTTTGCAAGACAGAACCTGCTTCCATTTGTATCAGGAAAGAGGGGGGAAAAGAAAAGAGGGGCCGGATCGTGGGAAGAGATGCTACAGTAGGAAGATAGATAGAAAGAGTGGAAACAAGCAGCAGCCTGATTCCTCAGAGAGAAGAAGAGGAGGATGAGTAGAGGAGGAGGAGAAGAAGCCTGATCCGACTGTGACGGGACACATTTGGCTAAAACCAAGACGCAGAAAATACATTCTTTTATCATTGTACAGAGATGGAGGTACACAGGAGTTCACTGTCGCACAGGAGAAAACCCATACATGCATCCCTTTAGACTCTGTGGCAGCGTTACACGAATCAAACCCTCGGCGCTACAGGAGGCCTTCATTCAGAGGTTTGGACCGTCGGTTTAGTCATGCATTTAGTTTCAGCTATAGCGTATGTACAAGGTCAGTGTGAAGGACTCGGCTGTCAGCAGGATGAAAGGAGGGAGGTGGCAGGAAAGCTCAAACCACTGGCATCATTATCGGCAACACAACAGTGAAACACTTTTTATCTTTTTTGGGTTTTTTTTGTTTTGTTTTTTTGGAAACATTTAACCCGTAGAGGACGAGCTCTACACATTTGATTCAGAGACTTAAAGGAAAAATCCAACGTCAGTCACAAAAGTTTAAGGTACATTTTTTTTTCTGTGTGCGTTTCTATTTTTTTTTTCTTCTTCCTCTTGTGAGGAATGTTTAACAGATATTTTGACACCAACAACTAAGTCAGGTTTGACATCAGCTCCTCCAGAGCAGCAACCAGCAGACACGGGGGAACGAATTTACAAAAAGAAAATACCAAGCGGTATAACTTAAAATAAATAAATGAAAATAAATAAAGCTGGATTCATCCTCCTCTGTCAGGGTGTTCCTTTGATTTCTACTTCAGGGTACGATTTCACTCGTTGATTGTCATAACGCCACCGCGACACAATCCTCCTCCGTCTGACTCACTAAAGCAGAGCTGTGACGCTGCTGTCTGGAAAATACACAAAATAGACATTTTTAAAGGAGACTACGGAGCCCTTGATCATATTCTGTATGTGGCCTGCACCTAATTGGTCTTCTGAGGCTCTGACTGAACTATAGCGGATTGAAAGCGTTGTTAAGGAGGTACGAGCCTCTCGGGATGGGATCCAGCTGGGATGAATCCAGCAATAAAAATAAAAAGGTGGATTTTTCCTTTAAGGTTCATCATTTTCTTTTTCTTTTTTCATCGTCTCATTTGCATAGGAATCACACATCTGTTGAAGGCAAACAAAAGCAGCGTGGATAAGAGGTTTACAGCAGACAACGTACACTTCAACTCAAAGTCCGACTGTAGAGGTAAAATCATACGTGATTCCTTTTTCTGTTGGGTGGAGGGGTTGGTGGGGTGGGGATGGGGGTAGTTGGGGCACTCTTCCCATCAGCGCTTAGAGGTGAGTAAAAATATTAGCAAGTCTGTACACAAACATTACAGTATCCCACAGACGCACACATGACTCTCAGGGAAACTCTGACAAAAAGGCCGAGGCAGACTGACCGGCTACACTTTCAACTTATGGTTAATAAAAATAAAAAAAAGGATCAACAGGCATCATTAAAGATGATTTAATGTAAACAGTTGACATGATTTTGGACCAATTGTCGCCATATTTTTGTTTTGTGTCGAGACTGAACTCAATCAGTCAGACATTGGCGCATGCAATACTTGTTAAAGCATAAATACGCTCATAATCTTTCTGCGCACTGACGTATTCGAGTTTACCACATGGAGTAAACGCACAATAAAAATATATTTATAGGCGTAAAAGTTTGCGTTTTACAAAAAAACAAAAAAAACAAAACAACCACCGTGATACAGTTGAACACACTTCCATCAACCATCAACCTCATGACCCACGAGTCACGGTCAGTTTTTGTTAGAGCTTCCCTGTCCAGGAGCAAAAAGCCTCCCCATAATTGCACCTTCCTTCTCAAAACCTTTAAACCCTCTGTTGATATATATATATATCTATATCTATATATAGATATGCTTTTTTTTCAATCCCCCCTCCCCTTCCTCCCTTTTTTTGCCCCGCTATAACTTTTAAAAAAAACATCAACAATTTGGCTATAAAGTGTACCGCTACAAAATACAGTACATTGATTTGTCAAACCTTACACAACATAACCACAAACACCACTGACCAAAAAGTTCCTCGCAAATACAAGAAAATGTTACAATAAGTTACGAAAATACGTTGTCACGTCAGACACTTTAGAAGAACAGTAGAATAACTCCTGTAAGGCAAAATCAGGTGATTTCACAGTGACGACTTAAAAAGAGTTAAGATTTTAGTGGTTTTAAAAAGAGACGCCTTCCTACGCCGAGAAGGAGCTCAGTCTGAACATGTCTATATATCTATATATATATATATATATAAATATGTAGATATGTAGACATAGACAGGATCAGACAATGAATTTGGACGTTTTTCCCCCCTTTGCGTTCTAGTTGAATAGAAATACCTGATGATTTTTCTCAGAATAAAAATAAACAATAATAATAATAATTCAATTTCTGAAGCACGCGACATGGTCGTGGAGCGGTGCTAACAACATTTTGCGATATTTGGATCTGACTGCTGGGCTGCAGCATGAAAACGTCGACCTATCAGAGAATGGCACATCGAACACCAAAGAGCAACTATGGGGAGGTTTTGCACTCCTTCGTTAACCAAGTAGCTTAACAAACACATAGATAAATATGTTAGTAATTAATAAATAGACACAAATTACACCAGTGCAATTTATACACTATGCCTACAGACGACATTTTGGCATCAAATTTTGAAAATTATGAAATGGAATATAAAACCTTTTAACCAAATAAATTAAATAAATTAAATAAATAAACGTATAAATACAACAATGGCGCGTAAAAACATACAGTACATGGTAAAAATAACATTTGGTTGTTGAGAATAAAGCTTTGAGAGTGAAGTAGAAAGCTGTCATGGCACGATGGGAAAACCGGTTTATTCCGCTGCAGGATACGCGCAAACTGGCTGTTTAGTTTTCTTCTTCTTCTTCTTCTTCTCTCTAAACACAGCCTTTTATGACAGGTACGGTTTAACCCAATGTCCTAGTAGCTTCCTGCTACAAGCAAATATCAATAAATATTAAAGTGGATATGAAAAAAAAAAAAAAGTCAAATGTGCGTTTTCTTTTTTTTTCTTTTTTTGGAATATATGTGGCATGTAATGGTACACTGTAAACACAGTAGGCTAGCGAAAGCGCTGAGCGACCAATCTCACTCAAAACGACAGCGAGGCCATTCCCTGGCAAGCCACTGGATGTCTTTTTCCCTGTTGTCACTTGGTGGCGCATCATTTCGGAGGGCTTCACGGAGTCGAGGGCGAGGTCGGACAGCTGGACGGCCATGCAACGAGGGAGAGGGTTCATCCTGCCCTTTTTGTTTCTCTCCATTCACAAGTTAGTGTTTTTATTTTATTTTCTTTCTTTCTTTCTTTCTGTTTTTTTCCTCCTCTGTGTTTCCTGGCCACGGTCGGCGGCGGCTCACGTTACAGCCTGTCCATTCTGAACGTGTCCTCGGTGGCCGGGTCGGTGAGCACCATGTCCGGGTCGTTGAGCATGTGCAGTCCGTCCAGGGTGAGCGGGTCGATCTTCAGCTCGTCCAGAGGAAACTGAGAGTCTGCGTCGAAGCTGACGTCGCCGACGCCGGCCAGAGAGTTGGTCAGCTCTTTGGAGAGGCTCGGCGGAGACTCACCTGTTACTGGAAAATGAAAAACTCACTTGTGGACGTAATTTGGATTCAAGTTCATGTTAAGTATTTTTGGACTGACAGTGGTGACACTGAATGTCGTCTTTATTTCAGTTAAGCTCTTGTTAATATTAAACAAAGTGAGACACAAAGACGCCTAAAAAAATGTTACTTAAATTCCAAGATGTGTTACGATATTACACCATCAAACCTTTAACACCTAAGCCTCAAAGTCTGGATTCTTCTTTTATTTATTTTTATTTTTGCTTATTTTGACTATAAAAAGGTCAGAAAACTTCCATTTCAATACCTTTACTGCTTATTATAAGAGGCTGAGTGTATAATGGTTCATACTGGAAAAAAAAAAAAAAAAAAAAAAAAGGTGACGGTTGTTTGGGTTTTATACGATGACCACATGTCCCTGATTTCTGGGGACAGTCCCCGTTCTGGATAAACTGTCTTGCGGCTATAGCTGTCCCAGAAAAAGTCCCCAATTTGAGTGTTTTATGAATGAAAGAAAAAGTAAAATTAAAAAAAGGTTGCGCGCAGACTACAGTTATTACGGTAGCTGGTCACGCTGCTATTAACTTTACAGACATAACAGTTTAAATATGTCAAAATAAATTGAACCGTAAGTGTCCCTGTTTCTTCATTTCATCCTGACATTTAATTCTCTCTTCTTTTTTTTCTATTTTTTATCTCCAAGCTGTAAATGTACACAAGGCCATGCAAACCTGTTTTACTACTAGTGTGGGATTATTCTACAATATTTACTCATCACAGTAAAATAGTTCGTCCTTAGTCAATAAACTGTTGTGAACAAGTGACAATGCATACTATAAATGTGTCAGTGGGAATTCGATGTGTGTGAGTGGGTGTGTGTATGCACACGGTATGGATTTATATTTGTTTTTATTTCATATTTTGTATTTTTTGTGATTTCTATTTTGGGAACACTGTATAGGAACTGTTATTTGTGTTGCTTTTTAGGGACAATTTTTTAGGGATAATTTTAATGTACGTTTTTGGACATAACATCCAGTCCTAAAAAAAAATGACTGTGATGACACCACAACGGTTGTAAAATGTAACGTCTCAACTTTCAGAAACCGTTGGAACTTTTCCGATGACGCAAATTGTGCCGCAAGCACAGCAATTGAAAAGATTTAGGAAACTACAGCTTATTTGTCTATCAACTGTATGTGTCATACCTGAATCACACCTGCCACTGACCACCGACCAAATATTTCTGCTGCCGTTGTCGTTCTGAGGTCGGGAATCCCCAGATTGTTTTTCCGTTTAGATGATGCCGCCGTAGACGGCAGTTTAACTTTTACAAAAAGTGCCTGTTATTATGTTTCTCACACTTTTGATGATTTTGTGGTTTGCAATGACGCATTCCACTTGACTTGATTTACACAAATGATTACATCAATGGACCGTTTTAGAAAGATAAGAATGAAAAACAGGTTAAGCAAAACCACAACTATACAAGTTGGGGTTGTGGTTCGTATCACAGCGGCATTAACGTGATTAAACCTCAACTGTAACAAAATAAATTCCTGTGCATCATGTATTTTGCTTTCTCAGAAAAGCGAAAACCTCAAACACTGGGTCAATGTGTGACGACTTTTCACACTACCTGTGAGGATGATGTTGGGGATGTTGCCGTGGCTACTGTAGCCAAGCTGCTGCGAGTCCTGCAGGTTGCTCCCAGTGAGGCCCATCATGGCCGCCTGTGTGTAGTTGAGGGTGGAGCACTGGTTGTAAAGGCTGTTGGAGCTGATGGGGCTTTCGATCATGTTGAACTGCTCCAGCTATAAATAAATAAATATATAAATAAAGCACAGAGTCGTAACCCAGATTAAGGTCAGGGTGAGAAAAGGTATTTGTGCCTCAGCCGTTTATTGTGCGTCACCTGGTGAGAGAGAGCGTTCGTCTGCCTCGACGCCAACTGCTGATCGTAAAACGAGTCGCCGAATATACTGCCCACCACAGGGATGTGCTGCAGGGAGAGAAGTGCATCAAGAAATTCTGAGCAGCGTGCATGAATGTGGCTACAAATTAAATGCACTCAAAAAATAAATAAATAAATAAATCAGCTTATCTGGGTCAACAAGCAGACATTTTAGCGATGGAATGACAAAAGAAACACAAGCAAAAGTCACACAACTGTCAGACTCAGCAGTGATAAAGCAAATGGTTCCCATGACCGGGGCTGCCACAGATTAAGAAAAACTAGGGAAACCAAAGAGGAGGTCAGTATAAGAGTCTCCCAGTCCATTGGTTGGTCGATATGCTCTCATTGTGTCAAATTCTGATTGGTTGGAAAATTGCTGTGTGTTATTAATTGTTATTTTTCAGTGGAGGGAGAGACTCATTTAACATTTACTTAATATTTACTCCAAGTTTTCCCCAAACTGACATTTGAAAACGTCAATTTGATTGAAGAGGTTCTGAAGCTCAATGTGGTCGCATTGGCCGTCGCCATCTTGGTTGTGCCTGACTCCGCCTCCTAAGTCCCAGCTTATTAAAAGAACAGGCAGAGAGGAAGGAGGAAGAGCCCGCTACCAACCTGAGACAACACGCACCTGTCATTCAGCAATCATGAATAGCATTTAGCCTTGATATAATTTAAATGGATGCGTTATATAAAGATTCGACCCCAAATTAGATACAGAGACCAAATCAGTTTTGCACCACACTGTAAACGTGTTCAATTCTGCTGTAAATTTGGAATTTTTAACATTTGTGGAGATTGATTCGCTTTTTGATGCGGCCCCAAGAGTAATTTTGAGTAACTGCAAATTTAAGGTTTCTTTTTTAGTTCGCGAGGTAGCCGTTCAGTTGAGAAGTTCTGTTTCTGTTATTATTCATTTTACAAGATGTAACTACAATTATTCGTTATGTTGCAAAGATCACTTTTTTCTAACATCCATTTATAATTAATATAAGCAGATTTTTTTTTTATATATATTTATTCCCCAGGATGAATTAATTAGTTTCTCTGTAGGTTGACAACAGTTCAATGGTAAACAAATGCTAAAGTGTTGCTCATTTACATAATTTATTATTTAAACTTAACACACATTTATTACATTTAACATGGGATGGAAGTGAACGTGATGCAGGAGTTTGTCCCATTCCTGTGGATGGGACACAGATAAGACTGCTGGAGTGGAGCAGCTGAAATAAACACAAATTATCTTGAGTATTTCTGTATTTTATTCTACATTTCTATCACAAATTTTACTTCGTTCTATTTTTAATGTTTTATATCGTACTACATTTTATCCATTTAAATTTTTGTTTATTTATTCATATGTTATTATTTTATCGTATCCTTTGTACAGTGTCCATTGGGCTCCGTGTAATTTAAGTGCTTTCAGTTTGGGTATTGTTTAGATTTTTCTTTCTATTTCTATTAGTCATAGTTCAACTGAACTCATCAGCTCTGCAGACTTTTGGGAAACAAAGGGAGACGCTTTTTCTTTTTAGTAAGATTTATGTGGAAACTTTCTGAACTCATAGCCGAGTTTCCTAAATGGGATCAACTGCGGAGGCGAATAAAATGTTAACATGACTGATGCAGATAGATGACTACAACGAACACAAAGAATGAAAAATAAATGAATAAAAAGGTCCAGGTTGACAAATGCTGGAATTTCCCTTCATAAAATTCTTGAGCAATGAGAAAAGCAAATCACTGAACACAATGTGAGGGGTTTTGTCTTTTTAGGAGGGGGGAGTCCCTGTCTAACTGATTATACCTTCAATCACTAAAAGGCATTAGATGTTCATTAATGAGAGCATCAAAGTCCAGAATTTAAAAGGCTTATAATTAATCTGTATGTTAAAAAAAATAATAAATAAAATAATTTTTCTTCCTTTTTGATTTTCTTCTCACTTCAAAGGTTCATCATGGAGAATTAAACCTCTAGTGAAGCAACTACAGTTAACCTAAGGCACTAAAATAAGAAGCAATGCGTCACTAAGGAAAGTGGTAAGAAGCTGATGAACTTGGATGTAAACATTTTAAACACACTGTATTCTAACGTTAAACATTTCCTTCTTTTTCCATCTCTGCCTTTTCATCTTCTGGCAATCACTGCTGTTCTTGACATTTCCCCTTTAGAAGCTCTAAAGTGCACGTTTAAAACAGAACAAAGTTTTCTGAACTGAACTGAACAACAAACGGCCTTTAGCCCCTCTGCCAAATGTCACACCGAAGGTGGAATAAAGTACAGAGCTCTGACGCCAGAGCGTGACATGCTGTGTGTGTGAGTAGCAGATGAAAACTGGGGCTGATTTAGGTGTTTGACGAGCTGCTGCCGAGTTCTCGAGTCGCAAAAGTGAAGCAACAGATGACTATAAAGTCTCATAGTGACCAGAAATACGAGGGAATACTACTAATACAGTGTAAACCACACTGTTGAGAAAAAGAAAAAACTAATGAAATGACTAAGGTCATGTGTTTTTGTAACAGTTTATACACATGACTACTAAACGTAACGCTGTTGTCAGGAGGCTTTCTATGGACAGGTATACGGGAGATTAACCTCCTGAGGCCATACGTCCTCATGTGGGGACAGTTTCTTCTGCTTCATTTAAACGTCTAACCTCATAACGAGACACTAGTTGGTGGAAAAACATGACGGCGAATTTTAGCAAATTCTGAAGCAGATTGTGAGAAAAGTGCAAAAAAGTGCACAACCTCATCACTTTTTACAGTTGAAACTTGTTCATTTACGCTCATTAACATTTGTAGTTTAATATGACACGTTAACATGACAATCAATAGTGACGAGCTACAACTTCTCTAATTGGCAAATACTCATTTGAGGAAATTGGGAATTCATTATTTGCAATTCTGTCTTTGCACAGCCATGCTTGCTTCATGTTTTATATTTTGTTACATACTGGTGACATTTATTATAATATACAGTGAAATAATCTGTGTCAAAATATGAGGATAATATTATTTTATTTTTTTATGTTTTACAAAAACAACTTCCTGATAAATGATGATGCTTAGTTTTTATACTTCTAACCTACTGATCCTACTAAACACAAATACCTTGGAGAAACAGATTTATAGTTAACAGTTGACTTTCAGTCTAACTTTAATCTAAAGTTGACCAACTTCACGTTAAAATCCGGACGGGCGCTAATGTCAGTTTTTAAATTGCTTCACATGCCACGTGAGCTGAGCAGGTTAAATTCAGCCGGTGAGTGGCTGGTGGGGGGGATTTGTGGAGGGAAGGGAGCAATAGAAAAAAGGTAACGCAAGCACAACGTTGTTTGAGATGTGCAAAAATATTTCTGACTCGTTATGACATCATGGCGGAGTGACAGTATTAACACTGTATGAGAAACACTGCTGGTATGTCTAAAAAGTTAAACATCTTAACAATCAGTCACCTCTAACTAACTTTTATAAAACTATGGAGCAGAATATAGAGAAATATTTCCCTTTAAATTAAAGTAAAGACCATTTTTCCTGGCCTACATGTTTAAATTTAAGGAGCAGAACAGAGTGAAACCATCTCAATCCGCCAAATCAAAACACTGCAGCTCCTCCATATGAGAGAACAGCGACCAACGAACGGTCAGAGCCTCCATCATACAACCCATCACCGTGTTGTCATGCACACAGCCAACAGTGACAGTGGTGATGAAGCGATGAAGTTATGCAGCTGGTGACGCCATGAGTGGGTTAACTGCTGAGACAGAGAATGAGAAGCAGCCTGACTGTCTACAAGAAGCTTTCCCCCAGGACTAAAAGCCCTTCCCCAAACAGCAGCTAGCTCGGTGGGTGGGCTCTCTTACTTGAGGCGAGCCTCCGGGGGAGAAGCCTTGATTGGAGACGGGGGAGGTTGGAGACTGAGTGGCTGGTGAGCCAGTCTGATTGCGGTACTGTTGGAGGGAAGAGGGTTAGCTAGCCGCTACGCTTCACGGCCATCGCACACAAATCTGTGAGAAGGCATCAACCTAGAATCTGATGTAGAGTTCGGGTAGCAGGTGGGAAACACTACAAAGATATCGACTGATAAATCCTGGTAGGTTTTACAAGTGGTTGTTGTGTTACACAGAATGATCAAATGTGCATTTCTGTATATTTTGAGCCACATAAAAGCTGAGAATAGAGAGAAAAGTAAGTAAAGAGGCATATTTGTGCTAATAAGCTGAATTATTTTACAAAATGACAATTAGTGTCAAGTATCATTAAAAAAAAGCTGTGCAGATATTTACTGGGATGTATTCTGGCTATCAGGACAATAAACTGGCTCTGTTTAAGTTTAAATCATGTCATCTAACTCGCCTCATTCTCACTAGTTTCTAAAATGAAACACTTGCGCGTTTCTCACCGAGCTGATGCTGATGCTGGCGGTGGTCTGGCTGTCCGGGGATGGGCTGCTGGCGGTGGCCGTGCCGGTGGAAGCCAGAGTTGGCAAGGTGATGAGCTGGATGCCCTGCGGTAGGGCCTGCTGCTTCTGGAGGTCGCTGAGCAGCTGTGCCTGGGCCTGAGCGGTCAGCTGGTTGAACAGCGGGTACTGGGAGAGCTGCTGCTCCAGGGTCAGAGACTCTGTTGGGACGGCCTGCGGAGAAACAATGCAACGACTAGTCCCAGATGTGATACACGCTGCATTGACTGAGGCAGGACCCGTGAGTGCAATCTCAACTCTTGACCTCCTAATAACATCTCACTTAGTAAGTTTAGGCAGATAACAGATTTTATGGACACTAGCAAAAAAGATATTTGTTGAATGATCCTGATAGATGTCTGGGGATAACAATGTTTAAGCCAAATCAGCTCTGACATGTCACATGTAGTTGACCTTTTGGAAATAAAATGTAACCACTTAATAATTTTTATAGCCAAACTATATACTTTTTGGACCAAGTTGCAATGTCTGAAAAACTAACATGCAATTCCTCAAATGTCCACTTGAGGCTCTAAAGGAGAGTTTTTTTTATTACAGGCTGGTAAGAAAGTTTCATTTATTTTGTCTTTGTTGCAGGTTTCTCCATTCGTGACAACTGGACAGCGGGTGCAGGGACTGGGCGGTATAACCAAAAACATATTTGTCAAAATTCTGATGGTGTCACTGTATATCACAGTATTTTTGCATAATCACATGTTCACAACATTTTCCACTGGTTGAAAGAGCAATTAATGCAGTAGATTGACTAAGGATGGACTATTTTACTGTGATGATGAAAATATATTGCAGAATAATCCCACACTAGTAGTAACACCGGTGTGCGTGGCTCCGCGTATTTACAGCTGGTTGAGACGGCTACCGTAATAATTGTAGTCTGTGTGCAACATTTTTTTTTTTTTTCATTCATAAAAAGCTAAAATTGGGGACATTTTCGAGGACAGCTTTAGCCAGGGGACAAGGCATTCAAAATGTAGACTGTCCCCAGAACGTCAGGGATGTCTGGTCACCCTAAAAAAAAAAAAAAAACCCCAAGTCGTCTCATTTTTCAGATCTTTCCATTTTTACGCCTTGTAGTGATACAGTGACACCATGCGTGTTTAGAAGCGCTACATTGAAAATGGTCCGACCTGAAACAGTGTGTAATCAAATACACCAGTATATTACATATTATCATAGCGTAAAAAAATACTGATATTCGGTATACCACCCAGCCCTAGTCAACTGTGAAGACGACCGTGTCTGTTGGATCACGCTGTTAATCCAGCATGCACACACACACAGTATGTCCAGGGACATACTGGGAGCTCACAGAGTTGCCGCTAGTTGCCGCTTTGCCCAGTTGATGTGTGAGAACGAGCTGTGAGAACTCGTAAACGAGGGCCGCAGAACAAATTTCTTGCTTCTTGTAGAGTATGAAACAATTAACAAAAAGTTAAGCACAATTTGGGTGTAGCTGGGTGTGGGCAGGGATTGATCATTTTTGAATTAGCTGGAAGTTAAGTGCAGTCAGACACAGCCAACATGGCAATGGGTAGAGTCTCCACACAGTCGTTCATTCCTTCAATGTCTCTGTGACATATCACATCCAAATAAACATCTGAAATTGCCTGAAGCCTTCCTGAGATTCACATGAATGGGACAGAAGGCTCAAGGGCATCAAAGAGCTACAGTAAAAGCTTCAGGTCAGTTTTGAGTGCATCCAGTGGATCTTTACCTGTGGAATGTTAACGGGTGAGGAGAGGGTGGGTGAGAGCTGTTGTGGAGACTGTTGAAGATGGAGGTCAGAGGTGAGAGTGAGGGGCACCACCGGTGGCTGTCGGCGCTGTGCCGTTACCGTCATGGTGGACGGAGAGGAGGTGGGGATCCCTGGGAAAGGAAAGAAATAAAGACAGGACAGGTGTCTTCGATGTCCACTAAAACAATTATACAAACTGGTGTAAAACACAAAACTCTTTCTTATTCAGAAAACAATCTTCTTTTCTTTTACAGGATGAATTCAGACAAACGTCTCAAAGTCTGAAGACGAATAATACTGATTGTCAATGTATTTAAATTAAGAAACCGAAATCACAAACAGTTTATGTTCATTTGAATAATCTGACTAATCCAAAATGGTCTCACATAAATATGACTGAAACATCACTCAGAGCACAAGAGTTTTTAAATCCTTAGAGCTTTTGATATTATCCCCCCCACACACATACACACTGCAGGATATTATTTAATCATGGAGCCTTAAATGCAACACGCCAAGTCGTCTAAAAAGGGAACAGACGTAACCAAACCAGACCACGGTGCCACAGTTTAACATAAATCGATTGACATGGTCCAGTAGGTGGCAGCAATGCCCTCCAGAAAAAGAAGCAGCAGCAGAAGAAGAAGAGCAAAGAGCATGCTGTGGAGTTGGGATGTCCCTCAGAAGTGGAGTGTGAAGTTAGCCTAAAGGGCAACAATGATCATCGTTGCTTGATTGGCTGCTTTGTGTCCTTGTAGACTTGTTTCTTTCATTGGTTGTTGACTTTCAACCACCCAAACCAAATACATCATCTCACCAAACCTTCCAGATTTTTAACCTTTAACAGCAAACATGTTTGATATAAATTGTGAGAGTCCGAATGAATCTGCAAGATGTTCAGGAAGTTTAAGAGCAGATCAATAAAGTCTCAAACTACCAAATATTTAGGTCCCAGAGTGAAGTCTGGACCTGAATTTGTACAAACTGGGAGTTGTCGGCTCAGATCCTGCAATCGGAGCCCAGCTTTAGTTATCAAATGGTGTGATGTATTTGTATTTGTAACACGGTCAGCCACAGAGTAACAATAAGCAAACGGTTCAATAACTCTGTGGGTCCTACCTGCCGATATGAATGAAGTGGAATGAAATGGAGCTTGTTACCGTGGCTGGCAGCACTGATGCCCAGGTGGGTGAGGTTAGTGGTCAGGCTGCCCGTGCTGTTGGCTGAGCTGAGGGAGGGGAAGGCCACGGTGTCCTCGGGGTCCAGCGGAGTTGACAGCGGAGGAGGGAACTGGATGTTGGTCAGATCGGGCAGCGAACCGCCGGTGTTGTGTGCAGCCGGGAGCACGGACGGGTTCAACTCCTGATCTGGCGATGGGAATATGCTATAAAAATAAACAAAAAAACAACAACACATATTCTGTCAGTCATGAGAAAAACTCCTCTGATCTGATGTGTCATCCTCAGTTTCCTTGGTGCCACTCACTTGATTCCTGGGACATCACACGTGTTGGAATTTGATGAATCATCCTGAAGAGGAAACGTGTCATATTAAATATTGCATCATTAAGTGTAGACTTTGCAGCCCTACCCTGTCCCATGTGTACCTTCTTGTCGTCCCACAGCTGTTTTTGTGCGTCCTTGTCTGCATTCGACTCTGAATTCTCCGTCCCAGGCACTGTTAGCAGCAGTACTAATTAGTGAAACAGCAAGACACAGTTGCCTGCTATGACGAAACGCACAACATTTTTAAATCGGTGCAAGAAATGAGTCATCAATACCTGAGCCAGTCATGCAGGATCTAGCGCTGTGCACTAGACCCCCTGAGAGTCTAAATATAGTAAGGTGACCACCAGACGGGCTGAATGGGTGCCAGCTAATCTTGGCTTCGCTGTGTCAGAGCTTCACACATAAAAAGACATTACCAATGGATAATCAGTTAATTATTGATTTTCCTCTCTAGATGTTCCTGAATTCAGAGACATCCCTCCTCTACAGACAGCCGAGTCCCGTCCCAGCACTTTGAAACACGACGTTGCGAGAGATCAGTATCCGCTTACACTATAAATATTTCAAGAGTCTGGACCTACGTCTACGTGACATTAACCCTTTTAAGTCATTTGAAGTTCGCCGCCTGCATTAGCACATTGCACATTAATAAATAAAAGCGTCTCCGTGTCTTTGTAACACAACACTCCTTTACCTCGTTTAGACTGCAGCTCCTGTGATCCGCCGGCAAAAACCTCCTGGGGCTTCGGGTTCATGGCGCTCTGGTGTAAGGCAGAGTCCGAGTTTGTCCTGTGTGTGTTAGAAAGTTGAGAGGTCAGCAAAATCACTGTCAAACCCACGAATGGTGGCAGAAGAATATCCATCACGAAATAACACAGGTTTTATGTGCCATTTGTACAGCCTAATCCATGGCCTTAATTTGTGTTTGGTCCAGTTTTTAAATTTCTGTACTAGCAACACTGCACACAGTCGTGTAATTTCAATTTTTGTAAGTGAACGGTGACTTGTTGTGTGTCCTAGTCAGCATTTTGGCAAACGGACAAAGGGAGGTGGCTTACCTTCTCCAGCTAGTGTCTGGCGGCGGGGAGAGGTAAACTGAGCTGTAAGGACAGCTGTCAATGTGAATTTAGTCAAGGTCAATAAAGTAGAGGGGATTGAATGATGGGTCTGAGATAATCCATATGCCCACGTCTTTTGGCCAATACAACACAAAAGACTAGATAGACATGATAAAGAACCATGAACAAGAGTCAAATGGTGTTATGTATTTGTCACACGGTCAGCCACGGAGTAACAATACACAAACAGTTCACTGACTCGGTGCGTTTACATGCACAGCTTAATCGATGCTCTAAATTTGACTTTCTGAATGCGGTACTTGTCCCAGTTTACATGAAACAGAGAAAATCAAATAATCGACGGGAACATGTCCTCCACCTTCACACTAGGTTGCGATATGTGTCTTGTCAGCGGGTTAATACCATGTTAATACAGCTCCCTTTCAAGTTCACCTACTACGTCATATAATAATGCATTGTCCAGGTAAAAGTCCGATTAAGCGTATATATGCTGGAGAAAATCAGTTTACAGTCACGTTATGTGGGTGTCTTAATAAGATAAGGAGAACGATTTTAGTCAGAGTAATGCATTTATATGCACTTAAGTTGTCCAGTTAAAGTCGGATTAAGGCAATAACTCATTTTTTTCACGTGCATGTAAACGCACTGCCTGTCAGACAGAGAGGACATCTCATATAATGTTTGTGTGTTGGGTAGTGTTGCGCCAATGGCTATGGTGAACAATTAATGACGATTGACTCTTTGTGTCACTTAAAATGCAGGGAAATAGTGAATCCGAAATATTATCCTTCACTTGGAGGTTTCAACTTGTTTGGTTTAGAGAACTCACAAAACCAAATAAATCTGATGAGCTAATAAGACAGTGGTACCCAAAGGCAGGGGAGTTATTGCAGAGGGGGCGGGGGAAGAAAGTTGAATGAGGTTTGCTCGAGCACTGCTGGCATATCATTTTGAGAGGTCTGAGAGAGGGAACGTACAGCAGAGGACGAGGCTTCAACAACACAACTTACAAAGCAAAGTAAAAAATATATGACGAGGCATGCATATAACATATATATATATATATATATATATCACCTAAATATATTGTCAAAAAATATTCTCATTTACACAAGGGGAGCCATGCAGAAAAAACTTTGGGAACCACTGATGAAAATTAAAAGTATATATCAGTTTGTCATTATCACAATGTGTCCTCATAGGACGGTTCATTGGGGACACCACTAATGAAAACAGTCTGGTGCTAAATCTCAGTTCCTTATTCAGGATTTGTTTAAACAAACAGAGAGTTGCATTTCCATTTCGGAAGCTGCAGTTGTGTTGTGTTGTACTGACACATGTTACTTTGACAACCAAATTTTAGTCAACACTTTTGTGGTTACTTCAGTAAAGTTTAACAGCACCACAAACGACATACTCGAAAATGATCAGACAGCTGAATTACCACCTTTCTGACACCATTCATGACACCAACATTTTAAAAGTCATGAAGCTGCTGTTACACCAGACTAAATTAGTTTTCACTAGTGTACCTAATGAAATGTCCAACGAGTGAAGAGCGGCCAACTTAGAAGAAGGAAAAATGCACTGACACGACTTAACACGAAACAACTGAGAAATATTTGTGTCTGGATGCTATTAAACAAGCTTCTAATTGTTGCTCGTGGAAGGATAAAACCAGCCAGGGTGTAAGTCGGGCCTCGGGAAGCAAAAAACTTAAAGCAAACTCGAAATCAGACCAAAGCGACAACACAACATCCACATGTCTCAAAACAAAGGATATTTGACGTCCATGTTTGTCGACTGACAGTGGCCGGCGGTGAGGAGATGTGATGCGGTTGCGGTCACGGTAAACCCGCTCCACCAGCCCGTGGTGCCTGGTTGTCCGACTGGTATCCAGCACCGAGTTCTAGGGTGAACACACCGGGTGAATGAGGCCAGAAAAAAACAAAAAACAAAAAACAGCTCACTGACACAACACAACTACCTCCTGGGATTAATGGTGCAAATGTGTTCATTTCAAAATGAGTCAAGCCATGGGCCCCCCATACTGATGCTCGAGTTGGCAAATGTATTTAAAGATGGAAAGCCATGATAAGCAATGGTGTACTTTAAAATTTAGGAACCAAATTACACTGCAGGGTAAAAAAAAAAACAAAACAAACAAAAACAATCAAATCTTTCCCTTTCGCTCTTGAACCATGATAAAACCTCAAGGATTATGCAGATTTGACCAGCGGGTTATTTACTTTACTGCAGTCACAGCCTTCAGTAAGTACACATGAGTACAACTACAACCTTTACATGTCCACAGTTATCGCCAACAGCTGAGAAAGGTGCACCGGCCTAGAACAAACCATTGATTTACCAGCCGAGAGAGGCTAAGGGCTCACCTGAAAAGGCAGGTCAATGTTGCCATTTCCAATCTGATTGACATTGGGCAGTGAGCCTCCATAGTACTGTCCACGATTCTGCCCTAGTTGCAAATACTGGGTCTTCTGTAACTGCAACTGTGCAAAGTAAAATTGCATGAAAGCATGAGTGAATGACTGATCCGATTCACACAAAAAAAAGATGGTGAAAATGAATGACGCGTGTCAATCCACAGTGGCGTTTGTGAAAGATTAATGAATCCATTAATTGACAGATGGAACACGACGAGACAGGCGGATGTGGCTGTTTCATGAATAATCGAGAGGCAGACAACATCTTTCACAGCAGATTTAAAAAACTCGCATCAGCTGATGGGAATGACACCTGACCGACAGCTGGTGCATTTACAGTCAGACTTTCGATGTAACACACCTGGCCATTACATTAACCACACGGTTGATACGAGAACCATTCAGAAAGGCATGTCATTAAAAACACTGTGATGAAAGCCTCTTGAATCTATGATGAACAGGGATACGATCAGGGATGAAAACAACTGATGCAATGGATTGATGTCTGGATGGCAACATAAAAATATCAGGCATAACACTGAGCAGTTAATTAATAGTCCCCCCCTCCCTCTGTGGTAAATAACAGTACAGATCAGGTTTACACTGATGCATTGTGCTTCCAGCAACTGGACCAGCAACTAGGACAAAAGTTTCCTGGCAGCTAAGTGGTCCTTATTTGTGGCCAAACAATTAGCTGATTCATACATTGGCTGAACATGAGAAACTTCATTGCAAACAATAGATATAAATCAATCTAATACATTTTAAAAGCACTTAAACGTTAGGAGTAGCCACTGTACTAGGTTTTGTATTAATGCCAAGTGAATACTGTGTTAGATAAACAAACTTTATATTAATAAAACTGTTAATGGCAAAGCGTACATTTATTATAAAGGACAGAAGTTGACCAAAGTGAGGTCAACAGTGAGAGTATTTAGATACTTCAACCTGCTGATTATGGTTTAGTTTTAAAAATCATAGTCTCAGATCTTACAGCGATGCCTTAAAATGACTTAACGATATTCAGTTATCGATCATACAAAACAGAGAAAAGCTGCACAGTCCCTTAAATATTATAGAAACTGTAATCATCTAATCATTTTGCATTTGTAGACATTTATTATTATTATTATTATTATTATTATTATTATGCTAATGCATTATTATTATTTGATGTTGAAATAAGCACACTAAATCAAGCTGTAGTTAAAGTGAATCCCTCGTCTATTTGTTTATTTATTTATTGTGTGCAGGCAGCTCTAAGGAGTCCTGTTATTCCCGAAATGTAGCGGATGGTAGAGGATGGGAAATAAATCACAGCTGGTGAGGCTGGCTAACATGTGATTGGCTAGCGAAGGATGCCCTAACCCTCTGAGAGATCCCCCTCCGCCCCCTCCCCGTCAGTATTGCCCCAAATTTAGCATCAACTATATTTAACTTTCCCAGCATGTTATTATCAAGTGATTTATTAGCAAACGAGATGACAGTTCACGCCAGACAGAGAACAGGTGCACATTATCCTCCACGGGTTCCAAAAAAGCTAGGCTAAGCTAAGTGGAGGCTGCACACCAACAAGCTCTGTATCTGGTATCTGAGCAGCGTTGCGTGTTTAGACAGCCCGGTGGAAAACACCGTTTGGAGATGTTGCACCGATGCATCCGGAGGACGTTAACGTGAACTTTAGCTACTCAGCATCCCAGCGCTCATATTTTTATCTCCGCAGTGTTCGCGGGCTGCCAAAACACAGCGACGCTACGAAACGTAAACAGCCGCGGACGTGGAGACCTTACCCGCGCAGCTCTGGTGATGTTCAGGTCTTTCATCACTTCCTCGAACGCAGCCGTCTCCTCCGCCTGCTTCTGATTATGCAAAGCGATTTTTTCGCTAAATTTGCGAGGATTGTTAGAGGACGCCATCTTTCCCTCTTCTTCTCAATGGAATGTTACGCTACGCGCCACGCCGGGGCCTTCTGGTGTCGTCATCACGCACGGCCGACGTGCCCATTGACGCCGTTGCTTATCCTTGATTATGGATATGGCCTGGAAAAGATCATGGTTATTATTACCCCACAAATATTGCATCTCTAATAGAGCTAAAGAGCTTCAAGCTCTTAATATAACCCATTCTTTCAGTTTGAAAGACATTATCTTTTATTTTAGTTTTTCACAAGACGGCATCCTAGAATTTGTAATAAATTTCATAAAACTCTATGCTAAATTCTTCAAACAAAAGTTTTCAAAGCCAGCCCTGAGTTTTACACACTTTGTTTTGGTATTTAGAATGTCTTCTTAGATCTTTAAAACCTATGAAAAACAAAAAAAGTGAAAAATTGCAATGTAAATATGATACTCTCTTTCCTGAATCTCTTAGTGTTATCGTCCCGTCTCTTTTAGACTTACACAGACTTTAAGGAGGGAAATTACTTGGTCACAGTAACAAAAATCACATAAATGCACATAAAAGAAACACTCTTAAAAAACACAAGTTGAACTGATATTGTTGAGTGTATGTTTGCATGTGTATATGTATATATTTTGTTTGTGCCGTAGACTAATTCATCCAGATGTTTTTGTATATATATCAGTTTTCAATAAAAAAATGATACTGTTGCTTTTTACAACTTTATTTAGCTTCACCAACATGATGACAATATACAGTATTAAAGATGTCCCTCAACAAAATCCACTGTTTCAACATCCACATACATATATTAATATATATATGTATATAACCCCCCATATATAAAAATATAAACACATTTCTACACATAAAGTTTTTTCACCGTATTAAAATACGGTGAAAAAAAAAACACACACACACACACAGCAATATTAGCAACATCAACTGCAGTGAATAAGTGGGCTTCGTATATTTAAAAGACTCCAGGGCAGAGGGCTGTTGGATTTTGAATCTATTGTCTTCCTCCTCCTGAGATCGCTTCATCTATTCCCGGAGTTTGGGGCAGGGTGAGCTCCAGATAAAAATAAGAACCACCACCAGGGAAACTGTGTGCTCCACATGCTGGCTATAAATAGATTAAATAAATAAATATTTATTTATTATTCCCGACAAGCAGAATAAAATACAGTCATCCAATGGAAAAATGGTAAAGCATTAATGATGACGTAATTGTGTTTCAAAGCAATGAATGAATTGTTCTGAAAGGTTACTGTGCTCTGAACATTTATGACCATAAAGCAATGAGAAAATAAAACAATAGCAGGAACACAAACAATGGAATTATACTGAGATATACTGTATAATCGCGCCTGATAATAATCCCTCAGCAGCGTCCAATATCACTTTGCGTTGTGCATACTGATGACCGCTGAGGAAGATTCTCTTTCAGACTTTATGTATGATGCATCGTGGTTGTATTGGCCTCTATAGGGGGTAGAACCACAGACTGTTTATAAATAAATAGAACTGGTACAATATTGTACACAATATTATTTTAAATTATCCTTTTTAGAGAAACAGCCATGATTTAATGTTCTGATATATTCACTGTAGGACAATAAGTTACCAGGTTTCTGTAGCCAAAACTACAAGTTCTTATGCAAAAATAGGATGTAGTCAGTCCAGAGAAAGCTGTTACTGTAAAAAATGTTGAAACTGGTCACAGTCAATCACATTTTATTATCCTGGAAGCTAAACCAACCTCCAAATATTTTGCGACCCCTACACTGGGCTAGAGTTTTATGATATTAGTTTCATGTGTCAAGCGCATGAAAAACACAGATGTTTAAATAATCAAGAAACATTACCAGCTGAACATGAGCTGTAATTGTAAAGAAGATGCATCATCTCTGCTGTACGTTGATGATTAAAGCCATAAATAATATTGCCAGCTTTTAAACAGCTGTCTCTGCCACCACCTGTTCTTATATTGAAGTAATAGAGTAAATAAATGTTTAATTTACTTATTAATCAGGAGAAAAATAACTGAGTTATCCATTAAAGCTTTAATAAAATAAGTGAAAGGAAAGTTTCAGTTAAAACTGCACAGTAATTGTGTTTTTTAGTGCTTCAGTTGGATTTATGTGGAAATACGTCATCCGGTCAAAATGAAGAAGAAAAAAAAAACACTTTAGAGATATTTTTAAAACATGGTACACCTTTAATAAAGGATGCATATAAAGCTACACCAATGTGTACATTCCCCACTGACTACAGCAGTTCCCTTTATATTGCACTTCAACAACATAATGTGCTTTTACTTGTACAGTTAGAACAAGACACACTAAGGCAGAATGGAGACAGTATGAAAATGGACCCTTCTTACGTTCATGTAGATGGTCAAGTTTAAAAGGGGAAAAAAAAACAACAACTTCAAGCTTGTTTCCAACATACACATTGAGTACACGGACGATATCAGCATCAGACACGCGACAAATACATCATAAAAGTGCAGCGACACATTCAAAACAAAAACAAATAACCATAACAAATGGACAATTGGAGACATTTGCTATGTAAGCTTATCATGTAAGTTAGGCCTTCACTTTCTAAGAGACATTACAGTTAGTTTAGAAAAGTCCTGTGTGAAAGTTTTAGTTACTTGTTGACATAAAGGTCCACGCACAATGACATTCTAATAGAGACAAACATTAATTTATTGTGTAGCTGCTGTCGGAGGCCAGCACTGACTTCTGTCGTCTGAGAGAACGATGAGAGCGTCAGTGCTTTTTATTCAGCTCAGGAAAGTTGCAGATAGTAAAATAAAAAAAAATCATTAACACCCATAATGTCGATTAACAGATTCAACGCTGAAACACAGCCAGCGCCTGTTTTTGTGCAATAATCCGTGTGCTTTGATATGTGGCTTGTTGACTGGTCAATGTCAGAAAAAACAAAAAACAAACAGGTTTTCACTTATTTCAACTGTTTGAACTGGATGAAAATATGAAATAAATTGCAACTGTACAATCAGAAGTTTCAACATTATAAACGCCGAGTCTGTTAATGTCTTTGCACAGCAAAAATCAAACGGCAAGAGATTTCCAGAAGTTACACCTTCTCTGATTAAATAACACGATAAACATGAAAAGAGATAAGTTGTCTGTGACTGAAGCCCTTGATGGTAAACATATTCAGAAATGGAACTGTTAATATTTCTGTAAAGTCTTTAAGTAATGCTACTCTTACATCTGCAGACAATTTAAAGTTTTTGTTGAACATCCTAGCGTGTGTAAAGTTTAATTCAAAAATGTTTACAAAAAAAAACGATGTGAAGATAGTCATCAGGGCTAGAAAATAATACACAATTCTGGTTAACGCTGTAAGTAGCTTTTCAGTTAGTTTCTTCATATGAAGACACACACACACACTTACATTTAGTTCACATCTTGTGTCGCCTCCGTGGTTTACGGCGTAAAGTGTTCACAGTCGCAGGTCAGATACTTATCGTTGCGTGGTGTTTTGTGGAAGGATAATCGGCGTGCAAGCGATGCCAGCAAAGGATTCTGGGAAGTGCAAATCCCTCTCCCACTCATCGGTCACTGTGTTGTACACCTGGACGATGCTCGTGACATTGTTCAGGTGCCAGTTGTAACCCCCGACGATGTAGATCTTCCTGTCTAGTAAGCAGCAGCCTGCCTCCGACTGCCCTGCTCTCATGGGGCTGACGGTCGTCCACTGGTCGTTCTCTGGAATGTAATACTCGACCGCCAGCACGTCGAAGCAACGGTCCACGTGGTCCATGCGTCCCCCCAGGGCGTAGACGCGATCCCTGGTGCTGATCATGGCATGCAGCACTCTGGGCTCGTTCATCGGGGCTCTGAAGTCCCACTGGTCGGACGCGGGGTCGTAGCAGTGAAGGGTTTTCTTGTCGTCTAACGAGACGCCGTAACCCCCTGAGATGTACAACTTTTCCCCGCAGGGCGTCCCGGCGTGACCCCAGATCCTGCGCTTCAGCGGTTCCACGTTTGACCACTCGTTCTTCTTGGGGCAGTAGCACTCCACGGACGACAGGCTTCCGGACCGATTGCGCCCTCCCGTGGCGTACAGCTGCCCGTGCAGCACGTTGAGCTGAAACTGGATGCGGGCCTCCTGCATGGGCTGGATGCGCAGCCACTGGCTCAGATGCGGGTCGTAGCGGAAGCAGCTGTCTACCGCCCCCTCGCCGCTGCGGTACTGCAGGTGCTGTCCGCCGACGACATACACAAAGTTATCGAGGACGGCGACACAAGCGTGGCTGCAGCCGGCCTCCATCTCGGTCAGCTCTTTGAACTGGCGGGAGGCGACGTCGGGGAGGTAGAACGCCTTGGTGCTCACCGTGCGGTCGTTGTCGGTGTACGGCGTCCCCCCGAAGGTGATGAGCGACATGACGTCGGAACGAATGAGTGTCCGCGAGGACTGCATTTCATGCTGCCGGAATGGAAGGATCTGGTAGTTGAAGGCCTCGAGGAGATACTGACGGCACTGCACGTCCTCCACCATGATGTCCACCTTCTGAACGCTGTCCACCAGCTCCGAGGAACGCATGAGAGGGAAGCGCACGTGGCAGAGGACGTTGCTGGCTTGGGCCCGGCGAGACTCGTCGTGCTGGAGCCACCTGATGGCGGCGTGGAAGAGGTCGATCTCACTGCAGTTCTTCAGCTTGTTGCTCTGGAGGAAGAAGATGAGACGCTCCATGGGAATGTGCAGAAAGTCCTCCTCCTCAGCAATCTGGAGGAAGTGGCGAAAGGTGAAGGAATCCACTGACTCCTTGAGGGAAGACAAGCTGAAGGTGGTGGCCATCTGCCCAATGTGCAGGCAGGTCTCAACGCTCATGGCTGACTTCAGGAACTCTTCACAGAGCTCCACCACAGGGACCATCTGCAGGAACACCGCAGCCCCGAGGACGTCCTGAATACAGTCCAGATCTAAAGTGACTTCTGCACTGTATGCGAAGTCGATAATGTGTTTCAGCCCTCGGGCGGACAGACCCTTCAGCTCAATGGTATCTTGGTTTGACTCCCTCATGCCTCCGGTAAACATTGCTCTGAAACAGAAGAAAAAATGAGTAAACTGCACGATAGTTGACAAATCCGTTTCTTCTAAACGCAAGGCGAGGATTCAAATTCAGATATTTGCAAGGTGACCAAGTCAGAGGTAGAATCTGAAGAAGCCACTGTTTAAGGGGTCTGGTGTCCATGGCATATGAACTGAAAAATACATTTAACGATAGACGTGCAAAAATAAAAGTGACTATATTTGGCTGCATTTTTGCTTTCCTCTTGTTAAATCTGAGTTTGATCATTTATTATTTTGAAAGTTTCCATTTATAGACTATAACTTTTACTTGGTAAATATAGAGTTCAATGGCGTAAAATGGATTGAAAAAGCTACTTTTTGCAAAATTTGTGTCGTAGATTACCATTTGAATGCATGGAATTGTCACTTTGATAAAGACTTTTTTTTTTTTTGTTTATCTCAGCTAAGTGCTTTCAGTTTAAAATGCAAAAAGCATAAATTCTCATGCTCCAGACTGACCTGAAATAATCACTACAGGCGGCCAGCACTGCTTTATGGACCTGGAAGCGCTCCTCATTGATGGCCAGCACGACGTCAAGTAGTTGGCCCTGAGCCCGCAAAACCGACAAGCCCTGGAGGAGGGTGGCACTGTGGCTCGGGGCCGAGAACGTACAGCGCAGGGTGCTATTCTTGTTAGCCATACTGGAAAGAGAAAAAGGCCTCGTCACTACCAGTGACTCAAGAAATAGTTCCCCTTTCGTCAAATATAATTTACCCATTTTCTGCAGAACCTAATTTCTGGATTTCTTCATTTGATTTTCTGTCACACCTGTGCTGCTCAAAGCAAATACACTCTGTGCTGATAAAATGTGCCGCATAGCCCAGTAATACGTGAATATGCAGTGACTGCTGATGGCAATGCTGTGATGGAAGTTTAATCTAATCTGCTTAGTCGAAGGAAATGCACACTGTAGTGTAAAGTGCAGCTGCATTAGGGAAAATGTGTCTGTTTAGAAACACAATCACTATAAAAGCTATTGTTCTGCTTAAACACTTTATTGCTGCACATGGAAAACTGAAATTAATCTGCCAGTAAGAAGCATGATCACACTACTAGAAACCCCACTATAATGGGTGAATACTGTGCTGAACAAGAATAAAGTGGAAGGAAATCCCACTGCTTTAGGTCGAAATTACATTTCAACAGAGCAAAATAAATAGCAGACATTAAAAGATAAAAATCTGACTAGGAATACAAGAAGGAACTTAACCTGGAGGTGCGTTAAGGTCGTCCCGACATCACTTTAAGAAGAAATATTTATGCACAGTTATGCACCACCCGAGTGGAGCAGCTGCAGTGTTACAGCTGGTTTTTGCTAGTATTTCATCCCTTGACCTGCTTCGTTTAACGAGACCCAAAAACTGCATCCGTTCCTACGGCCGGCAGATTACAACTAATACATGCACACGCCAGATGTGAGTGAAAAGACAAAAAGGTTCGCACTCGGAGGTAATATCAGGCAGAAAAAAAAAGGTCACGAATGATTAAGTTAAAGCGGGCCAAAGACGAAAGCAACGGCGCACATTTAAGCCTGTGAGTGAATGAATCGATAATACCCAACAGTACTTTATATTATGTTTAGTCCTGTGTGTGTGTGTGTGTGTGTGTGTGTGTGTGAAATAAATTCCTGATGAGTGGAATGTGTCTTAACCGGTTTGAGCATCTACTAATCACCACAAAGATTTCAGAAAAAGTCAAATAAAGTTCTCTAAAGATATGTTTACACAGCAAGACTTTTTTTCTCACAACTGAGTTACTTATAATACTATGATGGTAGTCACATTTAGTTGGTCCACTTATTTCTCGTGTGGAGGACAAACTTTAATTCTTTAAAAATGTTTATGTACAAAAAATAATAATAATTCAAATAGCCAACAATAGTTATGTAATTGTGGATTAATGTAACTGTGTAATTGGTGTACTTGATTACAAAGTTATTTAGTAATTTAATTAAAAACACTTTAACAAATGTGTTAAATTAGACTTCAACTGCTGTGTCTAACTTGACTTATTATTTCCTCTGATAATAAGATATGCAGAGCAGGTAGCCTGGAGGCCTGAACACTGCCTCGGTGTTTCCTGGGTTCAAGCCGCTCGGTAATTCTCGGATAGGGCAGCACTGGTGAAGGAGCGGAGAGTCCCGACGAGGAAACACCGAGGAACCGTGAGCCCTCCCCGACACCGCTGACAAGCCACGTCCTCCACACCTGGTCTCACTCACCTGTTCTCCGACAGCTTCGGAGCAAAATCCCCACCATCCGACTCCGCCATCTTCTAGCTCCGACCAACACGCATGGGGCATTTTCATGAATGTTAGCAGGGGGTCAACGGCACGGCTGGCCCGTTCATGGTGCGCGTAAAAGCGGCCGGAGACTTCTGCTAGCTCCGGGGGGAAGACAGCTGTCGGCCTGAGGTGGTGCGGGGAGCCGCGGCGGTGACCTCGACGATGGCTGCAATGTTTGCTGCACGTCCCCCTTCTGCACCGACGGTGTCTGGCCACTGGAGGGCGCCACCGTCTCATCTCACTCAGAGCCGTATATCATATTAAGTTTAATTTCAAGTTTATTTCATTTATATAGCACCTTAAAAGCATTTGCAGCAAAGTGCTCCACCTTCAACATGACATATAAAACTTGTAAAATACAGATCAACAACAATGTATCAACAAACGAAAAGCTACTAACACTCACGATGACCAGAAAAATAAAAACAGATCAAATGGCATTGAAAGCCGAGGATCTTAAACTGTGGGTCTTAAGGTGCCTTTTAACAGAGTCAAACTTCCTAATAGTTTCTGCTATTCCAGAGTCGAGGGGCTGCAACGAAAAATCTCTTTGCACTATACTTTGCTCCAAATATTCTTAGTAACATTAGGTAGCTACTGTTTATTATTTATGCACTGTTTAATGCTCACATCTGTATTTTGATGCTAAACTGCATTTCGTTGCTCTGTAACTGTACATACGTAATCACTAATCTAATCTAATCCACCTAGATAATTCTCATTAATTGAAGTAGTGATATGATGCTTGAGCTAGAAGTCACAGGTTAAAAATCTTTTTTTTTTTGTAAACAACCGTACCTTCAGCCAACAACAGGTTGATGCTGCAAACTGTAGGCTCAAAATATGGAAACAGCATGTATGACAAGCCCTGCAGTGTTATGGTGTTCCTAATAATAATAATGAACTGTTTGTTGAGTGCAAGTTAATGCACCCTGCTTCCGTTTTTAGTCAAGGAAATAAAAAGGTAGAAAAACAAGCGCCGCCATAGTAAAGTGTAAAGAAATTAAAGTTTTGAGACCTCAGGTAATTATGTGCGGTTGACGTACAGAAAAATCACTCCAGTCTTAATTTAACCACACACAACGTTTATCAGATATGAGCGTCCTGTCTGCGGTTTGGGCAGGTGGTTTTTTTAATCTTGCTCATGAGAGGTAAAGCGTTGTCATGTGAATGAAAGTCAGGTAAAGTGAACATGAGTGAAGTGCTTGCTGAATTTAGTCTCTCTAAATAGGCCACAACCAAGCAAAACAGGAACCGGAGAAAAGACCTGCATCATGTCAAGAGCTCAACGTGCAGTGTGGTGGAAAATGCCGCAAGTTTGTCACCATTTCCTACGAAATGACAGGACATGTTCTAGTCTCAACCAGGCAAATAGAAACAGCACAGACGTTTCTCTCGTAATGAGTAATCTGGTCTATTACCTTTCGTGTGCTATCTTTTTTAAGGTCATTGTTTTTTTTTTTCTTTTTGTGACCACTTCCTGACTTCTGATGCTTGACAAGCTTGCATTTTTTTCCGCTTCGTTTTCACCTACCAGGCTGCGCTTTGTTTTGCTCTCTCACGTGCCATTTTGCTTTGGCCACAGAGGGGCCAGAGCACTTCTAGTGAAGTTCATGCAGTAAAATGTTTAAAACCGCACACACAATCTTTGTTGCGCACAAATGATCTGTTACTAAATGTAGTATTGTGTACAAAATGCCCCTACACACAAATTACAGCTGAAGATAACGGGATTGTCATTTGTTTTGTTTTTTTTTTATGTGTTTTGTCATGACTTGAAGGTATTTAAATGACAACAACCAAAACCTTTTCTATGTATGTGTATGTGGATAAAAACTAAAATCTCAAGTATGAAACAGGATTTACTTACATATATACAATATATTAAAAAGTAACAGTAAGTTAAATATCAATGGCAAACTTAAAAACACATTGATGTAAACAGGAGAAACCATTAACTGTTATAAACTGTTTTTAGATGTTTTTGCAGTGACACGGTTGTCTAAAAAACATCTATTATGCGTCCACAATAAGTCAATGTTGATGCTGAGGCACCGAAATGACTTCTTAAATCCATTTAACCCTTTCATGCACGAATTATGAAAGCCTCAGTCAGGATTTTTTTCCCAAGTGTTTTTATTTATCTTTAGGTATAAAAAGAACAAATTATTGTTTGTTTTTTTACACCAATTATTAACTTTAGTGGACTATGTGCAACTTTGAGGAAAAAACTCCCATTTATTATGATAAAAAAATATTTTATTTCGGTCCACTCAAGTGGACATCGTGCATGAAAGGGTTAAGACAAATCTGTCTTCAAGTCAAACACCAAACCATTCCTGTAAATCAGCAGTGCGAGCTCCTCGTCCACCTGTTCCAAGTCCGTTGTTTCTCCCTTTTCGGAGTTCCTCATCACCTGATCTGTTGAGCCAGGACTCACACACTCGGATGCTGTCGAGTTGCTCCTCTCATTGTCCACATCCTCGTCAATCTCTCCATCGCACTCTCCTCTGAGGACGGTGGCCTCTTCCGCCTCTTCAGAGAAAGACTTCTCCTCTGGATGCGGTTGGTACAGCGTTAACTGGTGCACCACCTCTTTCTTCTCTAACAATACGTCCTGGTAGATCCAGTTAGAAAAAGAAAAAAAAAGAAGAAAAAAAAAAACAGATTCAGGTGCACAGAAAACAAACTGCACTGTAGAATCAAATCGAATGCTTTAAGATCATCTCAAAAAACATGAAAAACAACAAGGTGTTGATCCCCAAATTCCCTAGACCCCAAACTGATCAAGTATCTGTAGGATGATCCAGAGAGGCCCCTCCCTTCAACCCATAGGACCCAAAGGCCCCCCACTAACAGAACTGTTTTTGAGTGGGTGGTCATAATGTTATGCCTGATCGATGTATATTCATTTACGGTAGACTCTAGTAACTGTGTCATCACATTTGATCCTAGTTCTGCTTAAAAGGTTGTGGTTTTCACAACAAATTGGCTTGGGACTTTCCTTGGGTTTGGCTTACCTTTGGTTTGGACTTTCCTTTTATAACTACCTTCACTCATCCAACACACACCCACAAGAATTTAACTGACAATAGATTTCATCAGTGTAAAATAATGTCAGAGTGCCTCTAATTACTTTAGAAAGTGATCGGATCCCTTTACTGTTTGCAAACCTCACTGTTTTGTCAGTTTATTGTAAATCAATAAAACTTATTTTTTCCTATCGTTCCTTACTTAGTAAGTAACCCATATTGGTAAAATGAGTATATTATTTTAGAAAATCAGCAACGTAAGAGTTTCATTTAGCTTATTTCAACAGTGTGCAGAAGCATTTTTTGGAAGCAGGTAACGTTTGTTTTTGTTTTTTTATCCTTTCACGTTGATCCTACGTACAGATGTTCTGCAAGATTTAATTTAAAACTGCAAGTGCCTCAGGACGAGAGGCGGGATGTTTTTGAGGACCAAAAATGAGGATTACCTTGACTGATAATCTACTGAGAGTCTACACAGACACCATGTCCTGGCTGCATGTCTTAATTCAGCCTAATGCAGAAAGATGAACTTTCTCCCAGCTCTTGCATGGTGGGAGAAAGTTTTCTTTAACTGTCTAACTGTCTGTTTATGCTTCTCTCACTTATGACAAAGTCTCCTGGCCTTTGTTGAGGGGAATCACCCCAATACTGTCATGATTCACTAGGAAGAGGCTGTTAGCTGATGACCACTTCCTGGTGTTCAACAGACATGGTGCTTGAACTTCTGTACACTGAGATCAGAGATGATGGTTCTCTACTGTCATCAGAGGACTGTGATTTTTGTGTTCTTGGTCAACCTTTCCAACCTAGTGTCATGCAATGGACTTTTTGAATGTTTGTGTGAACCTGTGTATCATCAACTCTCGTTTCCTAGTGTTCCCACTTGTTTTACCCAGTTCTACGTAGTTTTTGATTTCTCTTTTGATTGGTTTTCACCAGTTTTGGATTTTTGTTGCAGAGTTTGTAAGTTTTTCTAAACGTTATTTTGTTTCCTGCTCCTGCTACCCACCTTCTCTTAGTTACTTTGAGTTACAGGACTATGAGCTCTATAAAAAACCGTGGTGGTTCTAAACCATTTTCATTTCACAATTAATGATGCCAAAGTTCTACTCAGTTGCTTCTTTATATTTATCAGTCAGCAGCGTCTGCATTAGGAGCCTGGCCACACCAGATGGCGCTGCTGTGCCGGGGAGGATTATACACTTTTATTCGGTGTAATTTAATGATAAATTCAACTTTTCCCCCAAATTAATTGTCTACAGTTTTCATTCGATTAATGCAATTCCTTCTGTAGACACTTTTTGTAGTGTAGTTGTGTGAATAGTTTGTTATTTCTGATGCTTCGTTTCTGTCTCCGCTCGGTGGGGCACAGCTGAGATAGCCCTGGCCTGCAGTGTTGTGGACTTGTGAACAACTGTGTGTGAATGCACATGTACAGCGCACACCTCTGTTTGGGTTGTGGGATCTGAAGTTCAGGGCCCCAGAGGGACTCTCATTGGCTGATTTGGAGAAGAGGCGGGGACTGCACAGGCCTTGCTTGCTCGGCTAATGTACATGACATAACATAGCTAATTCATGTAACATTCATTAACTGCATGATGAATCGATTGACTACCTGGCTAGTGTACGAGTTAGGACTTTATCATGATCCCACATCAACCGGATTGAATCATTTGCCAAGAGGGAAAAGACAAAACTAGGTCATTCAACCAGGAGGGGTTTAAGCAGAAAACTTTGTTAACCGGAGCTCATCAAGGAGGCACTGGGTGAGTCTAATTTATTTTTAATATAAGTGGAACTGATAATGTAGTTTACATATTGTTTGAATTACAGTGGAATTTGTGTAATGCATAACTGGCTATATGTGTGTGGGTGTGTGTGGAGGACACAACATCAAGGAGCTGTTTGTGGGGCTGAAATGGCTGTGTGGCTGTGGTATATTGGTGTATGGTGACTTTGTATATTGATTACTGTGTATTGGGTGTGCGCCGTTCATGCCATGAGCTGAGTATTTTTAATTACTTTTGCTTTTTTATTGTTGTTGCGTTATTATTTCGATCTTGAGTATGTGATGTAGTGAGGTCTTGAACACTGTCATTTGGTGGACCTATTGATATGATGATATGGCACATGGGTGTGGCAGTGGGCACTGATACCTTCTGTCGAGAAGGTCTGACTGTAACATGTAAACTCTCTGAATTGCGTTTACATGTTACATGGGTTTTCTCCGGCTACTCTGTTTTTGTTGTGCAGGCATTGATTATGGCATTTCTAGATTGCATCATAAGCTTTTTCCTGCATGGCCTCACCAGAATTTATAAACCAACATCGCCACTGGTATCAGTTTGGGAAAAGTGCAAAGGTTAACACACAAACAAACTTTTCCCAATGCACTAATGACTGAACAAGAATGGTCGATATCTAAGTGTCCCCAACAGCTGCAGATCCCAGGCAAAGTAAGGTCTCTTACCTGACTGTTTGGTTGACTGGAGGTGAAATCTGGAATAACAGGCGTTGGCACAGAAGGAAAGATCTTGCTTTTGAGTCTAAGAAGTAGAACATTTCAACATGAAAGCTATTCTTACTTAATATGTAACATGCAAATAAATGCCTCAGTTGTTTTACCACAATACTAAAAGTGCTTAAATATGTGGAGGAACTTTATGTGTCACCATGCTGTGATTAGAATTTGTTTTTGCTTTTGACCAGGTCAGAAAATGACTAAAGCTCACTTACCTTTTCATGAAAATGGTGCACGTTGTTGAGAGCAAAAAGAACACCAGGAGAAAGCCGAAGCTTAGCCCCACTAATTTTGGGCAGAAAAGGAAACGAGAAAAGAAAAATGAGTAATAAGATGAGAAACTTTGCATGAGACAAAAAGCAAAGTTGTAGGTCTGATACCATTGAAAGACTTCTCTGGGCGTGTGTTGACGACCACTGTGGCTCTCGGTCCTTCTCCCACTTGTGTCACTCCTGTCAATCTGATATTGTATTTAGTTTCTGATGTCAAGTTTTCCAGATTGTACTCTGTCACTGAGGCTGATAAATTGTGACACTCTGAGCAAATGAGATGTGGGAAAAAAAATGGTATGTTACTGGAAAATGCCATCTTCTCATGTAGTGTGAGTGAAAGTGAGCAACTGTTCAAGTCTGTTACAGATGAGTAAAATAATGACACACACCCATGGGTTCATGATCTGAGCTGATTTTCTGGAAGCACAGACTTAGGTTGAGGAAGCCTCGATGGTCGACCAAGGGAATTGGTTGCCAGGACAGGCGAACAGAACTTTCCGTTATACTCAAAGCTATCAAGTCCCGAGGTGGGCTTCTAGGTACTGAAATGAAAAAGAAAAAAATTACACTACCTCTACATTTCACAGGGCTAACACACAGAGACTCACAACCACAACAGTCGTATGCATGACCGAGCTATGAAAACAGAGCTCCATAAAGAATAACCTAAATATTAAATACATTAAATGGATTTGGCCTGTTTATAAAAGTTAAAAGGAAACATTTTCTGTGGCAAACATGAATGTCTTTGTATGGTAATGCATCAAATAGATTTCAAAAGTCAAGGTCCTCATGTTTTATACAGTATTTCTATTACCATCAAAGGTGCAGTTGATAATTGATTGATAATCAATTATCAGTTAGTTGATAATCAGTGTTGCCAGATGGGGCATTTTCATGCAATATTTAGTGGTGTGGAATTTTATCTTGCAAGTACAAATAGAGTTGGGCTGTTTTGGGACCATTTTGGCAGTTTTTCCAATTACTTTTAAGTGCTGATTTGAAAAACAAAAAACAAAGTGCATTTACTCTTTCGAAGATAGCGTGTGTTAATGTGTATGAGAATGTGATTGCTTATGCAAAAGGACGACCTCCAGACATGTAGTGCTCCATAGGTCTATCAATGGACAATGTGGCTTTGTTGTAGCTAGAAGTTTATTTGTGGTAGGCTACACTAGCGTAGCTTATCTTTGTGGTACAACAAAATATCATCACTCACATAATCTGTGTGGTTTTCTGTATGTTTTGGTAATTTATCAACATTTTTTGGGCTGAAAAGAATCAGTTGTATCTGAGCTATTGGGGCTGACCAACTTAGCTTTGGTATCAGAAATGTAAATATAAAATGTGCAATTTTATAAAGAAAAATTACACCTTCCATTAGCCCAAGTCTCAAATCTACTTTTGATATATTGTTCTCATTCACACTGGCTTCACTGGTCGGAGAAAGAAGTAATTTAATCAAACGCCCTTAAATAACATGTGCTGATAGTGTCAAAGTGTCAAAGTTCTTTACGAGCTTTATGATCACTTTGTGGTCATTTTAAAAGCACTGATAAATTATGGGTTTGGTTTGTTGACGCATGCATGTCGTTGCTACAATGAAGGCTCCTGCACATGTGCTACGTCTGTGCTACACATAGCTTTGCAGGTGCACACGTATTTCTAGGGCAGTTGTCGGCTGCCATTCGGTGGAATTGTGCAATATTTAGGGCACTCCTGTGTCTGCATTTAGACTTTTGTTTGTGCTTTGGCTTTACTCCTGTCATGGTGTCTGTGTAGTTCAGTGAAACCAAGTTTTAACTCTTAAGCTCTGACACTTCCACTCCCATTTTCAGTTAGCCGGTAGTCGGGAAGAGTTGGGCGCTAGCAAGATGGCAATGGCCAGTGCCTCCCAAGCTGAGCTTCAAATCCAGTCTACAGGAAAACTACGGGTAAAGTGACGTGTTTATACATTGATCCTGTGCATTTGAGTGTAGAGACAGCTCATTTCTAGGACACTTACCTCCTTCTTTGTGATAATAGAGGCACGTTGTGACAGTTTCTGGTTTCCCACCTTTACATTGGTGTTCAAAGTAAATGTAACGAACATAGTCCTTAATGCCTGCAACCAAAACAGGAATTTTTCATTATCTTCATCAACATGGCATCAAAAACAAACTCAGTAATAGTAAAGATATGTTTTTGTATCTGTGTGCCTTGAAATCTTCCATGAAATCTGGTGCACAGTCAAGTAATTTTTTGTTAAAAAAAGTGTAAAAGCTCAACTTACTCGCGATCATTTGTTTCTTTTGAACCTTTTTCATTCTTTTAGGGAAAGTGATCTTATTTGTTGGTCTCTGATCTTCATTTTGAAACTCATACAACTCAAGACAAGTTGCCTTACGTCTTTTATGTATGTTGTTATGCAGTGATTTGTCACAAGCTGCCAGAGAGGAAAGAAATAAAAGTCTTTTATGGCCTTTTTTAAAGGTGAGTACAGAACGAGACACTCAAGGAAGCACTCACTTAGCCTTACCTGAAAAATTGGTCCCAAATTCAGCCGGTACTTGTATGACTGCCGAAGGAGAATGGCCAGCTGCATTTCTGGCTATAACAGAGATGTTGGCAGCCGAGTACGACAAATAAATAGTGTATTTATTTGTGCTGGTGTGTTGTCCCTTCCTCTCACAAGGACATGAAGCAGAAGACTGTGTGTCAGTCAGACTGTATGTTACCCCCCTGACAGCTGCTGCTTTTGGCACTGGCTGTAGAACAGAAGAGAGTTCAGAGAGTTGTTCCTAAACCGTTTTTGTGCGTTTTTGCATGCAACTTGTTGAATTTGTTGCCGTAATCTAGACCCCAAGGTGCAGACATTCTGGTTTTGCTCCCCCTTCACTGACCTACCTTCCAAGTTAGCACCACCTTCTGAGTACCTTTTTCAAGTAATTTCGTCATGGTGACTTCAGGTTTATGTTGAAGTTCTGTGGTGAAAACAGAAAATGTTAGCAAGATACAAAAAAGAACAATCTGTAAATACTCTGAGGAATTGAAATCCCAGAAATGTTGAGGGACACTGCTGGAGTGATGAGGACACATGCACTATATTGCCAAAAGTATTATATATATTCAGCAGTGAGGAAATGTTACGACTGGACTCGTTGCACAGGCGGCATGATATCACAGTACCACGCTGGAATTCACTGAGCTCCTGAGAGCGCCCCATACTTTTACAAATGTTTGTAGAGGCAGTCTGCATGTATAGGTGCTTGATTTTATTCACCTGTGGCCAGGGAACTGATTGGAACACCCGAATTCAGTTATTTGGATGCGTCAGCGCAAACTTTTGGCAAAACAGCATTATTTTATGGTTTTCTTGTACATTTTATGTTTAAGGTTTGATTCATGGTGTCCTCTTTGCACAAAGTAGTTTAAGCAAGGGACACCACAATTTAGAGAGGGGAAACTCTGAACAGATGCACTTGTCGCAATAACACATAAAAGTTAACTTTCCATCTATTTATGTTTATATAGAGTAACATGAGCTCACCTGCAGGAACAATCACGACTTCCGACCACTGACTCCACAGTGGGTTTCGGGCCACAGTGGACTGATGTCTGATCTGAAACTGGTAAGCTGAAGAGTGCACGAGATTCGCTATAGTGACGTGGTCTGTTGAGATAAGAAATAAATTTATATTATCTTGATATTCTTAAATTCTGATGTAATAGTAATTCTCACAATACTGAGATGACACAGTGGTGATTGGAGCATACGGTATACATAGATTTGGGTGGTGGTTGTCCCCATCTTTAAGAAAGAGGGGACCGGAGGGTGTGTTCCCACTATAGGAGAATCACACTCCTTAGCCTCCCCAGGAAGGTCTGTGCTAGGGTGCTGGAAAAGAGGGTCTCATCGATAGTTGAGGTAGTTGAGGAGGAACAATGCGGTTTTCATCCCGGTCGTGGAAACATGGAGTGGAAATGAGGGAGAGGGGGAGTTTGCCCAACCGGTCCACATGTTTTGTGAATTTGGAGAAAACTTTCGGCTGTGCCCCCGGAGACATCCTGTGGGAGGTTCTCCAGGAGTATGGGGTGGATGGCACTTAGCTAAGGGCCTGTCAGTCTCTGTACCAAAGGAGTGTGAGTTTGGGCCGTGTAGCTGGTAGTGAGTTGAGCCTGTTTCAGGTGAGGGTTGGAATCCACTGCCCTTTGTCACCTGTAAAAGCAGCTGTGTCGAGTTCGATGATTGTCCCTGCTTTTTGCGGATGATGTGGTCCTCCTAGCTCGACCTTCAGCTCTTGCTGGGGCAATTCGCAGCGGAGTGTGAAGGGGCTGGGATGAAGGCCGAAACTTTCAAATCTGCGGCCATGGTCCTCAGATGTAAAAGGGCGGATTGCCCACTCCGGGTCAGAGAGGAGGTCTTACCTCAAGTGGAGGAGTTAAAGTATCTCGGGACCTTGTTCGTGAGAGAGGGCAGGATGGCGTGGGAGATCGACAGGAGGATTCTTTGTCGTGAAGAAAGAGCTAAGCCGAAAGATGAAGCTCTCAGTTTACCAGTCAATCTACATTCAAACCCTCACCTATGGGGTAATGCCCGAAAGATAAAAGAACAACCAAAATGAGTTTGCTTCGCAGGGTGGCCGGGCTCAGTCTAGGAGATGCGATAAGGAGCTTGGACACTTGGGAGAAGTTTAGAGTAGAACTGCTGCTCCTACACATCAGGTGGTCCAGGCATTTGGTAATGATGCCTCCTGGACAACTCCCGTTAGAGGTGTTTCGAGAATGTCCCAATGGGAGGAGACCTCGAAGCTGACACCGGACACGATGGAGGGATTATCTCCTGTCTGGCCTGGGAAGGCCTGGGTATTCCTCCAGAGGAGCTGGTGGAAGTGGCTTGGGAGAGGACTTGCTGAGGCTGCTGTCCCTACGACCCGGACCCAGATTAGCGGGAGATTACACTAGATGGTACTGTATATATGCAGTGTTTGTATTATTATAATTGACTAGGGCAACTGTGATGTCGTAAAAATAAATAAATAAATAAAGGTATTAAACAGGAAGAGCCTAGTTGAAAAAACATTTACATTCATACCAATACTTCGAGAACTAAAACCACAAGTGCAAGCTGACAGTCCAAAAATAAAACACACTTAATACAGAAAGTGGTGTTTTTCCTCCTCTGCCACTTCTAGTAATGTTGCAGACGTGCAGTATTAACTTAGTTAACCAGACATGCTAACAATAACAGCCAACGTTAGCATAAAAACAAACTGCTGTATCTCATCTCTTCTTCTACTACCACTTATCCTCACTACATTCACAAAGAATGGACTTTGGGTTGTGGAAAATAAAACAGACAATAATTCCTTCAGAACTTAGTAAGGTTAGTTAGTACTTAGTTAGTTAGTTAGTAGGGAGGGGCTTAAGGCTTAAGTAGGAGGTCTTGATGGATTCTCACTTTTCATTCAAAGCATTTAGGTGTTAAATATACTCACACATGGCGGCCTTGGTTGTGGTATTTATTAATATCTGAAACGGTAATGTAGATATAATGTTAAGTTAGAGTTACGGTTAGCAAAAAAAAAAAAAACGACATACATACATACAGATCTTGTCACAACTTATTTATGTCTCACCTTTTTCCACGATTCTGACCCGTGTTCATCTCGGCGAAACCAGACTTCTGCTAAAGCTGGAGACTTCTCTGCAGCCAGCCAACGTAAACTTAGGCTGTTTTTTAACCATGACGGTGAAATATTTCGCGGCGCATCATATTTAACTGTTGAGGGGAAAAAATGTGAGATATCATTATTATTATTACAATTGTGTTACAGGGGGAAATTCTAAATCAATGTGTTGATGAGTGCATCCCGTACTTATGTCTCTGAGTACAACAGAATTCCTGGGGGACTTGCACCTGGAGTCTCCGACACGAGCTTGCACCCAAATGTCGACAGGGCGATATTGTATGAGCAGTTCCTCATTACACTTACACCACGTCTTATTAGTGGTCCCAAGTTTTGTTTCACTGGGGAGAAATAACAGAAAACGTCACTCAACTGCGCGCTATTGCTATTTTAATTTATTTAATTATTTTAACTGTATTCCTGGGGACCTCAGGAATGATTATGAATATAGGCAGCAGTAAAACACAGCAAGCAGTGCCTCAACAACTCAACACCTTTCGTTGTGGACTTACTCGCGGCCTTTAAGCTAAACAAAGCAACTCTAATTCCTTTATAGTCATAACTGAATCATAATTGAATCCGAATTGCATGAGCGATGCCATCTGAAAAATGCTGGCAAGTGCAGTTGTGCCAAAAACTGCAGTTCATCAAGTTGCCTCTTGAGGAGGACTCCAAAAGGAAGTCGGTCCCCAGAGGTCTCCGACGGTTGTGGTCTTTATAGCTATTGTCATAGCTTAAGACAATTTTAACAGCTGTGAAATTTTAAATTTGGCCGCCCGTGCGTTGAAGTGTCCTTGAGCAGGATGTTGAGCTCTGAGTTGCTCACAGTGCTCGAGTGTGTGAATGCGGGAGCATGGACAGTTATGTCCTTGACACTGTAAACAACTTCGAGTACCAATAGGCAGAAAAGCATTATATAAATACAAGACCGCTCACTCTTTATCATATGGGCGAATGTAATTGTTTAACCCTTGATATGGAGAAAACCAAGATTAATGAATTTATCATATAGACGGGTTTCTGTGCAACATCATCGCACATATGCGCGCGGAGCCAGGGGGCAGAAAGCGGGTTGTTTCTTATTTGTTTACCAGCGGAGTAGGCGGAGAAAGAAAATGACAAGGAGCTGTTGAGCTGTAAACTGCACGAATCGGCAACAGGATGGATGGAAACTGGAGCCCAAACAAGAAGCGAAACTGGTGCGATGGATAGATCTATTAGTAAAAGTAAGTGAAATCAAAAGCTCACAATATCTGCTGTGTGAGACTTACCCTGCCATGCATGTGCAGCTAGCGGTTAGGGTGTACCCTAGATATCTGTGCATGTACACTCCGGTATCTTAAGGTTTTGCTTTTACTCGCTGTCTCTGGTTGGGCAGGACACCTGCCCTCAAAGCGCAAGACCCTGAACTTTTTGCACATGGCCACATAACTACATAATTATACGCGTCCAAAGATTTAAATGCACGCAAACTGTTCTTAGTGTATGGTTTCTCAATTAGATAATTGTATATGTCAGGCCGTATTACTATTACTTTGTTAGCATTCACTAACATCACGACCCTGCTCCTGATATTGGAACCATCCAAAACAACTGTCACAACCCGGTAAGTTGAGTGAAATTCAAGTGTTTTTCTGATTTGTGATGCAATGAAAGACAAAGCGAATTTTCAATGAAATGACATTTCATTGCAATTGTCTCAGGGAGAACTTACAAATAATATGGCACTGATTCCAGCTTTTGCCCCCTGGTTGCGCGCGCACCTAATATTGGTTGTACACAAAAAACCCGTCTATACGGTTCCTTGCCCTTAAGTGGTAAACGAATGTAAACATGTATTTGGAGCATTAGAACATAATTCAAGCACTTGTCAACATACACATGATCACATCAGACAACATCAGCCCACTTCTTCACGGTACCTATAAAGCATTTACGCTCAGCGTCCATACGGAGTTGTGCCTTGCAAACCACATTAGACATGGATTTGATATGAGAATGTTGCCTTGATCTTTACTGATTGACTGGATGAAAACCACATGCCTCTCGACCTCACTGTGAGGCACAGGAATGCAATTTAATATGTTTCCTGAAGTTATTAAATATGCTTCCTTTACACTGAGGAACTCTATAGGCAACCTTATGTGAGGTGAATTGAGCATTTGAAGACAGCATTTTGTTTCTGAAGAAATCAACTGGCTTGCACTTTAGCCCTGAACGCTCTGTCTACAAGTGTCCTCTCAACTTGTTTGTTTCGAACTGTCAGAAGCAAATATTTTTAGACACACAACGCACTCCTCTTTCCTTGTTAGCCGCCGCTGTACTAGTGAAACCGGGGGCAATAAATGCCTCATCATATGTTCTTTTCTTTTCTTTGGAAGTTGTGTTTTGAGTCGACGAGGACTCATCCTCTGCTGTACGTTTAGCTGGGAACCCTCTCACAAACCCCTCCGTGTTGTTTCGTACCCCACACTTTGGGAGACATTTTTTAAATTATACAAAGGTTTAAAGGTGAGACATGTTGGTGCCCTGATAGGTCACTAGCTTTCTGCCCACTAGCTTTTCTTTATTTTATTTCTATTTTTCTTACAGTTTGTAGATTCACAAATAAAAAAGCTCCACCAACAAGACGTTAAATTGACAAAAACAAACAATACTCACTTATAGTAAAGGTCAAACATCACGTTGCTCTCATCGCTGTTCATGCTCCATTCACAGATGTAAACATTCTCGGTAGCGTTTCGTCTGAAGCACCAAGGAGAGGAGGGAGCATTGCACCCCAAGCATAACCCTTCAGAAGAACACACATTTCCAAATGACTTAAAAAAAGCATATTCAACATGCCTTAAAGCTGTTCCAGACACATACCAAAGACATTTTCTTCAGAGGAAACAGCAACATTATAATACAGCCAAAAATAATGCTGTTAATACAAGCACATTTCTGGTCGGCAGTGGAGTGGCACATTTTACTCACTTTACATCATATTATTTTCAGGCCGTTCAAGCAAAGATAAAGTTAAGAATGAGCAAACGTAAGTTAAGTATTGCTCTAAGTAAAAAGACTGGCAACTCTGCAAGGCTGCGCTGAACAGAGCAGTGCGGATATCATCTCTTAGCAAAAACCACACAGTGCTGATAAGCTAACCAATATGTCGCGGCTGTTTTACTTTTACTACAACATAACAAACACTTTCACACGTGTGATTAGTATGCTGCCCATTCAGTGAGATGAGACTACAGTCGAAAGTGACGTAAAAAAATAAATAAATAAAAGTTATAAAGGTTAAAAAGCTTCCTCATGAATATTTACCTCTCCCGATTGTTGTAAGGAACATGAATAGAACATATCCATGTAGTAGTGAGCTGCGGCAGTTAAAAGTTTCCATGAGGCATAGTGGAAAGCTGAGAAAGGTGATCATTTCTTCAGCGTGTCAGCGTCCACGCACTGTAGTCCAATTGCCTTCATGTAACTCAGTTGTCTTTCTCAGAAATGTCACATAAGTTTCATGTCTTTCAGGTTACATGAGGTGCAGCAAAACCACAAGTGTAAAGGGTGAGGGGAGGCTGTGACGCTGACAGACAGACAGACAAAAAAGGCAGCTTTGCGTATGACTCTTTGAAGTCATTCTTCTTAATCTTCATTTGACTAGAACTGGTTGCGTTCTCTTCAGTCTGCCCGTCAAAGAAGAAATTGGCAGAACTGGAAACTACAGCAAGTGCAGAGTACACACACCTACTGTCAAGTGATTATGTGTCATCACTGTGTGAACTGCAGGCAGATCAGGACCTAGAGAGAGTCATATGGCAGGGAGTTTGTCGGAGGAGAAGGAGGAGTAAAAGTAGTGAGAACGTAGTTTTAAGTTTTCCTTAACTGGAACAACTTAACTACAGCTGCACTTGTTTTATGTTCAACGTTCTTTGTCAGGCAGTGGTATAAATATAAGCCTGCCTCTCTTTGTATCACCAAAAATAAAAACATAAAAACACAAAGAACACAGCCCAGAACCCAGTGGTGTCTACTGAAGTAAATAATTTAAGAAATTGTCACCAGACTGGGATGCAAACACTGTTTTTGAGGTTAAAAAACATTATGGTCAGCTTCATTTCCAGTTCATGCTGCTTGAAATGCCACTGACCCGTAACTCCTCCTAATCTTACATCCTCATTCTTTGCCCCACTTCCCACTCACAAATGTTTAACACAGAATCACTTGCGCTTTCATTTTGAAAAGGTGATGTTCACACATAGGTGTTGAGGTCTCGGACACACGCACACACGCTAACTAACTAACAGGAAGCACCTTGTGGGGGAAATTCCAGGAGGGGCAAAGGGGTCCCAACCCTTCCGTCCTGGGAAAAAACTGCAAAATACTGTATGTATATCTATGTACACATCTAATTGAAAATGTACTGACCACCCTCTCCGCCAAATTAAAGACAGACAACGGAGCTCGTTCTCCAAGAGACTCAGACTCAGACTCTGTTGTCTCAAAGAATGCTACAGGAAATCTTTCCTGCCTCAAGCCAGACATCTGTTCAACTCCTCATCTGCATGTGACAGATAAAACTCACTTTCAATTCACTTATTTTTATAATTCTGTAAATAACGTGTATATAGTAGATTGTGTTCTTCCTGTTATATATAGTATGTATAGTATGTATGGTGTTGAGTGCCTGTACATTGCTGCTGCACACTCTATCTATCTATCTATCTATCTATCTATCTATCTATCTATCTATCTATCTATCTATCTATCTATCTATCTATCTATCTATCTATCTATCTATCTATCTATCTATCTATCTATCTATCTAATTGTAAACATGGTATGCCTTTGTGTTAATTATATATGCAGAAGATAAATTGTTATATTGTTAAAGATTGAAAACCACAAGTCACAAAACTCACAGTGGCTCCTCTCTTTTAAAATCAACTTTATTCAAATTCAACAATTCAATTACAACTTAACAGTTTAACAAAGCAAACAAAGACCATATGAATGTCAATAACATTATGACCACCTCAGAGAATGGACGTGGGCCTTCTCAGGGTGTCCTGTGGTGTCTGTCATCAGGATGTTGTTAGTGGGGGGTCTTTGGGTCCTATGGGTCGAGGGGAGGGGTCTCTGTAGATCGGCTTGTTCCAGCACATCCCACAGATACTTGATCAGTTTGGGATCTAGTGAATTTGGAGGCCAGGTCAACACCTTGTGCTGTTTTAAATATATATTTTTTTTAGTTGGTTCTAATGGTAATCCAAGAACACACACATACATATATATATGTGTAAAACAGATAAGAACCAAAATGAAGATGAAACCTAAGGAACACGAAGAAGCAAAATGACAAGGACAACCACAATCACAAAGTGGAACAGGGTAAACATATCAGTGCAAAACAGTGGTAATAGGACAGGGGAAAAAATGCAGACGACAGGGAATGGCAGCATCAGTCACAGGGAAAAAAACACAGAAAGTAACACTAGACAAAAAATACCACAGAAGAACTTTACAAAATAAAACAGGAAACACAAAGAACAGGTACACAGGAAATATTCATAACTCAGAACTACGACACCTGTCAGTGGTTTTCATGTTGTGGCTGCTTGGAGTATATGTACATACATACATACATGTATGAATGTAAATGCCTTCTGAAATAGAAATATAAACCGTGCAAGAGAGGTCTCAAGAGCAAGAGTCCCAAACATGTATCTGTGGAGTATCTTTGAAGGAGCTCCTCCAGCTGCCTGTGACAGCGATGCGGTCCTTCCAGATGTGCTGAATGATTTCTGCGCTCTGTTTGGGGCACAGAACGACAGCGAGACCGCACTTCCTACCAGCGATGAGGAACTTTGCCTCAACGCAGCTAATGTGAGGACCAGAAAACATGTCCACACACACACACACACATCTGGCAGATGCAACAAATTGAAATTCAAGTTATATATAATTCAGGTTTGCCCACTTCTCAGTTTCAAACGCTTAGCATGAGTCACAGGCTTTCTATCTCCAACCCAAATAAATGTCACGGCAAATAAGAGGAAACCCCAAAGTCAAATCCTAATCCCCATTTACAAATAGAGAAAATATAGATAAAAAAAATGTTCATACAACACAAAGTCTGTTCAGTTGTATTAAACTTAAAGTGGGTCTGCTGAAAAACAAAACAAAACAACAATCTGTCCACTAAAGTCAGAAATCCCTCAAAGCGGGATACTGGCGGTGGTGACATTACTGGACACGTGAATGTGTTCCAGATACACATTTCACAGTAACACGATTTCTGTTTTTAGAATGAAAAATTAAATGATCACTGCACAGGATTTCCCAGTGCTTATTATTCATGAGGTAATGAAAAGATCAGTCATTCTGGATTTGATTGGGGGAGCCAATCCAGTCTTCTAACTGTATGCAATTAAGGCATAATATTTTATGTATGTATTTATTCCAGTTTGTTTATCCTATGTTACTCACATTTTGAACTGAGCCTTTCCCCTCAGTTATATACAATGCCATACTTGTTTTGTTTTTTAAGAATGAATCTATGATGTGTTCCCCAGTGCCACCTGCTGGTCATTTCTGGTATAGGTTCAATGTAATTGTATAAAACAATTGAACACATTGGTCTTCACATGATAACCTATCAATTATCTTGTATGTGTAGTTGAAAAGAAAGTGCCAACAGTAACTGTCGCACATTGGTGTTCCTTCAGGTATAAGAGTATTGTCTGCTGCCCACTCTTAATATTCACTCATTTGAGTCAATATTTTTGCGTTAAGCAGAACGCGGATTTTAAAAAATATACAGTTTATTCATTAATGACTTATTTTTAAAGTTTTGATGGCAATCTGAAAAACAAATGATCACAGACATGTACAGGGATGTAATCTCTGTCACAGAGGCGCAGTTTCTCTTCTTCTCCTCTGCATTTACAGGGAGGTTTAATGACAATGTGGAATCCAGAAATTAAGCATCCCTGCCACACACGGTTCAACCAAAACATACCTGCTGCTGCTACACTCAAATGTCTAGTGACAACAATAAACTGGACACCAACACGTAGGGCAGACCTGCTGATGTCTGCAAGGAGACGCAGTGCTTCTTTGAAGTATTTAAGTCATCATCCATTACGGCCTCAGTGACCTTCTGTGACGAGATTTAACTTGTGCTTCGCTGGTTTGGTTACAGCCGTCATCGTAGTCAAAAGGTGTAAAGTCTTAATGGAGAACAACTTCAGTCAGGCTGGAACAATTGGAGGTTGTTTAGAGACTGTCTCATATCAGACGTCTGAAACCTTTCAGGCAACTTGTCCCGCGCAGGTGTTAAGGGAGCAGGTTTGCTAAGCTAAGGATAGTCAACAATCAACTCTCTAAGCCCAACTTCATTCAACACTGTTTCTAAACAAAAAATAACAATAAAAATTGCAAACTCAGTGAAATTAATTTACTTTGATTGGTTTACTCTGTCTTGCTGTTTGTGACCAACAGAGGGCAGGATACATTCCTCTACTAATTAGTTTTATTTGTAATTACATTTCATTACAGTCGAAGGTAAAATCATCAGAAAAGCTACTTATGTGCACTACCCGTCGATATCCTCTGGTATAGTTGGTCAGAGCTTCATCCTACAGCAAAATGATGACCCAAAACTTTAGTCCAAGCTGTACCAGAACTACCTCAGGATAAAAACAAGATGGAAAGCTTTGAAACATGGAGTGGACCATGGCCCAGTCTCTAGACTTTAACCTCATGGAGCTGGTTTGTGATGACCTGGACAGAAGAGTGAAAGTAAAGCACCCAACAACAGCTACACATTTCTCTGTAAAGTATTTGAATTCTGTTTTAGAAAGAAAAACTATCAAGTGTGTTCACATGTTAAATCAGCCACAGATGGTTACTTTTATGAGTCAAAAGTTTAGCATAAATTTTGGGTTACACATTGATTCCATGTTTTTATTGGTCTATGCTTTCATTTCAGAGTAAAACGAGACATTAAACTGCACACGTTTCACTAAAAAAAGAAAGTGAAAAAGAAATATAATCGCATACATCACATAAAAAAAAGAGGAGAAGAGCAAAAGGAGCACTACGGATGACTAAATATCTTGGCATTTGTTTTTTACGAGAGGAGATTGGGGCCACAGATTTGAAAAGGTATTTCACTTGGGTTGATAATGTCTGGATAATGTGGGAGGAAACTATTTAGTTTTTTTAAAGCGCTGTGCTACTCCCTGCCACCAGAGGGCAGACTCGACTGAGATTTTGGACAAAGGAGAGAAGCCTCTGGATGCTTTTGGACTGTGCCATGAGTACAAAACTGTAACCTATAAGGGAAAAAAAAAATTCTGTGTTTGTGAGCGTTATACTAGCATGTAAGGGATGCTTTACTTGTCTATCAGGATAGTTGTAGGAGTTTGTGAAGCAAAGGTAAACAAAACAGACTGAAGTGATTACAAGCAAAAGTAGACAGGTGAAGTCAGGCTACAGGGTTAGATATTCTCTTTTTCCCAGACATGTCCCTTGGTGAGACTTAAAAATGTGTCAAACTCAAACTCTGAAATGAAACTTGTCCGGGATTTTGTTCTACTAGAGTCTGAAGCATGTTTACATCAAATTTGAGGTGTGTTTCTCTACGTGTGCCCCCTGATGAATGGTCCTCTTTTGCACAAACTCAAATCCGGTTACCCTAGTTTAGTATGTTTTCATGTGAATAAGCAAAAGACACAGAAGACCAGTAAAGCACAAAATGACCTAAACCTGCTGCAGAGCTGTAGCAGATAGCAGCAAAGTAGGTGCAGGGAAGCTGGGAGAGGTCCGGTCTGAAGTGGCTGCAGTGTTTTTGTGTTTGTGTCAAAAACAGTTGTGCAAAAAAAGGAAAAAACATGAATGAAAGAAGGGCCTGTTACATAAAGTAAATGTTTACTCCACTTCAGTTGCACTAATCTGCTATGCCAATAGCAAATATGCATAAAGCAGGCCTGGGACAAGCAGCTGGAGTTACTAGACAGAGTGAACCTGCAGTGGACCAGCCATACACTCACAACAGAGTCAAAAGAAAGCAGCAGTGTCTGAGAAAGGCTAAACAGAGTGTACTCACATGCTAAGTTCAGGATGCTCTGACGTGATGGTTTTTTATTTTTTTTTATTTCTTTTTTGTTCGTGTTTGGGTAAAATGAAAGTTCTTCTCAGTTTTCACTTGCGAAATACGTGTCTTTTTGAATCGCTAAAACGTTCTGAGACGTGGGGAGCATTTCAGAGGTGTGAAAAAATGGTTAACTCCACAGCGAGGAAAATGTGTATATGAAAGGGAAACATATGCATCATCTGCATCTGAGTAATGCGCGTGAATGGGTGATAACGATCCAGAATTGGTTTCGAATACTGTCAGGTAATTATCCGTGCAACGTTAATGCTGACTTGTTTACCATTAACCGAATCTGTAAATACATAATTTTCCAGGAACACTGTGATTTCACCATGGAATGTGATTTAACAGTAGCAGTGTTGATTTGGTCTTATTCTTCAGAACAAAATGCTTATTCACTCTCATCGTTTTAGTCAATTTTTAATTATTACGTTTAGTCAAAATGTAAAAACAAAATAAATTTTGGCTGCTATTTTATACACCGATCAGCCACAACATTAAAACCACTGACAGGGGAAGTAAATAACATTGACCATACAATGTTCCTATGAGAAACTGTTGGACCTGGCATTCATTCACGTGAAAGTTACTTAGACACCACCCACCTAGACCAGACAAGGTACCCTCACCCCATAGCAATGGCACTCCTTGATGGCAGCAGCCATCCCCAGCAGGATGCAAACTGACACAGGAACGCACACAAAAACAGTTTAGGGAGTAACTCAAAAAACCTAAAAAACACCACAAAGTGTTGAAATGTCCTCCAAATTCACTAGATCCCAAACTGATCAAGAACCTGTGGGATGCACTGGAACAAACCTGATCCATAGAGGCCCCTCCCTTCAACCCATAGATGTCACGACCCGTCGGCCATGAGCTGGCTACTTTGTATGTGTGTGTGTGTGAGTGAGTGTAGTTTTGGATTTTCTTTTGTGCTTCCTTTTGTGTGCTTGGTGTGTTTTTGTTTTGGCTGTCCGTGTCTCACTCGCTCTAGGGGCTGCTGGTGGGTGTGGTTTGGGCAACTCCAGACGACACACCTGCTACTCATCTCACCTGCACTCCGGTTCCTCGTCACCTAATCAACTCCCCTATAAAAGACCAGTCCGACCTTCCAGTCCCCGTCGGATCGTCACATCAGCTCACCTTCACACCCTCTGCCTGAAACCAGATCCGCCTGCCAGCAAGCCCAGACCGAGACCCCTGGAGCTCCGATCCATGCGCTCGCCCAGACTCTTCAGCAACTCACGCCACGACTCATTTCTATGTTTTCAAATAAACTTACTGAAAATCACTTTAACTCCTCGTCTGCGTTTGAGTCCTGTCACCAGTCCTGACAATAGGACCCAAAGACCCCAACTAATAACTTCCTGTTACCAGACACCACAGGACACCCCGAGAAGACCCATGTCTATTCTCTGATGTTTATGAAGGTGGTCATAATGTTATGCCTAATCAGTGTATACATGTATATGATGTTGACAAGCTACAGTAAAGGCCCACGTCCTTCCTCTTATGAGTCAGAACTGTTTGGGACCACAAGGGAGGCCTACACTATATTAGGAAGGTGGTCATAATGTTGTACCAAACTGGTGTACTATGAAAGTGTCCGGGTGCTTCTGAAGGAAAATGAATCCAGATTTCAACTCAATCCCTCGTGTGATTTAAAAGCTGAGGACAATACTACAGGCACAAAGAAAACAAAACAGCAGGAGACAGCTGGGGGAAAGGTCTGGTGAAGTATCACGGAGGAGAAAAACCCATTCCATGGTGACGTCCACTGGTCACAAGCTTCAGTCAGGCATCGTAAAGGACAGTAGCTGTGTGCTCACGCACACTTGCCCATTTCTCAGCAGGATACAGCAGGCAACGTCTCATTTTAAAACCGTGGTCTATGATTCTTTTTCATGTTTCACAGCAGCTTTTACTGAGAAACCCAGCAAAAGACAGAATTAAGTTTTTATTTGACAGAACTGGACTGGAAAAACATAACAGTCTGAGAGTGTTTCCGACCGCTGACATCACAGCAATCAGTCACTCACGTCTTCAGTCATGAGTCCATGCAAGCACGTTTTGAGGAGGAAATAACAAATGGCTCAATGTACTAACTGATGGGGGGAGGCTCTCAGAACTTGTGAAACCTTTACGTTTTTGACATTCACACAGTTGGTTGATCTTTAATTTGAGCACAAAACAGGATCTATGCTAATTTCACACCCACGGGTCAGTGATACCGATTATGAAGATTACACACCAACTAGAATTATCCAGGAAAGAAAATGAGGTTTAACGGTTAATTTGATAATAATAATACACCCACAATGTGCAGCATTGTTTCTGCAGTTTTTTAAAATCTACCTCACAATAAAGATGTTCCAACGATGACAATAATACTGTTTGTGAAGACTCTCAGTCATCCAGCTCATCTAAATATAGAAAAACAAAGGCAACCGTTCTTGTTTGAGTTTTCTTGAAGACGTTTGGTCCGAGTGGCTTCTTCTGCTCTAAATGACTGGTGGTTGAGGTTTTCATTATGGACGTCTGCGCCCACCTGACACTCACATCACTAAGGGGTTAATAACTTGATACTCTCAGATATGGAGGATGTTGTCCTATTATTTTTTCCCCAGTGAAACTCTAATGATGACTCATTAACAGCTAGAAACTCAAGGTCTGAAGTGTTTGTTTTTTTTTGCCACCTCCCTTGCTCAGAGAGGTGGACGTCGGTGTCCTCAAAACAGCCTCCTGGTGTAAGTGGACTGCTGAGTCCTGGTTTGAAGAACTGGCTCTTTAGTCTTCAAGAAAACTCCCATGCCTTTGTTTTATGGATACGAACACAGTAAAATTACAGTAATTAAAGAATTCTTCTTTAATTGCAATCAAAGAAGAGCATGCTGCATTTTACAACATGATAAAACTAAAAATAAACACAAATTAATAAATGGAAACTTCCAGAAACAGAAAAACTTGACTGCGAAGAGCATTTAAAGGCCATTTTTGTTTCATTCACCAGAGCCATCAAATGCAAACTTATGCAGTGCATCATGCAAATGAGATTATAGCATCATAAATGTCCCATTACCACATATCAAAGTAAATTATCCTGTTCCAATTTGCCTATCCAGAAAATCTCATTCTTTCATCCACTCCTGTTTTAAAACCAACATCACACCTACACATGACTGCTAATTGTGAAATTAACTAGCCACTGCACAGTCTTGCATAGCGCTGGTAAAAAAAAAAACGTAGGGTGAGCCCCCGGACATAGTGGTAATATATACCGCGCTGGTTTAGAAGATGCGATACCTCAGCCTGCTCCGCTATAGGAACTCAAGGTTGGGTTTGTTTGTAAGAAACCTCAATACAGTTGAAGTGGGTGTTATGTTGTGCAAAGTGCAGACACATTATTTGCTTATCACACTGGCAGAGTTGCAGCAGAAAACATGCACACAAGCAGAAAACAGTGAAGTACTGACCTCAAAGAAGTGGGCGGCAGCACCTCAGTCGTTCATATTGGATGTGTGCAGGCCCTCTGCTGCTAAAGTGCTGAGTTGGCGCAAATATTTCTGTTTTGTTGTGTTGTATGCGGAGTGCTGCAAAGACTAAAACACCACATTTGCTCAGAATCTGGTTTTGCTGTAGTGTGTTTCATCACTGTGCAAAATGATGTGTATTGTAAAGCTTTGAAAATGCATTCAGTTTTTATGGGGGAGATTACATTTTAAATGGCTCAGTCTACACAAAATGACATTTAAAAAAAAAAGTGCATTCACAATTTTAATTCATTACTTTGCAGAAAACCCTCCAATAGTTGCACATCTGGATTAAACATACTCCAAATCATTGTTTGCAGCAGGTCAAGTCAAGTCCTCTAACTGGATGTCTGTCTGTTAACAGCCAAGTCTTCATGTCTCTCCAATTCTGTTGTAGGGAATTCGGTGTCTGGGCTTGTGTCTCGACCTTGTTTCAAATTAGCAATGTCCCGATTCCGACTGGCTCAGACGAGTGGCTGTAAGACAACATTTCAAACGTCAAACAACACGTACTCAACGTTAGTAGCATGTAGCCTCATGGTGGAGTCCCGGATCAAGCGGAGGCCAGCTCAGGGAAAATCTGGGTCAAACATTACCGTTGGTGGTCGATACCGTCTGCAGAAGGTCAATGAAAAGCACCTCCAAGGCGTGACACTGCCACCTGTGGTTAACCACAGATATGGCATTAGCTACGTGCTGAGTAGCAGATGGTGCTCACCAGGCAAACTGTTAAGAGTTCTACCCTAAGAGTTATCGAACAGGAAATCATTTTACTCTTTACTCACGCTCTTTCCCCCCAAGTTACATTAACCATCACAGAAGTCTTCACTTGTATCTTAGTTACAATTTAAATAAGCGACTGCGTCTACGGTGGGAGTTTTAGGTGATTTACTTGGGTAAAGCCCCGCTGATGCACTAAAACTGGACCGGGGCTGAAAGCTCAAGAGCCAAGCATTTCAAAAACCACAAAAACACGAGCGGAATAAGCAGATTTATTCAGGCTGAGAATTCAGCAACTTTTGACAACAGAACCACAGAGGCCTTTTAGACACATTTTAGAAGACACACTGCCCACAATGACACAAAAAGTATTTTCTGTTGCTCATGTCAGAGGTCTCACATTCACGAACAAAGAACATTTACGCACAGAAAAATTAAGTTTAGGGCTGTGACATTCACAATCTGTTTAATGTACTGTGTGCATTTCAAGAGGAAGCGCTCGGTAACCAACAAGTTTCTCGGAGCAGAAAAGAACGGTCAGTTTGTGTTTGGCAGCTGTCATTGTAGCCGCTTATTTCAAAGACCACAGGCAAGCAGCGTCTGAGTGAATGTCACCCTGCTGCTTGTGTTCCACTGACACCTGGGTAAGTCTAACCTCCAGTACACATAACTAACCCGCAGCAATACATGAGAACTACATCAGTACTGTTTGACACATCTTTGAAAAACATCAACAAGCACCTGTAAAAAGAGAACTTAAGAAATCATGCGGTGGGAGGGTGTAAATGCAGTGAGATAGTGTCAAATAGTTGGTTGTTGATATGAATATACAGTACCGTTGAGCTGACAGACAGCTGATCTGCAACTACACATAGCAAATAATGTAATGTAATGTAATGTAATATAATGTAATCTAATCTAATCAAGTTTCTATTTCACACACACACACACACACACACACACACACACACACACACACACACACACACACACATGGTGGCTTATTCATCTCTTAGTTTTTGTTTGTACAGTGACAAAAGAAAGTGTAAAACTTTGACCTACAGCACAGAAGAGTTACACACATTAGACTTTTGTACATTTCTGGACAACAAAGTATTAAACTTATAGTTTACTATTAAACACCAATTAATACTATTAAATTAATCTGTTTTGTTTTGTTTTTTGTTTGTGTTTGTAAAAACATGTCATATCTCATATATTTCAGCTGTTAGGCTTTTAAGGGCAACACAAGACACAGGACAAAAAACAAAATAAATACAGTAACATTGTGTGTTCTGGCTTGTGGTTTGCCACAGCAGCTGTCTCCATTTCAGTCTCACGACCACCACAAAGATACGTGCCCACTCGCAACTCATGCTCAACTCTTCCCCTGCAAACATGTTTGCTTGTGATATGTTTCGAGAAGCTTACAGCGTGACAGGGTTATTGAAAAACAAAGCTAAAAAGAAGGCGACTGGACCTGCTGGAGCTTTGTTGAAGACCACCCCCTCCAAGTGGCTTCTTCAGTTCCCAATAGCTGAGAGTTTAGGTTGCCAGCTGCTTTTGTTTAAGCTTTAGGTTTGAAAAAAAAACACAAAAAAACAAAAAAAACATGACCTGGTGACCTAAGAATCATCACAAGATCTCGGAAAGGTTTCTGAAACTGTACAATTGTAGAATTTGTTTCGCTTACAAGAAATATATTTTTAGGTTATATACACAAGTCAAATCTTGACTCACACCAAGAAAGTAAGACGAGTAGGTTTATATTTAGTCACATTTTTCTCTTTTCTGTGACATAGCTGACAGCAGCGTACTCTGTGTCACTGGGATTTAACTCCACCACTGGTGCTGGAGGTCTTTTGGGGAAGTCCAGGATGCTGTAGACCAGTGGGGGTGCAGGCACGTGGCTGGACTCCTCGATTGTTTCCTGTTAAGATGATCGAATGGGTCAAGTTGAAGAATTTCTGGAGTTGCTTTTTCAGTTCAGTCACACATTCTGTACAATATTAAATGTCCTTACCTGCACTGTGGAGTTTGAACCCTGTTGTGGTGGTTGTTTGTCTGTATAAGAAGCAAAATAGTTCAGTAGTTCAATAGTAATAATAGGTCAGCACAAATGAATTTCAGTTATGCATTGACATATTAACCAAAATAAACTCATTCACCACAACAGTACAACATCTGAGTCATTTATACTGTTCTAGTGTTCCCACTGAAGGGTAAATGTTATAAACCCACAAATCCTGACATTTAACTCATGAATCTGAAGAATGAATCAAGAAGTGATCGTCTACAGTGATAAAGACCTCTCTGTTCTAAAAAAAAAAAAAAAAAAACACTTTAGCCTTTATTAGCTCCTTGACGTTATGGTGAAAACATTACTATTTAAATTCAGTCACTTCTGATAACTTCTGATAAGCACATGGAACGCTACTAGCCACAGTAGCTGGACAAAGTTCACAGCTAGCTTTTTAGCATTTAGCAGACTAAACCGTAATGAAAACATTTGAATTATTCTCAAAGCAAAGATTTTGCGTACAGATTAATCAAAAGAAAGGCGTGGGGATTTCAGATAGAGTACAGCTCTCCCTATGCAGATAATTTTCCATACTTAATGATAATCTAGGCTAATTGTGTGGTAATTAGCCTAGATTAGCATCAAGTATGGAAATGGAGGAGAACAGGAGGAGCTGTATTCTGGTTGAAAACCCCATGCAATACACCGAAATCTCATCACTAAATTTCTCCAGCGCTGTTCACATATTGTCATTCTTGGCTAAAATCAAAATACCACACCAGGGCAGTCCATAGCAGCGCAAAAACCCCGTCTTGAATTACACACATGTTTAAGCCTGTTTTTCTCTACTTGAAATACTTTATCTTGAAGTAAAGTGGGTATTTTATTTTTTTTTGTTGGAATTTTACTTTTAGGTTTCATACAACAACGCACCACTTAGACTTAACCATAACCATAAGTTTAAAGGAAACAGCATTCTTTATCATCTTAAGCTAGCTGCAGAATCTCTCAGTTTGCTGAGCAACACGTAGTCCTGGACAACGATTGGACCAGGTAGCGTGACATGACGCAGAAGCGCACAGTCAGCAAAAGCTTGCATTCGTATACCAGTACGGGAAATGATCAACGGTGGTTTCTGAGGTCACGGGGGCTGGCAAATATTTAGATATGGCAGCGTTCCTACTCAAAGTAGGCCAGAGGGGGTTTGCCTCCGAAGTGAAAGTGCACTCAAAATAGTTGAACAAATAATGCAAGTGATGTTTTTCCACCCATCACTCCATGATAGTAGGCAACTACATTTGCATGCACAGAAGGAGGACTTCTTTTCAAAAGATGTGAATCATCACATGTATCAAAAGGATGTGAAACTGCAATCTGGTTTGCATTTTTGAGCATCTCACCACACAACTGCAAATTTTTTCCACAGAACAATTTTCTTCTCACTCGTGACTTTGTGCGCTTGAAAAGAAAAATAAATAAATAATGTAAAAAAAAAAAAAAAAAAGACTATAGCCCAAAAAGACAACTTTACACTGGATTGTTCTTGTATTAATATGTATAAGAAATTGAATTAATGCTTCCCAACATGTCAGGTCATTCATTAATATATATTTTAGAAATGAATTCATCTCACACCACCACTACACCCTGAAAATTAGCCTCAAATACTGTATGACACGAGACCAGAGGTCTGGTTAAGTAGCGTTATGAGTCTATCAGATACAGAGATATATTGTTGTAGACGATAAATTCCCTTACCTTTGCTTTTGATCAGGCAGTAGATCAAGAATGGAAGCACCGCAGCACAAAGAACCAGTGGCGAAACCACAAGGACAGTGATGATGTGGAAGGAACTGTAATTTCCACTGTTTTGAGTTGTTGCTGGGGTAGTCGTTGGAGGAACTGTAGGAGTTAAAAGAAGATTATGAAAATATTTATGGCAGAGAAAAAAAAACCTCATCAAAGACACTGAATTGATGGGGATCCCAGTGGAAACAGAGGCGTCTGACTACTTTGTTCTTGTACAACTGCAAAAGAAACTGAACTTTTAACTTGTATTCATACTAAAAACATTGTGGTGTTAAACAGACACAAATAATCAACACAGAATTGTCAATAACTTAGTCAATTCTGATTTGAAAGCTCCTTCTCTACTAAAGATAGCAAAGCGGTCCCAAAGATATGTTTCACTATCAGGTTTGCACCTAATCATCTATTAAGGAATTATTAGAGGATTGTAACGCCTCATTGTTGTGAGTTTTTTTTTTGGCAAACTGTGCAAATCACTTTGGTGACTGCTGATTTTTAGCCTATTTTCTTTATGATGTCAAAGCTTAATTTGTGTTTTGTGTATATCCTGGAAATGGTTGGCATACTATATATCAGCATATATAGCAGCATGCTTGCACTGTTAGCAGTTAGCCAACTTAAGTAGCCTGTACACAGTTGTAGACACTTGTTAGCAAATGTTTCAGCAAGTCTTTTCTTCCTAGTTTTTATATTTCATTAGCCAAATCATTTTTTGACTTACTGTTACAATATCAATACAAATACCAATGTGCTTGCTAAAAATAGTTTTTTTCCCCCCCGAAAACATTCAAATATGACTGTTATGCTAATGATTTATAAAAGGAGTTCTCTCCGTTTTGTTGGCTTTTATTACTTTTTGTGCTTATATGACACTTTGGCTGCAGCAAACCAGTGAGCCTGCACCTTCACACAGCATGTATTTTTTTCTAAAGACATCCATTTTGTTTTTCTTAAAAACAACAAACATTCATACTGCCAATCTTAAATAGCAATGTCACCCTATGTAACAATGTGACTAACTGGCTAATTAACAACAGTCAAATCTCCATGATGCTGAGCAATCCCCTACAGTATAACATTTCTCAAATGAAATCTATAAATAGCCTCGTGCCACTGAACTGAAACATGTTGGGAATGGCCTGTGAAGTCATTTTAGGACTCGAAAAGGAGACAAGCAACACAAGCCTACTCTCTCCGTTCACACACAGGAAGTGAAGATGGTGGGTGATGAGTAACTAACTGTGCAAGCTGGAGTGAGTGAGTAAAAGGTTGGGTAAATAAAATTAATTCTTCTATTGCTTCACACTCACAGGTGAAGATTAGTGTCATTAACTACATGTGTCGCCTATAATAGCAATAACAATAATAATAATAATAATAATAATAATAATAATAATAATAATAATAATAAAATCTGATCTTACCTGTGGTGGTTCTATTCTCTGTGCGAACGATGAGCTCCAAAATATGACTTTTTCTTACACCACTTTCTTCGGGCAGAATAAAAGTGGCCCAGTAAATGTTACTGTGATTTTGATTGAGATTTGAGATGTGGTAAACTACAGAAGAATTGCTCTCGTGAATGTCAAAGCAGGATTTGCAGCTGCTGTCATCACCTATCTTTGTTTCACCTTTTGTGTAAATTGAAAAGAATTTGCCATCTTTGAGGCTGTTGTTAAATGTAAATGAAAGGGAGATGTTGCTGCCGAGGGCCCCGATGACCACCGCATGACTGGGGCCTGTATGGAGACAAAATCAAGACACAGTAAAAACTCAATGCACCGTATTGTGTAATACAAGCGATTTAGACGTGATAATGACTGTCACACTTTAATTTTACCTTTACTTTTACACTAGAGTAAATATAATGTGCAGTACTTCTACTTCAACTATCTAAGTCACAGCTCCAGGAGAATATATATAGCTCTCTGACTTGTGAAAGCTAGGATAGCATCTGCACAAGCAAAGGCTAAGGCAAAGGCTAGATCTGATGTTCTTTTTAACCTAGCTGTCACATGTAGCCGAAAATCCACATTCATGAACAACATCATGGCAAATCAGTGGTATCTCACATGTTTCAAAAAGGTACTCTACTAGATAAATCCAGTCACAATGGACATTAACAACTTAGCTAATCTCTTGATAAAGCTCACGTAGCTAGTATTAGCTTAGCCATGTCATCTTAATGTCACCTTTGACTTTTAGAGGAAATATCTGATTTGGTACTACGGCACATGTTTTAAATAACGTAAAATGATGATAAAATGCAGTAAACATGGTAACTGTAATAATTTAGTCATGCAAGGTTAACTCGTAGCTCACATTGTTCCTAATAAATGTGGCGTAATTCACACAAAATAAATGGAAGAAATCCGAACATTAACTTATTATTAATAATCTTCATAAAATCCCCTTTAACATAAATTTTTCTAGATAATTGATAGTTCAATCACAAATTCTCAGCTTCATTGTTTACCGCACAGTCAGAGTATGTGTCTCTTTTTACTTTAACTGTCTGCACATGCTGAGGCTACACAGTGTGTCAGTGAGCTTTAATGTGACTGTGCTCTTGACATCTTGAGCATACAGCTTTATGCAAACGATGTGATGCTTTACATACGTCTGTGTACGCTTAACATAATGCTTTTATACGGATGTAAGATTCATTTAGTGACAAAACAAAACCCGACACCTCAGCCGACCTGTGAAAACATCGTCTCAGAAACATAGTTATTGAGAAATAAAGCCGTGTTACCATCTGAAGCTCTTTCTTTTAATTCAAGCACGAGTAATTAAAATGAAACTGATGTGTCATCAGAGTGCTGTAAAAACAGATTTAAAAATATTTGTAATGAAACTCAGCAAAACAGTTGTGTCAAGAAGTAGTTAACCACCAACTTCTAGCAGGTGAAAACCCACAAAACCTCTCAAAGTAAAACATGGGTTATGGCGAAGACAGCTTACCGTTAAGCACCATGTTGGCTGTGATGATCAGAACCAGCCCAAGAGGCTTTGTAACGATGTTGTCAACCATGTTAGAAGAGTTGCTCTCAGGCCTAACGCAACGGCCCACGTGTCTTTGACCTTATTCTTTCTTTCAACTGTCTTGATATGTTGAGTTTCTAGTTTTGACCTTCTAGCCAAGAAGCAGCCTGCGTGTCTGACGGGAGGAAACTACATGCAGGAACTTGCATGAGCTCCGATTTATCTACCTACAGCATCATAAGCACCTCCTGTAACGAAAGACTTCAAAGGAGTTCATGGACATGTGGTGTAGATTGTGAGGCACTCAGCTGAGGAGGCTGTCTCTCACAAAGTGTGTGCAAAGTCAGGAAGAGCAAGTAGTTGGTATCAGATTCTGAGGAAAAATGTACAAAACATTTCAAAATGAAAACAAAGCTCTCCTGCAAACAGAAAACCCGATTTGCCTTTAGAATCAGAATCAGAATTACTTTATTGATGGGAAATTACTTTTCATTACAGGTTACAGGTTTAATACATGTTTTTAAGCTAAACTAATAACTTTAGCTCTGTGAAGGTTCTCAGTCAAACTACTCGGATGAGTGGTGAAACGTCTTCAAGAAATTCTACAAGTTTTCTACAAAATTCTACATTTTCCATGTATTTCCATGTAAACATGACTGTTTTTACTTCTGTCAGCCGAAGAGATACGGATCTCTGCTTACACCTTCTTTTGCAAAAGATAATACACAGACGTTACTGTTTTTTAACTGAATTGATATGATCGATGTCACTATCTATAGTCAGCGTTGTCATTTTTTCCAGTCACTCTTTAATTTTTCATTGGCCGCGGGACATTTTCTATATGAGACAAATACCTCAAGCCAGCTGATTTGCGAACTGACAATCTAATTTGCAAATGTCAAATTTATAAACGGTAAAGAATGACCTGGTATAGATGGTTGGGTGGAATGTTTCTACAACTCAAAAAGAGATGGGACACAGTTTACTATGAGCGGATGGAAATAAAGCTCTGAGAGCTTTAAACAGTGGTTTTTGTGGGTTGTTTTTTTTTTCAGACAACCGGCTTGCTTCCTTCCAGAATGGGTAGCTACACATCCTGAAACCTCATTCTGAATGCAGGTGCTCCATAGGGTTCAGCGCTCAGCCACCCTCAGCTCCTTTACACAGGTCGACACCCCCGCTCACTTCTATAAGGTTGCCCAGGATACAAGTTGAACTCATATTTGACAATGTGGGGTCACACTACAGAGATTAGGTCCGACGTCTGATCCAGTGGTGTTTAGACAGTTAATTTTCCCTAAATGCCGTAAAAAATAAAACAAAACAAACAAACAAACAAAACACCAAAAAAAAAAAAAAAATGGATATCCTTGTGGATTTTAAGAAGTCGACACCTCTCATTCGGTGAAGAAAGTTCAATGGAGGCTATTCTTGCAGAAAGCTCAAACTGGCTAAACTACAGAAGCACCACCGAAAGTGTCCTGTGTCACTGTACCACAGGAAACAGGAAGCATTTGACCCAGGTGGTAGACACAGCTGAATAGGCTGTGTAAGCTAGCTAGCAGCATTAGAAAACGACCCGACCCACCCAGGTGGGCAACAATCTGCTTGAACCGTTGCCATCTGGGAAAGGATCCAGGCCCTTCAGAACACAAACTAACAGACTGGAAAACAACTTCTTCTCTCTAACCCACATGTGAAGTTAAACCTATGTATTAACTCTTGTATTTTTACTACGGCCCGTTTCCTTCTTCTTCTTTTTGGTCTACAGACTTTCCCACATCACAGACAACTAACTAAAATGAATAGCTTAAAATTTGATACAGAAACGTTTTCAAACTGGAAAGTATATTTTCACATAAATGCTAAGCTAATTTCTATGCTAATGGATAACGTGTATGCGGAAGAATCTACCCCAGACACAATATACACACAAACATAGAAACACACTAACCACCTCAAAGGAAGATGGGGGCTTTGAAGTCACAATCTGATGCCTTTAAGATAAAATAATGTTAACTGCAATGGGGGATGCTGAAGGTTGGAAATGCGGTTTTGGTGGTTGGTGGAGTTGGTCAATTCCTTGCAGCTCCTGCTCTCAATTTTCACACCTTTTCACCACAGAGTGGCAGAAGAGGCCCCCGTGGCTCGTGCTGAAGGCTGTAATGACTCAACTCCGGGGGTCTCAACCTTTTCAATAGTATAATGCACCTTCTCTCAGTCAAAGCCAATCATGGATCACTGCAGCTGTTGGACAAATCTCTGAGCGGCTGAGTGCTTATATAGCTTTCCTATTAAAGTAACAAACAGTACTTTTGCTCGTCAGTAACTCAGGAAAATAAAGTATTCTTTGTTACAGTCTTGTTTTTTGTAGGTGGTACAAGAGTAATTCTTTGGTATTATGTGTCATGGGTTAGATTTTCTCATACTGGAATGATAAAGACTGTAGCTTTTATTCATCTTTCTTTTCTTTGACCATACTGAGACACTTTTTTTCTTAACAAAAACTCAGTTCTTTTGGTTCATCTCATATCAACAATCAGACATAACATTATGACCATTATTGTGTCTCCAAAACAGCTCTAATCTCATCAGAGAATAGACACAAGTCTTCTGAGGGTGTTCTGCAGTATGTGATAACAGGATGTTGTTAGTTGTTGTCTTTGGGTCCTATGGGTTGAGGGGAGGGGCCTCTGTGGATCAGCCTTGTTTCAGAGCATCCCACAGAGGCTTGTTCAGTTTGGGATTTATTGAATTTGGAGGCCAGCCACGCCCTTGTGCTGTTTTCCATGTTTTTGTGAGTTGTTCCTAAACTGTGTGTTAGTATCTGTGTCAGGCTGCTCCCTGCTGGGGATGGCTGCTGCCATCAAGGAGTGTCATTGCTACGGTGTGGGGGTGTCTGGTCTGGTTTAAGCGGGTGGTACATGTCTAATTAACATCCACGCAATGGCCAGGTCCTAAAGTTTCCCAGCACAAAACTGCATTGTCACAATTTGGTCAATGTTGTTTACTTCTCCTGCCTGTGGTTTCAAAGCTGTGGCTGATCGGTGGAAAAAAGTGTATAGCTGAGAAAACAAACCAACAGGTTCCTGTCATTACATGTATTTCTACGCCCTCTTGTGGACTGAATAGTAACATGAAAATGACTTCTATACATATGATCACACGCCTTTTCCCCTCTCTCATTCTCAAACAGAAACATGTAGATGTGCATTCAGACACAGACTGAGAGCAATTGCTCACTTTCCCAGTTGCATTACAGCCAACTGCTGCTTTTCGAATAACTTATCAGTGTCAACTCTTAAACCACTGTATGTCCTTTTGTTGCATTGGTTTACATTTATCAGAATCAAATACTTCATAAATCCTTCGAGGAAATAGTTTTGTTGCTGTTGCTCCCGTAAAGAGAAGAGTCAGCTTCTCCTCGGCCTCTTTGATCTTTGACAGTTTTTGGGAGAATGGAGTCCACACCAAGTCCAGCTTTGGTGGTGACTGGTTGTCTCTTAACCACAGCAGGATTTGAGGTGAACCAGGTTATGGTCTGATATCATGCAACTTTGTGTTACACTACTTGAGTTTAATTATTGTGACTGCCCCAATTCAAGCAGTTCATTCAGCCAGATAACTGTCCTTGTATCTGCATGAAGCACACAGCAGAGCAGGTTTCAGTGGCATTGTAATATAATCAGCGAAGAAATGAATCAAGGCCTCAGTGTGGCTCAGCTGAAGGCTGCAGCCATTATCAGGTTGTCAGGGGAAGCATCTTCAGTTCACAGTGTGTGTGTATATCTGGCATAGCTGAGACATTTTCTCACTCGGAAGCCTTCCTTTTTGTGTTGCGTAGTGCGTTTCGTTGCAATTAGAGCTGAGTGATGATGTGTGCTCAGGATGTTATTATCCTTTGATCGACATCAACATAAATCTGCATACTGTTAACTCATGAATCGTCTGATGTGGCCATTTGTTTTCCAGCTACAGTTAAGTAGCCCCTGTTATTTTAATTTTTTCTCCACCCATGCAGAATTTTAGACTAAAAAAACGATGCCTCATCTCACCTTTCTTAGATTTGGGTGTGCATACATCCCAACCTGAGCCCTCTCTCTCTTGTTACTAACGCCTTCGGTATCCGTGGGTGAGATTTTTGATGTGAGTGAGACTCAATTTGCAAGCCGCACAAAGCGTCTACGCTGAGTCTCCGTGGATTTATGTGTCAAGACGCCTCTTTCCGCCTTAATTTACTATAATACAAAGGCAATAACCACGTCACTCCCCAGTGCATTGATGACACATCTACGGCAATTCTTGGATGGTTCATCAGAGCAGACAAAACAAAACATGATGTAATGTCCAAAATCGTCGGACTTGGCTGCCATTTGCTGAGGAACAACAACGCATTTAGCTGAGCTTCATCTCACACGGCAGAGATGGGAGGAAGGATGCAGACTGATGGGAAGAGAAGAGCAGGAAAGCCCTTATCGCCATGGAAACTGAGAAAACGACTCAGCTATTAAATGCTGCTTTAACAAAACAATTACCAAGCAGTCGGGAATGGAAACCCCCACCGCAGCCACTATACACCACCTGCCACACACTAACCTCCAAGCGCGCACACACACACACAAACACACACACACACAAACAAACAAACATACCCACCCTCACACGTGCATGTACTCTTTCTCTGCTCTTTTGGTTCAGCAGTCAGCTCTGGTATGGTAATTTTCACATGTCTCCACAGAGCCTCAACATTCACCCTTGTGAGTTGTGACTTGTAATATTCCCGCGCTACCTTTATGATTCCAGAGGAATCGGGGGGAAACTACAAAATGAATGGTTGGCTGGTGATGTCAAGGAGCAGCTCATTGTCTAACTGTCCAAGCTCTCACCTTTCCGTAACTGTCATTTTCAGCAGCAGGAGGCAGCTGTGTTCAAATGAAAACTCTCACTGAATACTACTCGACGTACACCAGTCTGGAGTATTCGAGGCGTAAAGAGTCAAATATTTCCCTTTGTTGGTTGAGACTTTTCATCGACTTCACTTCAGCTTTTAAAACCGTCATCCCAGGAAAGCTGGCACTGAAGCTTTGTGACCCGGGACTGTCTGCTTCTACGCGTCTCTGGATCAGGAACATCAAGTTTGCTGTTGACACCACCGTGGTGGGTCTCAGCAAAATGAGACATCTAATTCCTGTTCTGTGAACACTGCACGCCTGGTGAAGAAGGCCCAACAGAAGCTCTGAAGATTACTCACAAACTTGTCTCAGTGTGACAGCGTGATATGGGAGCTGCACGGCACAGGACACGAAAGACTTAGCTCGTGCGTTAAGAACTGCACGGGGGATTGTGGGGGTTCCTGCCCCAGATTTGGACTCTACGCTATGAGTCTACGCTGACTGGGTTCGAAAGAGGGCCAGCAGGATCGCTGCAGATCCTACCCACCCAGGCCATGGACTGTTTGTACCCCTCCCCTCACAGAGGAGCCAGAAACATCAGAAGCACAACCAGCAAATCTAAAGCTGTGATATCAATCACCCCTTTGCGTATACACACGCCATACTGAGTTATTTATATTTGTACTAGCTAAACTCAGCCAAAATTTCGTCATGTACACACACAGTTTCGATAAATGAGTCTTGAATGTTGAATCACATTCATCATGACCAATAACAAGCGAAACACCTTAAGGGCAGTTAAAGTAACACAGTAATCAGGCAGCACAGCTCAATCCAACAAGTGCTGTGTCATGTCAATCACACATTAAAAGATGGGGAGCACATCGTTTCTGTACTTGGGTCGAGCTAATGTCCTAGCAACCAGTCAAACCATCAGCCGCTCCTTAGCAACCTGGAAGACACTGGTATCATCGCAGCAGTCCCCGGTTACCAATGGAGACGCAGGCATTCCTAGAAACCTAGAAGCTGTGGTGCAAACAGTGACAAATGTACCCCAACCTTCCTAGGAAACACGCAGGCGCAAGCAGCTCGCAGATCGGATGCTCACGGACCACTCGCCAACGTGCACGCATACTCCCTCGCATATAAACACTGTCCCGCATGTCGGAGAAAACCTCCGGTCCACACGTGCGCACGGGCCAGGGGAGTCGCACAATCACACACAGACGATATGCGCACAGCGTCCCCGCGCACGCAAAAATTCGTTTCTTTGTGTGGAAATCCACTTGGTGCTAAAGGTTTCCTCGTCGCAGACAGGTAATGAATTAGACTTGCTGGGCAGCGTGTCCACACTTGCGCGGACGCACAAACACACGAGCGAACCACGTCTTGCGCGTGGCAGGCAGCCGTCACGCTTTTCAGCGGAGGTATTCCCCGGCCTCATCACGACCAAGCAGCCTGCCACTACTTGTGCTCTCTTATTTGTTTTCACGGCTTACTCGGCAGAGTTATCGCATCTATAGCTCAAGCCACGGCTCCTGATAAGTTTTATTGTGGCGTTTTTTTTTTTACGCAGATAAACAACTAGAAATAAAAAATAATAATCATTAAAAAAAAACACGTGACACCCTACTGATCAAAAATGCTCTTGTTTTATGAAAAAGAAAAGAAAAAAAAGAGAAAACAGATGGGTTTGCAAGTCAATCGTAATAATCAACTTATCCCCGATCCTCACCCAGGCTTTCCTGCCTGGCCGTCAACCCCCCCACCCCTGCCAACACATCTTCTACTAACTCCCCCCTTTCCCATTCCCTCCCCTCTTTCCAACCAGTCACATGGAGGATAGCGGTGACCCGTCGCTCCCTCGGTTTTGTAGCAGTCGCTCTCCGGTGCGCCTCGCAGACGGACCAGAGGCGAAACGCGCAACCCCTTCCCTTACGAGGCGCTTCACTTGCTTTAATTACAACTGCGTTTCATTATCTCCGTTCCCACGGAAAAACCTCTCTCCCGGAATCCGCCGGTGAACGACTGTCAGTGGAAAGGGTTATTTTTAGTCACCCGCAGCAGCGATGAGTCGCTGGAAGCCGGCTTCAATACCGAGCGGTGCCGCGCTGTGGTAAAACTGGGTGTTCAGCGAGAATGAAGTCTCGACGAGATAAACTGAAGATCCCCTCTCTGACTTTGGAGTAAGTTCTGCTTTTTTTTAATTTTTATTTTCATAATCTGGCGTAGCTGTAAAACAGCGGCTGTGAAACTGGTGCATTTTTTTAAAGTTGCATTTAGAGTGAAATGATGGCATTTATGCGCTTGTGTAGTGTTGAAGGAGCTCCAGCGTCAACACTTTAGACTTTCCTTCTCTTTTTTTCCCCCGACAAGGTGGCTGTAGTTCAACCACATATATCTGCAGACGCTGAAAACGTGACACTTAAAAAGCCCATCTGAGCCTGAAAGACATGCAAATAATCCGTCATGTTTTCTCCCAGGGGGTGAAGTCTCTGTCTAGTTCCAGCCTGTGTTTTGAAGACGGGGTTGCTCTCAAGAGAGAAGTAACAGGTGTCTGTTCGGTAGCCAACATTTCTTATGAAATATATTGGCATTCTCGCTGCTATCAGGGAGACCCAGGAGCAGAAGTGGCAGCTTTCCTGTCTACCTATTAATCTTTAAACTTGACACAGAGAAATCCAGCCTTCCAGCCTTGAACTGGAGCACTGTTTGCACAATTAGTGTCTGGTTAAACTCGTAAAACCAAATTACGGAAACAATGGGGAACTTGTGAAGATGGTGAGGTTGTATTATCATTTCTCAAGTTTTGGGCTGTTCGCTTATCAGAGATGTTACATGGCTTTTACTTTCATGAAGGCAAATGTTTCAGCTTAGTTTCAGATGTACAGCCTCGGTGTGAAGTTGTGATTTTGCTTTTATTTACAGTTTATTTTTTTTGTAAAATCTCACATGAAATCCAATTAGGAGAGCACATATTGATATTCTCTAATTATCGTGTGATGCCTGTCTCAGTCTATCTTGTATCCACCCAGCCTTCTTTTAAATTTATTTATTTATTTTTATATGGATAGAGTTGGGGAGGGAGGGTTGCTGCTGCCCACTAGATGCAGATCCATAAGGCGTAGGAGCTCCCTGCTCACATCCTCACGCTCTGATCCATCTATCTGCCTCCTCCCCTGACCATCTCATCGGAGCGTGCGCTGTTTCCATTTCATTTTCATTTTTAGGCACTGGCTCGCTCCTGTTCCCGCGCGGAGGTACAGAGGAGGGCTTGGCGAATGGGTGGGGGTTCAGTGCCTTCATGGTGGCTGGATGGAAGCATCCGGCGAAACACACACTGAACCAAATCACTACCAGTATTTCACAAGTGAAAAGTGTGGGTTGACACATTTATGTGCACTCTGACTCATGTGTTGGAGAGATGCACGCCAAGCAAATACTGCTCTCTAGAAATATTTGCCTGTGTATGCCCCCTCTGAACATGCATCGTAAGGATTTTATCCATTTTTCATTCTTATTGACAGTTTAAATCTTATAGGCTGCAAGTGAGAACAGTATGAATATAGTATGTTTGAATTTACTATTCTGAGCACTAAATTTGCTTTTGCAGAAAAGGCCGTCCATACATATATGTATACGTGTGTGTATATATAGATATGTGTGTCTGTGTGTGTGTGTGTGTGTGTGTGTGTGTGTGTGTGTGTGTAAAATTCACTCACTTAAGCACCACTGAGGGCTCTGATTTCCGAGTCTAAGTAGAAATTGTTTCAAAATTAAATAAAATGTCTTGCATGTGCTATATAATTATGAGTCAACACTACAGAATGCGGCGTCTTTGTGCGCGGAGTTGTTGTTCCTGCTATGCTCCCACCATTACTATGACAACACGTTCATTAGTGCTGTGGTAGCCAGCGCTGTGTTTAGCACTGACAAGCTTCTGCAGCACTGAGAAAATAGCAGCTTTTTGTGGAGCTCGTAAGGCAGGGCTTGCATCAGAGCAGGGAAATCAATAGACAAAAGTCTTCTGCGCTGGGTCAGCATCAGTGACATGTAGCCCTAACGGTTGGCTGAGCGTGATGAGTTTGCATATTTTGATGCAAAAAATGTGCATTAAAGTGTGAAACTGTGGATTGCATCTATTTAAATTAGCTTTATTTGAGGATTTTGCGCGTTGGATCATAAGAACCCGTGTTGTTCTCGAGGACTGCAGGAACCGTCCGACACTCTTTAACACGGGTTGCGTTACATGTTCCCTTAATGTGTGTTGACATGCAGCTGCTGACTTCCTGTTGTGTAAGAGCTCAAATGAGATTACAAGCTGCCAAATCAGATGCATCCAGTGATGCATGCTGTAACAAACAATGCGAAAAGACGGGGCACCAGCCCGGCAGGCTGCACGTCAGGCCTCGAACCCCGACCAAAGCTCCCGATGCTGACGGATGACAGACGCTTTCGTGTCAAGTTGCTGAGTCAGCGCACTAATCCATGCGACCATGTCTTGCCTTACAGTTTATCACCCACATGCCAGAGCCCCACCCTCCTGAGCCCATGCAGCCCCTGCAGCCCCTGCAGCCCTTTACAAACCCTTCATCCCTGGAGGTAAGACAGCCAGGTCACACACAGACTCTTTCTGTGGACTCTGTGTCGCAGGCTTCAAATGTTGTTCCCGAGTCTCTCATATTTTTCTCCTGCATGTTTTCGAACACTGTTTAGTCTTTTTGGAAAAGGAAAATGTACAATCACGACACATTCATGCCTTTGGTCAGAGCCAAAGATTTATTTTTTTTATTAAGTAAGCAAGTAAGATGCCACATCATTTGCAATATCCTAAAGATGCATTACTCAGAAAAAATACAGCTTTTGTTAGCGTTGTGTCAATTATTTGCCTCTGTAATAAAAGGCAGCATAAAACAGTGGCACTACAACCCCTTTAGTGGCTGCTATCATGTCACAAAGCACTTGTTGTCTGTATTCGAAGGAGCAGATTCATGTCTGGACTTAATCCACTGATTGATCAACAAAGAGTCTCCAGAACCTCTAATACTGTAATCAAGCTTTTGTTAATTATTTGAGGATGTGCTTTAAATATTCACTGAAGAAAGGTGTGACATAGATATATCAAATTGTTATAAATTGGATTTGTACGACAATAGAAATCAAATAGAACCAAAGGAAAAAGCTGTATTTTATTCATTTGTAACAGTACAACTAAGAGCTAGAATATCTTAGGGGGTAAAAAGCAAATGTGCTATAATTCAGAGTTGTTGTTTTTTTTTTTTTGTGTGTATATTAAGGTGCTTCTGTTTCACCAGTGAAGACCCATCATTTATTAGTTGTCTCTAAGTCTATGTGGGTTGCTTGGCAACGGCGCTGGGTGCTGTGGAGGAAGGCAACACTGCAAACAGAGGCGGATGCATCCAGCATGTTTCTGGATGTGTTAGCAGTGCCAGGGTATCACACCACAAACTGTACAGTAGTGAATCGCGTTTGCTCATTTGAAAAACGAACAGAGCGCAGATTTCAGTGGGAATGCACGGGAATCTTTTTCACACGAGTGCAATTTGATTCCTCAGTACTTCTTCACGCCATCCAGAAACATGTACATGTCCCTCGCATCGGTTGCATCAGATTCTATATCCGTATGCAAGTAGATTCCTTTTCTGACACCAACCCTTCGATTGTAACACACTTGGTGTGTGGCAGTTTGGCCTGAAGCATGACTTCAACTAAAAGTGATGCATTTGATTCTGACAGCAGCATATTTTGAAAAGAATAAAACCCAGTAACATATTATAAAAACACACACAGACTACTGACAGGATGCAGAAATTCAGTAGATACTGTAGATTAATTAAATAAAACTCTGGGAGATGACCGGAGTGGCACCGTTTAGAGTCACCTGTGTTGTCTACACAACACTGGAGGAAAGTGCTCTGACACGACATCTTATTTGCCACAAGGTCAAAGAAATTTTATTTTTATTTTGACGCTTATGACATCTGAAAATCATAAAAATCTTCTCTCCTTACACATATTAAACTTTGTATTTGCAGCTATATGATACCTACAGGGAGTTATTTATATGCAGCGGAATGTACCACGTCTTAAAAGTTTGCCTTGAACCTCCCTCTACCTGACTCCTCATGGTATAACCCAACAACATCTTTATGGTGCTTTCACGTTCTGTAGGAAATTCTCACGATATGCAAAGAATAGCGATTAAATGTGACTAAAAGGTCAACGTTTTTTCTCTTACTACATTTTGACCAAATAGTCTGCAGGTTTACAGCACAGCTAAGATGCTGTAATGCAGGTAAAAGTTCCTATTGATATAAGTTGCCTTTAAATGTAGAACTAATTGTTAAAAAAAAAACCTTAGCCAAATTGTTAACGACAACAAAAAAACATTCTGTCAAGTTAAGTTGAAAATTAAAAGGCTAAATAAATCAAATGAAACTCACACAATATGGATACAGAAGTAATGTGAAAACAAATGCTTTATGACCACTTTAAATTAGTTAAAGGGAAACACCATCTTGCACAAAATGCCTTTATGTTGGCACTTCATGCTAACATCAAATTATTATTTGTGACTTAATCCAATAGAAATACTACCCTTAAAAAAAACCCTATAACCTTTGATAGACAAACCATTAAAGGTATTTACTGTCCTCTTACTTGCTATTAGTTATTAGTCTGAATCTGAGACACGTGTTACTTATATGATATCCTGCTAGTGTCACATTAAATCTGTTATCCACTATTTTTAAATGTTATGCTGACGACTGCAGTTTTGTCAATCTGATTTCTTAGTGTCCCTTCGCAGCCTGGTTTACTGTAGCAATAGACAAGAATCAGTATGGCGTCAGGAATCAAACGTACTCTATAAATAGTTAAAATAAAAATGAGGGAAAAAGTTTGTTCAGATAAACTAGGTCCAGCTTTTAGTAGGTTCAGTAAATAACCCAAGTGAAAGGAATATTTGCTTAATATATGCATGGATTCATTATGCATATTGTTGTATGGTATTATTTTGGATTCCATTATTTAGTTAAAAATTCTCCAAGTAATGTGGCTTTATTCTATTTTTAGCAAGAATTCATTGTTAGGTTATGAATAACAGACACAACGCTACGTAACGCTGTATTCTGGCTCATTTACTATTGTAAGCACTCAATATGTTTACAGTAGTTTTTCAACCTGATTGAGGCCAGTAATTAAAGATTACAACTTAACCGTTGACTTGAACACCAAATAAAATGATCTCATATATGCATTTACAGTCCCCAAAAGGAGCCAATATTGTCCTGGTTAATGTTTTATCAAAGACAGACATGTTTGCATCACACCGATCAGACCAGCCAATTCTGACTGACGTGGTAACATGAGGCAGGTTCATTCTAATAAGACACCAGCACTACATAGCAGCCTGATCCACAGAAGCCACTACCCTGACAATGTTAAGTAGGCAGTCATAATATTATGCCTTATCGGTGCCTGCCTGTTTCAAAAGTTGTCCATTAAAAAAAAAAAAATGAACTGGTCGCACTTGAATGAACCTCAAATCTCAATTAGCAGATTACCAATTGCAACACAAGTCCTCTATGGAGCAAAAAGTTTTCAAATGTGGGGATTTTCCACTTTCTTGTTATTGATACACCATTAGGGAAATTAATCTCTTTCACTCTATTTCCTAACATGTCGCAGAGTGAACAATTAGAGAGAGAACCCATTCATATGGAGAGTAGTCGCAGCCATTGAATTAATGAGACGTTGGAGGCAGTGCGTAAAAGCGAAGGTAACAAGCAGCACTTGAACGCAACATCAGGCTCCGGTTTCCTTCTCACACGGGGAGACACACACACACACACACACACACGCTCAGATATCGTGGTGTGGACAAACTAAAGTCTACCTCTGCAGCTGATGACTGGACGGTGTTACGCACCTGGCAAGCCGGCCACGGGGGCGATGATCCGGGTAAAGGGCTTCAGTTCAGACCGGGGGATGTGAACGGCAGCTCCGGAGACGAATACAAAAGGAACCGCCGAGAAGGGAGAGACGATGGCGGGGAGAGCCGCGGGAGGAGCAGCGGGCTTCGCATCCACCCCAGCTTCACTTTTCTGAGTCCACCACAAACTTTGACACGGGGGTCGTGCGTAAGAAAACCCTCCAGCATGTCGGATCCGAGTCACTGGTCTGCGGTGTCCAACCAGAACAAGTCCCATTTTGTTCCGGGAGCGTTGCTGAAGCGCTCAAAAAGGTAGTTATCAGGAGTTGAGATACGGAGGATAAAACTAATTTAAGATGTTATTTAAGCGTTTGTTTTTGCCAGTATATCGTCTTTAATGATTTTAATGTTCATAACATGTGCGCCCCTGTTCCTACACGCGTCTTATTTTGTGTTATTCAGACGTAAAACAGCCCCCCAGCGTGAGCTAGCTCCTCTCAAAGCCGATTGCCCTGTAACCTTAATCCCGTGTTTGTCCAGGACGAGTTTGTGTTCATTCAATTTTTTATTTTATTTTTTTTTTTTTTTACGCTGAAAACGTAAGAAACGAACGCAATTTAGAGCCAACAACATGAAATGAACACATTTTGAAGGCATGGGCTCGAATATCAGCCACGGGGTTTAGTTTTCTTTGTTGAAAGTGAACGCAACGTTGCAGCAGGTCTGTCTGGAGACACACTGCGTCTGAGTGGATGGATGCATGCAACTGGAAGATAACAACACAACCAGTGGAAGTCAGATAGAGACACATCACATGGAGGCAAAATGTCACTGCACCTCTCAGTCTGTACTGGTACCTGTTGGCTGGCTTTTCAGAGTCGTGATGGTGAACGGCTAGAGGTCACATTTATTTATTTATTTATTTTTTCCTGTCGTTTGGCCTTGTTTATTTACTGTTAGGTAACTTGGGATAAAACCCTCCAGCTGTTAACTGTCTGGCTGTCATGCAGGATCAAGAGCTGACTGGGGATTATTTTAATTTTATTATTTATCTGTCGCTCATCCTTTTCATCAACGGTCGTGAAAAATTGCATCCACCATCATCTTAAGTGTTCCGTTGTCCCAGCAACAGTAAAATACCTAAAGGCGATCATTAAACTAGTCCAGTTATCCCGTAAAATGCCAAATAATAAATATTTCAAGTCTGCAACCAGCATTTATTTTATTACCCCAACGGCCGATTATTTTTATTATTTTTTTTTCGCGCCTTTAAACATCAAAAAATAGTGAAAAATAAGAACTCTGACGTCTCTAAAGTCGTCGTTTGGTCCAGAATCTACAACATCAAGCTTAAAAATCACATACACGATTAATTCATTTATTTTTTCTATTCCTCTCATTGATAATTGATTCATCAACTGATCATTTCACCCAGATTTGAGTGGTGTTTGTCAGAGTCTGACCCTCCAGGTGACCGTTTAACCCTCCCATCCTCCCTTCACACACACACTGAACTCTCTCCAGCCTCGAGGCTGTTCAGGAGGCTCCTGCGTTGTGTTTTGACTCTCATCAGTCCTGCCCTCTCTCCTCGCCCCGAGGTGGCCACGCTGTTGTGCCATGCATTTGCTCTTAAGATCCGAGTTGTAGTTACATAAACATTTCTCAAGGCAGAGCCTCTCTGGAGGTGGAAATAATCTCCCCGGTCGAGTTAATTCCCAGTGGGCAGAGGCGGAGAAATCGCCGTTTTTTTCCACCTCAGGCATCGTAAGCTACATCCGTACTGGACCGTTACGTGTGTATTTTTGCGTGCGACAGATTGATTTTCTTGTCTTTTCATCGTGGTTCGTCGTGTGGTCCCGTTTGTAACGTGAATGCGCTGCTCTCCAAGCTCAGGATGGTTCCCTACGTGCTGAGTCGGCTGCATGTCTTGTTATGGATATGCAGTGCTGGATACCCTGTTGGTGCAGCGTATGAAATAATCTGCAGCACAGCCAGCAGTGAAGTGCTACCAAAATAGAGGAAAACAAACACTGAGAGGTCCATAGTGTAGCTGCAGAATCACATCTGTGTGGGGTAGACAGATTTTTGGATTTGTTGTCGTTTCCTTAATTGACAACATTGTTGTTGCGTGTGTTTACATTTTTCCGAGTTTCCAGCTCAGTATTTGTGATGTAATAGGAAAAGACACCGACGTTCACATATCTTTACACAATCTTGACGCAATTTAGTGTATCAGGCAATGCCAGACCTGTTTGGTTAAGGATCGCCATGCACACCCTTGTTTATCTGCTGTTTAAAAAAAAAAAAAGAAAAGAAAAAAAAAGTAAACCCTCTAATTGAAGGTCTATTGGAACCCGCCTCAAAGCCCCATGTGTAACAATGAATAATAGTTGTTTTAATTTTTAAATGCATCAAAACCCACTTAATTTCTCCCGTTGTTAAATGTTAGATGTTGTTAACACTCAGAATTAGAAAACCTTACATGTCCGTAATCTTAACTGAAGAGTATTCATTGTGTGCATTGTGTCTTGCCGTGTCCAACAACAGTCAGACTTTCGAGGGTAACGCTACTTTACAGGTCAAGTGTCTTCTTAATCTGCTGAGTGGCGCACTGTCATGAGGCCTTTGTGTCTGCAAGCTGCCGCTTTATGCACACAAACAAACCCAACCCGAAGCACTGCATGAGTCAAACATTTAATTATAGATAAATAAGTTCAGGGCCGCGGCGTTCACTCTCGCCTTAAAGGAATTCCCCAGACTGTTTTCTTCCTGGATTCGCTCATCATTCATCTGGACTGTTAATGGGGAGAAAAAGAATCGCTAATTATTTATGATGTTCCCTACGTGCTATCGCCAAGAACAGTGAGTTCAAGGACTGGGCAGTGATAATGAATGTCATAGAGAACCAATTTGTGGTTGCTTATAGGGCTGGGTTTAAAAAATGAACTTTCGGATTCACGCGTGTGACGGAAGAGAAAACCATACGCAAGGTGTGGCAACGAGAGGTGAAGTAGCACAAACCTCTGGAGCCGCTGATATTGGTTTTAGGTATGAGTGTAAACGTTTCTTAACTGAAATATCTTTACATGAATCGATGCGTAATTGAATTAAACTGGATGGAATTGAATTGAATAATGCACTCATTAGTAGAGATGGACCGATATGGATTTTTTTAGTGCCGATACCTATAATTTTTTTTATCAGCCTTGATATGTGCTGAGAGTTTTCTGAGCTGATATTTGGAGCCGATACTGCTTTTTCACACTCCATTTACATGTTAAAAGTGACATATTGTCTCAATTTAACCAAAACATTTATTGAATTTAAAGAACATTTAAAGCTCTTGTGCATGTGAAATAAATGATACCTTTAAAAAACACCAAAAAAACAGAAATATTGGCCCAATATATCGGTCGATCTCTATTTGTTAGTGATACTCAGCCCTACATGCAAGCATTTTGTAATCGGACCAATGGTTGGCTCTTTACATGTTAAAGATATTATTGGATCAATTTAAATTCATCAGCCTGTGTGACCGGGTTCCTAAAATGTAACATTTCAAATCCACATGCGTGTTTCTGGTCGCTTGCACTCACTCAACATGCAAAGTACCCAAAAAAAAAAATTTCATATGAATTTTGAATGGTGCTTGTCGAGCGTGGCACACTGTTGACCTCCGTCTCTTTTTTCTTTTTTTTTCCATTTCTGCTCCAGCTGTCGCAGCAGCAACAGGAAGAACCTCGGAGTCGGGACGCCCTCGCCCACGCTGTCCCGGCCGCTCTCCCCCCTCTCACTCCACACCGGTAAGACCTAACATCAGTGCGGTGTCCTTCAGCAGCGCTCTGTCGAACAGATAAAACCGCGCAGACGGGATCTTATTTACATGCCGGCTCACGAGCTTTTAGATTATGGGAGTTTCACTTTCCCGCTCCGGAGTAGGACGAACTGCAGCGTGGTGGTTACGTTGGACTTGGTGAGATGTGAGACGTGTTGCTTCTGCTCTTTTGCGTTTCCACGTTGTGGAAAATGGGGCCTAGATGCTGCTTAAAAATCAGTCTAGCTATTGGCAGCTACAAGTTATGAACACGCTCAGCACTTGGCCTCAAGACATTTTGACAGTTTTGTGGAATTAGAAGTGGAGACTGTTGCAGTCTGGAAACGTTAAATGACATTTGCTGCTACTTTTACACAGGCCGCATTTCTTTATCCCAAACGAAATCATTCTGATAGGTTTAATGTAATCGTTTACCTGGACGCTAAATGAAATATGTGCATTTGCATGCCTCAAAACATACATCCGTGTTTTTTGTGGAGCTTTAAGTCGGAAATGATCTACCCTTACTGGCAACTGAATGAATAGAAGGATGGACACACCTTTTCTGCCCACATTAATTTTTCTCTCTCTAACTGTTTGAGAGAAAAGACCTCAGATCCTTAATAGGTGCTTATATTTTCCCATTGCCCCACCCCTCTCAATCCGACTGCATCTTCGCACGCATGTAAACGCAGCAAGTGCGCTGGGCACGCTGCCCAAAGTATCAGCCCTTGACGTTAATGTTGGTAAGCCGCAGGGCACCTTGTTCTCGCACATGGTCCCTAATACACGATTAAGCTCGTTTAACTAGTAACTTGTAAGCCGCGCCGTCGCCAGCAGCTGGTTGACTCTCTGGAGCGTTCAGACGCGGTGCCAAGGTGAGCTGGAGGACGCTTGATATTAAACAACAGCCATTAAAAACTTTTTTTGTCTCGCGTAAATCTGCGTAATGTGGTCTCAGTTATTAGTTACGGGACAAGTTTAGTTTAGTAGTTTGCGGCAACACACGCAAACACGGAGCTGGATGAACTGCAGATGGGGCGTCGTCGTTAATGCGGAAGGTTAATGTCACATCGAGAGGAAAGATGAATTTATTTTTCACGCTCGCTTTTGCTCTGTGGCTTGGTCCTCTTCGCCGTACCCATCTGCATATGAGGGCACACGGTGCGAATGTAATTGAGGGGCAGGGGATTTTTTAAATGGCTGCTGTCATCCTCTCCCCTCCTAAATCTGCGGCGCACAGCTCCTTAAAGCCGTGAAGCAGCTGCACTCTGTGAAAAGAGTTTTGCTCAAGAGCTCCTCATCGCAGCCGCATGTAGATGCGCTCCATTATGTTATGAGCACAATCATGCCAAGGATGATCAAATCACAGAGTGCAATCCGCCTCTAATTGCCTACTCAACCACTTGCATGTAAACAAACCGCGGCCCGTCGTGCACTCAAATCTCCAGGCTCGAAGCAGGATGAGGTTTCCCTTTTTCCCTAAGTTCGGATATTATTAGATGTTTCTGGGGGGGGGGCGGTTAATGCTGCAGGGTTTGCACTAATTGAAGGTTCCTCTACAGACGTGAGGTCATCCTTTTTTGAAGAAGAAAATATCCTTTTCTAAACGTGCCCATTTGTTCTCCTCTGTTATATTTTTACAGGTTTGTTATTACAGTTGTGAACGGCACCGGCGGTAATTTTGTGTTTTTTTTCCCCCTTTCAGCCGCGAGCAGCCCTCTAGACAGCCCCCGAAATGTGTCGACCAGCGCCTGCCTCAACTTTCCGTTCGCCCGGAGGTATGTCAGCTCCTCTTTTATGAATCCTTTTTTCCTTGGAGTCATGTGTTGGTTGTGTCGCATCTGAAGTATCTGACTTAACGAATGAAACCGCATTAGACGTCTGGACATTTAACATGAATGTTATTGGGGTCGCATTTCGATTTTTGTTGGTTTTCTTCCCAGAAACGATTCGCTTCACCTTTGTTGGCACAGGACACCTGCCCTCTGTCACGCCCTGACTTCCTATGTTACCGTTTCTCGATAAGACAAACAATGTGATTCAAATAGAAAAACATGGAAAAACTGCAATAACAAAGTCTAGAGGGGGTGCAGAGATGAGATTAGCATTAACATTTAGTACCCGTACCAGACATTGTAAAATCTTTTCTGCTGTACCCACACCTACCCAATTGTGAGATTTATGCTTTTTTTTTTTAAGAATCACAATTTCTACTTTCAACACTAACTAAATCTTCAAGTTTTCAGTGTTCATCTACTACTACTACTATTGTGTGACTAACCTAGACTTGACAAAATGAAGGAGTCAATATATTTGGGAGAAAAAAAACTGAATAAAGGGACCGATTTAAACTGAAATAAATACTGATTTATTATTAATACATTTGTTGGAAGCTGGTCCTTGGGTTACTTACTGAATGTGTACTGGCGCAGATGTGGAAATAACATAATCACATAATAAATTTATTTCAGTTATAAATAAGATAAATTAGAAAATGGTCTTGACCAGTGTAACAAATTGTAACTGTTTAAATTAAGTTTAACAGATTCTTCTCATGTACGATGACACAAGAAGAATCTTGATGTAAATATTAAAGGAATATTTACGCATGAGGGGAAAAAAGGAGGTAGATTATTTTTTTTATCATGCATTTTGAGAAAAAAGTCAAAATTTTGAGGTAAAAGTCGACAGTCAGCTGTGAGTCTCTTCTTTACCATCGTATCTTACGGAAAGTGAACCGAAATGAAATAGAATAATAATGATAATAAAAAAAAAATAATTGCGCGATCACACCCGGAGGTTTCCCTGAGACGTTCGGTGTGTGTGTGTGAGCAGGAACAGAACCAGACAGACTGTAAGACAGAAGGAAGCCGATGAGAAACAGCAGCGAGGTGACTGAGGCTGACTCAGTCCCCCCTCCGCCCCCCCTCCTTCTACCTACCTACTCATCCCCGGTAAGATGAGTGCAGTCAGATCGAGGGTACCCCCAAAGCCCACTCACGCATCGCTCAACCTGGTTCCCATGGCAACACGCCTGTCTTGCTCCGGGCGTGTGTGAGCCTGCAAGTGAGGCGGCGACTTAAAGACACCCAAGAAACAGTCATTAAAAAACCCACGAGCCGTTCAGGGGCGTCCTCTTAATCACACCGGCCTTAGATATTTAGATTAGAGCTGACGTATAATAACCCATCCCAGTTTAACTTCCGTTTGTTCACGTAGTCAACACAGCCTTATCTCGCTAATGATCAGTCTACAACTGTAGCGTGTGATCGACTGTCATGCTGATGAAAGAAAGTACTTCCTCTGTACTTCATTTGTTTTGAGAACTCATCATCATTGTGCTGAAACAACACAGAGAAGCTCAGAGGCATAAGATGAATCAATTAATCCGTTCATTTAAATGTCTGGTTTTCAGTTTCAATTATCGTCTGATTCTGCGGTTCAATTTCGTGAAAACGTTAAAAAACAGAAGTAACCGTCAGATTGTTATTTATATCCACTGAAGTTCTGAGACAGAGTCTTTAGTCTTACTCTACTTCTCAGTTTTACATGTTCTGTGGAAGCTCGGTAAGTGTGCAGCGCTTTCTTCGTTTCCTCTGCTGGCAGTAAACATGCAAACAAAACGCACTCCACGTCACTCAGCGTAATTGAGCTGTGCTCGAAATTTGACTTTCTGAATGCAATTCCGCAGATAATAACCAGATGGGTGATGGTACAGTTCTACTGACTCTGTTTACCTTCTTCTTCTTCTGCGACCAACTTTCTGAGAATGAGAACTCCGATTTTAGTCGGGGTAACGTGTTTACATGCACTTAAGGTCTCCAGTTATAGTCCGATTAAGGCTATAATTAGTTTTTCTTTCTTTTCACGTGCATGTAAACGTGGTGCTGTTGCTGTTCACATTAAAAGAAAACTAGATCATTTCACCGGCAATGCTCCGAAGCCAAGAGTTCTTTCTGTTATGTAAAACATACCCTCGAATTAATTTGCTCTGCTATCTCCTCCTTGTATCTGGGCAAATGAAAACTGGCAAGGGAGGCAGCATTGTCAGTACTAATCCCTCATCTGAATGCCAGAGGTCACTGGATCACCTCCTCAAAACTCACTGATATTTCTTTGCTTTTCTCTCTGCCTCTGCTGCTGTCCTCATCTCAGTCACTTGGCTCGCACTGACAGGTAGCTGCTTCTTTTTAAAATTCTTGCACCCCGTCTTTTGTTGTTTCTGGGTTTTTTTGTTTGTTTGTTTTTCAGAAAATGTTCCTCCTTATAATTAAGCAGTAAACTTACTAATAAATGCTGTGAAGCAAGTGGTGAAAAGGGGAATCCTATCATGTATGATTTGGGAAAAGGAAAAAAAAAAAAAAAGAACATTAATTTCATGCTCTTGTGCTCACTAGACTCCTCCGCATCTGTGTTATGTAATGAATTTCACATATCAAATGCTAACTAATGCCTATGCCGCTGTGGCTTATGTAACACGCGTGTTCGTCTCTCGCAGAGCTGAGGGCCGGAGATGGTCCCTGGCGTCCCTCCCCTCGTCCGGCTACGGAACCAACCCGCCAAGCTCCACCGTCTCCGTAAGTCACCCCCTCCCACCCCCTCCCCCGAGCCACGCCGCCATCCTCCCCATCGATGCGTGGCCGCCAAGAAGTTATAACACCTCACTCAGCCCGAATAGCACACATTGGTTTATGCAATGAGGGACGGGCTCATGCCAAGACCGAGATGACAAACCGCTAATTGTTTTCCTCCGTCGTCTGCTTCAATGAGTCATTCTCCCGGTCTGTGGAGCTCGGTGTTTGAAGTAATACCCTCAGTCTGTGTGTGTTGCATGTAAATCAGGAGATGAAGTGGAAAAAAAAAAGCATGTGTGCACTGTCCCTGTTGGTTATTAGATTAAATCCTTTAATATGTGACGTCTTTTAAACCAAACCAAATTTCAAATCTACACACTTGGTAGCCTGAAAACAAAATACAGAATGATGAGTGGTAGATAGTGAGTTGTGTCTGTGGTGAAAGTCTAATATAAGGGAGTTTATGGGGTAGCCTCGGTCACAGGCCCAGGGGTCAGCGGGGACAATGGGGCTCTTCAGTGGCCCTGACTGCCCTCTTTGTACCGAGCCATTAAAAAAGGAGACTCCACAGATGCTGCCCCTCCGGCCCACTTCTGTTCATGACACATGGGCCGTAGAATTAAACAGATTGCCGTACGCCGTGCGTCCCGGCAAGTTTATTCAGCGCCTCGGCAGACATGGAAAATAGCTTCTTTGCGTAAACAATGATGCCTCCCTCTGTGGACGTTATCAGGGTGCTCGCTATTACCTGAATTGGCTGGTGTTCAGTTGGTTTTACACTCTTTTGGTTACTGTGTTAAATTCGCTCTAAGTGCATGTGTCTCGTTTGTTTTTTTTGTTTTTGTTTTTTTATTCGAGCCACAGTGAAATCCTCCACGGGCGCCTTATTAGTTAGGTTTGGTAGGTTCGTAATTCGACAGGCATTGTCTGAGGTTCAAGGGAGACTTCATAGCTGCTCTTTATCGTCTTCGTCCATCTGCCTGGCTTGCTGAACTTGCCTGAACACATGCCTGTGGAGTTGTTATCTCGACTTACCACGTACTGATTGGAACTTCCATTAAAGTCTCATTCATCTTTGTAAGTCATGTACGAACGTCTTAAGAACACAAACGCTTCAGTAAACCAGCCAATACGGCGGAACAAAAATATAACAACAAAAAGGTTATAAACTGGAAAAAGTGGAAGGGTAATGGAGTAACTAGGCTTTGTCTCATACTTTCGATTATTGCAATCGTTCTGAGTTTATCGCTGATGATAATATTCAAAAGAGTGTGTGCTTGAACTATATTAACTCATGGCACTATTGAAAAATGTGTCTGATAGATAAGCTGAGTGCAAAAAAAAAAATCGACGAGAGATTTTCATAAAGAGGAGGAAGAACTGTCCTGTAATGATGCATGGAAACACGCAAGGTAATCCTTTCGTTGTATAGGTTAAGTTGGAAAATAAGGAGGAGGATTATGTTGAAATTTAGGCTCCATTAGAAAATCATTTATTTAAGGTCCTGTGCATATTGTATTTTTTTTTCTTCTTGATATTCCTTTAGACGTTGCATATGAAGATATATGGAAAGATGGGAGGCGACCCTTTCGATGTATAAAAAACAAACTAAGACCGATAAAAATACTCAACAGATTATACTACACACCGTCAAAACTATTTACAGTGGGCTTACAAGAAAATAGTAACTGTCCGAAATGTGGTAATACTGATGGAACTTTGTTACACCTACTCTGGGATTACCGTAAAATAAAATAAATTTGGTTTGGTATTACAAAGTAGCTATGGACAAAAAGGACAAAAAAGTCTTCCTCTCATTGTGCATGATCACAAAGTAAATAATTATGGACAAGTGGATCTGTTTAAAAGCTCCTTTGGAGAAAGAATGGGTCACTGAGGTAATGGATATGATAAATTTAGAAGATGAGTGGGATTATGTAGAAATTTGGCCATTAGAAAATTATTTAAGGTCATTATGATGTACATGCTTTGCATTTTCTTCTTGATATTCCTTTAGATGTTGCGTATGAAAATTGTCTTTTGAAATTTAATAGGATGTGGAGGCTGTTATTGTTTTCTAGAGAGGGGTGTTTTTAAATTAAATTTAGCAAGCATAATTGCAAGATGTAACACTGTATATATATATACATATATAAAAACACTTAAGTGTGGTTGAAGCTGATGGATCCGTGTTTGTGCATGTAGTCCTCCTCGTCCTCCCAGGAACGTCTCCACCAGCTTCCGTACCAGCCGACGCAGGATGAGCTGCACTTCCTCTTCAAACACTTCCGCAGCACGGACAGCATGACCGACGAGGACGGACGGCCCTCACCCGTCATGCGACCTCGGTCCCGGAGCCTCAGGTAGATAATCCTGGTTTCACCTAGCAACGTTCCCTTTTTACTGAATATGTCATTTTGTCAAGTACAGAAGCATTTTCTCAATGATTCTCTCTAAGTTTGTGATTTTTATTTTTGTTGCTAGTCATAATAAAAAAAGAGTTGCAATTAGTCACTGACGTGGATGAAAATCTCGAATCTTAAATTTACTTGTAGTTTCTTGATTCACTTGATCAAGTTAACTAAATTAACATTTAATGCAGATTAAATTCAATAATCCTTCCCCCCGGGGATTAACGTCCTCTTAACTATGTGCAGCGACTGCATGTTGTGCGTCGTGCATCAACTCCTTGGTGTCACTACATATTTGTAATAAGTCAGGTGTCAAGATGTCTTTGTGCAAGTGTGACCAAGACAAATTCATGAGCAAATAAGCCTCAAGTGCCTCTGACTGATTGCACATGCGTGTTGGCTGGCAGGCACGTGGGGATCTGACTGCAGAGCTGTGTGCTTTTGACAACTTTTGTCTGTTGGCTCCTCTCTGTGCTGTTTGTGCGATGCCTGGGTGCTCTGTGTTCTGGCACCGTGGTGTGCAGCGTGTGGGCGTGCTAGCTAACCGAGCTCCTCAGGGATCTAGCTGCTGAACTATAGGAGATGTTGGGGGGTGGGGGTGGGTGGGGGGTTGTTGCAGAGAACCACAGTGAGCTGCTGCAGTTCGTGTTGGGCAGCAGCCATCCAGTAAAACAGAGGTGGCTTTCATGACAGAAAAATGGCCTAGAGTGTCTGTTTGCATGTGATAGGTTTTCCCTCCATCTGTTCTCTTTGAAGCTCCATAGAGCAAGGTTTTTCTGTAAAAATACACCCGTCTCATCGGCCTAAACGCTGGAGTGGCGCTGCACTAACTGACTAATTGATTGATGTCGGTGATTCACACAGTTTGGCCGGAAGACACTAATGCTGTCGGTACACAAACATCAAGACCTGACAGTGAAATCCACCTTGATTGGAGCTTTAGAGGCTTAAGACCTGCTGAAATTAAATGCTGCCTCTCATCTGATGTACATATATACAATGTGGTTTTAAGCTGTATTTAAAATTTCTCATTGAGCTATGTAGAATATTGCAATATATCACAATATCGTAATATCGCAATAATGTATCCTATCGTGGTTCAAGTATCGGGATATCGGGAAGTCTTTGCCAATATTTTTTCCTACGTCAGTGGCTCAGAAAAGACATAAATTGGGTTCCATATTGACAAATGCTGCAGCGTTGATCAATTTAAGTATACTAATTTGTTATTTTGTTTTTGTTGTAGCCCCGGGCGATCAAGCGTCTCCTTCGATAATGAGATCGTCATGATGAACCATGTTTACAGGGAACGTTTTCCAAAGGTACGTAACCAAATACACTGTGCATAATTTATCAGTTTTTTATCACATTTCTCCACCATAGACTGTATAATAATAAAATAAATGGATGACTTGAGAACCGCTTCTCAAAAGTGAAGCCAGAGCAAGTAGAGCTCCCCCTGGTGTCTGGTTGCAGTATAGGACATAAGCTCCACCCCCTCCATGTTAGTGGATGGGACTTGGGCCAAACTAAAACACTAAAATACACATCAAATAGTTCGTTTTTTTTTTGCAAGGATGTATATCTGTCTTTTAATCTGTTGTTGTATTTCTTTCATTTTAGGTACTTAATATAATGTTGTTGCATGTTCAAGTGACAACTTAATAAGTTTAGTTTTAGTTTACGTAATTGCAACTACAAGTTGCCGTGCCAACTGCTCTGTGGTCCCGTAAGGCTGTGAGCGTTTAAAGAAAAGAAAATACTAAATTTAAGTACAGTGTATAATCCAACACTTCCTTGTAACTGGTAGAGGTAGAGCAGAACGTCGTATTAATGAAACAAAAACACGAGTGAGTCTGGTGAAAGTGTGGTTGGATCATTGATATCGCGGCTCTGCATGGCTCCGCCCTTAGACCGTACTACGCAGCTCCAAAGTTGTAAGATGGTGCTGCCCATATCCACTGGAAAATAGCGCCAGTTTGGCCAATGCAAGGTAGTGGTGAGACGTCACTATCTGTACAGTCTATGATCTCCACCTTAACAGAACCATGTTTGGTTAATCCACCCAAAAGGTGAAAACATAGGAGTAACTTAAAACTTCTTAGATATGCTTTTTGTTATGACAGAGAGCAGCATAGAAAGTCTCAACAGGTGGCATAAAAATGTTGAATCACTGGTAATGATCACTGACCATATGAATCCACCCACAGGAACATTACCGACACTTGGCGCCACGCTGAGTAAAAACCATAAACACTAGTCTTATTTGAATGTGTTAACTGTGTGTTTGTGCGCTCGTCCTCCCTACAGGCCACAGCCCAGATGGAGGAGCGCTTGTTGGAGATTGTCACCCATTGCTCTCCAGACAGCTCCCTCCCGTTGGCTGACGGCGTCCTGGGTTTCATCCAGCACCAGTTGGTCGAGCTGGTCAGAGACTGTCTGGACAAGTCCCAGAAAGGCCTGGTTACGTCGCGCTACTTTGCTGAGCTGCAGGAGAAGCTGGAAAAGCTGCTCCACGAGGTGAGCGAGCAGCCAGCTGGTCAGACACCGTCTGGACTGATGTAGAATTCACGGGTGTATTTATTGGTAATCTGTTTAGATTGAACTACTTATATGATGCTTTTAAGCAACAGCTGATCAGCTGATTCTCAGCTCTTCAAATGGCCACTCGGATGTGACGACGACATGAAATGGGATTGATCGAGCTAGGGTGAAATGCGCAATCAGGCACGTCGCTCAATAACCGTCTGATAGCCCGAGGCGCACACAATAGATCTGGTAGTGGAAATTCTCAGCAATGGTGAGAGGCACTTTTGTCAACGGGGCTCATGTGTGTTGTGATAAAATATTAGTTTCTATAGCAACCCCGTCCCTTGTTTCTCTGCATGCTGTCAGACAGAAGGCATGGGCGACTCGCTGTACCTCCAGCTGAACTGATAAGTCTGTTCCCATACAGTGGAACAAATGCTGTCATACGCACACACTTTTTTTCTTTTTTTTTTACAAAATGCTCTTGGTACATGAAGCACGTCTTGTGACAGTTTCAGGGGTATAATGACGTTTCAAAATGAAATGATTCATTTCTGTGATTCTTTGTCATTTCTAATAAGTAGGGCGGGATACATGATGTTATTGTTACTGCCTGTAACAATAAAATATCCTCTTGTCTTCCAGTGAGTCTGGTGTAATGTGACAGAACAAAAAAATGACAAAAACAAAGCTACATAGACGTCATGGGGCCCTTTTATTAATAAGTCTGCCTGTAATCATTATCTACATGCTTGTAATTTGCAACAATGCAAAGTTTCGACCGAGATATCAACTGGCCATTATGTATTGGGGTGATATTTGCGTTTCTGTTTTTTTGTTGTTGTTGTTTTTTTTTTTTTACTGGTATTGGAATCGGCCGATACGCGGGTGCGATTTACAGACGGATGCGTCCACAGGCAGCACTGTGCTGCTGGAGACCTGCCAACCTGTGCAGCCCATACATTGCCTCTCCCCCACTGGCAGAGTGCATGCAGCTGGAAAATGCTTGTGCTCTGCCTCTTTTGTTTATTTTTTATGCAAAAGAGTGTTAAATATTTAGTAAACATCATTATTTTTGGTTAGACTGAGACTTGTGTTAGAGAAAAAGCAGTATTGGCTCCAGATATCAGCTCATAAAAAGCAGCACGAATCGCCCACCGGCCGAGGGTGATAGGGTGAAAAAAATCGGTCAATCTTTAGTTAACAGTAATACGTTAAGAACATAAATATGACATCTTAAGAAAGGGCATCTACGAGAGAAACCAGATTCCTCCAGCTGCCTCTACATGTGAGAATTACGTGTTTTCATTTTCTGTAGAGGAATTGGCAGGCATTGTTAGTTGTGAATTAACAACAGTGCCTTTCATCTGTGTTGTGACGTTCACATGGCTCTTTTGGTGTTGCATGACCAGAGGGTGAAGCAGTAATCCACATAAACTCACGCCCGGATAACCACAAAGAACTGTTGGGAAACTTAAAGGAATATAATTAGCATTTTAGAGCAGATTTTAGTGGTAGAAGTATGTGCAGCCCGGATTTCACCAGTACACACTGATACTCCAGTCAGATGAAAGACAGCGGATGACTCATTAGGCCCCACCCACACACCCAGTGATTATTCCCATAATTCCTCTTGGTTTAAACTGATGTCATCGCTCATGCGATTCTGCGAGGCTGCGTCTGTTTTCATGTTTCTCCGAATGTTCTGCTCGTCTGCTCAGAATTGTGTATATTTAAACTTCCTGTGCTTTGCTCGAGTCTTTTTCAGGGGTGGTGAAAGTAGCACTATGGGTGACAAACTGTGCCTGACCCTTTTTATTACTATATTTAACTGACACAACAACACAACAACCTGACAAATTAAACACGGTTTTTAGTTTTAAACGAAAAATAAAAATGATGGAATCATAGAAGTGATTCATACCCTCCCACAATTTATTCCATGTCTAAAAACATGGCAACATAGGAAATAATTTTCTCCTTTTTGCATAATTAATTATTTAGAATCTGCATTTTATACATTTTATTTAAATAATCTACCAGAAGAGACAGACACACACCTTATTTGTAATAATTAACTTTGTTCAGCAGTCCCAGTTCCTAGTTGCTTGTTTCCTGTCATTAATTTATGAGTTTTGTTGAATCTTTTAAAAGCTACTGTTTAAAAAAAACAACTAATAAACTTGACACATTTTTATCTCCTGCTCCCCCACTGTTTAACAGGCCTACGAGCGTTCTGAGAGCGAGGAGGTGACCATCATCATCCAGATGGTGCGGAAGATCCTCATCATAATCTCTCGGCCGGCCCGTCTCCTTGAATGTCTGGTAAGCCGCGCAGCAGAAAATCTCTTCCTGATTGAGGAGATGAGATTAGTTTGATTGAAATTGGTTAGAAGCCAGGTTATTTTAAAGGTATCCCAGGAGATACCGACCTTTATTCGTTCTCAGAAAGTGGATGTGTGTTACCGGAACATGAAACTGGTGATCTTTAAACAAACACTGAACGCTTCTGCTTCAGTAAATACAATTACAATTAGTTTATTTAGTTATATTTGATTGTGTTCCACTCATACAGAGTTCTGTTTGGCGTCAGACGGTCCACGTTAATTACATTTGCTTGCTGTTGACAGGAGTTTGACCCGGAAGAGTTCTACCACCTGCTTGAAGCAGCAGAGGGTCATGCCAAAGTCGGCCAGGGAATCAAGACAGACATCCCTCGGTACATCATCAGCCAGCTGGGTCTGACACGTGACCCGTTTGAAGGTAACGTTTGTCGAGTAAAGCAGGGTTTTTCAACGTTATTCATGCCGAGGACCCGGAGCTGATTAAGAGGAGGGATTAAAAAGGGACCCACCTATGTGTCTTATATTAAACTCGGCCTAGTGCTATTTATAAATATACATTATTATTATCATTTTGCATTCAATATTAAGTTATCCCATATCCTTTTACTAAAATATGTTGGTTTCATGTTAATTAAGCAATATTACCCTCGAGGGTGTGCTTTAACATCATTTGAGCACGACGGGGATGCGGTCAGCAAGCATCACCGAAGTGCTCAAATGACGTTTAAGCTCACCCTCATAAACCGATATTGCGATTATACAACAATTACCAACAAAATAAAGCGTATAATTAAATATATATTCATGTTGATGGACATTTTGCTCTCAAAATTTAAAGTTTTTTGCGAGTGTACCGTATTTTTCAGCCGTTTCCTGCTCCGGCTCTGACAGTCACCGTGTTGCCATGGAGATGGATACAATGTTGCCACTGACTTGGCGGAGCAATATTTTTTAGTGATGACTCAGTTGTGCTGTAATGCTGATTTGACGTCCTAAATGTCTTGTTGATCAATCAGATTGCTTGGTCAGAGCTACTCGTTGTATAATGTGTATTTAAAGAAATTTAAATTGGTGGGGGGAAATAAAAAAAAAAATATATAAAGACTTTGGAAAAGGTTTCTGCGTATGCGACTCAGTCCTACAAATCTGTGTACAATCATCCCTGTGCTGTAACCTCGGATCAAGGGACATGCAAAATGCAACATGCATGCACACATGGACAACTTGCATTTGATCAGTGTTTGTCGGTATTGCCTTTACAATGAGACCCCCGACTTCTGTTCTTCAGCGTCTGTAATATTTATATCATCATGGCACGTCTTTCTCTGACGCTACAGGTTTTGTAAACAGGATTGCTCAACAACAGCGTCTAGTAGAAAGTTCACACTCACACCACAGACGCTCCATATGAATTAGAGGATCTGATTGCATTAATTTACATTTTAACTGTAACTCCTTCACAAAAACAAAATACCAGATTGTAGAGAAAAATGTGTTGTTAATAAATATCTCTGCCAGTTAATGGTATAATTGGCTTAATTACGCTGAAACTGATTCTGAAACTTAGGTCACATGTCTAGGCCGTGTGGAATAGATTATCTGATGAGGTTTTGGTGTGCCTCGTTGCATAAATTTGCATATTGATTATGTTAGCATTAATAATTACTGTTATTTTGTCAGCGTGGAACAATCCAATCTCCTGTTGTGTGTTTATGCCTCCCTTCAGACATAAAAAGGGGCACAACTCTGAACAGAGTTTATAACCAGATAGAGATGTCGTTTTTTTAAGCTTTCAATTTATGCATGTCCTGCTTATTGTTGTTTGGTGACATATCAGACACTATTCAGCATACAGACACCTCTGGAACAGTTCAGGTAGTTCAGTCTCTCTGTGTGTAGCTTGAAATTCAGGTTGGCATCTTTTGTGGGACCTGCCAGACGATAGCATATGGAAAAATAGCAACATTGCTCACGCCACAGTATTTAAATGAGCAGTTTAATTCTCTGATGTTCATAATCTACACTATCCTTTTAAAATAAATAGATCCTGTTTTGAAGTTAACTGCCCCATAACTTCACTGTTGTACTACTGTTCATTTACCACAAATAACAAGGAACAAATTAGTTCACGAGAGGGATTCCCCTAACTGTGTGGAAAACAAGTAACACATATTAAATAGGACAAACTAATAGTTAAGGTTGATTTTAGATTATTTTTGTGTTGTTAACCTCGGTCTGTTTTTATTTCTAGACATGGTACAGCTTGAACAATACGACCCCAGCCCTTCGGTGTCAGTGGAACCAGATGCTCAAGTGGAGGTAAACTCTCACTGCTATCATTGCTGACGACCTCTAAGTGCACACAGGCTTTTTTTTAACAGTACAAACACCTCTTGAGTATTGTATTAAATGTCTCCGGAGGATCCAAAACTGATACTTTTGTGTGGTTACCAGAAACGTACTATCATTTTTATTTTATTTATTTTTTTGAAACCATACATATATTAAGTCTGTGTTATTTTTGTGCAGAGGTGTTGAAGCTGAATCTCTAAATTGCTCTGAAATCTGTGGCGGGAAATGAAGCATTAAATTTGCTGGCAGCTTAAAAAATGCTGAGTTCATGTCAGCTTGTTTACACCACCTTAAATCACAGATGTGTGTGTGTGTTTCATTTTTAACTTGTCCCCAAATGGCCACAGGCTTCATGTTTTGCTTCATGTTTGTAGAACAAAGCCCCACAGACGCTGACTCCAACTCGAAGGAAACCTCTTGAGAGCGATTTCGAGACCATCAAACTCATCAGCAACGGAGCTTACGGGTAAGAAAAAAAGGTTTATTGTCGTATCTTAACAGTGTTCATGTGTTTTCATTTGTTGTTGTTTCTCTTTAACAAAACACTGAGTCGATTAGGGTTTAAAAAGATGTCCTAAAGCACCTTTTGGTTCCTTGCTGGGAATATAGCTTTCAAATTACTGTGCAGAAGTGTGTCACGGAGACCCGCCACAATAAAGGACAATGTGTTTTAGGGTGTCTTCAAACTGAAAACGGTTCACACAGCACTGCAGTTACCCACATTAAAAAGACAAGCAGAACATCGATCAATCGGAGCATTTAATAAACATCTGCTGCAGTTTACATAGAAGAAATAAACAGCGGCGTAACTTTACTTTCCGCATCGCCTATATCGTTAAGTTATCGGAGGAGCGCACGGATCACTTCGCTGCATTTCAAATAAAATAAAGTTATTTTCTCAACATAAGTAGCCTGTTCTGTTTAATACTCTGCTGGTATCTGTCTATGTATTGTAATCAAACAGAAAAAGACCAAATACCTCACAACACATTATCCCCAGACATTTTTAGTGAACTGTCAGAAATTCATTAAGATTTCAGCCTCATAATTTCATCCTAAGGTTAGCTGTGGATTTACATTGGACAGCAAAGCGGCGCTTTGTACCTGTTGGTAAAATCACTTCAAAAAAAATCTCAAATGTAAAAATTACTCTGATACCAGTAGGTGGTTTAGACTTCTGTGTGAAGCCGACGCAGAAGCTACGGTGATGGCGCAGACCCCAGCTCTGTAGCTGACGTGCACCTCCCTGCTTTAGTATATCCAGCTGCTTCTCCATCCCCACAATTTATGATTTGATTGTTTTGGATCGATAAAGATGGGACACGTCGAGGAAAAGGTTAACTGGACATTTGTATGGTTCGTATGTGGTGAATTTTGGGCTAAATTTCTGTGAAGCAGGAAGTGGAAACAAAGATGAACACTATGTCCCGCAGTACCATAAAAGAGCCGGAACAAGTGGACAGGAAGAAGTAGACAAAGATTTCTTGAGTACTTTTTTGCTGTTGGGTGTAAATTTAATCTGATGTGTGGTCTTTGACAGGGCCGTGTATCTGGTACGGCACAAGGAGACCCGTCAACGGTTTGCGATGAAAAAGATAAATCGCCAGAACCTGGTGCTGAGGAACCAGATCCAGCAGGCGTTTGTGGAGCGGGACATTCTGACCTTTGCTGAGAACCCCTTTGTCGTTTCCATGTTCTGCTCCTTTGAAACGCGACGTCACCTCTGCATGGTCATGGAGTACGTAGAAGGTAAGGATATGACTAATAAAGCTTTATACTAACAACAGCTGATGAGTCAGGTCACATTTTCTAGCGTGTGTTGCTTGGACAGCGTCCGTGGATTTAAAGTTTTCTACTCTGTTAAGGTGGAGATTGTGCCAACTTGCTCAAGAACATGGGCCCGCTGCCTGTAGAGATGACAAGGATGTACTTCGCAGAAACAGTCCTGGCTCTGGAGTACCTTCACAACTATGGCATCGTGCACAGGGATCTCAAACCTGACAAGTGAGAACATAAACCAACTCCCACTTCACTCCTGTGTAGCATTTTTGAATGTGACCCGCGCCGTCTGTACTGTTTGAAATGTTCTGGCGTCTCCTTTGGAAGTCTATGTCTGATTCAGTGCTCTCTGAAGCTCTGCTCTTTAATTAGGCACTTCCAGTTTTCTGCTTTTCAGTTCTTCTTTTACTTGTCAGTCGGGTCAGAATTTGGTTAAAGAATATGCAGTTCAAAACTAAGTGCACTGCCTATAGTGTTGATTTTGTTTTTGCCTCCTTCCTCTCAATAGTTTGTTGATTACATCCATGGGCCACATCAAGCTGACAGACTTCGGTCTGTCTAAAATCGGCCTGATGAACATGACCACCAACCTTTACGAGGGTCACATGGAGAAAGACACAAGAGAGTTTATTGACAAACAGGTGAGGCGGCTTCAGGCGTGCAAGAACAAGATCGTCTGTGTGCATTCAGCTAACCTGGAGCACAAGTCACGATGGAAGAAGTTCTTCGTTTCAAACTGATCTCTTGTGGACTTGCTTTGGTAGGTGTGTGGTACTCCGGAGTACATCGCCCCGGAGGTGATCCTCAGGCAGGGCTACGGGAAGCCGGTGGACTGGTGGGCGATGGGGATCATCCTCTATGAGTTCCTGGTCGGCTGTGTTCCGTTTTTCGGAGACACGCCCGAGGAGCTTTTTGGACAAGTTGTCAGCGGTAAGTCCTGTCAGAAGATGATGACACCGACCAGCCACAACATTACGACCACTGACGGGAGAACTAAACCACATTGACCATATTTTGACAATCAGTGTTCTGCTTTTGGACCTGGCATTGATGTGGATGTTACTTATGCTACTAGAGACATCACCCCATATCATTGACACTCCTTGATGGCAGCAGCCACCCTGAGCAGGCACACATATAAAAAACAGTTTAGGAACAACTCAAAAAAAAAGCAAAAAAAACATGAAGAACAGCACAGGTGTTGACCTGGTCTCTAAATTCACTAGATCCCAAACTGATCAAGTATCTGTGGGATGCACTGGAACAAACCTGATCCACAGAGGCCCCTCCCATCAACCCATAGGACCCAAAGATCCCAATTAACAACATCCTGTTTCCAGACGCCCTCAATAGGCTCATGTCCATTCTCTGAGTCAAAACTGTTCTGGAGCCACAAGGGAGACATACACTATAATAAGAAGGTGGTCATAATGTTATGCCTGATCGCTGTATAAAAAATGGTATTTATATTCTGAGGTAAAAATACTACATTAGCCAAGAGTGAAATTAATTTAACTACTAAAGTTGTCATGTAAAATGTTTCTATGTAAAGAAGTAACCCACTTATAACCTTTGAATAGTTTCCTCTTCTTAGACGAGGGCACTTTTGAAAAGAAGTAGTGAAAGAAGAGAATGTGGTTTCACAGCTGCTGCCGTAGCCAGCAGTATAAGTAGTATAGCAGTATAAATAGTATAAGTAGTTGTGCTCTCGGAAAAGGCTGTGAATGTTATCCTGGCTAATTTTCGAACACACTACATTAATTCACTTTTAATTTGGAAAAAAAGAAACGTGATTAAATTTAAAAACAGTTAATGGAATAATTGAGCAGATTAAACTCAAGTGCATTAATCCAAGCGCCGTCAACATTTGTCCTATTTATGTGATTATCAGATGAAATCATTTGGCCCGATGGAGATGACGCCTTACCTGCTGATGCCCAGGACCTGATCACCCGCCTCCTGAGGCAGAGCCCTTTAGACCGACTGGGAACAGGTACGGCTGATTAATAATTGCGTTTGATACGGATCGATGCAGAAACATGACAGTGTTCCCTTCAAGTGAAGTGATAAAAAAAGATTTTTACATCAGGAGGGAAATGAAACCTTTCAATTTAGAAATGACATTAACATTTAGAAGTAACAAATAAAGAAATGTAGGGAAATATAGTGGAGACAGAAATAGGCCCATAGGGTGATTTATTTTTCACTGCGTGGTTGTAGGTGGAGCCTCAGAGGTGAAGCAGCACTCCTTCTTCCTGGGTTTGGACTGGAACGGACTCCTCCGACAGAAGGCCGAGTTCATCCCTCAGCTGGAGGCGGAGGATGACACCAGCTACTTTGACAGTAAGTTCCAGATGTGTGTAACATCTTGACTTTGGCCTCACAACTGAATTAGAGCAAAAATATTGAGGAGTGGGAGAAGTGTGTGTTTTGGCAATTGCAGACGAAACCTTTTTTTTGTCTTTGTCCTCAGCCCGTTCTGAACGCTACCACCATTTGGCATCTGATGAAGACGAGGAAACGAATGACGAAGAGTCTTCCCTGGAAATCAGACAGTTTGCTTCCTGGTCACATCGCTTCAGCAAGGTAAAGACTGCTCCGCTCTGTTGGAAGATGGTTCAAGTGGTCAGCACTCATAATATTATTATTATTATTATTTACTTTATTAATAAGACCGCCGGTGTCCAAGACGCCTCTGTATTCAACCCTCACAGCAAGCACAGACATCTAGAGAGCCTGTCTCAACTAGTCTTTATTTTCCTCGTCTGTCCTCGAAGGTTTACAGCAGCACAGAACATCTGGCGACGCCGTCCAATCTGAGCTTCTCCTCGGACCGCAGCCACAGCGAGGACAAGGAGGACCGCGGGGACGTGGGAGGACTCGGTGTCTCCCAGTGCTCAGCAGATGGCAGTGTGGACAACAAGCATTCCAGACGCATGGCCAGGTAGTGTAAAATATATCACACTGTATGTTGTCTCTTCCTCTTTTTTTTTTTTAACAATGGGAAATGCTACTTAACAAGTTTGAATAGAGTGGACAATGTCTTAAATCAGGGGTCTTCAACGTTTTTCAGGCCAGGGACCGATGACAGATAAGTAGGGACCCCCCCTCCCTACTATATGTGTTCTGTATTAAACTATTTATAAATTTACATTATTATTCAATATTCAATATTAAGCTATCCCTTGTTCCTTTTATAAAATATGTTGGATTCATGTTAATGCGTGTTTAAAGAAATTTAAATTTGTGGGTTAAAATAAAAAAAATTGAAAAAAGATTTGCTACCTCCCTGCAGTACCTCCACCGACCTCCTGTTGAAGACCTATGTCTTAGAACTCTTCTTGTTGTGTAAGCATATAGTTTGTTGTGTTGGACACAAGCCGATTTACATGTTCTCCTTGTCTCCGACTGCGTAGCCTTCGTCCTCGCGCCTCCTCCAGCTCTTCCCAGTCCGAGCGGAGCACCAGTCCTCTAGTGATGAGCAGCACCCACAGTCTGGAAACGATGCCCCGCTTCGCCCTGTCCACTGACGATGAAGGTAAACCGCAAAATGCACACAGGACGTTCCACCAAAGGCACACGACGGAGAGCGCGTCGACACGTCATTTACCTTTTTTTTTTTTTTTTTTTTAAACCGTGCCGTTCGCAGCTGAGGTGGTGGTGTCGAACCTTCGGAGGATAAGGATTCGCAGCAACAGTACGGGGGCCAAACACTCATCGCCCAAAGAGCCCGCAGGGCCTCGGCGCTTCGGCAACCAGCTGGAGACGCCAGATAGACAGAGGCTCCCCTCCGGAGGAAAGGTCCCCAAGTCAGCGTCCGTCTCGGCCCTCTCACTCATTATCACTACAGGTACAGACTGCAGAAGACTATTCAAAAACTTTGGTTTAAAGTTTAAACTGAACCAAAATGTAACGCTGAATAGGAACCTGTCATCACTTCAGTCCATTTTAATACAATTGAATTTGTCTGTAACTGCATGAACACTGAATTTATTTGATCGCTAATATGGTTGTGTTTTTGTTTCAGATGACTCTCCCAGCGGCCTCCAGCCTAGTCCCATCTCCCCACGCTCGCTCTCTTCCAACCCCTCATCTCGTGACTCATCCCCTAACCGGGACCTGTCGTTCAGCCCCAGCAGCCTGAGGCCCCCGATCATCATCCACACCTCGGGGAAGAAATACGGCTTCACCCTTCAAGCCATCCGGGTCTACATGGGCGACAGCGACGTGTACACCGTGCATCACATGGTGTCGGTGGGTGTAATGATACGCTTTGAAAATTGCACGCAACACAACTGACCTAGTCCTGGAGTGTTTCAGATATCACGTGTGCTCTGTTTTGATGATCACAAAGCAGAGGAGGACAATATAAAAAGGTGGTTATGTAACGGCTCAACTAATCTCTCTTCACTGTTGTAACAGAGTGTGGAGGAGGGCAGCCCGGCTCACCAGGCTGGTCTCTGCACCGGGGACCTCATCACCCACGTGAACGGAGAGTCCGTTCAGGGCCTGGTTCACCCAGAGATGATAGAACTGCTACTGAAGGTCCAAAATACTTACATGATAACTCTGTTAATTTGTGGTAAAGTGGCTTATTCTTGGCACAAAACTAATTTAATTTTTTTTTATTCTCATAAAATGCGCAGAGCGGCAACAAGGTGGCTCTTCAGACCATAGCGCTTGAGAACACCTCAATCAAAGTCGGCCCAGCTCGGAAGACCAAACACAAAGGCAAGATGGCTCGTCGCAGCAAGAAGAGCAAGAAGAGGGACAATTATGACAGGTGAAGATCCGAGTTAGCTTTGATTTTCTCGCAGTCGCTGCAGCCCTGCAGTGTTACTCATCGTTTGTTGACTCGGTGGAGTCTGGCTGTCAGTCCTCTGTCTCCCTCTAGTGTTCGACTGGGACTTTGCATCTATACGGTTTCTAATAATAAAGTGCATGAAAACTATAATAACTGTAAAATAAAGAGATGTTTGCCTAACTGGTGTCAAAAATATCTTGTTTTGTCCGTCTCCCAGGCGACGGAGCATCTTGAAGAAACTGTCCAAGCAGAGCACGGTGATGCACAGCAGTCGCAGCTTCTCCTCAGGTCTCCATCACTCCGTTTCCTCCAGTGAGAGTCTTCCAGGCTCCCCGACACACAGCCTCTCTCCTGGCCCCTCCACCCCCTGTCGGAGCCCTGCACCCGACCATCAGGGCTTTGGTAAGTCGTTACCTCACGGTTGTAAATGTCGTAAAGATTCTGATGGGCAAAATAAAACTGTCAGTAAAGGTTTTGCTGCACAGTTGTCTGGATAAATATTTTTGCAGCTGTTGATGTGCAGTATTTGAAATTTTTTTTTTTTTTTTTTTTACTTCTGCTTCCCAGAAAATAACTCTCCCCAGAGCACATCTCCCTGCTCCAGCTCTCCCAGTTCTCCTGCTGCACACATCCGGCCCAGCTCACTCCACGGCCTGGGCTCCAAACTCAGCACGCAGCGCTACACCAAGGCGGGCCGTCGGAAGTCGACCAGTAACATCCCCCCCTCGCCCCTGGCCTGCAACTCCTCCTCATCCTCCAACCAGCCACTTTCCCCGCAGCGCTCGCCCTCCCCGCTGCCAGGCTTCGCCAAGACCCTCCACACCTACCATGGCAAGACCTTATCGCCCCCCACCATCGTCAGACACGTGGTCCGACCCCGCAGCGCCGAGCCGCCTCGATCCCCTTTGCTGAAGAGGGTTCAGTCGGCCGAGAAGCTTTCTGGAGTCTACCACGCTGACAAGAAGTCGTACACCCCCCGCAGGCACACGCTGGAAGTGCCGTTTTACGGCGAGGCTGACCTGCTGGGTGACTCCGAGGTCGAGGGCGCCTGCGGGGGCTCTTACATCGGGATGGACCACGGCAGGCTGGGAAGCTATTTGAGCAGCCAAAGGATTGAGCGGTCGGAACAGCTGGTTGTGATGCGCAAACTCAACCTGTCGGAGCGTCGCGACTCCTTTAAGAAGCAGGAGGCGGTGCAGGAGGTGAGCTTCGACGAGCCGGAGGAGAAAACCAGCGCCACTGTGACGGGGACCACCGCGGCTCCAGGGGCCCAAACGCAGCCTCTAGCGCAGCAGCACAGGATGGCCTGGGTGGTCACTCGACCCCAGAGCAGCCAGGAGGTGGAGCTGGAAGTCCCGGTGGTGAGGAGGTTCACCCTGGTGCCGCAGATCGCCGTGCAGGGCTCAACGGAGAGCGAGGAGCAGGACGAGTGGGAGCCGTGTTCAGATGGAGAAGATACTAATGAGAACGCTGAGCTGGAGGTGGACGTGACTGAGCAGCAGCACGCGGGACGTCATCTCGCCGACAGCAGCTGCAGTCGAGCTGCAGAAACCACTTGTCCTAAAGTTGCACCAGCATCAGAGAAAACCGAGTGCAAAGAGGAAGCCCTGCAGAAAGGGCACGCGTGGAAGTAACAGGCCAACACTGCACCCGTTCAATGTTCGTATCTTTTCTTTCAAGTCGTGGATTCCAGCCGAGGTGTTTCCAGTCCGACCCGGACAAACTGAAGGTTGTAAAGTCATTTACAGGCGTGTCTGCTGCAAAGAGTGGGAGAAGATTTTACTTGAATTTTGTATTGTGAATATTCGCCTTCAGGCACCGCAGACTCTTTGATCTTATTTATTACGTTTGTAAAGTACGAGGAGTCCGTAACTGGGAAAGAGGGAAGTTCTCATTGGTTGAACAGCCAAGGCTCAACATTTTTGTATCCATGAAATGTGGTTTTATGTCTTTTGAATGGATTTTTCTTTTCTAAAAATGTCTATTTTTTAAATAAACTGTTGTGGTACTGAGTAGTAGAGATAATGCTGGGCATAACAGGACCAAAACATGGGAGAAACAGTCTTTTTAAGATTTGAATAGTGCAGTTTCTCTAGAACCTGATGCTGATCTTCATAATAAACCTAAGAGCGACCATTGGTTCACACTGAGCAACATGACGGACTTATTTTCTGATCAATTTTTTAGCTCTACGGTTTTGTCAATTCCTAACTACGTTACAGTTTTATTAATGCATTGCGAGTTTTACGTCCTCATTGTTGTAGATGACACCAAAAACAAAAGGATTCGTCAGAACTTTTATTTAAAAGAAAACAGTCATATTAAGAGGAACAAAAAAACATCGATCATGTTCTTTGCAGTGTGAATTCATGGTCAAAGTATTTGCTTTTCATTCACGTGGCAACAGTCAGTTCAGGGTAATTTAGCAAGTCACAACCCAGCTGCGACTTCAAACACAATCTCACACGTCTCCGAGGGTTTAACGTGCCATTACACCAGTGCAGTGTCCTCTAAGCCATATCTCTGAAGACCGAAATGTTGTCATCTCAGCTCATGACGATAATGACTTCTCTCGTAAAGTACAGTAGTAATGTGAGCTCAGCTACACCAGCGTGAAGCTCTGGATGCTGCACACTCTTGTTTTCGTCCTCTGCTGCAAACTTCCTGAGATCTAATTTAAAACCGACACCATTTGGCTTCGCCCTGAACTTGCGTCGACTCAAAGCCGCACTGAGCAGGCAGAGCTTAGAGGGAACCGCGGGGTCCGTCTTTTTGCTCGGTATTTGACAGCGACAACGTGTTTTGTATTTTGAAAGCGCTGCGCCCTGCTGTAGTTTTTTTTTTTCCTCCAGAAAACGTAGCATTGGTCTTCTTTTTTATTTTCACCAGCATGAGAGAGACGCACCGCGCCTGACTGGCCCGCTCCTACTTAATTTCCTGTGTAGTGATGTTTACATCCAAAGGGGAAAAGTGCACTAATGTATTTTGACATAAACTTTGTAACTGAATGTGAATGTTAAACTGAGAACAGCAGAGGGATACATTTACAGTGAATCCAAACCCAGGGCTTCTTTGAACAAATGTCTTTTTTGTGTGTGCGTCTTTGTATAAATATTGTTGTATATTTTGGTAACGAGGCTGTGTATAATCCCTAGATGAGTTGAAGGACGTGATATGCACAACGATGACAATTTGCTGCACCAGAAATTTTTGGGACGTTGACTTTGGGGGTGGTTTTAGGGGTTATAATGGTGCGTTCAGAGCAGTATTTCACATCCGCACAGACTGGATGTATGTTACATTTTTCCACTACAGAGTTGGATATTGTCTCGTCAGTGGTTGTTGCTGGCTTTTCCAATGTCCTCTGTTTATAAAGCATCAGAATTGTTGATGGTTTTTCCTCCAACCCCTCTTCCTCCTTTTGAAAAATCTCGTGATGACAACCTTGCAGGATGCTGCCGTTGTGTTCGTGAGCCGAACGGACAGGTCACTGAAATGTTCAGTTATTCCTGCGGTCTGACAGAATTGTTTACAATGAAACAAAACATGCTATGTACTGTACAAACATTTTATAACCTGTGGCTGTAAATGATGAAACTCTCCTCTTTGATACCATGGAAGAAAGTCACACTCGTAGATGTTGCGTATCTTGTTTTTAAGAAACTGTTCTTGATGAGTAATTTTGCACCAAGCTGAGAAGTGTTGTGGAGATTTACATGCACGTATGGTTATTTGCAAGAGTGGCAGCTTTAAGTAGCCTGTTTTTTTGGGGTCATATAAAGAAGAAGCTGAATTTCAGCTTTAATTGGTGGAAATAAGGGTTTTTCTTCAGTGTGTATACACTTCACCGAGTTTGTAATGGAGCTTTATTATGTGCACATTTGCATGAAAATATATCTTGCACAGAAGGTAATGCCGAAGCAGGATGGAAAAGGAAATACAATTCTAATTATTTTTCTAATTACTTCTATAAAATTCTTTGTATACAAGTCAGATGAACCAAAATAGACAAGTTAGCATCAGACTCATTTGTCGTTACGCAAACTCTACTCTCAGTAGTTTAAAAACAAAAAGAAAACAGGCAAAAAAAGCTACATGGAGAAAATGACAAGGGGACTTATTCATTATTTTTAATGACCTCATTTCTTTTGTTAATGTAAACATACCTTGCTGATCATCTCCACCAGTTTAAAGTCGCCACCAGGGGTCTGGAGATACAAGGTCAGCTGGTGCTCAATGTACTCTTGAAGAACCGGCTGGAGGGTCAAACTGTTGTACACGTGCATGTGTTCTCCCGTGGACTCTTCTGTTCGGTGCATGCTGCATGACACAAGCACACAGCTGTAATACTTGACTGCATGGTATACCGGCGGTGTCGCCCTGTACTGTGTTTTCTTGTGCAATGAATAAACTTTGTATTCCTCTTTGACTCTTCTTTAGTTGGGCTCCACTGATGTTTGATTTTGATGGACAATGTAATCGTTTATGATTGAGAATCATGCACTTTTTTTTTTTTACACAGGTCAGGTGTTTGAAAATAAAAAGATAATCTATGTTTAATCTGCTCTATTAAGAGGGATTAAACATATGAAAGAGTTTCATGCTTGTGCATTAACATTGCAGTTTTTTTTAAAAAAACATTATACTAGTTGATACATTTTACTTATCAGGACAAATATCAATATTTATTATTGATAATATTTATTTATCTGAGAATATTTTTCTGTCCCTGAATGCCACTGAGCAAGTGATAATAAAAAAAATGCCTTGAAATCAGTGCATAAAAATGCATCCCACAAATACTTGATCAGTTTAGTATCTAGTGAATTTGGAGGACAGGTTGGTGACATTGAGCTGTTTTTTTTTTGTTTGTTTGTTTGTTTGTTTTAAGTTCCTAGAACGTTTTGTGTGTATGTGTTAATGTTCAATGACATTTACTTCTCCTGTCAGTGGTTTTAATGTTGTGGCTGATCGGTGTATAATGCCCATGCAGTTCCTCCTCCTGGCCTCCAGGGGTCGGTGAAGTGCTGAGAAACCCACTAACATAACAGAAGGAGCCCCGTGTCCTTCACAACATCAAACATGGCTACTGCAACAAGACTCATACAGAGGCTGCGGAATTATTTATCCGGGGTAAGGAACAAAACCACGGCCAGACTCTTAAACCGTGACAGAATTTGCGATTATAATACAAATTATTCAGGGAAGATTTGCTCTAATAAGTTCACATGACACGTTTTACCGGCTAGTCAGCCAAGCTAGCAGGGAAGCTGTGAGCTAATGTTACGGTCTGTCCTGTACGTTTGAAGGAGATTTAACTTGTTATTAATGTTTTGAGGAATTTGCTATAATCGGTTGTGTTTATTATTATTGTTATTATTGTCTTCCAGCATGACCTACAATCCAAGCTGCAGCTGCGATATAACGAGGTTGCTAAAAGGTAAGAAAACAACGATAACTGATCTGTTATATCTGGTTTTTAAGTAAGTCTACATCATTGACTGTCTGATTTCAAGTAAACCTGGAGATCTGAATGATGATGATGCAAGACAAGGCGGTATTTATCTTGTAGAAAAAAATAGGAGAAATATACTGTTTTAAATTTGTTCAACGCGCTGTTTCTGTTATTTTAAAAGGTATGAGATGTATTTGTTTTACGGTTTTCAACATGTAAGCTGTCTCCAGACCATTCATGATTTCCAAAAGCTCCATATATTTTTAAACTATAAAGCACTATGCTACTGTTGTTTTTATAATTAATGTCATATCCAGACCTAGTTAAGTCCCTCAAAACTACAAAACATAAATACAGTGTAGGGCGAGTCCTGGGATTTACAAAAATACCAAATATGTCAAGCTAAATATTGGTGAAATTTCTTTTAGAGACATCATGAGTTGACGCATAAAGTCAATGAAAATAGTAATAAATAATGGTACATAATTTATAAATGAACTTAGCTTTTGTTTGAGTGTTTCTCCTTCTTTAATGAAGCTCATTTTTTTTAACAACCTTAAATCGTATATCAGGACAAATGCACACTTTGTTAACAATGCTTTTCCAACAGGACGCAGCCACCACCAAAACTGCCAGTAGGCCCGAGCCACAAGTTCGCCAACAACTACTATTTTACAAGAGATGGACGCAGGGAGTCAGTACCTGCCACAGTCGTGATGTCTCCACAGAAGGCCCTTACTGCTGGCAGGTAAATGGATTCATAATTAGTGTATTTTAATCACGTTGAACTTCATCTGTCTGATGACCCTTGTCATACATAGTACAGAATCCATAATATAATGAGGCACCCCAACAGTCAGTTTCTCCCTGGTAGGAGAACAGTCCTATTTGTATTTTCACATGAATCTTGTTTATTTATTTTTTTTCTAGTCAAGTTGCTGAAGCCCCAAAGCATCCAGTGACGCCGGGTGGTGTATATAAAAGTCCATCACTCTCCACAGACCAGCCGTACCTGTGAGCAGCAGGACAGTCCTTTTCGTCTTCTACATCACTTCTCTATCCAAACCAGCTGCAAGGCCCTGACACGCCTGCAGCAAGTGTTGGTTGTACCTGTACAATAGAAAGCGTGAATAAAATGTGGTATATTTACATTGTGGTTTTCCAGCTCATTATTTTATTTTGGTCATACTTTGTGCCGTCAACATGGAACAGATGATGGTTTGGAAATACTGGGAGGATAATTCAGCAGCTGGAGCCTACTCTTCGTCCACACGAGACAGTTCAGCCTCACAGAGAGCTTAACTGAACTGTGTTCACATGTCCCGATTTGTGGGAGAATACACTTTTAACTTCATTAACGGGACACTGCATTTAATTGACTGGCAGACTGTAAACTGCACTATTAGACTCCCATTACCTTCTGGATGTTGCGCATCACGCATAATTAAATGTGCTGTTATTTGAAATTTAAATATACCTAAACCCAAATCTAAATCTCTTATGAAGTTAAAGAAAATGCTAAACAAAAAGTAACAAGATGTTTGAGGATTTCTTTGGACCATGTACTGTTTACAGACGAGCTGTTTTGCACCTCTTAATATTTAATATAGATTTTCCTATTCCCATTTTTGTTTTGCCCCAGAAGGTAAGACTTAAATGTAATCTTAAACACATATACACAGATGATTTGTTTGATTTTTTTATTTAGTTAATAGTGTCAGGACTCTCACTTTCATTCTGTTGTAGTTCAACAGCTTATGAATATCAACAAACCTCAAAAGTACTAAAATGTATGACATTGGACTGCAACAGATTGCACACGTGTCTCTAATAATGTGTAAGAGGAGGCCTAATCAGCAAACACGACTGGAAACAGCTGTGCAGAAATTTAAATACATCTGTTAACTAAGATTTTAAAAGGTAAGCACAATACGTTTGTTATGCGCACGCCATATAATTTAGAATATTGAGCGTTAGACCAGATATAATTAAAAAGAAAAGCAGTTTTACGCAGCGTCTCTCTTTTGAGCAGCTTTGCCATTAATTTCTACCCGTATCTGGTCTCTCTATGTTACATCATTTAATAATAATAATGTGGTTTGTATTTAACGCCCGCCAGATGGTTAATTTCTCAAAGACATATTTAAGACGGGGATTTTGCAAGTAACATTAGCAACAAACCGAAGTAGTTGGAGGCGAAACCTTTCATCCACAAACAGTAAATTCACAAAGAGCAAACTGTCAGGGGCGGCGCTTACGTCATCTCTCCGCGTCACGTTTTCCTCTCAGCCGCGGAGGACATTGAGCATGGGACACCTTGAATCTTTATTTCTCCTCTTCGCGCCTCTCGTCTGCCTTCATATTCGAGGTAGGATGCGAGAATAATTCACATGCACGTGTGCAACTACTCTTCTGCACGTATTCGGTGTCATTTCTGAATAAACGTTTGCACGGACTGAAAGTTTGCAGTCGAGCCTAGCGCACGTCACTTTGAATGAAGTGTGTTTACAGTGGAAACTACAGCAAGTTTGGTCTGTGAGTCGAGGTTTTTTTTTTTGTTTTTTTTTTTACGGTTTAAACGTTGCCAAAAAATACGAAACGCTATAGGAAGCCGGGCTGTTGCAACCTAAACGAACTCTAAGATACATTGCATATTTTAGTTGAATGAATGCCCAAGCCTGTCGATTCAAATTCAAAGAATTCAAACTAAATGATGTCTATGGCAGTTTATTTATAAAGCACGTGTACAAACGACGACTGTCGACCAAAGTGTTGTACAGAACAGTCAAAGCATGTAAAAAAAAAAAAAAAATGTAAAACACATGAATACACAGTCAACGCTTAAACAGCATATTGAATGCCAAAGAACACAACTACGTTTTAAGGATGGATTAATAAAAAAATTAAGTGTGTGGTTCTGCCTAATACAGAGGCCAACCGTTACAAAATTTGCAGGCCGCACCTATAAGTTGTATAAACTGTAAGGCTGCCCCTTAGAAAGCACGATCTCACCTGGGCCTCCAGACAACCAGAAGACAGCTGTTTGCAGAACTGAGTGACCTGAGTTAGAAAGACGACATTCACTGACTTCTTGGCAAACACTGGATCAACAAACAAACAAAACAAAACAAGAAACTTAGAAATTCGACTCCATTAAGCACGTTTTTTTTTTCTTTTTTTCTTTCTTTTTTTTTTTTTTTTTTCTGGCAGCGACCCAACAATGTAAGAGTTTCGTAATTTCAATGAGGTGAGGTGGAATACTTAACAAGTAAAGAAGGAATATTGCCCAATGCCACCTGGCGTCTTGTTTAGGAAATAAATGGTCAAATTGCACACTCGGTTTATTTTTGTGTGTCGCCCATTGAATTATTTTCCGTTTGTAACATTTATCACTTTGAAACTATCAGTAGAATAAAATGTAATGTTTAGAGTTTTTGTGAACCTGCAAAAATATTGATTTTTGTCCATTCACACTTTCAGTCCCCTTCTTGTGTCACCACATGACAATACTAGTGTGTGATTTTAAAATGTGTAAAAGCCAAAATAGTTCGTCCTCGCAAATCATGACATGCCAGAGTTCGTCAGCTTCGACAACTGTCTGTGTTTCAGGTGCTGTCGGTCACTCTCTTCCGTCCTGCCACCAGCAGCTGGATTTCAAGTGCACCGATGGCTCGTGCATCTCAAAGCTGAACGTGTGCGACGGACACGCGGACTGTGAGGACGGATCAGACGAGCGTCACTGTAGTGAGTACGACGTCGACAAGCGCACCCACGTGCACACAGCTTTGGGCCTGATGAGTGTGTTGTTGTTGTTGTTTTTTTTTTTTCTTCAGCAGCACAGACAATGTTGGAATTTGAGTTTTTGAAAATATATGTGGGGGGAAAAAACATAAATATGATAAGAAACTGTGTAAGAATGCGATTTATACAAGGAAACAGACCATAGAAATAAGGTCAGTACAGAGTTCAACAGAAGAATGTGACCCACCATGAAAAAAATAATCCCACTATGAAGAGTTGGAACACACCTCAGCTTTTCTGTGAGTTATTGATGCTGATTGAAGGATTTTATAAGTACGTCTGCTGATTGTTTTTTTTAACAGTTCTCCCACATTTTCCCACTGTCTGATTTTTTTTTTAATCTGATCTGATCTTAAATTATCTTAAGTGATTGTATCATATGTATTATCTTGTCTTATATTTAAAAACAGTAGTTAGAGACAGATAACATCCAGTCTTTACGCAACTAAAATGCTATGCTTGAAGTCCAATTGATTCCTGGATTTTTCCCAACTTCGTCCCTATTGTTGGTAACATGTTGAGACCATGTCAATAGTCAAAAGTTTATACTCATTACAACTTATTTTTAAACCAGAGGTCTGTTTAATCTGCTTTGAAATTTAACCCTGAAAGCAAATATTTGAAAACTTTGATTTTAAACAAATGCTATTGAATATAATCAGAAATACTAATTTGCTTTATTTTAAATTTTACACATTTTTAAAAAAAAATGGTGCAAATCCTCTCCGTTCCCTGACTGCGTGGGAAACTGTCATTTGAGATCATCTAAACTACCTAATCCCACCGCCGTCTTTCGACCTTTTGATATCGAATTCCAAAGGGGCTTAATGTTCAGTGTGAAACATAATCTTCAGGGTTCAACAGAAAAACACATGAGGGAAAGCTTGTGAAAGGACTGAGCACGATTTCAGGTATTAAACATAATAAGCACTGCTGCTGTGAGTCAAGCAGCAGGTATGAATCGCGTCTGTGTTGTTTAAAACAACCCGAAACCTGGAAGCTGTGGTTTGACGGCCATCCAGGAAAAGGGAGGTGGAGTTTTACTTTCTGCTTTTTAGCCGTTGGAAATGAAGAGCTAACTGTCTGTGCTCGAGGGAATTAAAAAGATTATTAATAAATGAGAGAAAGAAAACTATCTAAATTGTCTTTCTGAATAAAACAGAACAGTACAGGTTAATATAATATGTGGATTTGCATTTTACTTGCTGAAGACAAAACCAAAGGCAGAAGGAATGCTGCAGTAAAGGCCTTGCCAAGGATCTCGTATGAAGAAACCCATGCTTTAAAAATCTCCATGGGTCCCAGACTCCTAGTGGCCACTGGCTGCAAAGCATTCTCTTCAAAGTGCTTTTAAAAACAAAAAAAGTAATTTAATTTATGGCTGTGTTAATTTGTTGAATCACTCCTATGCCTCTTCAAAAAGGGAACTGTGACTTCAAGATGTCTTTTCTCCAATGTGGATGTGAATGGCCTCAAATTAAAGCATAGATCCTTTATGTTGAGCCCATATTTAATGTACTATAACTTCCTCACATTTTGTTATGCGTCCAAAACAACCAAAAATTGAAAGGTGGGGTAGCAAAGAAGAGGGGCAGAATTCATCATCAGTTAAGACCCTGTTGCAAAATCGTTTCCTTCCTTTCCGTGTTTCCTTCAGCCGGATGAAGAAGTGATGGAAGTTGGTTTATCTTGTTTTTCCTGCTCTTCGCTACTTCCTCTACCCCCCCCCCCCCCCCCCCATGCGAGCTGGGTCCTGCTCAAGGTTTCTTCCTGTTTAAAGGGAGTTTTTCTTTGCCTCCGTCGCCTTCAAGCTTGCTCTGGAGGTTTCAGGCAAGTTCTTGTAGAGCGTCTTGAGACAATTTGTATCGTTACTGACGCTATATAAATAAAAATTGAATTGAATTATACATCTTTCTGATTTTCAGAGCTTCTCTGATCAACAGGGTACAAAGTATGAATGTCTCTTTTTCAGTATTTTCCTTTTGTTAATGTAAAAAGCACATTTGAAAGGAATTTGTTCTAGCTTTGCCCAAATATGCTTGTCTTTCACACAACAGCAGTGTGTAAGAAAAAAACAACAAACTTTTAAATCAGAGTACGTCAGCACAGTGGATAGATGATGGATCGATTTGTTGCTGGTTCCAGATCACATATATGGTTCTCTATTCTTTTTCTTTTGCTCTTTACTTTTCGCCGTGCCTTTTAAAAGGCCATGTGTGGTGTAAGGAAGGTGAATTTGCCTGCCACAGCAGACGCTGCATATCGACACGTCTCCTGTGCGACGGCGTGGACGACTGCAGCGACGGGAGCGACGAGGCCTCCTGTCACAACTGCACCGCTGGTTCCTTCTCCTGCGGGCCCTCAGACGCCTGCCTGCCCAGAAGCAAGCTCTGCGACGGAAGGGCCGACTGCAGAAATGGACGAGACGAGACCAAGGAGTCGTGCGCTTTAGCCCGACCCCGTGCACAGACTCCTCTGCCATGTGCAGCATCCGAGTTTCGGTGCGGAGACGGGCACTGCATCCTCCAGAGCTGGAGGTGCGACCACTCGCCGGACTGCTCCGATGGCAGCGACGAAGACAACTGTGGTGAGTGACGTGATGAGGCCGCAATCTCATGGAGAGATACTCCTACTGATATGTCACTTCACTTTTTGAATCTTTTGTATACATAAAGTGGAGCAAAAGCATCAATTTAATAGACATTTAATCCAAAGAAATGTTCATTATTTGAATTATTATCTGAGTTGCAACATAGTTTTCTGTTGGAAGAAAAGAAAGACTAGATTTTATGCAATGGCATTTCATGTTCAGTCGAGACTTTCTAAGGAAAATCCTAGTTCTGCAGTAATATTTAAGACAATGGTCTTGTTTCTTTGTGACAGTAGTTTAAAGATGACTCTTATCAGTAAACAAAACGAGGCACCTTTTGCACCTCATGGCCCAGAATTGGTGAGGAGACACTTGTATGTGGCATAGCGTGTAGCAAACAGTAGCATTCAGTAATAGTTGATTTATTAATTTTATTTTATTTTTGTGGGTGTAAATTGTGTATTCTAAGTATTAAGTGAGTAAGTATTCTCATTTCTATTTTATTATTTATTTATTTTTATTAAAATACTCATACAGTACGATGCAGTTTTTTTTGTGCTGATGTTCTGCTGTCCATCCAGCAGAGGACAGCATAGTGCTGCTTGTTACTTTACTGAGAGATTCCTACACACTCCCTACACATATCCTGCTAAACATAAGTCTGATGGTTTTATATAGCACTTTTTTACAGTTGAATACATTCTTCATTTGCTGACGCAGTCACCTCCCTGGTGGTGGTAAACTACCTCAGTAGTCGATCATCTAAGCAGGAGAAAAATAAATAAATGGAAAAAGTGCTATATAAAACCATCACATTATTCTTCTCTGCTGTAGTGATCTCAACAACAGCCCGTCGTTGCAGAGTCCAACCTACAGTTGTCTTTGATGTACTTTTTTTTTTTTTTTTACAGCCTGTTTTATCACTGCCAAACATCACTTTTAATCATGCACCTGGTTGCCCAAGGAATTATATAATTACAGCTTGCTTTTGATTTATGTGTCGTCTACAGAACATTTCACTGGACGCTCATGGAGTGTGGCCTAAAGCCAGACACTCCCTTGCATGACATTGTGGGGATGGAACCCTTTTCCCCAAATGTGACACATGCAACATATTTCTGCATGACTAATCATACATAGATCACAACAACTCCCTTTCACTGGCAGATTTACACAAAAAAAAGAGAAAAAAATACTGGTGTTTAATCGAATTCCTTTCTCAACACTTTTCTTTTCACTTTTCACAGTTTTTAATCGTTTAGTAGTTAAATCCCAGATAAGATCATATATAATAATGAAACTCAACAGTTGTCAAAACAATCTCGACTAAGGATTGGCACTGTTTGTTGCTGTCAATCATGATCTTTATCTCTGCCCGCCAACTGTTAACGACAAACGTCTAACTGTTCCGGGTTTTGGATTAAGTAATTATAATACGAAGGGATGGGAGAGGCAAATCTCTTATCATCTCAAATTGGTTTCTTAAATATATATATATATATATATATATATATATATATATATATTTATATTTATTTTTTTATGGCTATTGTGCTATTGAATACAACATTACGGCGTTTCATGTTTTAATCGTTATTACTGGCACACTAGGTAATAAAAAGTCATTGCACTCATTAATTAATAACTCATTAATATTGTATACAGTGGCTTTGTGACCACTGCTGATTTCATGTCTTATCTTTCAGACCAGAACGAGTGCCAGGTCAATAATGGCGGCTGCTCTCATCATTGTGAGGACCTGCCCATGGGTTTTCTCTGCAAATGCCCCGACAACATGAGGCTGGTGGAGGACAGTCGCTGTGAGGGTAAGCTGCACCCCGATACGTCATGTTGACTCCTGCCGTGGGCCTCATTGTCCTGAAAGTTGGGTTGTTTTTTTTTTTTTTTGTTTTTTTAAATGCCATTACAAATCAACCAAGCAGAGTCAAGTTTACGTGTAACTAACTGACCTACAGTCGCCATTCCTTGCAAAAATGGCTGCACATTCCCCGTGTCCTTGAGAAACCTTTGTCGTTTCATTTAGAGGTTGACTCATGCCTGGAGAGTGACTTCTGTGATCAGCTGTGTGTTCACAGAAACGGCAGCTTCGCATGTGGCTGCCTCGAAGGCTATGACGTGGATCCAACTACAGGAGAATGCAAGGCCAAAGGTAAGCGGCAAAGTATGTCATTGACTGGCCACTGGCAGCAATAACACGAAACAAACACAGTTTCAAGCCCAGCGGTCGGATCTGGACTTTCATGTTGTATAGTTCTCAACATTATATACAAGCTAATGATTAACAGACAGCCTGCTATCATACCATAAAAGTAAATAGAATTTTTTCTTCCTCCATCATGTCCACCTGGGCGTTTATCTCCGCTTGCATCAGGCATATGTTAAGGCCTCATTTGTAGTTACTTGGTGACTATTTAAACCAAACATTGATTAATCTGGTTTGTGATGCAGTTCCTCTGTATGTTTTGCCTGAAGCTTAATACTATATCTTATGCCTTTTACAAAACATCTATATTTGCCAGGTTTTGATTTTAACCAGAAACACACATGACTTTAGCTATATTTCTCTTCTTTCGTGGATGGATGGATGACATGGCTTAATGATATTTCTACTCTGGATGGATGGATAGATATCTTTTATTTACTGGAAGATATTTAAGTCGTATCATATACAGTGGTGTTGAAAAAGTGTTGGCCCCCTTCCTGATTTGTTTTTCTTTTGCACGTTTGTCACACCTTAATGTTCTAGATCATCAAACAAATTTAACTATAAAACAAAGATAACACAACTAAACACAAAATGAAGTTTTTAAATGAAGCTTTGGGACTCCAGCAAACCAAATGGTGAAAACATGGAACAGTGGTGAACCTTCCCAGGAGGGGCCGCAAGAGCTCAGCGATGGCTCATCCAAGAAGTCACAAAAGACCCCACAACAACAACATCCAAAGAGCTGCAGGCCTCGCTTGCCTCGGTTAAGGTCAGTGTTCATGACTCCACCAAAGAGACTCGGCAAAAATGGCCTGCATGGCAGAGTTCAAGATGAAAACCACTGCCGAGCGATAAAGTACATAAAGGCTCATCTCAGTTTGGCCAGAAAATGTGTTGATGATCACCAAGACTTGTGTCCTGTGGACTGATAAGACAAATGTTGAACTTCTTTGAAGGTGTGTCCTACTACATCTGGTGTAAAAGTAATGCAGTATTTCAGGAAAAGAACATCATACCAACTGCTGCTTCAGGACCTGGAAGACTTGCTGTGATAAATGGAGCCATGGATTCTGCTGTCTATAACAAAAAGTCCTGAAAGAGATTGTCCAGCCATGAAACTGAAACGCACTTGGGTTTAGATGCGAGACAATGATCCAAAACACACCAGTAAATTCACCTCTGAATGACCAATGGAGATATACATGTGTGTATGTACATGGGAAAAAATGCTGTAAGCTAGGAATTCTTTCAAAAATACAAATGTAAATACAAAAGCAAAATCTAAGTTGAGTTGCATCGTTATTTGGTGTCGCTCCACTTTGTCTTCATACCAGTCAAGGGTTTTGTAGGATCGTAGATGCAGTGGTCGGCCAAGGAAACTTTTCATGAAAAGCACATCAAGCTTATTTCCCATCGAAATCGGAAGATGTCCAGCAGAGCCATCAGCTCAGAAGTGGCATAAACCAGTGGGACCCTGGTACACCCATCTACTATTTGGCGAAGTCTGACCAGAAGTGGTCTTCATGGAATGAAAATGACCAAAGGACTCTCTGCCCTTAATATGGTTTTGTGCTCAGTGACTCCATGATGCTGAGAGACCAGGCTCAGTGGTGGTCAGATGGGCTTCGGGGAATCTTTGTTTTTTGTCATTGAAGGCTGCCCTTAATATGGTTTTGTGCTCAGTGACTCCATGATGCTGAGAGACCAGGCTCAGTGGTGGTCAGATGGGCTTCGGGGAATCTTTGTTTTTTGTCATTGAAGGTTTTTAAGGCCTGTTGGTCTCATGGTCATTTGCTGAAGAATTATTTTGGGACCAATCAGGCACCTTCATGATGCCATTCAGTAGGAGATGATAATCTAAAGTACTTCAAAACATGGGCACAGTGCTTCACATGCAACTGTGCTATTTGACCAAGAAGTCAAATTCTATTAGGAGATAACAGTATCACGAGCCAGGTTTATGCTGTGTTGTGCGTTAAATGCGCTCATAGAATTGTGTGATGCTCGAGCCATTATCTCCTTAAAACTACACTAAATCGTGATTGTGATTGTGGCTGTGCAAACATTTGTTGAAATCTGTCAGTTGACTGGAGATATTTATTCAACATGATTCTAAGTTATCATTGGAAGTCTCATTGTCTATTTGGATTTCAATTGTGCTGTGCTATCCCGTGTCCTACTTTCTATTTGGTCAGCAATTATGTGTTTTTCTGACACAAATATATTTGTGCAGATACAGCACCATGAGCCAGAAATTCTATACACTCCCACTGATTACATCAACAGTCGACTTGGCTGGTTTGTTTTTCCTTTCAGGGCCTTTTCATGCCACTAAACACTGAGAGCAGCTCATGTGTTGGTGCTCAATTTTATTAATCAAATAAATTCATTACATCATCTGAGATACTACATCCACTTTTAGAGTAAATTTTTAGGAAAAGGACGAAACTAACTTTTGCAGTTACTCTTTTATCTCACAGTGTGCCATCATAGCTTTTCTCAGAACATCTCTTTCTATGAAGAATACATTCACTGGCCAGACTGCAGGACTCGGAGGTCTCTTCCATTGTACGTGTTCGATCGGCAGATAGACCGAGTAACGTCTTAACTCCAAAAAAAATCCCAGAAGAATGATTTAATGTAGTTTTAAGGAGATAATGGATGCCCATGTTTGTTTTTTTGGGTATACTGCAGCACATGAATCTTGGCTTATGCTGCTTATACAGCAAGCAACAGAAGTTACAAAACCCAGGCATGACTAGCAACATACCACAGAACATACAGTCAAATGGCCTCTTTATTAGGTACACCTGTTCAATTGCTTGTTAACACAAATAGCTAATCAGCCAATCACGTGGCTGCAGTTCAATGTATTTATTCATGTAGATGTCATGAAGACAAGACTTGCTGAAGTTCAAACCGAGCCTCAGAATGGGGAAGAAAGTGGATTTAAGAGACTTTGAACGTAGTTGGGTTCTTGGTGCCAGATGGGCTGGTCTGAGTATTTCAGAAACTGCTGATCTACTGGGATTTTCACACCCAACCATCTCTAGGGTTTACAGAGAATGGTCTGAAAAAGAGAAAATATCCAGTGACGAAAATGTCCTGTTGATGTGAGAGGTCAGAGGAGAATGGGCAGACTGGTTGGAGATGATAGAAAGGCAACAGTAACTCAAATAACCACTCGTTACAACCAAGGAATGCAGAATACATCTCTGAACGCACAACATTGAAGAAGATGGGCTACAGCAGCAGAAGACCACACCGGGTGCCACTCCTGTCAGCTAAGAACAGGAAACTGAGACTAAAGTTCACACAGGCTCAACATAATTGGTCAATAGAAGATTGGAAATATGTTGCCTGGCCTGAAGAGTCTCGTAAACATATGAAAGCATGGATCCATCCTGCCTTGTATCAACGGTTCAGGCTCGTGGTGGTGGTGTAATGGTGTGGGGGATATTTTCTTGCCACACTTTGGGCCCCATAGTACAAACTGAGCATGGTTTAAATGCCACACAATGCCTACCTGAGTATTGTTGCTGACCATGTCCATCCCTTTATGACCGCAGTGTACCCATCTTCTGACGGCTACTTCCAGCAGAATAATGCACCATGTCACAAAGTTCATATCCTCTTAAATTGGTTTCTTGAACGTGACGAGTTCACTGTACTCCAATGGCCTCCACAGTCGCCAGATCTCAATCCAATAGAGGAACCTTTGGAATGTGGTGGAACAGGAGATTCACATCATAGATGAGCAGACGACAAATCTGCAGCAATTGATGCTATAACGTCAATACGGACCAAAATCTCTGAGGAATGTTGAGGAAAGTATGCCACCAAGAATTAAGGCAGTTCTGAAAGCAAAAGGGGGTCTAACCTTTTCCTAGAAAAGTGTACCTAATAAAGTGACTGGTCAGTGAAGTGTTTGTTTTTTTTGTTTGTTTTTTTGTGTGTGGGTGTGTCCTTCCAGGGGATGAGGCTCAGCTTGTTTTCACCACAGACCAAGGAATACAAAGAACAACCATCACTGGAACTGAATACAAGGAAGTGGTGGCTTATTTACCAGGGCAGGGGCCCGTGGCGGCCGCATCTTCCAACCACACACTGTACTGGGCCCCAAGAGGGCGAGAAGGCTCCATATACAGGTAACAAAGAAAGATAAAATAATCCTTTATTCATCCCCTAGTGGAATAAATACTTCTCAGTATATAGCAAATTAAATAATAACAATGTGATTCTCATAAGATGTGATGCCTGCAGCTCCATTTAAACATTATTTGTACATGTATTTATTCTAAAGATAACCCAGATATCATTTTCTGCCTTTGTTTCCAAGGGATGTTTTTTTAAAAAATAAATAAATGAATACTTCTTTGTGTATGTGTGTGTGTAACCACCAAAACCATGCCAAAGACTCAAAGGAGGTTTATACTTCTGTGTTAAGTTGACGCAGAGGCGACAACGCCGTAACTGATGTGCACCTCCCCCAAATTGTGACTACACACATATCACACGAGCTATGATTGGTGCGCTTGGTAGTAGCATGTTTACACTTTGGTATTTCCGGATGCTTCTCCAACTCTGCAATATGCGAATTGTTTTGGTTCAGTGGAGAATCTGTAACGTTAACTGAGAAGGTTTGGAGATGCAGACATTTGTAGGATTCGTGTCAGGCAAAATGGCAGCAAAATTCGCCACAAATTTCGCTGAATGCTTCAGTCGCCATTGTTCAAAGTGAATCAGGAAGTGGAGACTGAAATTTACCTGACAAAAAAAGACGCAGCGCCTTTTAACTTTAAACAGAATGCTTAAAAACCAGGATCGGCACAAAAAGCTTTGTCTGAAAATAGAATAAATACAACTTAAAACCTCATGAATTTCATAAACACAACATGGTACATACCGTGTGCACGTAATGGCACCATGCTGTAAATGAGTAAATAATAAATACACTTGCATGGACTCAAAAAATGGTGGAACAACAAATGCAAGCAGAAGAAAGCTGATATCCTAGTGCTCACATGTTTAATAATGACTTTGGGCTTCAGCTGCAATGATGCAATCATGACTTCCTTGTCAACTGTGAGCATATACCGCTGTGTGCACACAATGGAAACATGTGCACACATGTTTCCGTTGTGTGGTTCTTCACCACGCAGACACGGGACAACCCAGACTGGTGTGTGGGCGCCTTAAACTCCATGTTGTACTTCAGTTTTCTTTTTCAGTCATGCATTAATAACGCAGAGGTTAGGTTAGTTCAGTAGACACCCTCCCTCATGTCTTGAGGCTACAGTCCTCATGGCAGGCGGCCCTGGTCGAACGTGTCCTCGCCTCCCCATTTCCTGAAATTCTCCACCCTTCTGTCCATTAAAGGCCAAAAAAGCCCCCAAAAATACTAAAAATAAACAAACAAATAAAAATAACAGAGGTTACAACTAAAGGGCTTAAGAACTCGCAGTTACACATAAATCTCAAAAGATTATACATTCCCACAGAGACTGAATGCTCATCTAGATCTTATTATTTAAGTAATAAATAATAATGTAATACTATTCTTAAAATGACCGTTTCCAGTGTAACTGTTTGGTTCAGCTTATCTGAACATCATATTTTTTTCCCACCACATGTTTGTTTCTAAAAAGAAAAAAAATGACTTTTCATGACTTTCCGTCTCATGTTGTGAACATTAAAGTGTAGGCAGTGGCTTTAGTGAAATCTGTTTCTTTGAACAGTTTTATCCATAGAAAACAAATAGTTTGATTCCAGAGACAATAGTTGACTTAAGTTTAGGATATCCTGACAGGATAGGCAGACTGTAAACTTGAACTTGAATCGGCTTGAAACGCTTATCAGCCACAACATTATGACCACTATAAGAAGTGAATAATATGGACCATCTTGTGATAATACAGTGTTCTGCTGGGGAAACTTTTGGACCTGGTAATCTTGTGGATGTTCTTTAGACATGTGCCACCCACCTACACCAGACTGGGGACCCCCACCCCACAGCAATCACACTCCCTGGTGGCATCACCCATCTCCAGCAGGATGCAGCCACAAAAACAGTTTAGGAACAACTAAGAAAACATAAAAAACAGCACAAGTTGTTGACCTGGCCTCTTAATTCACTACACACTATCTGAGGGATACGTGGAACAAGTCTGATCTACAGAGGCCCCTCCCCTCAAACCATAGGAACCAAAGTCCCCCACTAACAACATCCTGACACCACAGGACAACCTCAGAAGGTCCATGTACATTCTTTGATGATTCACAACTGTTTTGGAGGCACAATGGAGACCTACACAATATTAGGAAGGTGGTCATAATGTTATGATGAATACGCCCACCCACTGAAATATGGCTCCTTTCATTGTCCTGGAGAGAACTTTAAAAATCCATTTTGTGAATAAAGTTGAAATGTTTTCTCCTCTGGATGTTTCTCAGGATCTCCATGGATGGAAAGCCGGCGGAAGTGCAGTTGGTGCTGAAAGCCCGAGGTTCAGTTTCAAGCCTGGCCCTGAACTGGATCCACCGGCTTCTGTACTGGACCAATATAGAGAGGGGCTCCATTAACGTCGCACTGCTGGACGGTTCGGTTCAGCATCAGCTCATCAGAGGACTCGATAAACCCTCTGCAGTAGCTGTAGATCCTCTCCGAGGGTAGATGCATCCAGGCATTCATATTTTATTTTAACACATGGCTATGACTAAAAAAGATATATTTAACACAAACTGTTAAACTAAAAACTTTAAACTTTTTTTAAAAAAATACACGTGTCAGATGCAATCAACAGAAAATATAAGAAGAATATCAAAACTCGGGTGCTTTTATTTTTTTCAGGCTTCTTTTCTGGGCTCAGTGTGGAAGCTCCCCAAAGATTGAGAAAGCTGGATTAGATGGTCAGGACAGGATCGCTCTGGTCACTGCATCCATACATCACCCTGCTGCCCTCTCCATCGGTATGTCTTTTAATCTTGCGTCGCTGAATCTGATAAAACCAGAACAGTATGCATGTGCACAGCCGAAGTAAATGCGCGGGCTGTCACACATCTGTTGAGTAAATTTGAATGTCAACGTTTATCATTCCTACATTTGTTTCTTCCCAGATATGCCTCGCCAGCTGCTGTATTGGTATGACCAGGGAACGAGAAGCATCTCCAGAGTAAATTTTGAAGGCCGTCATCGCAAAACGGTGGTGGAGTCTAACGGCTATCTGGACCGATCATTCGGACTGGCTGTGTTTGAGGTACGACAACCGCACTGCGTCTGTGTGCTGTCATCTAGTGACTAATGGGCTGATCTAAACTGTGAAAAATCTTTTCTGATAATTGTATAATAAGCTAAGCGAAGACAGTCTGTAAACATAACAACAGAAAGATCTGCACACTCACTTTCACAAGTTGTCTAGCTGACAGCTACACTTCTCTCTAAATGATCTGACTCATCTTCTGGGAAATCACACTTGATGATTGTGTGACAATACAAGACACAAGCAAATGTCACTGACGCCCTTCAGTTACTTTCTGTTTCCCTTAGCCGCCACCATAAATGACCTCTCTCCTTGTCTAGCAAGTAAAACCTTTCAGATGACTATCACATAATGTACGTATAGTGTCTCGCTGCCCTCAATTTAAAAATGAACTGGTGAAACAAACCGGTTTAACGCGGCACATCCTCACTGATGGTTTGAAAGATGCAGTAGTATATATTTACGTACAGTTCAAGTTCTGTGTGTGTGTGTGTGTGTGTGTGTGTGTGTGTGTGTGTGTGTGTGTGTGTGTGTGTAAAGGTACAAAATGGTAAAATTCCTCCTATTACATGTCAGAGAGCAAGTGATTTTGAATCAGAATGAACTTTATTGGTCAAGGATGTGTGCACATACAAGGAATTTGACTTCGATCACTTTGCTCAACGGTATAAGACAAAGCACAAAAAAAAAAAATAGAAAAACCGTACAATGTAAATTAGACTTTCGGAATAAAGAAGAATAAAGGACAGAAGCGGTTATACACAATGAACTTGAACAGAACGTAAGTATATACAAGTGGTTTGTTTAAGGAACAGTGAAGTGATAAGGAGAACTTACATGCAAATATACTATACTACTGCATCTTTCACGCCATCGGTGAGGATGTGCCGTGTTTGTTTCACTAGTTCATTTTTAAATTGAGGACTACACCCAACAGCAAGACACTTTAAAAGGTCAAAGAGTTTTTTTTTTTAATTTATTTTTTATTGTCATTTCAGTCATATGTAGCAGGTGCAGGACATAGTGAGACATGAGGACGTTCCTCCAGGATCCTGGAGCTACATGAAGACATGTGATTAAATACGATACAAGGGACTGTGCAAGCTTATGCGCAATATGCAAACAATACAGTTCAGACAGTACAATACACTCGGGAGGCAAAAGACATTACACAAAACAGGAGAACAGCATCGACTAATGAGCGGACGAGCAGTATTGAAAAGGCGATTGTAAATGTTTGATTAGCAGCACGATGTGTGCATAAAGGATGCATAGATGAGGGCTGAGTATAGGTCATGATGCAATTATGGTTGTGTATCATGTATGTTCTGTGGTACGTTGCTAGTCATGCCTGGCTGTTTTGTAGCTTTTGTTGCAAACTGATTGCAGCATAAGCTGAGATTTTTGTGCTGCAATAAACACTACCATTTTTTTTAATAATAAAAAAAAGCATCCATAAAAACATGCTCATGTTTGCATGTCGTTCTTCAGGGATTTGTGTATTGGAGTGAAGAAGTTACTCGCTCCATCTGCCGATCGAACAAGCACAACGGGAGAGACCTCCAAGTCCTGCAGCCTGACATCACCTCACCGGGCGGTGTGGTCATCATTCAGCCCGTTCTTCAACCAAACGGTATGATTAGTTATCGAAATCGGGGGGGAGGAGAAAAAAAAAATCATTTTCTGGGTAAGTTTGAAGAGTCTCTGGTTCCTGACTCTCCATTGTGCTTCTTCTAAGGGTCGTCCGCATGTGGACGTCCGGGATCGGTGTGCCAGCACGGGTGCATCGTCGACCTGCTCCCTGAGAGTCTGAGGTTCAGCTGTGGTTTTCCGCAAACTCCTTCCGTCTCTAACACGGCTCCTATGTCAGCTTTATCTGATCTGACAATTCCGGGAATCCTATCTATTATCAGTAAGAACTTGTTTCTCGAGCATGCTAGCTTTTATCAACCATTTCATCAGCACACTTTTTAACTCCAGGCAAACACGCGTGGTTTGCTGACAGCTTAGTTTGTCGATGGTCGAGTTAAAATGACTATACAAGATAAATATTTATGTAATGCCATCTCTGAGATTCCCTTATAACACTTTCCTGGCTGCTTCTCAGCAAGAGTTTAATGTGTCGCTACTTTGACAAGGAGGATGTACTTAGGGCGGATAAGGATGTTCTTATTGCAGCCTGAGGTCTGTCCGGTCATTTACTGTCGAGTCATGGATACAGCCATCTACATTTGTTGTAGTTCATTCATTTAAGTTAAATTAGATAAAGCTGGGGTTTACCCGGTTCGAATCCCTGCATTTCATTCCCCTCTTCTCTGCCTCCCATTTCCTGTCTCTCTCCACTGTGCTTTCAAATAAAGGAATAAAAAGCCCAAAAAATATACTTTAAAAAACAATAAAAATAAAGCTAATTCAGAGATTCCGCTACATGTACGTGCAGACCGCTAAAGTAAAATAAGGAAGTCATACACTGCATATTTAGTTTTTAAACTTCACTTTTTGACGTTGTGTTTGTCGTCTCAGAGGAGGTAAAGGAGATGACACTATGCAGAAAGGCAACGTGAGCCACTTAACATGTACCCTCTAGAGCCATGAATTCTTGTGTCTTTGCCAGTGTTGCTCGGTGTGCTGCTTGTGGGAATTTCTCTGTGGTGGTGGAGAGAGGAGTTCGGGCCCACCAGGTCCCTCACGCCGCAGAGCTTCTCCCTCCACGAGTCCCGAGATCCGCTCGTCATTCGGGGGTCAAACGCATATCTGGTCAAGGCAAGAGAATGTGCACACACAGACACACACACACACACACACACAAACACAGTTACGTTTATTCCCGCTTGGAGAGAACATGGCATTTGTGTTGCCACATTATTATTAATTCTTTTTACAGAGATGTTGTTTTTCCTGTTTTAGAGGAAGGTGTCAGGCAAGATAATGCTTTCATGCTTTTTTTTTAATTGCTGACTATAATGTGCCTCCATTATCTCACTGCCAGTTCAGGAAGTTCAGTAATAATATAAGAGTTTTTTTGTGAGGAAGCAGGAAAGCAGAGAAGCCCAGATTTCAGCAACAATTGCAGGATGTGCGCACACACACAAAGCATTAAAATAGAAATTGTTAGAAAAAGACTTTAAAGTTTTTGTATGAGTGCACGCGCACTGGAACACTAAACACTAGATATGATATCTGTGACACACATATAAATGGTTACGCAATGACGCGTGCTAGACTCTCAAAATAAAAGCTTATTCATCTTGAGAGGGTATCTGTCTGCATATTAAAAGAGAAAATGCTATCAGACATTTTGGCTAATAAGTACGTGACGATATAACACTGGCCTGTCCAGTGACGGTTGGATACCTCTGTGATCTCTTCTTAAAATGTGTTCTGGTGGCCTCTGATAAACACCACTTGACCAGGTTCCAGCAGACCGTTGGCTTATGGTGTACAGTATGTCAACTAAGCCGCGCTTTCTCCGCTGCCAGGAAACTCTGCTTAAGCTGGATGATGAATGATGGTGGTCAGCTGACCGGGCTTCTCCTGCCGAAGTCCCAACCCCGCAGTGAACTCAAGCTGACAGGACAACAAGAAGACAAACCACGGCTCATCACCCGTCTGTGCCCCAACTCCCTGTAGAGGTTTAAATCCCTTAAGTAAAGACTCAGGAGTAAATATCTGAGTTCATTCCAGGCGAGGGAGGCCTTCGGTCAGCACCCTTTAGAAGGGTATTACTTTCAGCCCTGGCAGCTGCACCGTAGATTACATATTGTTTGTTTACTCTAAAAATAAAAAGGAAAGAAGTTAGTTGCGGTTATTGAATTCAAATCAGATTTTTTTTTCTTCTGTAAATATCCACACAAAACAGTTAAATGCTTTATTGTTTAATGTCTTGTTGTCAAGCAATTAGCTTGTCTGATTAACTACTGGCAGCACAATCTGTTTAGATTAGAACTGAAATTATCTGTTTAGCATGAAACATTTGGACTGTTGATCAGACTAAACAAGCGCCGAGCTGATTCTGAATTTCTGACATTTTTGTTTTCAAAGTCTTTTAGACAAAATGTTGAAACAGCTTAGAAAAAAAGCAACACTTGACACACTCCCTCTTTTAGTGCTTTGACAGTTTCTTTCAGCATATTGCAGACTTTGTGTGTGTGTGTGTGTGTGTGTGTGTGTGTGTGTGTGTGTGTGTGTGTGTGTGTGTGTGTGTGTGTGTGTGTGTGTGTGTGTGTGTGTGTGTGTGTGTGTGTGTGTGTGTGTGTACATACATGCATATATTTTCTGAATCAGAACCCTTGACCAATTTAACAATTTTCTTGGTTTTCTTCTTGGCCTTTTGGTATTTCAGGAGGTATTTTTACACTCTTGTCAGTATAAGAGGTCAGACAGTAAAATAAGCAGTACTAAACGAGGTTGCCTTTCGTCTACTGAACCCATATGCATTGCATTAAATGCAAATGCACTGAGGTTGGAAAGCAGAACTGACAGTGAAGCATAGTGGTCAGGTAATTTACATACTTCTGTATTTGCTCATTTCATACTAAATAATAGCTGAAGCGTTTCGTAAGTAGACTAGTTTGCTTACTCCCAAATCACGTTTTAGGCTGACAACGCAACAAGTAATACAAAATGGAAAAAAAAAGGCAACTGGACTTATAGAGCTTTGAGAAGATGTTTGTCCCTAAACTTTTCATTACGAATGGTACTCTGACAAAGCCATTGTCAGTGAGAGACTCTTCTGAAACAAGTCAAGCAACTTTCCGATGTTTTTTTCCTACAGAGTTTCCTCTTTAACCCTGGATTTCCCCCAGGCTCTGAAAAAGCTACTCAGATAAGCGAGGAAACGTCTTCTCAAAAAGTACGGTGGCCTCTTTAAAACGCTTTTTTGGATTACCATGACCAGGATGACTGGCAACCTTTGCTGACATCACAACAAGTAGTTAACTTGGCGTTAAGAGAGGAAACGGGGATTAAAGAGCTTTGCAGACACTGTCCAAAGGTACAAAAGTAAAAAGTCCTGCCTTCTAGCACTCCTACACTCCATATATAAATATATATGCGTGTGTGTGTGTGTGTGTGTGTGTGTGTGTGTGTGTGTGTGTGTGTGTGTGTGTGTGTGTGTGTGTGTGTGTGTGTGTGTGTGTGTGTGTGTGTGTGTGTGTGTGTGTGTGTGTGTACATACATGCATATATTTTCTGAATCAGAACCCTTGACCAATTTAACAATTTTCTTGGTTTTCTTCTTGGCCTTTTGGTATTTCAGGAGGTATTTTTACGCTCTTGTCAGTATAAGAGGTCAGACAGTAAAATAAGCAGTACTAAACGAGGTTGCCTTTCGTCTACTGAACCCATATGCATTGCATTAAATGCAAATGCACTGAGGTTGGAAAGCAGAACTGACAGTGAAGCATAGTGGTCAGGTAATTTACATACTTCTGTATTTGCTCATTTCATACTAAATAATAGCTGAAGCGTTTCGTAAGTAGACTAGTTTGCTTACTCCCAAATCACGTTTTAGGCTGACAACACAACAAGTAATACAAAATGGAAAAAAAAAGGCAACTGGACTTATAGAGCTTTGAGAAGATGTTTGTCCCTAAACTTTTCATTACGAATGGTACTCTGACAAAGCCATTGTCAGTGAGAGACTCTTCTGAAACAAGTCAAGCAACTTTCCGATGTTTTTTTCCTACAGAGTTTCCTCTTTAACCCTGGATTTCCCCCAGGCTCTGAAAAAGCTACTCAGATAAGCGAGGAAACGTCTTCTCAAAAAGTACGGTGGCCTCTTTAAAACGCTTTTTTGGATTACCATGACCAGGATGACTGGCAACCTTTGCTGACATCACAACAAGTAGTTAACTTGGCGTTAAGAGAGGAAACGGGGATTAAAGAGCTTTGCAGACACTGTCCAAAGGTACAAAAGTAAAAAGTCCTGCCTTCTAGCACTCCTACACTCCATATATAAATATATATGCGTGTGTGTGTGTATGTACTACTCCCAGAAAATTAATACAAAAAATGTGATATAACACTGTAATTAGTAGATATTTAGGAGTGTTGGAAGGCAAGACTTTTTACTTTTATACATTTTTTTTATTATTTGTAGATATAGAAACGATAATGCTGTACTGTAATGGGAGCAGACAGGTGGAAAGGGTTTGTTCTGTCTGGTGTTTTCATGCCGTTTCAACACTGGTACAATAGTGGGTACGAATATTTTCTTTCATGAAACTTTTCCTGGAGGTTGTTTGCTTTGATTGTACATTCAGACGGTTGGTGTTAATAGTAAGACTTTCAGTCTTTTTGTGAAATGCTCAACGAAAAGATGAACCGACAACTATCTATTTCTGTGGGAGAGAAACCTGTTAAGTGCGTGCTGAAGCTGACGAGCTGTGTGACTGGTATTTATTTTTGTTTTGTCTCTTTTTGGGTGGCATTGCGGTTGCTGTCCTAACATCGGTTAAAACTGTTTAATGTTGTAAATTAATCAAATAAAGAACTTTTATGGGAACTGGGAGTTCCCTATAGGTTAATGTATTTGTGCCAAATATTTGTGTCACTTCTTGTCATCTCTTATCATCAATAAAATACCATCACAGTTCCCGGAATGGGAGTCTGTATTTGAGATAAATCCTGATGTAAATATATAATTTTGATCATCAGACTTGCTGCACAAATCAAATATTTGTGGACGTAATTATACTTAGCAGTTAGTTTCCAAATTAGAAGCAGTGTCAACAAGGGAGGACAGTATGAGGGTAATGGATAAGGAATATTCCCACCAGGAAGCAGAAACCTCAGTTTCTGCTTCCTGGTGGGAAGTTTTTCTGTCAACGTCCTCACTATCTGGGCATGGGAATACAACATAAGACACTAAACTTTTGCCCAATAAAAGTAACCTAAGTTTTATTGTCTTTGCTATCTTGCTTCATGGCTTGTTTTTATAGGCTGCTGTAAAATGCAAGCACCTAAAATAGCAATATCTTCTCCTGGTGATGCTTTAAGGTTCATGGTCGAAGGATCTTATAGCTGTCATAAAAAAGTCATTGTATCATAATTTAAAGCTTGGTATCCTTGTCGTTCAAACTTTAATATGCGTAATATACTTTTATAGTTTGAACTCCTGCTTACACGTCTTTCCCAGTCAGGTTTAGTTACGATGAGTTGTGAGGCTGGACGCACGGGGGAGAAACTGAAAGTTACACCTACTCTGAGAGGCATGTGAAATAATTCTTTCATTATTCTCAGGATATAAACCCTTTAGCAGTCTCCTGTCTTTTCTTGTAGCGACTTGAGCAGACTAACATTTTTGGCTTGAATTCATACCTTTCGAACCTCAGCTGCAAGTTGTGCTTATAGCAATATAAAATAAAAATAACTTAAGCAGAGAAAAGGCAAAGAGTCACAACCTTAGACTTAGACGGATTTTATTCGTCCACAAGGAAAATTTATTGGTCACAGTAGCTTAGCCATACATAAAAACACTCTTGAGAACCACAAGTAAAAAGAAAGATAAAATGAAATAATAATAATAAAAAAAAATGGTATCAGCAAAACATTTAGAAAATCTCTCCAACTCTCTGCCGATCAAATGTCTAGCGTTTTGGATCAATTTGTCAATCCTACCCATGTCCACTTTGCTGGTTCTGCTCACCCAACAAACAACAAAGGTAAAACAAAATCAAACTAAGTTCACAACACTTTTTGTTTTTTTCCCTCCGAAGAAGCCACCTGTACTTACTTTCTGTTTTACCATGCCAGAAAAAATGTTCACAAATATGCAGTAATGGGGAAATGAAAGAAAAACGAACATGAGGCCTCAGTTGGCTGTTTGCCTTCAAGATCCTTAAACCAACTTTGTTTCCAAATCCAGCCTCACCCCCCTCCATTTACAACTCTTTAAGGATACTTAGAAGGACACCAATGAGATTACCCTGAAAAATCCCTGCTGCTTGTCCTAGTCTCCTGGTCAGACTGATCAAATGTGTTGTCTGTCCAGACAAACAGGGGAAACTCTACTTCTTCTTGAACCGGACTACTTGACCCACCGCTCAAACTCAAATTGAACTAGCAAAACAGGAAGGACTGCTGTTCGCTGAGATAGTAATTCCTCTGGGACCAGATGCAGTGTTTCCTGCAAATTCAACAGCAAATGCTGTGTTGGGGAATTATTTCCAGAGAGCATTTCTTCTGATGTATAAATTTATTTATTTACCAGTATTTTTGCTTGTCTTTTTTTATTTTGTCCTGTTAAACTGGACCACCACATTTTTCATGGCTTGCTCAGAAAATGCTCAGCAGCTGCACAGATGTTTGCAAAGCCGACGCTCAACTATCAACTGCCTCTCGGACAGCAAACAAGACAACAACTCGTTTCCATTTTCCCAGGACAAAGCAGTGAAGGCATGGAGCTCTCTGGAGAATCTGGACAGTTCTGGCGTCAAAGCTGAGTGCCCCAATGCCGAGGATGAACCCAAATGGCAGCAGAGCATCAAAGTGAACGTTGGAGGGAAAGTGTTTCATATCCCAAGAAAGTGTGCTCTTAAATATCCTAACACCAGGATTGGCTCATTAGCTCAATGCAAGGACCGGGCAAAACTTCTCACTCTGTGCGATGACTACTCTGTGTGGAAGAATGAATTCTTCTTTGACCATGATCCAGCCTTCTTCCACCACGTCTGCCATTTCTACCACAGCGGAGTGCTGTGGGTTGTAAGGGAAATGTGCCCCATCAACTTTGAGGAGGAAATTGCGTACTGGGGACTGAGCATTAAACACATCCAGCTGTGCTGCTGGATGGTGTTCGAGGAGAAGGCGGACGAGGTCAAGGACAACCTGAAGGTGGAGAGAGAGCTGATGGCTGAGATCGAAATGAAGTATGACGACGAAAGCTTCAAGGACATGATTTTTGGGAATGTGCGGAAGACCCTGTGGAACGTCGTGGAGAATCCGTACTCTTCATCTCTGGCGAAGGCATTCGCCGTGCTCTCCAACCTGTTCGCGCTCTTCTCCATCGTCGCAATGGCTCTCAACACTGTGGAAGAGCTCCAAACATACAGAATCAATGACAAAACGCAGATGGAATGGGTGGAGATTATCACCATTGTGTTCTTCACCTTTGAGTATTTAATTCGCCTTATCACCACTCCTAATATCGCTTTGTTCTTGAAGGGGGGCCTCAACTTTGTGGACATGGTGTCGGTCATGCCTCATTTTGCCCAGATCGTCTTTGAAACCTGCACCGATGCGATGAATGTGAACGCACAAGAAGACCACAGGGCTATGACTCAGCTCAGTACGCTCAACCATGTCCTCATCGTCATCAAGTTGCTGCGGATCTTTCGCATTTTGAAGTTAGCACGACATTCAACTGGCATGAAGGCGTTTGGGTTTACCCTGCGGCAGTGTTACCAGCAGGCCTGTTGCATTTTCCTCTTCATTGCCATGGGAATCTTCATTTTCTCGGCCCTCTTGCATTCAGCAGAGATGGATACTGAGGGTTCTTCTATCAGCAGCATCCCATATGCCTGGTGGTGGGCTGCAGTGAGTAACTTATGATGCACATTTCATCTACTTTCTGTGTACAGTATACACAAAACCCTAAGGAGTTGTCTCTAAGTCTCCTTAGTCTACCTCAGTCTCCTTAGAAGGGACGGTCGACAATGTCCCCTCTATATGAGCATCCATTTTCCCCATGTAATATACACACAGTTCAGTTGTTTGCTAATGTTGTTATGTTGCTTTTTTTTATAATAAATAATCCAGTAAACATGTATCTAAACCTAGTCTGATGAACATACATATAGCAGCTTTTTTGTTAACACCCCTGTAATAAAATTCTCTGTGCTGATAGCTCTAAATCACTACAAATGCAGTAGCGACATATCATAATACAGTACTGTGCACACGTTTTAGGCAGGTGTGGAAAAAATGCAGTAAATTAAGAATGCTTTCAAAAATATAAACAATGATTGTTTATTTTTATCAATCTACAAAATCCACAAAAACATGAGTGAACAAAAGAAAAATCTAAGTCACATCAACATTTGGTGTTACTACCCTTCAAACCAGCATCAATCCTTGCACATAGTTGGGGATTTTGTAGGATCGTAGACGTAGTAGTCGGCCAAAGAAACTTAGTGCAGCAGATGAAAAACACATCAAGCTTATTTCCCTTAATAATCAGAACATGTCCAGCAGCACCATCAGCTCAGAACTGGCAGAAACTAGTGGGACCCAGGTACACCCATCTACTTCCTGGAGAAGTCTTGCCAGAAGTGGTCTTCATGGTAGAATTGCCATCCCTCAAATCCATCCCTCTGACATGGAAACAAGGCCAAGAGACTCTACTATGCACAGGAACTGCTCTGGACTGCTGAATCAAATTTTGGAATATTTGGCTATAGCAGACAACAGTTTGTTCACTGAAAGGCTGGAGAGCTGGGATAATGACTGTCTCCAGGCAACAGTGAAGCATGGTGGAGGCAAGTTTGGAGCTGAATTTCTGCAAAAGGAGTTGGAGATTTGGTCAGGACTAATCCTCAATGCCGAGAAATACAGACAGGTACTTATCCATCATGCAGTACCATCAGCGAGGCGTATGATTGGCCCCAAATTTATTCTGAGGCATGACAAAGACCCCAAACATACAACCTACCAGAAGAGTTCCTTCAGAAACTGTGTACCTAGAAGAACTGATGCTGTCTTGAAGGCAAAGGGTGGTCACACCAAATATTGATTTGATTGCTATTCTGTTCATTTGCTGCATTTTGCTAAATGATAAAAATAAACCATTAACACTTCAATTTATGAAAGCATTCCTAGTTTACAGCATTTCATCAAAAGGCCTAAAACTTTTCCACAGTACTGTATATACAATCAAAGCCTCTTGGGAGATTTAAAGTGATCACTGTAGTGCATCTGTATTGGTGGGAATTTTGTGAGCACCTTTAGGGGCACGACCTTAGGACAGTTCGCTCACTGTGAGTTAGGTGAAGACAGGTGAAGACAGGTGAAGACAGGTTCAGACGGTGAAGACAGTATTTTCTCGTCATTGAGAGGCTGTTATACGTACATTGTCAAACAGGAATTGCAGGCTTTAGTAGCACCACTTGAAACTGAATATAAGTTTGTTCATTTTTTGCCTTTCAGGTTAGCATCTCCACTGTGGGTTATGGCGATGTGGTTCCCGTAACCATCCTAGGACGCATTGTAGCGTTTGGTTGCATCTCTTTCGGTATCATCCTCAACGGCATGCCAATCTCCTTCCTGTTCAACAAGTTCTCTGACTACTACAGCACGCTGAAGGCACAAGAGTACAACTCCATCTCAGTGCAGCGCCGATTCCAGCTCAAGAAGAGACTCAGGCGTAAAATGGATATGTGCTTCCATCCCTCAGAAGAAGACAGCAGCACAGTCTTAGAGCCCGTCTTAGAATGACTTGAACATTTGAGAAGAGGACCCTTACGCTTGAGGAACTTGTGGACAGCATAAATCAGATAAAATATTCCGATGCCACAGAAGGAAGTGAACCTGCTTAGTGAGTGAGTGAGCACAGTAAGAACAAAAAACAGGCTAAGTATACAGAAGCAGAACCAAAATGAGATCACTGCTATTGCTGCTTTCTCAAAAAGTGGAAAGGCACATGTTAAATTTCACAGCACTTATTATAAGCAGTGGTGTGATGTGGGTTTTTTTTTTGTTGTTTTTTTTTTTTTTTTTTTTTCTGAGACAAAAAATCTATAGCCTTTTTAAGTGGTGGGGACATAAAAGAGCATGTTGTCTGTATGTTATCGCTATTTCATGTAATGGATTGAGTTATCAGAGCACCCAGTTTCCTTTTACTGGCACTTACTTGTTATCAAACCGGCCCTTTGAACACCAACACATGCCCTTTCTCTCACCTTCCCTCATACACATACACCCACATGCATTGTCTCCCTGACTTGATTTACATAAATCTGCACAGTGCAGATTTGTGATGTAAATAGCAATTCATTCACGTCATTTACATACATTCAGCAAAATGAGAACATGTCCATCACTGCGCTTGCTAATTCTGCTATCGAAAAGTCAACACAAACTTGCTAATTCCCTTGGCACAGTCCTGGCAAACCACAGATGAGCAGTGTCACACTAGCAGGATCACCTCGTCCGTTAATCATTCTTTTTTTTTCTGCCAAGGGAAGCCAACTCTGCCTGGCTTATCTTCGGACCACAGCACAATACCCTATCTCACCACTCTTCAGCTACATAACATCGCACAACCTTAAATAATTAGAGATGAGAAATAAGAAAGAGACAAAGTGACACAACTTAGAATTGCCAAAACTGCTCAGAAGAGTGTTTTTATTTGATGAGAGCTACAGTCTCATAAGAAAGACAGGCAGCATGGCTTCCCCTTGGCCTCGGGGAAATATGTCATTGATTATAAGGTCTTGTGATTGGTTTTGCGTCTTTACCTGATAGCAAGCAGACAAAACAAACTGTTGCTTGCATGGTGATACTGCTAGTTGTCACGTGTATGCTAGCTGCCTACACAATGCACAGATCTGGATGTTCTCACTGTTATCTGTGTTGTTTTTTTGCTCACTGGGCCAAACCCTTCCTGTTCTCTGCTTCACAGCTGCTGACAAACCTCATAGTGTCAGAGGACGGTTTCTGTGTTTCCTCAATGGCAGTTCAACAGCAGTTAAGAGGAAGAAACACTTCTATCTGCTGTTCATTACCTGCTGAGGTCCCTTTTTTGGACTTCCCTAAATCCATGCTGATCTCCTTAGTTTTTGTGGTGTTTGTTAGGGAAAGATTAATATCCAAATACCTGTCGACCAGTTAAATAGTAAGAGAAGAACTGATGATTAAGTCTTGTATGGCATCTTATGTATGAAGAATTTCTTGTTAAACCGAAATGTACTGGAAAAAGCAATGGAGCCACAAGTTGTGACTTGTAAACAAGTGCCTGTGAACGAATGCCATGTGTTCTTCTGTTTGTACATCAATTGCAATGAACACTGTCATACGGTTAATTGCCCCCTTTAATGTGTGACAAAAGGAATTTGAAAGTAGACTCATACTGTCTCCACCTCTTAAGGTCTAGAAACGTCTTACAGACTCCTCTGGAAGCACCTTTTTTAGATCTGGTGCAGCTCCTTTCGCTTCACATGCAGACATAATACTGCTACTCATTGTTGACTTTTTATTATTACACCACTAGTCAAAAGTATCCTCTGGTATATTTGGTCAGGGCTTCATCTTACAGCACGATAATGACCCAAAAGTTTAATCCAAGCTACAGCAGAACTACCTCAGGATAAAAACAAGATGGAAAGCAAGAAAACATGGAGTGGACCATGGCCCAGTCTGTAGACTTTAACCTCATGGAGCTGGTTTGTGATGAACTGGACAGAAAGTGACTCGCATTTCTGGGAACTTCTGCAACAAAAAAGGGATGAACTCTCTGAACAATATTTGATTTCCATTTTAAGAATGAAAGGATGTCACAAGTGTGTTCACAGACATTAAACTGCATACGTTTCAATAAAAAAAGAAGACAGAAGAAGAAATATTGTGTTCTAAAATGTAGTTATTCATTTTTCTTCATATTTAAAGGCAGAAGACTGAAACTGTTGTTATTATGAGATCATAAAAAGACATAATTAATGCACGTTTTTCTTTCGGTTTGAGTTTTTATCAATTTAATATATTTTCACATTTTGTCCTATTTTTAATTATTATGATTGACATAAATAAAACTTCAGGATATCCTGTGATGTTGCTCAACTGGTTTGTTGACCTTTAGTAGGGAATTATTACTTTCCTCTGCCACGGGTCAAAAAGATTTCAAGATCAGTTGGGGCTCAGTTGGAAGCTGGGGAGTTCACACCAATGAGATTTTACACACTGCTGAGTGTTTGTATCTTGTAATGTGATACAGTTTCAACATGAAATACCAGTTTATAGTGTGTAATACCAGCATGCCAGAACCTCCACAAAGTATCAGGTGTATTTATACTGTGACACTTTATCTCCAGGACATCCTGATGACAACCTTGGAGTGTGAACAATGTGACACTTTAAAGTTTATTCGTCAATGTCAGCATCAGGTTGTCTCAGAGCTGTTTGCTATTATCATTTATACTGACTTGTTGAAAGCTCCAGACATCAGGCACTTCACAGTGAATGTAAATACAGCAGAATTAAAGGGCAGGATAAATGTGATAATAGTCTAGTGTCTACAGATGTCTATGAATAAATATGTTCACCATGTATGAAAGCAAGCACATTCATGTCGTTGTTCAGTCGGTCTGCTAGAGATTGAACAGGCTGATTAAAACGGAAGAAAAACACAAATTAAGTAAGGCTCCAAGTGGAAGGAAAACATGTTTGTAGTAGAGGAGACTCTGCTTATCTCTGTAACGTCTTATCAAGCGCCACGATGCCAGGATTGACTTTGTTGTCCATGATATAATGTTTCTCCAAAGCATTTGAGGCATTATTAATGTGGAGCAGCAGTTTCTAGTATTCTTCATTAACCACGTTGGACAACCATTTGATTTTCTATCCTCATCTTCCTGGAACACATTTTTTAGTTGCAGTGGTAATTTTGGTTTGGAAATTCTGATGATGCAGTCTGGATATACCATAATCAACCCCCTCACAACAAAAACATAGTAGCCGGAAAAACCCCAGAAAACACGCAAACGCTACCCCGAAAGGGCCAAACCAGACTAAAGCCCAGACTTTCTTGCTAGAAGGCATCAGTTTAGACCACCTCAAGATCGAAACAATAACGCAACAAGAATTAAAAAAAAAAAAACACAATGCGTTCATGGCGTGAACGGCGCACACCCAATACACAGCCAAGTTAACATACATAATATAAAACCGCCAAACAGCCATTACAGCTCCACAAACAGGTAAACAACTCCTCGATGTTGTATCCCCCACACACACATCCACATATGCATCGGCAGTTACACAAATCCCTTTATAATTCAATCACTGTGTAAACTAGATTATCAATTCCATTTAGAGTAAAAATAAATAAGACCAACCGCCTTTTTGACAGCTTCCTTTCACCAAGTTGCAGTTGCTTAAACCACTCTTTGTTGAATGTCCTAGTTTTATCTTTTCCCTCTTGAGAAATGATTAAATCCTCTGGTTGATGCGGTCCCGAACATATTATCTCCATCTTCTGCTCAAATCAGCCAATGAGAAGCGGTCTAGTGCCCTCGACCTCAGGCCCCACCACCCAAACTGAAGGATCAACCTGTACCTAGAATAATGTGCCCTCTCATTTCCACCATCAGGATAGAGAGAGTTGCTTCACATTAATGTAAAATTTTTTGTCTCCTGATCAAAATAGCTGCTGCAAATTTTATTGGACAGAAATGAAGCACATCATTATTATATTTTTGCTGGTGCTACCATTGTTACTGATAATCACAATGCAGCTAGTATAGTATAATCATATAACATAGTTCACCAATCAGGCATAACATTACGACCACCTTCCTAATATTGTGTTCATCCCCCTTAAAGAGCTCTGATCTGCTGAGGCATTTACTCCACTAGAACCTTGAAGGTCTGCTGTGATATCTGGCACCAAAATATCAGCAAGTCCTGCAGACTGCAAAGTGGGGCCTCCATAGGCTTGCTTGTCCAGAACATTATACAAATGCTTGACTGGATTGCAATCTAGGGAAATTTGGAGGACAAGTCAACACTGCTTGTTTTGTGATCTGTAACAATGGTTAGGTAGGTGGTACATCATTCATGATTCAACAGACCAGTCCACCTTCTTCCATCGCTCCATGACCTAGTTCTGATGTCCATGTGCCCACTGTTGGTGCATTCGGTAGTGGATATTAGTCACTTAGGGCAACTGTGTATTCTGACACCTTTCTATCAGAACCAGCATTAACTTCTTCACCAATTTGAGCAACTGTAGCTTGTCTGTTGGATTGGACCACTCACACCCTTTGCTTTTTAGCCATTAAAATTTGGCCGTTATCCCACCCATGTACCAGGTGCCTATTTATGATTTACAACCTCGTAAAATATAAATAGGTCCAAGGTCCCTGATGAAATGATATAAAGCCTTTTAGTGGTTCCAAGAGTCACGTATGGTAAGGCATCTTTTCAGTTTGACAACCCACATCTATGGAACCCCATTTCCTCTGATGGTATTTCCTCACTAGGCTATCTGTGCTCAGCCATGACTCAATTTATTTGTGCTCTTACTATCCCTGTGTTCCTGTGTGTGTCTGTGCATGAGGAGGAAGGGGGAGGGTTCTGCTGTTTTATGTGCGAAGCGCCTTGTGTTGCAATTCATTTGTATGAAAGGTACTACATAAATAAAGTTTGATTTATCACTCGATTGATGAATTATGTTCAGTGAAATGATTTATGTTGATTTATCAAATTTCTGAACAAAGAATCTGTTTTGAGAGTGGAATTACCTCCTGGACCTTCAATGCTGGAGCTGATGAAACAATTCCATCATGAGTCCAATTTCTCCGCTTTTTAAGCCAGTACCACTTTTATTTCACACTTTTATTTTGGTCTTCAAGTATGCAGCAAAGACTGGTTTTGTTTGGTGAAGTGGTAGACAAAACTGAAAGTGAAAATCACACCCCACCTCACTGAACAAGCAGCCATGTGCTCTTCTATGCTTATGCTCAGAATAGGTGAAAGTATAACTGTGAATGTGACAGGAGAAACAGACTATTTAGAACTGGCCGTAGCATTGTACCAAACAGTTTGATAGAACCGGCAAAGAGTGACCTAAAGAGCAGTGGTATACAGTACATGCTACAGTATATGGTGGACTGGTTGTGCAGCCTGGCTAGACATCAGCCTCCCTGGACAGAGGACATAGAGCGCAGAACTAACATGGTATAAACAAAAAACAGATCTATTGCACACCTGAGCAAAAAGATAAACATAGCTTCTCTGCCTGGAACTGATTTGTTGTCTGAGTCAACAGAGAAATGACTTCGATAGAGTGGACCACCAGATATTACTGTGCAAACTAGTAATATCTGTGCAAACTAGAAGCTATAGGTTTTAATGAGGAAGCCTTCAAATGGATTCAGTCATATCTCTCTGTCTCTGGTAGAGTCCAAATGGTAGATGTGGGAGGTATCCTTTCGGAGCCTAAAACTCTTACCTGTGGTGTCCCACAAGCAAGCATTCTTGGTCCTTTATTGTTTTTATTGTATATAAATGATATGGAGGCATGTAAGACGCTGGCTAGGTAACAATAAGTTATCCTTGCGCATAGGCACATCTGAATGCATTCTTTTTGGATGGATGTGTAGACTAAGGGATGTTACTTTAATGCTTTAATGTGGAATATAATAGAGCAATGATGAAGGAAAAGTGTTGTGTTACCTATCTTGGATGTGAATTAAACCAGTGTGTGACTATGGCCCTTCTTGTCATCGGGAAGGTCCATGCAAAGATTAGGTACCTGGCAAGAATATCTAAAGTCCTAGATAAGGACACCATGAGGACCTTAGCTACATTTTCACTTCAGTGCCACTTTGACTACAGCTAGTTAACATGGTATAGTGGTTGAACCAATAAATAAATAAATAAATAAAGATAAGCATCAAAAAGATCAGAACAGACTGATCAGAGTCGTCCTTAATCTCAGTCCACAAACACACATCAGCCCATTTTAAAGAGTTGAACTGGCTCCATGTAGAAGTTAAGTCCAACACTCATTATGGTTTTTAAAATGTCACAAGATCAATGTCCAAATTATTAAGGTACAATTTGTTTGTGCTATTCATGGCTTGAGTACAACATTCAGTGTATTCAACTTGAAACAACCTAATATTAAAAGTAAATACATTCCTCTATACTGAGGGAGAGGAGTGGAACAAAACACCAAACGAAATTAAATCTGCTGTGTGTCTGCTCACTTTTAAAACTAATTAGCTTAATGACATATCTTTTAAGCCAGAATGTGTCTTGTCCGGTTTATGAAGTTGTATGTTTTATGTATTCTTTTGATGTTTTTGTTTGTTTGTTTGTTTGTTTTTTATTTTAAAATGCGACTTAGTGCGTCCTCCTGATGGATTTTCGTATTGTATGCACATTCTGTATCTCATATACTATCCCTTAAATTTAGTTGACTAACCAGGAAATTATATAAAAATTATATAAATATATAAATATAAATATAATATATATATATAATATAAATATGTGCAAAAATTCAAAATCACTAAAAAAAATAAATACATATTCATACTCTCCGAAGGGATGTTAAGTGGATCTACTCGTCGAGCGTTATTGGCAGCAAGTTCATATGGCGGGGTGGTGAATCTTTTACCTTTTTTTTTTTTTTCACAGCAGGCACCGCCCCCCCCTGGCAGGAAACCAAGCCCCATGTTGCTGCTGAAACTGTGGAGTGAATATTAACATTTCTTCCTAACGAGAAAAATCGGAAAGAGACCGATCTTCTTTGAAAAGTGAGTACATTTAATTTGCCACATACTCTAACTTTACGCACAACTGTGTATGTGCTGTCGTTGAGAGACAGGACTTTTATAAAAGCGTTTTGACAGACTTGTGTTTCAGCATGTCCTCTATCAGAGTGCTGCAAACCACTATGTGCGCTAAAAAATAAATGTCACTGATGTTTTTCCTTTATATCTCGATAAGTGCGTTAGAGCAGTTGTTGCAAGTGGCAGAATATGAAGAAATGAAATTTAAAAAAAAGTAGACACATTTGAGAGGCTTTTTAAAAAAAAAAAAAAAAAAAAAAAAAAAACACGATATCTGGAGATTATTCCCATAACCTATTCATATTTTTTTTAGGCTAATTCTAAATAGGTCAGAGCTATCTAGCATACTATGACTTATTTATTCGTGGTATTACTTTGCATTTTTTATTACAATCGTTCCTCGTTTATTGTAATTATTATTGTTTCTACAGCTTCATTCAGCAGTTCCCGAGAAATGAAAGTAGACATATACTTCTTGATATCTTGGGATGGGTTTGACAGACCTTTAAAGATTTATTTCAGGCTTTTCTCGACATAACTGACTAAAGGTAAAAGTCAATCCAAGCTGATATTTGTTGAATCGAAATGTTTGAAGTAAGGGATGACTTATAGGCAGTTGTTAATCTCTCAACACAATGTGTGAACTTAAGTGGAAACCTGTTGATACTCTGACTCACATATTTCCGAAACTTTTTTTTTAAACGTTTATTTTAACAAATGAACCGTTTACCAAGAAATGAGCATTTGTAGCTGAGATCACTCTAAATGTCAATTTATTTTTTTTTTAAGACTTCCCTGAGAACCGGGCAATTGCACAATGCTTGGCATTGTATCAGATTACTGTATCTGATTACGGCTAGTAAGGTTTTCCTCACACATCCCTTTAAATGTGCAGAAATGGATTATAGTTGACTGCATGTTATTTGCATTTCAATGGTTCCTTACAAATTGAAACGCTAACAAAAGCCAATGAGGTCCCAAAAGGAAGAACTAAACTAAAAACAGTGATGTTTTACGTAGCACTGTACTTAATGTCTGTATATTCTATCGTCATATTCTTGATTACGCAGTTGGATTTATATTTGTGGACTTTGAATCTGTACTCATAACTGTCTCCAGTTATTTGGAAAAGGCAAACCAGATCAAACCCTCCTCCTGCCCTATCTAAGTTAACAATGTTCGTGCCATCTGATGATGAGTAAACACCCACAAATGGTGTTATCAAACTGCGCACATAACTTAAAGAACGCAGGACCAGTTGCTCTTGCTAGAGCAGTTTTGGGCATTTGACAAGTGGGTGTGCTATTACTTGACCCTCCTATCGGGTTAGTTCGGGCCGACACTCATATTCGATTATAAATATCAATGTATTTAATTTATTATTATATAGATTTGATTATTAATCCACAATAACACATACATTACCACCTAATGTTGCGTTAGATGTTTTTACCAGCTTCCGCTCGTGTGAAATTTACAAGAGTGTCAGCTGAGACAAACACGGTTAGTCATGCTTGCTGCCCAAAAACTTTTATATACGAGAGCTGTTGGGATGTGGCAAAAAATAAAAAAATAAAGATGTAAACGAAACACAATCGAACGGACCTAACACCCAACTGAACTAAACAGGAGAATCAACTCAAAAAGGCTTCTTCCTCCTATTTAAGTCTGCTACAATAAAAGGAGTCTATACAACTGTTTGCAATATTAACAATGATCAAAGGTCACTATCAGTCGAAGACACAGTTTAAGCTTTAGCTTAATGAAAGAATGGAATATAGTTTAGTGAAATGAGCTCTCTCTCATGCGTGTGCAAACACACACACAGGCTGCTGTGGGTTGGGAATAGGGGAAGTAAGAGGACGTGGCTGACTCAGCTGGAACGTCAACCAATCTCGAGGCAGAAACCCAGTTACATGGGTAATCAGAAGGATATAGGTATGCTGTCCTAAAACTATATGTATGATGACTGTACCATAGTGTAATTCAGTTTAAAATTAGTAATTTAATACAATTGTTTTAGAGACAGTTGGTGGCTTGTACACTATGGCTATGCAGTCTCAGATCATAGACTCCAGTAGATTTAACAATGACCATCGATTAATCAGTGACACTTAGGCCTGCACGATGCGTAGTGAAGCTCTTCGAGACACCACTGATTTGAATTGGTGCTGTTCGTTAGGTCTAGTAAAGTGTCTCGTGTTCTTGAAATATCATGTAGTTGTACAATATCCTATTACGGAAGTAGAAGGTTGCTGGTGATGGAAATGAGAAAGCATGTGTCAGTTGCATTCTACCAATTTGCCTGTTTTCAGGAAATATTTCAGCGTGACTACACTGGAAGGGAAAAAGTAGTTCTTTATTTACAGAATGTAACGCTTTGTCAAAGATAATTCTTCCCCTTTCATTGCTCATTTAAATTTACACATTGTGTTGTTTTGCATGCTGCTGGGGATGGCTGCAGTCATCAAGGAGTGTTATTGCTGTGCGGTGGGAGGTGTGTGGTGTTTAATTAGAATCCACACGAATGTCACGTCCAAAAATGGTTACAAGATGCTCAGTGCTATTCACTTGTCCTGTCAGGGGTTTTGATCTTGTGGCTCTCACATGACTATGATGACTATGGGGACGGGGCTAGTCCACTCGTGGGTGGAGTGCTTCCTGTTCCTCTAGATGCAGTAAAAGTTTCTTTGTGCGCCTGAGCGTCTGACTTCATCTATGTGACATATTCTATTTAATTTTTGGGAGTGTGTCGTGAACACATGGGTGGATTCTGCAGGCGGATGCCAACACAAAGCCACCTCATGTCTGTTCACTCCCGTTGGCCTCTGAGAGTCATGTCTCAGTGCAGCTGACATCACCTAAACGTTACATAGGAAATGACAGACCCCAAGTCTGAACGCCACCTGCAGACTAGCTGCTGTATTTCATTAGTAAATCATTACTCGTTGGTTAATCATTGACCATCTGTGTGATGTGCTGTTCAAAGGAAAGGAGCACCGGCATCACTGTCACTTCATATAGACAAACAAATTACCAAGCCACACTGACATGAGCTTCCTTTCACGTTAGCGTTCATCCTCTTTTTCACTCCAAGCTTAGGCTTAGCTCAGCACGAATACAGTGCGCACAAGTAGTGACTGAACAAGTCTGCATCTGTTTGGAAGAATGAAAGAAAAGATGCAGCTGCTGAGTTTGTTTTTCGTTATCTTAAAATTAAGTCTTTGCAGTTTCAAATTCGGCTCGCAACTTTCAAAATACAGCAGCGTGATCTTTCAGTCAACCTGAAATTCGAGGTGCTTTGTGAGGACTTTGATTTGACGGTGTGTAGAGTGTTTAGGTCCCACCGTTCGTTCTGGTGACTCACTTTAAGACGGAGGACGTTGTTTGTGCATCTCAAACTGGTGCCGTTTTGTGTCTCAGATGTCATACAGAGATTTACGTTTGCAGGCGTCAGCTCAAACGAGTTTAACATGTTGATCGCAAGTGTACAGTCAGGTATCAAATAAGATCACAAGATCTTCGCAACACTTGACATTACAAAGGCCTATTGTTAAATAAATGACAGGACAATTACTGAAACCAAACTAAGGTCAAACATGAAGTACTTCAAACCCCAGCAAATTTCCCTTCCCAGCATAGTTAGGGCAGAGCAGCATTGTCTGAATGAATTCAACCGTAGCAGACTGTGCATGCATTTATAAATTTCCTGATACTGCCCGTGATATGCCGCCAAATCACTCTTTGACCCTGCATTCATAATCATTATATAATATGCGAAGCATATTTAAAGGTTCACTGTAACTCTTGTGAGGAAGGCCAAAGACAATAATTCACAATAGGCTGCGTAGCAGGACTAATTGCAGATAAAGCCACACAGCAGTTCTGATAAAGATCTCCAGTTGTCAGCCAGAAGCATTTATCTACTTAATCTGTGTGTGACATTTTATGATGTCTTCTTTTTAAGAATGACAAATCTGCATGCATGGTATCTTTTTCTGAATATGTTTTTATAATGTCTGTAAAGGTCGTGGTATATCCAAAAAGCGTTTCTCAAACAACTGTACAAGTCCAGTTGTCTTTCTTAAACGCTTTTTGGATACCCATGTCCATAATTCTTTAAGTTTACATTATATTTGCATCAACAATCACTGATTAATTAGTCTAATCTGTTGATTATTGTGAGACTGAGGTGTGTTGACGAGAAAACTGTGTTTTTGTCTTGCCACGTCAGAGTTTCGAGGATGAAACAATCCAAGGCACAGGTCGTCCTGGTGGTAGGAACTCTTGGTCTGCTGGTCCTCCATCTCTTTAAAGAACACACTGAACAGAAAGACAGACATTTTGACATAAAAGTGAAAGAGGTGGACCACCATGTAACGCAACCCAGCAGAAGGACCTCTTATGAGTTCTCCTGGCCAAGATGTCAACAAAATATGTCCGCAGCCAACGTCACAGGCTTCAGCTCGCTTCCCAATAACATAAAAGACTTTCTCTACTATCGACACTGCCGCCACTTCCCCATGTTGCTGGACGTCCCTGACAAATGTGGAGGACCTGATAAATCCGGTGAAGTCTTCCTTTTGCTGGTCGTTAAAAGCTTGGCCAACAACTACGACCGGCGAGAGGTGCTGCGCAAAACTTGGGGTAAAGAGAGGAAGCACAAAGGCATGTGGATTCGAAGGGTATTCATCTCGGGAACGTCGGGTAATGGTTTGGAGAAGGAAAGATTGAACATGCTGCTCAAATATGAGCAACGTGAGTACAACGACATCATCCAGTGGGACTTCAGTGACACATTCTTCAACCTCACCTTGAAGCAGATACTCTTCCTGGAGTGGATGGAAAGAAACTGTCCAAACGCTCGCTTCCTCTTTAATGGCGACGATGACGTCTTTGCCCACACAGACAACATGGTTGAGTACCTCAAAGGCCTCAAGGACAATGATGGAAGCAAGCACCTCTTTACTGGCCACTTGATACAGAATGTGGGGCCCATCAGGTCACCAGGGAGCAAGTACTATGTCCCCGTTCAGGTTCAGGAGTCAGAGTCGTACCCTCCTTACTGTGGTGGTGGGGGTTTCCTCCTGTCTGGCTATTCAGCGTCGGTCATATACAACATGTCTAAGACCATTACAATTCTTCCCATAGATGATGTTTACATGGGCATGTGTCTGGCCAAAGCAGGACTCGGTCCTACTTCCCATATGGGGGTGAAGACCGCAGGGCTCTACGTTCCTGTCAAGTCGATGGATGGATACGATCCGTGCTTTTATAAAGACGTTTTACTGGTACACAGGTTCCTTCTAGCTGATTTGTATCTCATGTGGAACAGAGTCCAGGACCCCACTCTGAAATGTCATTCCTCCCCGCACATTCTTTAATGGCACCAAATTATATCCTACAAGTGGTAACGGAGGTTGTTGATGGTTTGTATTTTGCACTAGCTCAGATTTATTTTTAGTTAATTTTTTTCTACAAACCGAGTGGATGAGCACACTTAGGCTAAAATTAAGGTACGGGAATACATATTTACCTCATTCGTTGTTTCGGGTGACAGCTTTCACAGGAAAGTAGACACATGCCTGATAAATATCATCATACACATTTTTTGTTTTATTCATACTAACCCACCAAACAGAATTCAAACTTATATTTCTCTCTTGTTGACAAAAGTAAGGGCTGTTTTCTTATTTGCTACTTCCTGACATGCTGAAACAAATAATCTGGTCTGTATTTCATCAAGTGCTGCCCAATCCTCTGCCAGATTGTCTGATGTTGCTTGCATAGGTAATATACAGTTGGTTTGTTACATGCTGAAACTGGGAACAGAGAGAGAGAGAGATGAAGTCAGACCAGTCAGGCACCTCGCACCTTTCACGGAATAATTTCACTTCGACAAAACGGTTAAAATCCTGTGCATCACTGAGTCACGACATAAATGATCTTTGCCACGCCTGTACTCATAGGTACAGACATCTTATCTCTCTTATGCAGATTTATCCACGGTTCTGGGAACCAAGCCTCTGAGAACAGGCAAGAAAGAATGTTGCTCGTTTAAGATTCTCACAAGAATCCAGCTACCCCACAACTCAAGTTATGAATGAATGTTAAAAGATGCTAAACAACACTAAAGCCTGGGTTATTACAGGTAAACTCCACTTGTCTATGCTTAGAAACTGTTACTAGTCTCGGCAGTACAGATTACAGTTGCACATGTAACTTATCCAAACTCCAATTCCATGGATCATAATCAGAGTGAGAATTATTTTATTGATCCCAATGGGAAATTACTTCTGACAAAAGACACCAGCAGAGTGACACGCTCAAATAGCTCAACAGATGTCGAAGGAACTTCTGTGACATCAAGCTTCCGTAAATAAAGATAACTTATTAAGAGACAATTCAATGATTAAACCATCTGCTAAGTTAGATACCACTGGAGTTTTTTTTTTTTTTCGATTAATAAGACCTTGGCTCAAGGTCACAGTCCAGCATATTGTAACATGTCATGAAACTCCATGACTGTGTGATTGTTGTAGATGAGAAAGAGTGTATTTACTGAGTTACACATTGATCATGTTAACATTGATTTGGGGGCTGTGGTTTTGATATCAAGTAGTTATGTAACTTATCACGCAATGCTTGTTGAAACTTCCTGCACACTATCCAGGTCTAACTTAAAGAGTCTTTTCTCAGGGTTTCTTAAGACTTAAGAAGTATAATAATTTAATCCTCTGTTTAGGGTCATTTATGTTGCACGTTTTATGTTTCACTAAAGCCTGTTTTTTTTTGTGTAATAGACAGGGATCAATGTGTTTGGGTGTCATATGTGTACTAAGAAAGAAAGATACTGTAAGTGGTTTCCATGAAATAATGTGGCATTACTTATTGACTGCCATGTTTTGTAAGGGTGTTTAATTGCTGCTGTTTTTTTTTTTTTTTTACTTTAATGTTGTTAGGAAGAGGGTATATAGTGTATATAGTGTGTCATTTTATAATTAAACCGCTATGGAATTAAATTAAATAACATTTAATTATGTATAATAAATTTTGGTACATTGTGGTCTCCTGTGTACATCTGATTGAATATATATCTCTATATATATCATCTCATCTTCTACTACCCCTTATCCTCACTAGGGTCGAGTGGGTTGCTGGAGCCTATCCCAGCTGTCGGTGGGCGAGAGGCGGGGTACACCCTGGACAGGTCGCCAGTCTATTGCAGGACTAACACAGAGACAAACAACCATTCTCACCCACACGCACACCTAGGGTTAATTTAGGGTCACCAATTAACCTCACAAGCATGTCTATGGAGGTGAGAGGAAACCGGAGTACCTCGAGAAAACCCACACAGACACAGGGAGAGCATGCAAACTCCACCCAGAAAGGCCCGAGCTAGACAATATACATATGACATTTTAATTTTAAACTGTGGCCCTTGCCTTAGCAGCACCTGTTCTGCTGTTGATGTATTTCACTGGCAAATCATGTTTACTTTTCACTGTTTCTCATTGGATTTGCATAATTGGTGACAAAGAAAATTCATGTGTTTCTAGGTAGTTGAATGGATTTCAGGAAGGTATATTTATATTTACATGTGGAAATAGCGTATTTGTTATTTATTATAAGTCTAGAAGTATGTTATACCGTATTTATGGCAGAGAAACCAGAGGTATGGTCTCAGTTCAGCGGTATAATGGACTGGAGCGTCCTCTTGTGGACAAATCAGGTTACTGGAACAGCTTCACTGTGTGTCCCTTTGAGCCTGTCCAAAAATGAAAAAGTACACACTATCTAAACAAACTTTTTCCTCCTGCAACATACAGACCACAGATAAACAGCAGATTTTTTTAAATTAATGCTAATCATTGTTAATATCTCAAAGGAAACTAAATTACATAGATATTAAAGCCTACACAATATTTGTATTTTTCAAATCAACATTAAACATCTGCAATTAAAAAAAAAAAAAAAAAAAAAAAAAGGCATATAAAACAAGTTAATGAAACACAACTCAATGCAGTTAAGGACTCAATTAAAAATCTCAATTAAAACGCAAGTAAAGCCAGGAAAGTCTCTCAGATAAGTTTTAAGTAGTGACTTTATTAACAAGCTAAATCTATAACTGCTAAAACTGGAGTGATGGAATCCCTTCTCCTGGTCCTGGTTAAATGCCTGGCAGCTGAGTTTTGTCTGAAGAGATTGATCTAGTGTTGAAACAGGTAAAAAATAAATAAATAATAAAATAAAAATAAAATGCTGTTGCAATAATCCATAATCTCTGTGCCTTTAAAAGATAAAATGTGTTTGGAAAGGTTCCTGAGATGGTAAAAACAAATTTGCACTATCTTAGTAATATGGTAATGAAAACGTGGGTCAGAATCAAACCAAACACGGAGATTCTTCACAACAACAGAACCAGCCAAAGGAAGCAAAGGAACTTGCTTTATTAGCCCTTGAATTCCTAAACCAATGATCTCAGTTTTTTCAGTTTTTGTAGCTCAACCAGTTTTTGGTGTCAGGTGTGTAATGATCTAAGTCATCGTGGCTGGTAGGCATGAATAGCGTCTCATAAAACTATAATGAGGTGCCATACCTGCAATTGGCATGTACAGAGAAAATAAACATGGGCCTGAACCAATACCCGAGCAACACCATATTACATGATTCACTGTGATATAACACCATCTCTCTGATAAATGTGAGGAACATTGGCCTTGATATTCCCACATTGTTTTTTATTATCTATCATATCAAAGGTCAGGACTCACACTATTATCTGCTGTCAATAAAAGATCATTCGTGACTCAAAGCAGTCTCTGCGCTGTGGTGCTTCCTTAAACCAGGTTTTGTCTCAAATGTTTGAAGAGAAAGGCAGCCTGGAAATGGGTCTGTACATGAATGCAGCACTATTTAGGAGAGATGGCAGATATAATCTATTGGATCATCAGGGAACTGTGAAGCACTGCCAACAGGAAGTAAGCAATAACAATGCAGCTTATTAACTTACTAACCATAGCCCTCAGATCCCAGTTCCCAAGAAGGGCTGAAGATGGTCACACACCCACATTGAAGTAATAAAATATTCAGCTGCAAGAATATAACTGCAATTAATCTCACATAAAGTTGACACCCTGTGGTGTTTAACTATGTGGACAAATGCAGACGAAAAAATAAAAATAAGATACTACATACAACTGCATTCTCAGTAGCCTGACTTGCGTCGTCTGTGTGAATAACTGTAAGGGTTAACCTGGTAATTTGTGGTACTTCTGCACAATATGAAACCTGTCCTTTCAGTTGCTACTGCAAACATGCACATTTTATATGATATAATACAAACATGAACAAACCCTGTCTGTATCCTGTTATACCGACACAAAAGCAGGACTCGGGCCATTTATTTGATGGTACAACGCATCAAAGGAATTTAGAGCAGGGATGGGTTCAACAGAGCATTTAAACTCACTACTTACGTGATCTGCCTTACTTGATAAATAAAGACGCCTTTTCACATATATTTTAATAATAATAATAATAATAATAATTCACCTTGTATTACATAACTTGACAAGATAGACCTTTGTGGTGTCATAAAGCGAAACAGGTCAGCTAAGTTGACTGCATGTCGAACGTGTTTGCTGTACGACTTCATGTCATTTGATCCCGAGAAATGAGGAAACTCTATTTGTATGGGACAACATGATCTGGAAATGCGTGCACTTTTGGCGTAGTTACCACCGACTGCGCTCCCCCGCTACTGCGCAGACTCTGTACATTTTCGTTAACTTTTGGTTTAGGAGGAAGTGAAAGAAGACGCCTCGTGCATCTCTTTGGATTTCACAGTAATTCTCCTCTCGTGCTTCATCTTCGCATCTCCAGTAGACCTCACGGTGTTGTGGACTGCTGGGGGATACCGGCTTAGATGAGTTTTTGGCTGAAGGAACGGAGGACGCTTTGAATTTAAACAGGTCAGTATGAACGGTGTTGTTGATTTTTCCACCTGATATGTCACATTTATAGGGGCGTTGACGTGATTTTAGTCGCTTCTTTTCAACAAAATAATATTTGACAGCATTTAAATAAGTGCGTGGAATTTACATTTGGTCTGTGAAGAATCACACATCCTCGCATTTAGTTGGAGGATTTAGTTTTGTCACTCGGGAGCCTGGCAAAAAACGTTTCCTGGAAACATTTGACAATGGTTTTAGCTGTGTATCCTTCCTACAGCATGATCTCACTGACTCAGGATCCTCATAGACAAGTCTGAACCTAACTGTGTTCCCTCAGCGTATTGGTTGGCTTGCCAGGTTTTAAAATGTAAACAGGCGGTCTAAAACTGATCTATACAGGAGGTCATAAGCCTTGGCGGAACGTTATTTTGTTCAAATGTGCTTATCAGATGACATTGTTTGCGTGCGTGGGATTTTTGCCATTGTTTCCTGATCAGGTTTGATGCTTGAACCACATACATGTAGATCTGTATGACAAGACATACAGGTGAGATGCAGGTGAGCATATCACTGAAACTTGGAGCCATTGAGGAAAATTATTATCCTGAATATTTAAAAATGCAACATCACACTGTCACGCAAACTTGACATTTTTCAGCCCGCATACATCAATTCTGCTTTCTTAAGAGGAAGCGAGATGTGTCATTTACTCTGTTGACAGTTGTGAAGGATTGTTTCTCAGTTAATTTTTTAGTTTATTATAGCTATTTGTACTCTTGGTCTCATAGCGTCTCGGATAATGCATTCTAATGATAGATTGCGGAATTATTTTTTACACTTTTTTGATTAGTTTTTACTGTTTAGTGTTCGTGGAACACACCAGTACTACCCTTGACCTTGTTGCACATTGCCGCCAGTGTGGTTGACTTCATGTTTGTCGTTACCTGCAAATGCCGTAACCCCCCCATCTGTGATGACAGATATTTGCCTTGACTGACTGGAGGCATCGCTGCCACAAACGTCGTGTGTTGCGCACAAGGTTGGGGCTAGCATTGTACAAGCAGTTGTATGCCCAACGTATTAAGCCACACCTTATTATAAAAACAAAAGAGAAGTACAAATACATGACATTGCAGAGATCATTTTACTTATTGCCTGGTGAAGCCATTTCTTGGTGGTAGTTCCTATTTCTTTTTTTATTTCTAGTCTGTGCTTTAAAAAAAAAAAGTAATCTGTCTGGTAGTGTAGACCCAAAACACAGAAGTCTAGTCACACTAGTGGCTCTATGCCATGTGTGCAAACTGGTTCTGCTGCATTTACCCCTCAGGTGCAAGTTTTTCATTTTAAGTTAGGGGTGAATGCAGCAGAACCCGTTTGCACACACGGCTTGGGCTTAAACTGAGTCTGAAGGACAATTTCGATAGAAATAGTGGTGATGACTTCACATTTCATGTGAAGATTTAATCAGTAAGTGCTGATTCTTTCTACCTACAGAGTTGCTGCATGACGTGATGTTTGTTGAGGAAATCTAGCCGTTCAGTTTTATTCAGTTTCTGTTGTTCAGTGTCATCTGTAATTAAATCACTTTATTAATGATTTTTTTTTTTTTTTTTTTTTAGATTTGTATTACAGAGTGGGAGGAATGAACACAAAGCAAGTGATAACACTCCTGATAATTGGATCACTTTTTGTATTTGTTTTCCATCACTGGAACGATGATTTCATTCAGCCAATTAAATATTTTCAAGAGGATATTAAAAGTGAACTGGTGACACCCAACGTTACCCGCTCTTACATTTACCATTGGCCAAAATGTCAAAAAAACATGTCGGCCGAAAAAATCTCAGCCTTCAGTTCTTTACCCTCACATATCAAAACCTTTCTCTACTATCGACACTGCCGCCATTTCCCCATGCTGCTCGATGTTCCTGGCAAATGTGGAGGAGCTGAAAATTCTGGAGATGTCTTCCTTCTGCTGGTCGTTAAAAGCAACCCTAACAACTACGACCGGCGAGAGGTGCTGCGCAAAACCTGGGGTAAAGAGAGGATATACGACGGCGTGCAGATTCGAAGGGTATTCATCTCAGGAACGTCGGGTAATGGTTTTGAGAAGGAAAGGTTGAACGCAGTGCTCAGATTTGAGCAACGGGAGTACAACGACATCCTCCAGTGGGACTTTGAGGAGTCGTTCTTCAACCTCACCTTGAAGCAGATACTCTTCCTGGAGTGGAGGGAAAGAAACTGTCCGGATGTTCGCTTCCTCTTTAATGGTGACGATGACGTCTTTGCCCACACAGACAACATGGTCGATTACCTCAAAAGTTTCAAGGACAATAATGGAAGTGGTCACCTCTATGCTGGATATCTCTTTCCGGATGAAAAGCCTGTTCGATGGATGAAGAGCAAGTACTATGTTCCAGTTCAGGTGCAAGAGCCGGAGGTATATCCTCCTTACTGTGGTGGGGGTGGCTACGTACTGTCTGGCTATACAGCATCGGTCATATACAACATGTCCAAGTCCATTACTGTTCATCCCATTGATGACGCTTACATGGGCATGTGTCTGGCCAAAGCAGAACTCAGCCCTGTTTCCCATCAAGGCTTCAAGACACTTGGGATCACTATTCCATCAAAGTCGGGGGATCAATATGATCCCTGTTTCTACAGAGATCTTTTAGTAGTGCACAGATTCTTTTCAACTGAAATGTATTTTTTGTGGCATAAATTACATGAACCCGATCTGAAATGCGAGCCATAGATAGATCCTATTGTTTTCGTTCGACAGCTACTGTGGCTAGCTGTTTTCCAAAATTACTAGCCGCTCAGTGTTTTCACTAGCCACAATTTTGTTGTTCGGAAATCATGGTCCTCGTTGCAGCGTGGGATTGATTCCGTTTTGGTAATACAGGTGCTAAAGCCCCAACATATCTTTAAAAAGAAAAGAAAAGAAAAAGATTTACAAACTTTTTAAATGTAACTGACCCTTGTCACTGCAGGTCATTATCAAGTATTCAACTCCGATAAGGTTCTACATAGGCCTAAAGCTCCTTTAATATGGAAATATGCAATTCTGTAGTAATAAAAAGTGTGCTAAATTTCCCCTGTGGAGATCAGTAAAGTACTATCTTATCTTAATGATTCAAGGAGATTTTATCTGTGTAAAATTAACTTCCCAGTTATTCATTAAGCAAGTTAATGTTGGGTGTCCTTGGTTGCCAAGGGCGACAGTGTTTATCTCATTGCCACAGGCAGCAGAGGTCAATCGAGAAATAATCACGGTTGAATGTTGGCGATTCCCCAACCAGAATCGAGCATTCAAGGGTGTAACTGTCTCCTTATCCTCCCTGGGTTTTCTGACACCTTCAATATATCTTTGGCATCCACATTATCACTTCAGCAGTCAGGCGTCATCTTCACAACCACCTGGCCACAGTCACATCGGTCGCGAAAACACTGTTCCCACGCAGTGCTCATGGAAGTTGTAGTATCATAGTCTCACTTTGCATTCCGTTTGTTATTTCAGATGCCGTTTGAGAAAACTACAATTAAAAATTTATAGAAAATTCAGAACGCTAAAATGGCTAGTGGGAGTGGCTGTGCTACCCGCTACTGCTGAAATCCACCTACATTTGGCAGGTGTTAATGTCAAGGCGTGTATGCGTACATGAATTTTACTGTTTGCCACATGAGGATCACGTTTGGTGCGCAAATAAAGTTATTTATTTTTGTTACTTTGCTCAAGTCTTTGTGGTAATGTATAGATTTTTATTTTTATATTAAGCCATGTGGGACGTATGTGGCAATACGTTTCTGAGAACCAGCCAGCAACTTGGTCGGTTTTGGGAATTGTCTCTTCAGACTGGTTGTAAAACGTTTATTTGGTCTTTCCAGAAGAAACAATAGCAAGGAATTTAACCATACAGATTCGATGGTTAATAATGGACCATTAGAGTACCATTCATTAGGGAAGAATTGAACCGAAGTTTCTGGTCGTTTTATGTATACACCATGACCTGGATGTCTGAGAGCCTCCTCATGCACATTGACTTGATCTTTGTATTTTTTATATAAGTCTCTCATAGTATATATGTATTTATTAACTAAACAGGATAAAACAGGAAAATTCAATTCACTTAAAATTGTACATATGTAATTATTGTAGCATGTTACTTTCTTTTTCATCCCTGTGCATGAATTGTGGACTATGTTATATGTATTTAGAATGAGTTCACTATAAAAAGTCACTCAGCAGCCTGATAAAAAAAATTATAATTGCCGGTCTAATTGATGTACTGATTTGCTGTTATGTAAAATCCCAGTCTGTCAAATGAGGGAATGTAAATAGAACTGATTTGAGCTGATGCTGAAGTTGACTAACTTGCTCTTGAAATTCAGTCTGGATGTGAAATGTGTTACAGTTGCTCGTTTGAAAAATATAACCATAAAGTTGATAGTGCAACGTGAAAAGTTAATAAGTTACTGAGACGTTGCGCTTAATACACAAATATCTTCCTATAAAGAAAATCATGTTGTGTGCAGCTTTATTTAAATGAAGGGTTTCTGTTCCTTTTTTCTAATGCACTTTGTTGATTTGTTGAAAATAAAATTTGTAGAACATGAAGTAAAGACGAAGTAGTAGAAGACGTGTTATTTTTTTCCAGCTGTCTGAGACACATTAGTACATCAGGCATTCAAATGGGTCTGTTAGTTACTGTATGTCAACAATAAGCACAGTTACAAGCTGACAAAACATAACTTTATTTAAAACCTGGTACAAAACACGGCAAATTCTTTACCACAATACATGACGACAGTATACATCTGCAGAAGAAGAAAATAATGAAAATACAAATGTTTTACATTTTAACACACAAAGCTTGACATCCGTTTTCAGTTTCTGTATTTATTGGTAAAACATGCTTACAGTGTGCTGTAATTTTTCTCACAGGAGAAAAATTGTTGCTGAATGACTTGCATATATTTGACTGCAAGAATGTAGAGTCATTGTCACTTTTAAAATAAACAAGCAGCAAGACTATTTTTTATCACCCACAGTCATATATAGGCTTACACACTATCTGTAGCTAGGGTTGAAACAAACTTTTATTATTATTAGAATTGATTACTAACAAATCTTATGTAATGTAAATGATTCGATTTGGAAAAAGGAGTTTAAAGTGAGCATTCGCTATGTTTATTAACCTGTCATGTGTCAGTGGCAAGTCAGTATTCACATGCACATTGCTGTGTCCTCTGCTACGAATGCGACCCTGCTTCCAGTGTGACAGTGATCATTGCGGACAGTTGACATCTCGTTGCGTGCAGCTGGCACCTTGTCAGCCTTTGAGGTTTTCTCTTTCTTCTTGAATGATACTTTCAATTTGGTTTCCGATGTCAGAGAAACACGGCCGCTCGTCAGAGTTGTACATCCAGCACTGCTTCATCAAAGTGTACACCTGGTGTTACCGTGGGAAGAATGTGAGTTTGAGAGCAGGTGGTGGAAAATAACGTGCGTAGAAAATCATTGACAAAAAAAGACATGTTTTTTTTTTTTTTTTTTTTGTGGTCTATAGATTGACTGGTTTTGTTGAAGTAGAAAAGTGCCAAATAACAGTACATACCTTGGGTGGGCAGTTTGGAGGAACCGGCAACCTCCAGTTGTTCTTTAGAATATTTACCAGATGCATTGATATGGATGTACCTTGCATGTTGTGTCCGATCTCTTGCATGCACAACTAAAAGAAAAACAATCATTCATATTAATTCGGCATTGAACCGAAATATCGTCCATTCATCGGCAATTGTAAACTTCCTCACCCTTTTTGGGTTGCGGTTCATATCACAGTAGGAGAAGAGCTCATGAAGAACGACTCCAAAGCTCCACACGTCCGATTTGTGGGAAAATTTCGACTCATTGATGGACTCTGGAGCGTACCTGCATTAAATTAGGGCACGGCCATCAGACCTCCAGATACTGGGCACAAAATCAAAACAATCTATGGCTTTCAATTTCCATATCATATCATGTTTTGGCATTTTTGTATCACAGTAATTTAAAAAAAAACTTTCAAATTTTCAGATTAAGTTAAATGGACTATTTCATATTTTGTCCATAGACTACATATTACAGGACACAGGAGGAAACGGCTAGCTAAAACTCTGCTATCAGTATCTTTGATCTGGATTTCAGTTTCGAGACTGGAGGAAATCTACCAGAAGATGGGGCTCTCTCCAGGTTGCTTGACGCGGTAGTACTCCTTGTCAAAAGGAATGACCTTGGTCAACCCAAAATCTGCAATTTTCACCAGCGTTTCGCTGGCCACCAGAATATTTCTGGCTGCAAGGTCTCTGTGCACAAAGCGCAGGGTCTGCAGGTACTCCATCCCCTAGGAAGAGGAAATACAGAAGATGAAATTTCAAGGATTCAAGGAATTTTATTTGCCATTTGCAACCACACAGAAGCATGAGATGGAACGTAATTACGCACCCAAGTCAATGATTGTTTCCCATAAGTAACTATAGTATAGAGGTACTAAATAAAAACACTATGGATGAAGACCTAGAAAATTCTCTCTGGGAAATTTTGAAAGGGTTAACCCACATTTAGCACAGTTTGCTTACGCTCAGCACACCTAGCCTGTGAGTGACAGAGTAATGCGCGCATACCACGCATGTGTGTGCGTCCTACAACTCTTAGTGTTAATATCTGTAACTGTAGTAACATAAAGTTACCTGTGTGTGTATGAGGGGAATTTTATGCCAGCGAACTATACTAAAACGCGTGTACAGCGCCTATGCGATGACATCAAACCTCTAACTTGCGCGTGTAAATTCCATTCACTCTCAGTGGACAGACGAGCGTCACGTAGTGTCACGCAGACGCTGCACACGCGTTGTTGCGCATACGTCTAGGTGACCGGTGCGTGACGGGTGAACTATGATGAATAATCATTTACTTTATAATGACGACTTCTGAGTTCAACAGCTGCTTCGTTTCACGATTCAAGCTGTCCATGTATTACCAAGAGAGACGATGTGACAGTTTAGGCTATTTCAGTCACACGTGCTCACGTTTAGGCGTCTGAAGCGTTGGCTTTGGTACAATAGTGATACAAGCCTTAACGCACATAGCCTGAGCACGCCTATTACAACATGTCGAGGTATTTCAGGGACTGAGCCGAAACTGATTAAGAGGCTGTGCGCATTTACACACGAGGTGCACTGTGTCATCAGGACCTGACAGTCATTCATTTTCTCTGTTCTGCAGCATATCTAGCGTTTTTTGTTGTCTGGGTTATTTGTACATTGAGACGAGCGTTCATACAGGCGTCCGCTGCGTTCGCATCCGTCACCTTTCATTGTTCATCGCACTATTTTCAATCTTTGCAGGCGCAAGCGACGCAGTTGCGACGCGGTTAATGCGTTTTAGTATAGTTCCTGTCATAAAATGCCCCTCATAATGTGTGCGGCACATGCAAAAAGCAGCATCCGCCTGTGGCTGTGTGTAGAGTTACAGTTACACACACACACACATGTGCATGTGTGTGTGTAACTGTAACTCTATTTCTGCAGAAGTTCTCTGAAATGACTTTTAGTTTTCAACGCCCTGTTAAAGAAGTTTTCGAGTCCCAGTTAAAATGTTTTTTTTGTTTTTTTTATGTGAATTTGAACCTACATTTCGATCTGACATTATTAATGTTTGTTCAAAAACTTTAAAAAGTACAACTGTAGTATAACTAGAGCATTTGAAGCTGATAATCACTGTAGAAGATTTAGCAAGTGTTTCCATTCAAGTAATACTTTCTAGGATCGTGACAACAAGCATTTACTCAGTTAGTCGACTCTTACTTTACAGATCTGAGAAGCAAAAAGCAGCATCCGCCTGGTGTTGATTTTGTGCCGGTTACTCTCCATGTAGCCGATGAGACTGCCAAAGGGCAAATACTCCATCACTAAACTCATATTGAGACGACCTGAGAGCAAACAAAGCAACAGTGTCAGTTGTCTCCACCAGTAACATTAGGTTACTAAAAAAAATGATGAGTAACAGAATAGGATGTATGAGTCGAAAAAGCAAAAACGCCTCCAACAATTAAAAATAAAGCAGAAGAGAAGAGAAGGCCTCCTAAACAATTTTAACCTGAGTGCACATTATTTATTTTATTTTATTTTATTTTACCCATGCTATAGCAGACTCCTCTGTACTTCACAATGTAGTCGCAGTATAAAACGCTGAGGGTGTTGACCTCCTTCTGGAAGTCCTCCATGGTCGACTGCTTGTTGGGCTGCAGCTTCTTCACCGCCACCAGCTCGCCGGTGTTATCGCCCAGCGGGTCATAGCGGCACAGTTCAACACTGCCAAAGTTCCCCTGAAAAAAGTAGATTTGAGTCACACGACTGTCAGCCAGACCCCAAAAAACAACAATAAATCCACAGAATCAGTTTAACCTGTGCATACGACTACTGCTTATACAAATTCAGAGGGTTTTGACTGCACGTGTTGCCTCACACATACTTTTCCCAGTGGGGAGATGTAGCGCAAGTGTCTCTCCTCAAACAATGTCTGCTCGTTGTGGGTGGGGCAGAGGGCTCTGTACATGGAGTTCTGCGTGACAGGCTCAGTAGCGTGAAGTATCACGTAGTCTGCAATGACACAATCATCAGTGACAGCCTAATTACCTGGAATACTCAAAACTTCCAATGCATTTTAATAAAAGTCTGTCAATAGAAAACACTCACGGTAGAATGAATACAGTGTGTTCTGTAGACCATTGTACATTTAGAGAATACAAATATAATACAGCACAGGAGATTTAGACTAAAATGTATTCAAGGTAAATTGGTGGGTTCTGGTATTAACTGGCTACAATGACTACCAAACCTAATATCATACACATCTTTACCTGAAGTGATGAGGCTGTTGAGCTGACGGATAATACTGCGGCAAGAAGGTCGGATGTCGGGCTGGTAGTCCATACACTGACTGATCAGATCTGCCAACTCTGTCCACTGGGAAGGAGGCAACTGCTGGAAACGCTCATAAAACTGACGCTTCTACAAACAACACACAGTGAACCACACCGTTATTGACTGTTTTATTCTTACCCATCAGTGTAGCTTTCATTGCGTGAGAAACCTCCTCCGTCTTCGTCAAGGTGACTTATGTGAATATGTGTTATTTTCTGAACGGTTTATGTGTTCTTACCCTGAACTTCATTCAGTTAAACCTCTACTGAATCGAGTGTTGTGACGTAGAAACAGTGACCTCTAGTGTGCAGTTTAAACTGACGCTTGTGTGCCAAAGCGATGAGGATCATGTGACTTTGATTCCCGATTAAATATTTAACTACAGTAGTTCATCTTATCAAGACAGAAGTGCGCAGACCTGGTCCAAGTCCCAGCCACGCAACGGGGAGTGTCCATTGTTGAAGATTTCCCACACAGTGGCACCAAAGCTCCATTTATCACACTCAAGGCTCAGGTTGTCTGGGGCCTGCAGCACCTCAGGGGCCACCCAGGGGATCCTGTCCAGGATAACTGGAGAAAGAGGGATTTCATTTACCACACTAGATAATGCATTTAGTGAGTTTTTTTATAATTATTTTTTTTGATCTATCTACGTTCACCTGATCATCAGCTCAGATTAGAAAGATGAGAAGATTAGATTAGATTTACCGTCCTTTCCTAACATGGCCACGCTGATGCCAGGATCGCTCAGCTTGATGAAAGGAGAGCTACCCTGGGATGGGTCACCTTCTCTTGCCAGCAGCAGATTTTTGGCACAGATATTTCCATGAACAATGTTTTTCTCTTCCTGCACGACAGTTACGCCGTTAACATAGATGCATTGCACAGAATGAAGATTCATACCCAAATTAGTGTCTTTTCATTACACTGTGAAGAGTTTATAGTTTAGGTTAGTTTCCCCCTTTTCTACATCAAGACGAAAGTCTTCCTCACCAGAAAGTTGAGGGCCGACGCGAGCTGTTTGGACACGTCAAGTTTCCAGCTCACTGACATGGACTTTCCTCTTTTCAAGTAAATGTCGAGGGCCCCGTACTTGACGAACTCCTGCACCATGATGTCTGTAAGGCACAGCGAGGATTGTTTTTACAGCTTTACGGCTTCAAAACAAACTGTCTGAAACGCTCACCCGCAGTACGGGGACAGAGCCGAGGTCACATGAGGATTTAATGCGACTCATTTTGCTCAGCCTGACGGCGAGATTTAGATTTTTTTACAATTTCATTCGCTCATTTACTAGTTTATCTCAAAAATCTCTGAAAAAAACGTGCTGAATTTTGCAGGAATGAAATGCACATGGACATTTTCTCATAGAAATGATAGTCAAGAAATACTTTTTTTTTAACTTTTAACATACTTTTCACCCCATGAACGCTCACGCCAAACACATGGAGGAGATGCTTGTGCGAAATCTGACTCATCAAGCTGGCAGCTTCAAACAGAGACTGAAAGGAAACAAGCAAAGAAGCAGCTTTTACGTGTTAAATCTGTGACGATCATCAAATATTCAAAAAGCGGTTTCTTTTGTAAAAATCCCACCTCCCAGCAGTTCTTGTGAGCAGAATCAAGCTCTTTCAGAAGAACCTCTGTTGTGTGTTTCTCCCCGTCACGAATGTCAATTTTGTGGCCTTTAAAAATCCGAGTGAAAGAGCCCTGTCCAAGGCTTTCCTCCTTACAGGGAAAGTAGTAGCAGTATTGTATTAACAGTTTAAATCATAGCAGTAAAACTGGTCGAAACACCAGTAGAGGAAGAATTAGAAAAGGATGTGGTAAAACATTAATAGTACCATTTACATGTCTGTTACGGTTGGTATCATGTTGACATACTTACCCATTTCAGGTTTTCATATTTGATCATGTGGAACTGTATGTGACTGAATTTGTTCCTTTCCAGTGTCGGGGAACCCTGAGCTTCTACAGAGCTGCTGTTGCGGATGATGATCAGATTTGTGAGCTCTTCGGGAACATCGGAAAACAAAAATGTTAGTTTTTATCCCATCTCAGATTTGATCATAGAAAAATTCCACAGGATGCCAGTTCATATGAAAATAGCACCTCTATCCAACACATAACATACTCTAACTAGCAAGTATAAAATGCTACAACATTAAATATCTCTTAAGTGGGTTACAAGTTTTTATAATCTTCATATTGTTAATAATTGTTATGGAGCAGATGCAGTTGATACAAATATGTAACCAGCATATAGAACACTGGGGTATAAATTCAAGGACTATCTTATCTTTTAAAGTATCTAGTGATAGCATTGTAGTCATGGATTAAGAAAAATACCTTTTGGGCGAGGAGGACAGCAGCGACCTAATTTGACAGGGACTTCAGCTAGCAGCAGTTTATTGTGTTGATAATAGCTGGTGAGCTCTCTCAAGCTGGAAAATGATTTCTGGACCCCAGGAAGACTGTAGTGCTCATTTTTAATAATGAGACAGTCTTTATAATCAAGTCCAAGTGCCGTCTGCATAAATAAGAGGTTAACTTTTATTGACATTTACTGTAAGCGGAGACATTTTTATAGAGAAGAGTCAAGAGCTTGAGTGGAAGGCAGCTGGAATGAATTTTCACCTCTCGTCCCATTGACAAGTGGGGAGGACTGCCCCTGATGGGTGGTGGTAAATAAAACTCTCTGTCAAACCAGTTATAAATAAAAACTTGTAAAGCCCTAATAGTTTCTTGTATGAGCGGTGAAAAGTCTTCAAGAACCAAAAGAAGTTGTGTTGTCTTGTATCTATCTATCTCCTGTGTCAACATAATGTTGTTTGTGGGTGCCTTTGGGACCTATCGGTTGAGGGGAGGGCCCTCTGTGGGTGTATCCCATGTCTAAGTAACATCCACACGAATGCCAGGTCCAAAGGTTTACCAGAAGAACATTAAATTGTCACAAGAAGGTCAAAGTTATTTAATTCTCCTGTCACTGGTTATAATGTTGTGGCTGATCTGTGTAAGTTTAACGTAATATAGAATATACACACTTTTACCAGGATGTAATCCCATGTTTTCCCACGTTTGAAATTACTTTTGCAAACGTGGGAGTACGCAAATGCTTCTCTGTTACTGTTTTTAAGCCTCTAACGAGAAAAACAAGACACCATCTGCATAGAGATTAACTTAGACACAGAGGCCTGAAATTTCATATCACACTTTTGATAGTGCTTTCACACAGTCACTTTATTTTTCCCTGCTAATCTATCTGCACACTGAATAGAAAAGGTGATAAATAAGTTTTCATCCTGTACATACAAATATGGACTTTACCTGAACACAAACGGTCAGGAAGAAGTTGTCGTAGTCCTTGGGACTCTGCCGGAGAACGAAGGTGCCCCCTTTACATCCGGACTTTTTCAACTTGTTGACTGCAAACTCTGATCTGATCGGTCAAGACACGAAAAAGACATATCTAAAAAAAAAAAGGTGCATGTTCACGTTGGTATGGGATTCTGTGTTTACCACAGTTACTCACGTGATTGGGCCATGACAGTGGTTTTTCATTCCCTCCAGAATGCTTGGTGGGGCAATGTCTTGACAGAAGAAGTGGCTAGAGTCTGTGGTGAGTCTAAAGTAGCCATCGACAAGTGACACAAACGAAAGTGCTTCTTTGAGACTTTGGAACTTGGCTTCCTGTAATTCAAATTAATCATAAAGTTAACATAGAAACAAATGTTTTCAGTTCACAGAAAAAAAAAATGTTATGCTTTATGCGTGAAGTGCTCTGAATGTCTTACCAGTAATCTGTCATCCTTACGCGTTATTGTCACAATCCTTCTATCCTGAGGAACCTGTTCATGGCACACCCTCTTGATACTAATGTCAGTGATTTCTTGGAAGTCACAGAAGGTCTGCCACTCCTAAAAAAAATAAGAGTGTTAATGGTTTTTAGGCGTGTTATTCTATAACATCAATCATATCTGCCTCTCAATCTATTCTAGTCTGTTTCTGGATGTTCTTGATGGTCTGATAACAACCAATTAGCTGCAGAGTCACTATGAAAACAGGAAATTATTTGCTGAGCTCTTCCCTGACTCTTAGTGCCTGGTTCTGGGTACCTGACGTCTATGAGTGTCGCAGGTTTTCCATACGAGTCCAGCCCTGTGGAACTTTGTTGTTTATGAACCACTGCTGGTGACTCTCTGACGAGTCCAAATACTGCTTTTTGGAGTTGTTGGGGCCTACTAGCCATGCTGTTAGCCTTCTCTGTTTGGCTTGGCCTTTCCCCTCTGCATTCACCTTTTGCCTTTATTTTGCCTTCTCTGTACTTTATACCTGCTTTGTCTTTTCACCTGATCTGTTTGCCTCTGGAATCCACTTGGATCTCTGACAGTTTCCTCTGCACAGGACAGCTAACATGGCTAGATCCTTTATATATACATATATATTATTTGTATTTTGTGTACTTTTGTTTAATGGTTTGGTTTACGTATGGTTACTTTTGAGAAATATGTTCATTTTATTTTATGTAATGTGTTTTGTAATTTTTGTTTTCTTGGTTGACAATTGGTTCTCAATGTTTTGTGTGTCAAAAACGAAATTCCCAGGGTGGCGTCGTTGGTTTGTTCTATTTCAAGTGGGGCAGAAAACCGTAGCTCCACCAACAGCATACTCTGCCCACACATGGGTGGCTACATGGTGACATCATGAAGCTTTGTTGGTTTTGTTTTGCATGAAAATAGTCTATGTTAACACAGATTTGCGTTAAAATACATTTATGTTTTGCATGATTGCACTTGGCACCACCATTTTTAAACTTGGCTTCAATTTCATAACTCCAGGACTGCAGGTTTAGCATGGAAAGGCAGAAATGGGGACTTTCGGAAAAGGTTGATGCTTCCTGATTGAGTCTGACCCGATTTGTCGCATCTCTATCAAGTGACGTTTGAGGAGACAGCTTCAATTACATAAAGCGTTACAATGATCTTACCAGGACGTCGTCAGAATGAGGATTTCCACTGGTTTGAATTCCTGTTTCCCCAGTGACTCGCACGAGAGAGAAAGCCGACTTTGAGTGCGAGGCAGAGTAATTCACCCGAAAGGTTTCACTTCCCAGCGAAGGCTCAATGCCAGCCAGTTCGATCAGGTACTTGAGTTTCAAGCTGCACTCGTCTACTGAGCAGTTGCCGAGCTTCTTCAAGAAGCGCTTGAGGGTGTTTCGGATTCGGAAGCGGTCCAGGCGGCTTCGTTTCTGGATCTCGTGACGATGTGACTTGGGAAGACAGGATTTGTAGCTGAAGGGGGAAGAGCGTTTGGTTTGGTTTCAGGGTTGCAAACTACGACAAATACAACTAATCACTGTAGGAGAAAGGAGGAAACATTCATTGTGTAGGAATTCAGGCAAAAAAAAAAAAAGAAACTCTATCCATGCAAATACCTGACAGTCTTGCAGACCTCTCTGACACTCTGATGGCGCTCCTTAGCCATTCTCCACAAGTCCAGCACAGCAAGGCCAAGGCATTCCTCCTGGGCGCTCAAAGGGGGGGCTACCCCTGCCTCGCTGGCAATGAAGTCACTTCGCAACTAAGCATGAAAGAAAATAGATTAGTGACTTAGTCTTTAACGTATGAATAATGCAAGGCCATGAATTGTGTGAACCGTGCAATATTCGATCTTTTACTTTTACACTGCACAGAATCGAAAACACTTGTACTCATTACAAACTACTTTAATCATTATTTAAACTGAAAGCTTATCAAAACATTTTCCTTCTCCAAGCACGAGCAGATAATATCAAGCATGAACTTGATTTGTTTCGCTGATAAGGTTTTGCAATATTTTAGAATATAAAAACATTCAGTGAGTCAATTCCTGTCGGTGTTGAATAAATGGATCATTTTGCACTTCACCTGAGCAAAAAGATAATCGATGACGCTGTAGTCGAGCACCGGACAGATTCTGTCTCTGGTCAAACTGTAGCGGAACGATGTTCTTGTTCCTTGTCCAAGCCAGTTTCCAAAGAAAAATCTTGGCACATAATAAGAAATCCGTTACAGACTGTAGCACAGACATAAAAATTAAACCAAGCTTTGTAGCAGTTCCTTCTGAGACTGATTTGAACACACACTACTGTCCCTCAAAGACATGAAAAATTGATTTGGTGCAACGAGCATTCATACTCAACATAGGACAGAAATTAAATCCATTGACTTTCTCTGGCCTTGTTTGAACATTATCTTGATTAATAAAGTATTTGTTAAACAGATAAGAAATAATCTCTCCAATGCGACATTCGTGTAAACCTGTGACTGTTTTTTCCTTCCTGGTACAAATCTGGGTTATCTCACGTGCATATCTTTCTAAAGTAAATGAACCCATTTTAACGTACCTGACTCTAAAGTGGACATGTACGTTTTCTTCCGTGTCAAACACGTGTGACGGAGGATACCAAAATGACAGATCGGAAGATGCCAAACCAAAAAGGCTTTGGTATACTGGTAAGATTCCTGGAGAAAGAAAAAAATAAACATTGTCTAGATATGGCTGGACATTTATAGGTAACTATCGCTTTCCAAAAGCTAAAGGAGCAAACATTTTCTTTAGCAGCTAACCTTTTGTGATAACACATTTGTAAGAGAATTTCAGGCACAAAATACACAATACTATGCAGTTTTATGCACAAACGTTGGCATCAGCCACAAGAGGTTCAATTAGTTGCTGACTTTTGTCATTAAAATCTTACCACATTTTTTCCCTGCTTCGATGCAGACGTTTTCTGCGGATATATGTCCAGATGAAATGTGTATTGTTGTCTCTTCCTTTGTGCCGGGAAAGAAGTAGAGGTGAACTTGTAAATTGAGGGCATTGCTTGAACTTGACCTCTGGCTGCCCCCGCGGTCTCTGATCACCAGAGGTGTTGACTCTTCCTCACTGTGATCCATGGGTTCGTCTGAGAACAAAATTAACAACTAAACGTCAAGAAAACCACACTGAAAGTGAGTGACCGTCTTTAACAAAATATTCAGTATCTTTTTGGAAAGCTTGGACTAATATCTCCTCTGACTCTGTTTGACTTCTGTTTCCAAATGTGTCCATTGAGATCTTTAGGTATCAATTAAAAATGCATGTTAGGACAAAATGCATGTAAGAACTTGAAGCAGCTTTCCGGTCTGCAACTTGGTTCCAGGTCGAGAGTACAGAAATCAGTGGTAAATATTTGTTTGTCTGATTAAACCCAGTAGGAAAAAAGCATTCATCATTCAAAATCACCTTCAAAGAAGAGGAATAAAGGAGGTTGGAATGGGGGGGAAATAATTAGTATTCATGTTTTATGAGCTGATTTTACAAAAATTATTTATATTGAAACTGCAAGTCTTTTAAAAACATAAAGGTGTTGGTGCAATATTAGATAAATGTGAATTTCTGTAAAGCTGATTTGATGGCTTCGCATTAATTCACATTATAAAATCATCACCATTACTCACTACACTTAGTCAGGGAGATGTAGCCATGCCACACTCCCAGCCACACAGGCTACCACTGTTCTTTAGAAGTGGCTCATAATCTGCTCAGTGACGTCATGAACAATTATAGAAAGCCCCGTTTACTCAGTCAAAAGTTTTAATCAAAGGTCAGTCATCAAGAGGTCTCAGCAGTGTCTGTACTTCCTGACGTCTGTACTTCCTGGATGGGTAAGGACGCCTCATTCGTCCTGAGAGGCTTCTACAGAGAGTGTTGTGTCTGGTTGTGTGCAAACTGCACAGCTTCAGATAGAAACACCCTGCAGTGAGCGGTGTGCACAGCAGAGAGGATCATGGGAGATAGGACCCCCAGGGCATGTAAGGCCTGCCTTATTTGCCTTCTCCAATGAGGTAAAATCTTCTAGCCCTCCAACATTAACATGCACAATAGAGATGGGCATCGCACATCAACTGAATCAGTTGGAAAAAGATACCAGTTCATTTAAATAACCGGTATCTTTTTCCAACTGATTCAGTTCAGCTATATCATTAGCCTTAATGCTTATCGATTCCTATCGATACTTTTCATTCCGAATCTTTACTTCCCGGTCCAGCGTTAACGCACCTAAAAGTTGTTTGCCAATCGCCATAAATTAACAAAAGAAGAATCTTTACGTCGAAGCACATCATTCCCATCACATGACGACAAGGAAGACGTGATGGTGGAGAGGCTGAAACAGTCCAAAGTGTGGCTTCACTTCACCAGAAGGGACTGTAAGCGTGACATGCAACTGATGCAGCATAATTTCAAGCAACATGCTGAAGCATTTGTCAACGACGCACGTGTTAAATAACGAGAGACCCATGTGTTTGGCAAACTCCGGTCAACAAGTGCAGCTGCCGCCAAGTCTCACTAGTGAGGATCCAGTGGCCAATTCCTCAAGTTTCTTACACAAGCTCTTATATCTTGTTTAGAAACTCAATTAAATTGCTGTTGTTGGCATCGGTATCAATAAAATGCCCACCCCAACATACAATGACCTGCCGTACAAACGCTGCACAAACCACTTTTAACCTGGACACTTGCCTGACAGATATGGCACGACTATTTGTTTTTGCAGAGTCTTTATAAATATATTCATGCTCTCTGTGGTAATTTGAACCACTGTCATCGTTACCCATTCCAGTAATAGACTTTCTGTGTATATGACAGTAATGATGTGCACTCAGTACACTCAGCACACAGTTAAATCCTCTGTACCTACAATTGCCTGTGTAACCTTCATTCGTTGTGCAGGTAGGTATTCTGCATAGTTGTGAATGTCAATAACAATGTACAGTTTGGGAAGCTTTTGTGTATCACGTTCTCATTTCATAAATATTAAATAAGTTTTCCCCCTATATTGATGAATACTAAGAGACTGTTGAATGTGAGCATCTCCTGCCGGTTCCTGATTGCTGCTCATTACCTGCGTTGCTATGGTTACAGCCAAGTTATGTAACGGCAATAAAAAAAAAGAAAAATTATAAAAATAAAACTGTGGCAGATACAAATGCAGAAATAGATTCTTTTTTTCTTCAAGAGCTACGTAAACTTGTAAATATGACAAACCAATTAAATTTAGACCAATGACACACTGCTGATAGGACAAGTTAGCAAGTAAACCGTTACAGAGATTAACAATTTAAGTAAATGTAAATTTCATGTAAATGTCACAAGTTCCTGTTCAAACAGCATTCAGTTCACTGCAAGCCATGTAAACATCACGTCCTTAATATCGTCTAAACCAAGAACAGGCCTCATACCCACTGTTTATAAATGACATGCGGGGATTCCCGCAACATGTTCTGCCGTGGACTGACAGCACGCACACAATTCACAACACTATGTGACAATACGTAACGTTGGTTCACGTTTTCTTTCCTTTTCTTAGGTTACACTGATATTAACATAGATTGGATGGCTGTCACTGAAAAAAATGAAAATAACCAAAAGTAAATAATATTCAGTCAGTATAATTGATGACAACGCGCTTTAGCGAATAACAGCCAGGGGTGAAGCTGAGAAGTAGCTAAAACAGAAAGCGAGCACTCTATCCACTCTGTAATGTAAAGTCATGTCCACACTCAGCAATTTTAAGCACCTATTACAAATAAAACACACCCCGTTCCCTATTTCAAGACCCGAACACAAGCATCTCCATATGTTACCCTTACGTGTGTGTCACGAAGTCCTCATTTCATTACTCGGTTTGTTCCTGTTGAGCAAGACCTTCTTCTTTGACTTGTGCGCTTGTGCTGTCTGCGTGTGTGGAAAGGAAGTCGAATAGGATTTCCTGATTTAGACAAGCATCTACAGCTTCTACTAAACGCCTGTCAAACTCTGTTCAATGCGCAGCATTAAAAGTGGAACCTTTGAACGAATCACTTCACATTTCAATACAAAACTACAATTTATTTTTTTAATTTTTTTATTTTTTGGATACAATGAGCGGCGTCTTTACAAAACGCTGCAGATCACCTTTGAGAAAATAAGGCACCACCTGTTAACATTTAACATCCTCCTTCTGAAATGTTTGTCTTTCTGCTTTAGCCCATGACACGGTTTAAAAGTCTAAAAGGTTGTGGACTGATGAGATCAGACATGAATATATACATTATATGTATATATTTATACAGTGCTGACAGGTGATGTAGCTAGCATCGACCATCTAGTGATAATTCTACTGTTCTACTGGTAAACATTTGGTCCTGGCATTCTTGTGGATGTTACTCAGACCTGTATCACCAACACTAGAGCAGACTAGAGCACCCCACCGCAGTGACACTACATGAAGGCATGAGCCACCCCCAGCAGGATGCTGCCTGACACATAAACACACACAAAAACAGTTAACTCAAAAAACATGGAAAACAGCACAAGGTGTTGCCCCAGCCTCCAAATTCACTACATCCCAAACTGACCAATGGGATGAGCTGGAACACACTGGAACCACAGAGGCCCCTCCCCTCAAACCATAGGTCCCAAAGGCTCCCACTGACAACACCCTCTGAACGCCCACATCCGTTGTCTGATGAGTCATGACTGTTTTGGAGGCACAACAGAGACATACACAATGTTAGGAAGGTGATCATAATATTATGCCTGATCGGTGTAAATATACCCCAAGATGTTACAAGTCCCCAAGTGACCAAGAGCTTGATTGCTAACTAGCCATCAAATGTTGTACATTTTAACATTATGTTCCGCCGCCTCCACTTAGACAAATTAGGCCCAAAACATTAAAATTAACATTAAAATCTTACAACATTTTCTCTTATCGGACCTCAGCCACCTCCGTACGCTGATGTGGTAAAAGAGTGTTTTCATAAGGCAAGACTTTTATAACCACGCTCTAAAATGAGTTTTCATAGTGTCAAACACATTAAACAGAAGTTGTTCTGCAGTGAAAACATCTGCAGTTCCGCAGAGAAATCAACTCATCTGACCTTACAGGAAGAGGATCATGTGGTTACTGTGCTCAGCACAGAATGTTTTAGCTGCTTCCTGTCACTATGAAACTTTTTTTTACATTCCAATTCAGTCAGTTTCTTTCTTTTTTTTTCCTGAAGCTTTTCAAGTTTCATCTGCAATTTTTTTTAACCTACTCCTCTATCGGTATGAACAGTAGCCTGCACTTCAGGGTAGGTTGTCATCACTAAAAACCACATTTCCATGCAGACAATTGATCTGCAGAGATAGCTTTGATAACTTTTTAAATGGACCAATTTAAATAGTAATAGCAACTAGAAATTCCCTCTGGGAAAATTTGAAGGGGCTACGGGGGCTAATGCCGGGATACCGTCTCTGTCAACATGGGAGTTGGCCCAGTTAGCCTACATTTAGCACAATTAGCTTACAGTTAGCACAATTAACCCACAGTTAGCACACTTAACCCACATTTAGCACAGTTAGCTTACAGTTAGCATAGTTAGCCTACATTTAGCACAGTTAGACTACATTTAGTACAGTTAACACACATGTCACACACCGGACCCACACGTCGCACAATAAGTACACTTAACCCACAATTAGCACAGTTAGCATACGGTTAGCACAGTTAGCTTACAGTTAGCACAGTTAGCCTGTGTGTGAAAGAGCTGTAGGACAAATTAAGGGACGAAAAAAGTAAGGAAGATGAAAAAATAAAAAAAATAATAAAAATAATAATAAGAAGAAGAAACACGCGGGATAACAATAGGGGCTCGGGCGTTGCCCCGTAGCCCCTAATAATAATAAGAATAATAATAATAAATCCAGATGCACGCTGCAACATTAGCAGAAGAGAAGCATAATATACATATGTATCTTTATGTCAGGTATGTTTATGTTTACGGCAGGTGCACAGTCACCCTACTGTTGGACATGTTTGAAATAAAATAATGAATATTTGAACCTGTGAATTATTTGAATAGCTTTATTGAATGCAAAATGATAATGTTGTACATTGATGTGCTGATGTAAAGAAGTAATCACCGCTGACAAGTCTTCTCCTGCATTTAAAAAAGGTATATTGCATGAAAGAACAATGTCAAAAACTCTTGCCGAATCTGAGGGAGCTGTAGACGCCAGTTGTAGAATCCCCCACTCGTTCAGCTCCAACACTCTCCGCTATCTTTTCTCCAAGAACTCCTCATCCTTTGATCCCTTACTGCTGGTATTTTTACACCCATCAGTTGGTAATTTTTATAACTTGCACTGAATGTGGCGAAGTAAGTGTGTGGGTGGAGGCCACCAGAACCGGACCAGACAACGCCACCTGGGGAGTCTCACCCCGGGAAATACTGCATCTTATAACAATCTGACTAAGACCTCAGTTACTTAACAGACAACACAAGTTCGTTAACTGACACAAGACAGAGACGTGGTTCCAAAGTGAAACCAAATTTATTAATATCAATTAAAGTTAATTAATGAATGAAAATCTGTCAAGAAAGGGATTAACACCAGAAAAGGAAACACATTATGAAAATATAACAATTTTATTAACAAATTCATTTATATAAAATAAAACACTAAAATTGTCTATTTTTAAACACTTATTCCAAAACCAACAGAAGGGAGACAGCCTACCTAAAGGTGTGATCCAGGAGCGCAACAGCTTATCCACCATGCCTGCTCATGACAATCACTGCAATCACTGCGAATAGTGCATCACTGCAAACGGTGACCCGGTGAACTTTAACACTACAAACAGTGAGGGGAACCACACTATCAGTGTACATAACCTTGGAGAACTATAAAAAAAAAACTATAAAAAAGGACAAAAGTTCATGTCTATTAGTACCACTTCACATCACATCACATGAATCAGAAGTTCACACATACATTGATTTATTAGCAGACACCAATATGATGAGGCAAAAGAGGAAGACCAGAGCTCACAGCCAGAGGAAGCACACACGACAGCCAGAGAGAGACCAAGAGACATCCATGGGGCCACAGGTACCTTAAATGCCCTCAGCCTAATCAGGAAGCAATGAGGAGGGGTTGGCCTGAACACTTGGGTGTGTTCAAGAACCAACCACATAGCGAAAGCAACCTTGGTTTCCCCATCACATTAACAAATGGTCAATAACCATTAACCTAATCCCCCTAGTCAATAAACACATTAGACAATCTTTGGAGGAGGACCATATACTACAATAATAATTATAAATAACACTAGGCAGAGTTTAATATAGAACACATTTAGTAGGTAGGGGGTCCCTACTTTATCTCTCCATCGGTTTGAGGGTCCTTGGCCTGAAAAACTTTGAAGACCCCTGCTCTAAGGTGTCCTGTCTGCTGTGCCAAAGACAACACATTTTTATGTCCATAAATGTAGCTTAATATGATACAAGGTGTATATTATTATTATTATTATTATTATTATTATTATTATTATTATTATTATTATTATTATTACATACTGTTGCTGCTGCCATTATTAGTACTATATACTGTTATTACTATTATATACTGTTATTATACTGGTATTATATATTCCTATTCTTATATATTATTATATTATATACTTTACTACTATTATATACTGTTTAGTTACAATAACATTACCATCATATGATCAGTACTAGTGCCATCATCTTGCCACTGCACTTTATCTATGTATCTTGTGTTTTTTTTTTTTGTTTGTTTTTTTTTTAAGTGTCCATGTCCTAATCTGTGTTTTTATCTTTGCTTTTATTTTTATACCTCAGTATTTTATTCTATTGTATTTTATGCAAAACAGGAAATTAGTTTTTCACATCCTGGATTTTATCTCAAGATTATTTCTTATTTCGCATGAAATTTATCTTTCGTGGTATATTTGTTTTGAAACCCTTAAGGTGGTTTCCACATCCGTTTCACTAGAGTCATGTTGATGAGATCATTCAACGGTATATAAAAGCAAAAGGGCAGAAATGCTGGAAGGTCACATATCTGTTTATTATATGATGCCTGAACTTGAGATGAACTGATGTACTCGCAGTGTTTAATAGTTGTACAACAGACTAAATAGGTTCCACTGCAGCACGATATTCAGTATATATACATGTTTATACAGCCTATAGCCTAATCAATCTTCTATCACCGCTATGTCACAATATCACTGAGCGAGAGGAGCCAGTCATTTTATTTATGATCCTTATTGAATTACTCCTAAGTCCAGCTGCATTATTATTATTTTTTTTTACATATATATATATTTATTACAAACGCTCTATTTTTTTTTTCTTTTCAAAATGTAACAAAGAATTCAGCATTTAACACAATTTTTTTCCGTTCCTACTCTCCTTCTCTTCCCACGTTGTGCAACTGACTTGTGTACAGCCTTCAATCTCGTTACTGTTCACATTAGGAGCACATTTAAGATTGTATTTTGTGTATAGTGTTTGTGTGTTTTTGTGCAATGTTTGTAGTGTGGTGTCGCAGGCATCTCTGTACATCCTGTGGGTCTGTGTTGGATGTTGTTTTGACAGAGTACAGGTGGAAATTAGCATTCTGCTAAATCTGATGCACACATCTATTCATGTCTTTGGCACTGTTTGGTGTATGTGCGCATTGTCCATAAACCTAATAAAAAATAAAAATAAAATAACTGCCTTTACTTTATTTCAGTTTTAAGATCTACATTGTGGAAAATGTGTGGAGCGTGTAAAATGACTCAACAACAGGTACAGATTAAGCTCAGACTTAACCTCCTGTGATGATCCGTCCTCATGTGGGGACATTAAGATTTAGGTTTGTCCTCATAACTAGATACTAGTCGGTGTAAAACCATGTTAGTGAGCGTTTTAGCTAATTCACTACAGCTGATCATGTGACAAAGGTACAAAAAGTAATTTCCCCCTGGGATTAATAAAGTAATTTTGATTCTGAAAACCTCATCAAATTTTGCAGTTGAATCTTATTTATTTATGCTTATTAACTTTTCTAGTTTAATATGAAACGCAAACGTTACAAATTTCATCAATAGTATTTGATACTAGCTATAACTATAAGCTATAACTTCGGTAATTAGCAAGTGCATTCATGACTGCAATTCTATCTTTGCCCAGCCATGTTCAGTTTCATAATTTCTTACATAACCAAAAACTACTTCCTGCTCAAAGATGGTGCTTAGTTTTTATACTTCTTAGGTCCTTATAATCTTAAATACCTTGGAGAAATTAAAAACAAATACCAAACTGTGGAGTTTTAAGGGGTTAGCCCTTAGTGTATAACACTGGGAAAAGGAAGACTGTTACTTCCGCTATCTCACCATATGAGGAAATGTTTTCCACTTTGCTGCAGCTTGCTCACGGACTAGGGTAAATCACACCCCAATATTTCACACACTGGAAACCAGATAAAGCCAATCAGCTACACATGGAAATTCACTGACACATGAGAGGCAGCCCTTCTCTCTTCTGTATGGTTGGAGCCTAGGCAGAAAAAGGCTACTGTGTCTGCTTGGATGAGGGCTTCGTTTTTTTCTACACTTAAGGTGGATATGCTGAAGTGTCAGCACTGAATCAATACCTTTTCTCTGTGTACCAAATAAATAACCTAAACGTGAGAAATTGTTGCGGAATTTGTGCACAGATAAACTATCCATTCCAAAAGGTATAAAGATCCTGGGCTGAAGAACAGGAAATTATCCTCCTTTGACAAAACAAAAGCTCAGGACTCAGGAGGTTAAGGCTCTTTTAAAGCACTGCGGGACCTGATGCCGTAACCAACGTACGTAGGCGTACGCAGGTGCAAGTAATTTATACTTGTGCGTCGTAGTTAATGCTTCACTTTTAACAATGCCAACTAAAACTTTCAAGTCATGAATCATAAGAAGTGACGATCTCCAAACATATGCAGTCAACCTTTGCTCGATGTGTCCCATCTTTATTTCATCCAAAACAAACAATTGTGAGAAGCAGCCGGAAATCAAATAGGTCAAATAGTGTAAACGCACTACTTTGAAGGGCACAAACTTAACGCTTAAGTACAGTAGCCACCCACTCCCCCACAACCACCACCACCACCACCCCACCCTCCCACCCCTGATTTCTTATTTTTTGCATGTATGTCAGTATGTCACACTGGAACTTTTCAGATCCTGGAACGAATTTAAATATTTGTCAAAGATAAGGCAAGTAAACACAAAATGCATTTTTTATGAAGGTTTTTATTCTTAAGGTGAAATCCAAGCCTCAACTGTATGTATATATAATTGTATATATAATATTAATTATATTAGATATTATATTGCTCGTAAAGGTGCAGTTAACTGTGGTTAAATTCATGTTTATCACTCATATCTGTATTTCTTTTGTACAGGAGAGGACGTATCAACAACATGTTTGAAAGGCACTGGAGAACAGCCAGATCAAATGAAGAAATAATGTGCCAGAAACGCACGTGCCGTAAAAGCAGCCACACAAACTTCCTGCATTGGTTCAAGGGCACACAAAAACAAAGATAATGCTGAGATAAGGTGACGGTGAGATTTACTTGAGAACTGTAGTTTATTAATTATTTATTCTTTTATAGTCTTTAAAATAAATACTTGATTTATTATAATACATTTTTGTAATTCTGATGTCCAGTCTAAATTTTATGGAGTTGTAACCTTAACAAAAAATGTACAAATGCACACGACATTTAAGCAATTTATAAGGTATGTGGGATTGTTGTATGCCATATTTCCATATCGCTCCACAGATGAATAAATAAATGAGTTGTTCTCTTCTTCTATCAGTGTTTCTCTGTACTATTTTGTACTGGTGTGAGACACAAAATCTTTTTGTCCTAACTGCTTGCTTAAAGTCAGGAGTCTATGTTCCAGGTCAGGGAATGATGTGATCAACATCTTCGTCCACTCGTACCCGCTGCATTGCCCACAGCATGGACTGGTGAAAAAATAGCAACCTTTCTGTCTTCTTGTCTGATTGAAAAAAAAAGTGCTCATCAAAGCTTGCAACATTTTCAAAGCATAGATTTGAGAGCAACTGGCATAAAATGAGAAAATGCAGGAAGGAGATACCAAGTGGTTGATAACAATAGATTACGATAGTGAAAATGAAGGTGGCTGCCTCTTCTACAAACTTCATATGTGGACTGCGCTGAATTTGAAACCATCAGCTGATGACTCATCAACAGAAAGTAAATCAGCAACAGTCCCAATCCTTAAGGAAACGTTGAGGGGTTTTATGGTTGCATTGCTGATAAATTAAGAGATTAAGGGGTCGGCTTGGGCTCTGGGAGGGACTTCTTTCAAAAATAAAAACTCAATAATTAAGAAATAACTTTGCAGAATAAAGAAAAGGGGCAAAGAACCTTTAATTTAAGCCTTGTGGAGTTATCATTTTACTTTTCCCACCTCCCTTCTCTGGAGCCGACTTTCTCAAACACACAAACAAAGGCAAACATGCGATACAACGCTCACAATCAGGATTCAGGATATCAGCTGCAGAAAGTAGGTTACTTTCCCCCTCTCCTTCAGCATTAACCACTTAACCATCAAATGCTTGACCTTGCATCGTAAACATCCAACTGCTGACCTCACCTGACCATCCCACCTTAAAAGACCTGAGCGCTTGCATGCAATGAGTGGTCGGTGATGTGCTCAGGGGCGTGCACAGCCAAGACGTTGCATGGACGCAGAGTAGCAGCTGAGGAGTGAAGGCGACTGTCAGCACATTCTTTCTCCAGTGACTGAACTGTGTGGAGCTGCAGCGATCAGTTTTATCACGCTCAACAGCAGGTGAGTGCAACTACAATCAGATCCTAGACTTAGATCAACAATTATATTGGTTATCCGCAGGTTTTAGATTATTATGCCTTATACCTGTTTAAATTAAATTATACTGTGGTAGGAGCATACTTGGAGCTTTTTTGGGAATATGGCAAGTCTGCAGTTTTGTATGCTTACATTTTTATTTATTTATTCATTTAGTCATGTATGTATTTATTTATTCATGTATGTATTTATTTATTTATTTCAACTGCATGAAATCATTGGGGCAAACAATCCGCCGCATCCTCGGTGATGAATTTGTGTGTATGTTATATAAATGCACTAAAGGAGAGTAACAGGTCTACTTGCTAAATTGCTTCTAAGAAATGAGACACTAGCTGTTTGGCCTTAACTCAAGCATCTTTCTGATCCAGCTCAACTGTCAGTAGAGTAAAGAAACACCAGCAGTTCGTATTCACAGCGAATGAGTAAACACATAAACACATCAGACTCGTTAAGGGAAATTTTGAGTACAAGTTTTGAGTACAGTGACTCTTACTTTCAGAGTAATCGTGGGAAAATGATAGTGAGAAAGATAGAGAATGATGGAAGCTCTGATAGCATTTGATTGTGAGTTTTGTTTCTCCTGACAGTTGAGTGGGGGACACATTCAGAAACCCCAGTTATCAGAAATGTTTTGTATTCCAATACATTAAGAACAGATGGGGCTGGTTGGGGGAACCTGTGGTGGTGGTGCTGGAAGGGGGGGGGGTTTACTTTAAAACATGTTTTTTTGTTAAATATAGTACAACCAGTAACCATTCACTCTTACATTCTTGCATTTGGCATTTTTGTGCTCACCTGTGTTGACAAAATAAAAATGTAACATATCATTCAGAATACAAAGTTTTTTGACATTTTTTCCATCAACTTTAATGACAAAACTGAATTACTAAAATACTAAAAAGATGAAAATAAAACTGACTCCTGTCACTTTGAACAACTCTGAACACCTTGTCTGTGGTATGACCCCGCTGATGTTATTGTAGTTATCCTTTTTAACTTCTTAACCAATAAAATACAATAAATACTGACTTCCACACTGATTTCGAATATCCTAGAGACATCTCCTGTATGTTTCACTCTGACAGATACACCAATTCTCACGATAAGGTAGAGATCATCAAGGTCCAACAATGGGAGATCCAACTGCCAGTGATGCACAGAGAGCCGGCTTCGTCCTGGCTGACTATGCGGTCTTCGGTTGCATGTTGCTGGTCTCCATGTCGATAGGACTTTTCCAGGCCCTGAGGAAGAAGCCGAAGGGCGGCAATTTTGAGGAGTTCTTCACCGGTGGCCGCAACATGCCAGCTGTGCCTGTTGGGCTGTCTCTCTGTGCCAGTTTTATGTCAGCGGTCCAGGTTCTGGGTGTTCCCGCTGAAGGCTTTCGCTACGGGTACAAATTCCTCTACATGTGCCTCGGACAAAGCATCAACTCACTGCTGACAGCTTACTTCTTCATGCCAGTTTTCTTTCGACTGGGCATCACCAGCACCAATCAGGTAATAATGGGCTTCAAAATTATTTACCCACTTCTACACGTGTTGTAGTAATGTTGGATGGAGCAAAACTGACTCACAGGTTCTCAATAGCTCTTTAACAGGTCAATGCATCACATTTTAGTATTGTATTGTCCTTATATTCTGCTCCAGTGTAAATCAGCTTATAAACCTTGACTGTTATTATGGTTACTGGCTACTTAAATTAATCTGGTGTGATGTGGCTCTGACAAGCTGCTGAAATGCACCCTTGGGTCATCAAACATGATAAATATGGAAGGTGAAGAAAGATACTCTGTGATGTTATGTAACTCCGGCCATCTGCCTGTCACAGTATCTGAAGATGAGGTTTGGCCGAGGGATGCAGCTGCTTGGAAGTGTCCAGTTCATCGTTGCGACGGTAAGACAGACGCCACTGTGTTTTTTGAAGGCAAAGTTCAAAGTAGTCTGTGCCCTTGATGAGGTCTGTTATTTGTCTTTGTGGTGACTGATTTTCTTAAATGTACTTTTTTTCAGCTTCTTTACACAGGGATTGTCATCTATGCACCAGCACTGATCCTGAACCAAGGTAACTTACGGTTGCCTTTTTGTTTGGTTATACCTTTTTGTCAGAGGAGTACCATGTGTATTCAAGGTTCACTATCAACTAGTTTGTCCATTAGTAAGAATTGGATGGGTTCCCAGAGGTGAAGGTAAATACTTTAATAGTGATATGGAAACAAGGAAACCTCCAGGGAAACCTTTCACTCTGGGGTTTGAGTCATTTTACAAACATGTTTTCAAGTGATATTTTCAGGGTTTGCTTTTGGCACACGACTGCTGTTCGCAGTGTACTGTCTATATTCACAGCGGATACTGTATCTCAGCTGGGCACTGATCATCGTTATAGAAACCGCTGCCCTATGAATAAACACGATTAATGACCAGTATCTGTTTATAGTTTAACATTTAAAGTCTTCTAATTAAAGGGTTATTCCATTTCACTCTTGGTTCATCTGTGTTTTGCAGCTACTGGACTCAATATGTGGGCGTCTCTGTTTTCTACTGGGTTAATCTGCACCATTTACACCACAGTGGTAAGAACACATCTTGATATTCCAATCAGACCAGCTACTTCTTAGATGTTTGGACTCATCTTGTTTTACTTCAGCAAAGCTGACTTGAATTGCACTCTAGGTCACATTAAAATAATCCAATTATCTTATTGGATGAGGACCTGGTCCCTCTGCAGATGAAATCAGTCCAATGACATGATGTTTGAGGTGTACAAGAAAAAAAAATCCAAAAATTTTATTTGAGTAACTTTATGATATCAGTGCTTCTGATAAAATGCACGTTTCTGTTACAACAAACCTATTTTCAGTTGGCAATAAAAAAGAAGAATATTTCAAAGAGTCTACTCCAATTGTATCAAGTAATGATGTGTTTGTCTCCCTTTCTTTCTCTCTCTCTGTCTGTCGTCTACATTGTCTGTGCCCAGGGCGGCATGAAGGCTGTGATCTGGACAGACGTGTTCCAGATAATTGTCATGTTGTCGGGCTTCGTGGCCATCTTCATCCACGGCACAATCCTGGTCGGTGGTCCTGCACAGGTCCTGGAGATCGCATACAATGGATCACGGATCAATTTTAATGAGTACAAACATTTTCAATATATGCATAAATGTTGAAAGCACATCCATTAGTCTTTATACTGTCAAGCTAAGCGTTAAACGACCATGTAATAAGCCTCAAAGCATCAGTTTAGGTCTATCAGTCTGTCAGGTTACCTACTGTCAAAGTTGGTCACGTGGTAACGCTTGGTTGTGATGGTCTTCCCCAGTTTTGACACCGACCCACAGAGGCGTTACACCTTCTGGACCCTCTCTGTTGGGGGTGTAATGGTTTGGCTGTCCATGTATGGAGTTAACCAAGCACAAGTCCAGCGCTACATCTCCTGCCGAACAGAGAAAGACGCCAAGTGGTGAGTAGTCAGTTCAGGTTTAGGTTCCATAAATAGACTGCAGCCTACAAATACTAGCATTTGTGTAACCATATAGATTGTTGGCTGAAATCATACTTGACCTTCTGCTAGCCATATCCACAAACTCAGTTAAAATAAGTTCCCCCAGAACTTAATATAGACACTGTGGTGGCAATGAATCAGCCCTTAAAAGGTTCCTAATCTATAAGTTTGCGCAGTGCAAATGCTGCTTTTTATTTCTCATCAGTTTGCTCCGCTACCATTTCCAATTGTCAAATTTTAGTATCTTTACAAATAGCAGTAACTAAAGCTTGCTATCTGAGGCCATTAAACCGCTCCTAAGCCAAGATGCAGCTCCTTGGAGCATAGTCATACCATGAAATAGCAATATAATGGATTGTGATGTTTACTGACCATACTTCTGGTAAGACCAAAACAGAAGACAAAACAACACTTCCTCCTTTGTTTATCTGTGTTTGATCAGAAGGGGGAAAGTTTTATTCGCCATTGTCTTAGAACCATTGTCTGTTACTTTTGTGATGCTATTCCCCTGCAAAACATTTTATGCAGCAGTAACACTGGATAGTGGAGATGCAGTAACAAATTATAATTATTAAATAAGATTTATTTGAACTCTCCCTTTAAAGCTTGAGCTTACTCTCAATGTCAAAAAATAAACATCTCATTTCTCAGCTTCCTCACGTGCGTATTTTGACTGACAGATTTAGGTCACAGATTAATCATCACCTTAATCTGTGTTATTGTTTTCACGGCGGCGTGATGGAGTAAATAGTGCCAACCTGATGTTTGCTTTTGATTGCAGGGCACTGTTTGTGAACCAAGTGGGCCTTTGCCTCATTGTGTCCAGCGCAGCTACCTGCGGCATCGTCATGTTTGCTTACTACAACGGCTGCGACCCGCTGAAGTCTGGGATGATTTCTGCCCCTGATCTGGTATTGACACTGTTCCAGAAAAAATTCTTTTATACTGATCCACGAGTAGGGATCTGAGGATCTGAGTGATGTGGGGTTTAAAGGTTGGAGCTGTAACTGTCAAGCGAACTGGGTCAGCTGGATATTTCTGATGTTAATCTCGGGGTCAGGTTGAAACATTATCAGTTTTCTTTGAAAACTCCGTCCATTATTTGTTAACATGTTAACATGTGATTTTTTGCTGTAGATTATCTCTCTTGCCATTTCAAGTGCTTACTTTAGCAGCCTGCCTCTCCAGTGCTTTGATATAGCCAAGGTCAAACAACACTGACCGCTCAGGTGTATTTACTGACTGTCAGCTGTACACACTGATGTTAAACTAATATTTACTCTTTCACTTTTATTTCCCCGCTCGTCTGATGAAGTATATGCCCTACTTTGTGCTGGATATCTTCAAAGATTACCCAGGATTCCCAGGCCTCTTCCTTGCTTGCGCGTACAGTGGGACTCTGAGGTATTTCAGTATTCTTTAAACTTACACCAAGTTGCTGTACTTGTATTTTGCTTGAGTTTTTTTTATTTAAATATTTATTTTACATGTTTACCAGATTTCTTGTCCACTACAAATCATTAGGTACCCTAATAAGAACAGATGCATCTAATATAACAGTCCTTCACTAGATCCTCCTTCACGATTGCTCAGTTTTTGTTGAAGCTATTGACGTTCGATACCACCGATTTCCCTTCCGATCCGATAAAACCGTAAAAATTCAGGCTGGTGTCGGTGATAGCGTTCTGATTCCAACACTTTGAAATGAAAATACCATTGAGCACTCTGCTTTTCTTTGTGATAGTAGACAAATAAAACGAGTATTAGTCAATGAGCTCATTATTACTCATTACCAACCAAGTGTCTCTTTAACAGCACGGCCTCTACAAGTATCAATGCCATGGCTGCAGTGACGATGGAGGATCTGCTGAAACCCCACCTGCTCCACATGACCCAGAAGAGGCTGGTCATCATGTCCAAAGGACTCTGTAAGTTTAGTCTCACTGAAGATCAGATCATGAAATGCGATTGTATTCAAAGCGGATGAACCTAATTAACACCTTTCATAAATCACTCAGACTACATATTGTGTTACCCCGCTTCCTTTTGTAAAACGCTTGGTCCCAGATTTACCTAAAAACTCATATTGTGCATATTTCTGCCACACTGATATCGCGTTTAAGTCTCTCTTTTGTCTTTTAAGCATTCCTGTATGGAATTAGCTGCATCACCGTAGCTGCTCTGTCCTCCTTCCTGGACTGGGGAGTTCTTCAGGTACAATATTTACAGCACATACTGTGTTATGCTGTATGACACCTAATTAATAATGCAGCCAAAATATTTGTTGAAATCCAACAATGTAAGAGCAAAAGGACACAGTCTGCACTGTAACAGCTGCATGTTGTCTGTTGTATTAGGAAAGACTGAACATCATGTTTTATCAAGAATATTTGAGACAAACACTAGAATCTAAAATGTTCGATTTCTGGCCTTCTGAGTGATGATTCAAAGTAAACTGCAATATACAATTGATTTTGTTTGTTTGTTTGTTTGTTTTTTTAAATGAAGTTTTGGTTTTCCAGAGTATCCTCTGTCCTCTCTCTCCAGGGATCGTTCACTGTCATGGGTGTGGTCAGCGGTCCATTACTGGGCGTCTTTATTTTGGGCATGTTTTTCCCAGGAACAAACAGACTGGTGAGTGAAAAACAACAATAACAACAACAAAAAAGAAAACTTTAAATTGTGCAAACTGTGCATAACTGTGCCACTGAACAGAAAACAAGTGAGACATAATCTGCTCACAACATGTAATTTCATTTGTTGCTTTAATATGAACAGTTTTTCACTTTACTTTCTACTTACTTTACCTACCCACATCGTTCATTCACGTAAGAATAAAGTATTGTACTTGTAATTTTAGTCACACCACATTATTTCATGTTGAGTCAGATTGTCTGTTAGAAGCTGATGATTAGCATTAGAAAAGCTGAGTCTCCAAGAGACAGTCAGATGACTGAAATGTCTTTGCCCAAAATGTGGATCAGACCACGTTAATGACACAAAAACAAATACACTGGACAAACACACTTTCAGGCATGAAGTGGCTAATTCTCGACAATGTCTCATCTGATGGTTTTATTGTCTGTCTTCTAGGGGGCGTACTTAGGGATAGTAGCGGGATTCTGTGCCTCTCTGTGGCTGGCTGTTGGTTCAACTCTTTATCCACCCACTGAGAAGACCATGGGCGTCCTTCCCAGCTTCACAGACGGCTGTGCACTCAGAAACATCACCGTGAACAACATCCCTGACCCTGAGGAACAGTACATCCTCACCCCGCTTCACCCTGAGAACAACGGGTCAGTGTTCCTTCCTGTGGTTAGATCAGCTGTATAAAGTTTCTTTTTATATACACAAAAAATACAATTTTAATTCTGGTACAGATATAGACGAATAACACCTCAAAAACAAAATGTTTATTTTGATTCCTCACAAATCTAGGGGCCTGCTTGGCTTCTACTCCATGTCCTACCTCTACTTCGGAGCCGTGGCGACTAGCTCAGTCGTCCTGGTCGGGGTGATCGTGAGTTACGCAACAGGTAAAAAAATAAACCACAGTTTCAGACAGAATTGAAATGAGGTTGCTGTTGTGTTAGATCACAGTTGACAACTGCTGATTCAAACTTCTGTCAGTAAACTCCAGTGAGTTAGCTACGCTCACACAACTGCACTGCAACGAAAGCTTGTAACGTTCTCTTTTTAACTACGTCGTACGAAAGCCATAAGTTACTCCAAAAACTGAGCAATTTCTCTTGTCATATCAAAGGCCCAACAAAGAGGAATCAGATTAAACCAGGTTTGCTGTGGTGGGACCTGCATGGAAAGACAGCGGACGACATGTCAGGACTGAGAGTGAGTACTATAATATATGTACATGTATTGTATGTTATCTTATATGTTATCCTGGGGTTCAGATTTTCTTGTGGAGTTTGCATGATTCTCCATTTGATTTCTACAAGCTTTCAGAGTCTAAGGTCATGCAGTTCACAGCTCTGAGAAACTCACTACATCCACTGCCTTGTAAATGCAGCAGTAACATCATGCTTCTCCTTCTTGTACGTAATAGCTGCATTGACGTGTTCAAATATGCTGCCTGTGTTTGTTTTAAAGACGGTCCCCATGTCCAGTATGTTTCCCTGTGTTATGCGCCGCTCGAGCTGGGATAAAGAGCAGCCGGCTGCGAGAATGACCGAGATTACTCAGGTAAAGAGATGACACACATGATACATGAACTCATTCATCCCCATCAGTAAAGTTTGCACCATTTATTTTTTTATGGGTTGCGTTGTAGAACACTGATCTCTTTGTTCTATTTTACAGCACATAAACTTCCTGTTTATTTATTTGCAGGTGGAGCAGCAGGCAGATAAATCACAGATTGTACCTTTGATACAAGTGCACACAGATGACGCAAACGCCTAAGAAGAATGGAGCATCAGATCACGCGTCAGAGTTTAGGAGTTTAAAACGTATTATGCCGTGACCAGCGCACATCGCGGTGTCAACTTTTGTACGTCTTTTTTTCCTCTTCTGTTTTGTCTTTGTATATCTGACCGTAGTGTAAGTCTCCGCCACATTAGGAGTTGCATTTGCGCCTTCATGACTTTGCCAAGAAGCATTAAGACTCTAATCAAGTTCCTTCAGGTGTGATGAAAGGCTTTTTATCTGGAGATTCCCTCTGGTAGGTTCCCTAGCTGTAGCGACGCACACCTGCACTTCGACCGGCGTTATCCGAGTCTGGTGTGTGTACACACACGTGTACATGTGTGTGTGCGTGTGTGCACATTTACTGTAATCTGACCCCTGTTTCCTCTTCATGAGCTGCGTAACAGACCGACCCTTTACATGTGTTGTTTTACTGCAATGAACCGAAATGTTCCTATTAAAGGGACTTCTCTTGTGGAACAATGAAAGAACAATTGTTTTCCACTGAACTGTGAGGTGCAGAACATGCGGTGAAACTGACAAATACATTTTAAAACCACAACACACGGGGCTGAAACTGGTTCCCAGGAGCCTTGCTCGGCAAGTGTGTGCACAGCTGTTATCAAATATAATCCAACACAAACAGTACTATCACTTCAGAAGCCAGGAATTAACACGGAAGCATCTTGATAAACAAGATAATAAAAATCATGTTGTTCGGTCTGACACTGAATAATTGATTGGTTTTTATAATGAGAAATGACTCAATGAACAACTGGCATACTGAGGTGCTATTCAAGATAAGTTATGACACGTAAGCTGACAAAAGAGCAATCGGTTAAAGTGCAGTTAAATTTTCTTGTCCTGCGCGCCCCCTTTACAGCTTCAACTTCATAGAAGTTCAAATGAACCGTCAGTCACGTCTCTTCTAACCCTCTGCCTAGTCGGGTTAGGGTCTTCTGACAAAAGCCTTATATGCGCTTGTCAATACGCTCTTAAAGCTCAGTAGTTGGTGGGTGAACGCCGTCTATAAACGAGGTCAAGTTCACCTTGTTTAAAAGAAAACTACACAAGAAAAACCGCCGTCTGGTGGTATTCACATCCTTGTTGAGTGGAAATGTTCAGTAAGGTCAGAGCTCACAGGCTGTGACGTGCTTGCTGACATTTCCCAAAATATTGGAAGTGGGTGGTATGTTGACGTACTACAATTTAGTCCTGTTTCATTTTTTATAATACTACATCTGTGGAAAATACATCTTTTTATAACACTTTTATATTTCCTTCATTTTGTTACTCTGTCTTCAGCATATTTTGCCTCGGTGGCTCCTTGACACACGACTTATCATAACCATGGGCTGACAAGTTTCATTTGAAGGCAGCATACCTGACCAGTGACTATCGTGGTATTCAGAAGCAACTGCCAAAGTGTCACATTGTTGGTGGAGTAATGCTGCCTTCAAGTGGAGTTGTTTACCATAAAACCCTCTCTTGTGGTCCCGGATTTGGTTGCACCACTTAAATTTTCAGTTACATTTGAGTCCACAAATATGGTGGAAGTGGACAGTAAGTTTTATTTGTATAGTCACGTCAGGAGTAAAATGTATATATTTTCTGCAGCCTCATCATTTCATAATGTCTTTGCATTTCCAACATCAGGTTGCATGCTTGTTAGCTTTCCTGCTGCCGACATTTTCCTTTCAGTGGTGTTTTCACAATACTCAGCTGGTGTCACCGCCACTTCCTGTTTTATAACCACAAGTTCACAATCAACATTTGAAAGCAGCACTATGGCTGAAAAATTATGTTTGTGATGCCGTTACACTGTGTATTTTTATTTACCATTATATCCCACTTTTGCTTTTTTGATGTCTTTTCTGTACTACTTTCTGTAAGTAGGTTTTATAGTACATGCTCAACACACATTTCTAAATAAAAATATATTCAGCATTTGAACGACTTTGTGACTGCATTCATTCTTTAAATCTACCGACATTAAACAGTGCCCCAGAAGTTGTCTTAAATGTCGGTGTCAAGTGAGAATATGATGCAACTGTACAACATTTTCCCAAATCTTAATCCTCACCTAAGGATCATGTGCCCAGTTCAACCCATTTAATCAATTCTGCTGATCAGTCTGTTTCTGTAGGTATTTCAGTCTGAAACTATACCTCTGACTCAGTATGACACTTTTTATTTTTATTACCACTATTTAACATCATTCACATCATTATATTGGTTTCACGGATGTATTCTTGGTGTATACTGACACCTGGTGATGGTTAAATGAATTTAGATGAACCCACGTGGTCGTATCCATCATGGCTGCCAAATACGCCAAGAAGTACAAAAGCGCTTTGTATGACATGATGGCCATTTATTGCATTCTTAATCTTTCATCCGTTCTCGCAATACAAAACTAAACCTGGCATTTTCATACACTCTTCCAGATTAAACTGGTTTCCACACAGCAGGTCTGTCTTTTAATGTTGTGCTTCCGTGCACGTTGGTCCTGAACCCCTCAGCCAACCTCCATGTCGCCGCTGCGGCACTTCTCTTCAGCCCGGTGCTTCACCACTCATCCGCGGCCCTGTTAGAGTCCTCGTCGGCTACAGCACAGTCCAGGCGCTGAACGCCGGGAAGCGCCAGGTCCCTTTCGTTTAGCTTTTCCAGAAACGAGGAAAGCAGTCGTTTGTTTAAATGGTCCGTCAGGGTTCTTTCCTCCTCGACGCGCTCCTTGGCCACATTCACCCCCGGCTCCACCACTCCTTCCTCCTCCTCCTCCTCTTCCTCCACCGCGGTGTCCGCGCTCAACTGCGGCGGGGCCGGCCGGTGGTTCAAGGACAAGCCGTCCGACTGCTCACCTTCCCCGGGCTGCTGCTCCGTCCAGCTCCCGGCGTCCGCCCCGGATTCCGTCTCCATCCGTGATATTAAAGTGGTTTGCAGTGCGGCATTCTCCAGCTCCTTCAGGCGTTTACTGTGGAGGCCGCAGGCAGGAGGTTCATTACTGGCCGGGTGGTTGTTGTTGTTGTGAGGGGGTTCGCCAGATTGCTCCATCATGCTCTGCGTCAGGAGTGCAGTTTTAGATAATATAAAAGACCAGTGGATCACACTGAGAGGTGTCGCCTCCCCGCGGCTGTCGGCAATACTGCAACATGTGTTCAGTGCGTTTACTCGGTTTTAAATCAAACCAATAATAATAAAACAAAATAACCTAATTCACCAATTATTTTAAAATAATATGCTATTGTATCCCATTAACTATTCTGTTTTCCAATCCAGGTGAATAATCCGTGCAATATTCTTATTCTTATGCATTTACTGTTATACTTTTTTACAGTTTGTTTCTGGAGACTTTTGTTCAATTTTTAAGAAAAAATGTGCATTAAGCGTTGGCGCCTGAGCCATTTGAAACGAAAATTCGTTCATGTGTGCACCTGTGGGTGTATTTTTGAATGACAATAAAGATCTTTCTATCTATTACTGTCTATTAATGTACCCCTCTGTATACTGTCTGTTTGTGGAGCAATTTTAAAAGGTAAGTGTTCGTGGTTGCCTGTAATGCCTACAATTTGCGAATTGCGAAAACCAGTCTCAGTTTACATGCAGCGCAAGAAAATCGAATAACAGTTCTCCTCCTCCACACTAGGTGGCGATACGTGTCTTTTCAGCGGGTTAGTATCACGTCAACACAGCCCCATTTCCGGTTGACCTATTACGTGATATAATGAACAAGAGTTGTTGAAGCAGCAGACTGGCATTTTAAACAACAACCATATGGATAATGGTACATTTTTAAATCTCGTATGTAATGTTCTCGCTACTTCCGGTGCAGGTAAGATGCGCGATATCCCTCAGACCGTTCTTCTAGCGTTTATCTTTTTCTTCTTCTATGACTAACTTTCTTGGATATTTTTGTTCCGGGGTCACACGCCAACGCGGCGGTTGTGGCGCATGCGCACACGCATTATCCAATTGAAAAAATGCGATTCACTGTATAGAGAAAATAGAATTCCAGTCGCATTATCTGGGTGTCTCAATCGGATAATGAGAACTCCGATTTCAATCGGAGTAACGTGTTTACATGCACCTAAGTTCTCCTGTTACAGTCCGATTAAGGCAATAATTCGTTTTTTTTTTCACGTGCATGTAAACGTACTGAATGTGTCCGCCATGTTTGTGGCCCCAGCGGAGCGTTTGAGTGCGCATGCGTAAACGAGTGACGTCATGCAAAAAGATCAAAGCCTGGAGTGGCTTTGATCTTTTTGCATGACGTCACTGTGGATTTTCCTTATATTCAAGCTGATCTGGTTTTAAAAGTTTTAGTTCCTGATTTCCGGACCACACGTAAGGAAGTATCTAGTATCCAGACCACGTCAGAATCTAGTATCTAGACCACGTCAGAATCTAGTATCCAGACCAAGTGAGAATCCAGTATCCAGACCACGTACATATCCAGTATCCAGGCCCGTGAGTATCTAGTATCCAGGCCACTTAAGTATCTAGAGGTAGTGAAAATTAACTGTTTACCAACTTTTACTCTTTACCCCCACATGAAAAAAACAAACATAGAAATGTCTTCAGTGGAGATTTCCAAAGTCCAGGTGGACAGCCCTGTGATTATTACACCAGAGGACCTTCTGCCCATTGTCAAAACACATTTTGAAACAATCTCTCCGGCACAGTGGAGCATGCTCGCTGCAGATGTTTGTGACTCAGACACACAAGCTGCACTGGCTGACATGCTCACAGACATTGTGCAAAGTATTTCTGTACAAGTGCTGAGAATCATCCTTCCCATGATTCGGCAACAGCACACTGGTACTACTGATTTTCTGCCCACTGTACCAGAAGATTTGGAAAACTTTAGTACAACCTTGGGAGACTCCTTCTCCGCCAGCTTTGCTGTCGCCCTCAACGTCCCACAGCTTAAAAGTGAGGATGCTAAAGAGCTGACAGCTCTGGTTGAGAGCGAGGTTTCCCAGAAGGTAAAGTCTGTTCTTTCTCTGGCTACCAACAGCTCTGCTGAACCCCCAGAGCCTGCAGTTTATGTCAGCGGCTCCATGTCGAGTATTGGCCGTCTAAATCAAATGGTGATCCACGCTACCACCTGTCTGAAAAGACTGGTAGCCAGACTTAGACATCAGTGTCTTGGAGTATGTCAGCGGCCAGAAACGGCACTGTCATCACTGTCGAAGTCAAGTTCAGCTGCTTCACCAAAACAACAGATACTATCAGCCCCAGAGGGATGCGACTCTGCAGAGGTAAAGTCTCTAGTCGCTGAACCCTCAGTGAGAAAAGCGGTGAGTGAAATCCTCATGAGAATCTGCAGCGAGTCTCCAGACTTGGTGGAAGAGACCGAGGATGGTCTGCCCCCCATTAACACCTTTCTGGAGGCTCGAGCAGCGGCGTCAGAAATCGTCACAGCCATAAGTGATGAACTGCATTGCTGTGATTCTTGTGAGAGTGTCACATCACCGACACCTCATTTTAATAGGCTGCTCCTGGTGGATAAGCTGAAAAACTTCTTCAGCTCACTGTCTTCTCTGTTAGGAAACAGTGCTGATGTCAACCAGCAGACTAAAGCACAGCAGTTTTCTAAGTTTGTAAGGAGACAGTTTGAGAAGATGATGGCGGAGGTGACGGATGCCTATCAGAAAAAAAGAATCTTCTGAACACACTGACAAAGACCAGCCTGAGTGTCTTTTACCAGGGAGCGTTCCAGAATCTACACCTTCCACACTGTCACAGAGGAGTGTAGTGATAAACGTGTCTTCGCTTGATTTTGAGACCGTCAAACCCGGTATTGACAAGATGCTAGAAATATTAAATCAGTCACCCAAAGCTGTGCAAAATGTCGGCAGCACACAGGAAAATATGTACAGCCGTGTAATTAACGACTTTTCAAAGGAGCTGACTGATAAAATATACACGCATCTAATGGTCGGCCCCGCATGTGAAACCCCTCGAGTTCCAGTGGGAAAGAAAGTTTTTAACTGTGTCCTCTCCAAGTTCAGGAGAAATGATGATAACAGTGAGTGTCACCTTTCTCCTGAAGTCATGTATGCCATGATGGAGGATTCAGCTAAAAAGTTCCTGCAGCAGGTACTGCTCTGGAAGGAGAGGGAGACGCAACCAACAGCCCACGTTGAAGAAGTGTCTGATGCGTTCACTGAAATAGAAAAGCTTATGACGACGGTGCTGTCCTCGGCGGGCTCCTCGAAATCCAACAATGAGGAGGCACAAACGTCTCATTATTTAAGACTTTCGTCAGGTGAATATGATTCAGTACATTCTGAATTAATATCCAAGCCTGTCAGGTTTTACATTGATTCAGAAGATCTGATCTCATCTCCTGAAATAAATGTTTCGCCTCCACCAGTTTTTACTGGCGACTCATTTGGTTTCGGAATGGGACAATTTTCTGTAGAGTCAGGAGACGAACCTGCAGCAGAATCAGTTGGTTCTTCATCTGTGGCCGACGACTTTATGACTTGTCTGATCATGAGAATAATTATCAAATCCTTCAAGAGAAACAAGAGGGTCATACAGAAAGATACAATCAACCAAATAATTGATCGACTGACAGGCAAAGTCTTGAGTGAGATCAGCTCCACTGACATTACTCTCAGAGTAAATGGCACCAACATAAAAAAACTCACCAAAGCCATGGTGAAAGACCTTTGCAGAGAATTTGGGTCTTCAGAATCACTGCTGTTAGCTGTAATGTCAGTGGATTCAGCTTTTGACGATGCGGTTTTGAAGTATCTGAAAATCCATCTGCATTTCCCGTCCAGTCCACCACCAAGGGAATCGAAATTTAGCAGATTCTTCTCACAAGTGTGGAAAGCCTGCAAAACCGCAATGTGTGTCCCCGAGTGAAACCTGCATCCAGGGAGTCAGCGGTCCTTCCTCTATCTTGCCCTATCCTCTATCCCCTATCTCTACTACCTTTACGTCCTCTTTTACTTCATCTAGAAACCTCCCGGAGATCTCCTTCCTTCTTTCCTTCTAATGTATCAATACCTGATCCTGTCCTCTACATTTTCAGCTCTGCTGCTTCCACCTCTTTTCCTCACAACTTTCAATACTTTTCTATCTCTTCCTCCTAACTTTTCTTCAAAACTTTCAATGCTTGTCCATCTCTTCCTCCTGTCTTTTCCTCAAAACTTTCAATGCTTTTCCATCTCTTCCTCCTGTCTTTTCCTCAAAACTTTCAATGCTTTTCCATCTCTTCCTCCTGTCTTTTCCTCAAACCTTTCAATGTTTTTCTTACATCTGTTGTACATAGAATTTTCAATATTGTTTAGTGTTAATAAAAAATATGTAGCATTCATAAAAAAATAAAATAAAATAAATAAAATAAAACATAAAATAAAATAAAAAATAAATAAAAAAACAAAACATCAAGTAATGAAAAAAATAAAAATAATGAAATAGGCAAATTTTGTTCTCCAGGCAGACTTTTTAAGCTCATAATCTGTGACAGTTGTTATTTCTGATGATTTCATTCATTTAGATTTTCTGATCCACATCATCACATGTGTCTCATCACTTCATGGCAGCAAAATTTCACAAAGGTTGTATATGGAACTGCTCTAACTGAATCTAAAGGACAAATGTGACGACCCACCCTCTGGGTTTCTATTGTTTGCTTCTTGAAGAAGAAAACATGGAAAGATAAATGTATTTCCATGTTACGAAAAAGTAAATTGTAACCAGAACTGTCTCCTGACCTCATAGAAGCTTTAAGTTCACCTGGGAGGCACTTTAAACTGCTAGAAAATGTACCTGTATTAGTCTAAATTGGAATTACAATTGGGTCCATCAATAATGAATTGGAAAAGTTAACTGAGGAGGTTCAGAGATACAAACATTTCTATGACTCGTGTTCGGTGAAATTCCGTCTGAACATTTTACCAAAAGTTTCAGTCACCATTGTTGAAAGTGAAGCAGGAAGTAGAAATTAAAATTGACTTGACTTGCAAAAAAAGATAAAGTGCAAACTGGCGTCTAGGTGAAGTTCTTACAGAGTGAGCTAGACTAACAATATATTTAGGTATTAAGTGATTTATTTATACACTTATGGCAAATATCTGTAGGTATTTTTTTATTTATTCATTTATTTATTCATCACTTTTCCATTTGTTTCTGGAGTAACGGGTAGGGATGTGTGATATCACTGTTTGTGTATTTAATGAACATTTGTCCATTTAGGTGGGGTATTTACAGAGCGAGCCAGACTGACGGGCACACAAATACTGGCGTCAAGTTATGACGCTGCTCATTAGCCTATTTTCTGCCTGATTTTCTTTATACAAATAAAACTTCAACAATCGTGTTACAGTTTTTGAAAGTCATTAATTCTTCTACACATAAAGACCACACGGTTGGATGTTTGTGTTTGACTCATAATATATATGTAGTGAATATTTTGAATTTATTTAGGCCAAATGTAAATGATTACTCTATTGATATATATGATTCCAATTACTAATTTCCTATGTGGGTAAAAAAGTTTGTTTTCAACAATGATGTAAAATGCTCCGAGATCTGGGGACATCTGTGACCTCAGTGCTCTGGCTGGAGTATGACCATGTAATAATTCAGACAAGTAGAGTGGCGGTCGGCTATTCAGACTCTTAAAATACAAAACTGGATCCTAAAATGGACTGAAATCTAGTGTAGTGAGGCCATTTTTATTTTCCTCGTAAAAGGCAAGCTGCTGCATTCTGCACAGAGAGAATACTTGTCTGTCTGTCTGACTGAACGTTTGGAAACTCAAATCATCGCACTTTTTGGTCGCGTTGGGCTTCCGTTGGACAAGAATCTGTTTCCATAGAGACCATCTGTGGTAAAAGGCGAAGGAGCAGCTACTAGCCTGCACAGCGGGTAATAAACTCATCATAGTAGATGCAGCATGCTCCTTTCGATAACCGCACGACAGCCAGTTAAACTACAATGTTTGTTGTTTATAAGTTAGGCTAGCGTTAGCCACCGGCGCCTTGACTGTTAGCTTTTTGCTAACGTACTGCTAGCGACAAGCTAGCTAGACTATGTAATCACAACTGTGCTGTTTATACCGAGGCCACGTTCTCAAACACCACTGTTGGTTGAACAAAAAGGTAAGATATCCAAAAACGAAATAACAGGGAGGAAATCTCCAGGGATTATATGACATAACTGTGTAGAATTTTTAACCTTTACTTTCTTACAATAGCAATATGGACCGTGGTTTGTGTACTTTCATAAATTTGACAGAGATAATTGGAGTTTGGGCAATGACACAATACTTAATGAACGAGTCAGTGGTTTGTTTTCCATAGCTCACCTCTCTCTATTTTGCTTTCAGAGGAAACATCAGTGTACGTTTTGCTTTACAGTTCTTGCTGGTCATAATGTCATTCAGAGACTTAAGAAGTAAGTGGTGTGTGTTGTCTTCTTCCTGTTGTATGTGATGGATATTAAATGGCTTAACATGTGTAACGCTAACCGTGTTGTATTTGACAGATTTCACAGAAATGATGAGAGCCTTAGGATATCCTCGCTTGATATCCATGGAGAACTTCAGGACACCTAACTTCACTCTAGTGGCTGAAATCCTTATATGGCTTGTAAAGAGGTGTACTTCAGTTTTTTTACTTGGATATACTTAGTTTTGACCATGTATAGACATGTAATAGAGGCCACTGTGATATATATACGCCTCTTTCTCTTTGTCCATTTAGATATGAGCCACAGATTGATATTCCCACTGATGTGGACACAGAGTCAGACAGAATATTCTTCATCAAGGCTGTGGCAGAGTTCATGGTGACATCTTGTCTTAACTTCTTGCAAACTGTGCCTTTTGTTCCTGTCAATAGAAGCCTTGCTGTTTGTCAGTCATAACTGGTGTCTTCTCCTGGTTATAGGCGACAAAGGCTCACATCAAGCTGAACACCAAGCGTCTCTACCAGGCTGATGGTTACGCAGTGAAAGAGATGTTGAAGATCACCTCCGTGCTGTACAATGCAATGAAAACCAAACAGATGGCTCTGGGAGAAAAGGTGGAGGAGGACAACAACAAGTTCAAGTTCGACCTCGGCTCACGGGTGAGATCCAGTTTTAAAGCTGTTAATGTTTGGTTTGTTTGTTTTCTAAGAACTAAACTGTCAACTGTGGTATGTTCAAAAAGGGATATACAGTGACATTTGGTTTTTGACACTTTTATTTTAAGCAAATATTACGTAGTTATGCTTTCAGATTAAAACAGTGTAATCAGTACATAATATTTGACTAAACAACTCCGTATTATTCAATATTTCGTTTTTCAAAACTTTGATATGAGAATAAGGTTTTCATCTAAGGTTTTTCATTTGTTCTTTTTTAAATTGATCTTATAAAATCCTAGTTAGTAGAGAAAATCAAGTGTGTCTTATTTTTCTCACTTTGTCTCCACTTTAGATCTCAGATCTTAAAGCAGCTCGGCAGCTGGCATCCGAAGTCACCTCTAAAGGAGCATCACTATATGATTTACTAGGAAAAGAGGTGGATTTAAGGGTAAGGGACAAAACAGAAATGATTTTGTGATTTTTGGTTTTGAATTAATTGATCTTGGTGTTATTTTTTGTATTCTTTGCTTCAGTGCCTACAAAGTAACATTTTAAACTTCAATTATTATGTCATTGTTTTTATTACTGATGAGCATCAATGGGTCCCCTTTTCTGTAAAATTATCAAGAAAAACTGTGCTTCAATGCAATCTGTTTGAATAGGCATCAATAAGAGTGGGCATGCGATTACTTTGGTGACTTTGTTTTTATGTCACTTACAGGAAATGAGAACGGCAGCCATTGCTAGACCCTTGGAGGTCAATGAAACAGAAAAGGCCCTCAAAGCTGCAATCAAGGAGGTTTTGGTCTGTATTAATTCTTGCCAATTTGCATTTCATTCCCAAATTCTTTCCCCGGGTGCCTGTTCAGTCTAATGTCTAATGTCAAATACTGGAGCACTAAATTTGCTTCTGTGCTTTTATGTTCAAGGAAAGTGTGGAAAAGACCAAAGACATGCTGAGTAACGTTGTGTCTGATGAGACCAGTCTGGACGCCAAGATAGAAAAGAAGAAGCAGGAGCTGGAAAGAAATCGAAAGAGACTTCAGACGTTGCAGAGTGTAAGGTCAGTTTATGACCGGACAGGTAGCAGACAGACATATTTTCATAGGAAAATTAGCAACTTACAGCAGGCAATTAAACATAACTTCTACTGACAAGTCATTAAACTAAACTTTCACTAACTGATACTGTACATGTGCCTTTTCTCCTCACCGTGCAAGTGGTTGCAAAATACGTTTTTATTCTTCCTCTTTTTATCTATTAGGCCAGCGTTCATGGATGAATATGAGAAGATCGAGGAAGATCTGCAGAAGCAATATGATACTTTCGTAGAGAAGTACAGGAATCTCACCTTCCTGGAGTCTCAACTGGATGAATACCATAGACTGGAACAGGAAAGGTTTGAGGTCTGTCCGTCTAACATTCAAACATACCTTTGATCAAATGTGTGTCAGTACTATCTCAATAATGCTCAGCATGACAAAAAGACACCAACATTGATTTGACAGTTTGGATTAATCTTAAGAATTTGGAAAGCTTTCTTTTGAATTGAAAAAAGAAATCACTTCTGCTGGCCTTAAGATGAGAGTTAGACCACCTTTCTGTATAAAATAAAGCAGAGATTGATTTTAACGCTGAAACTGCCTGAACATACAGCAGCATTTCCACACATGTTGTTCTGTCTCCTGCAGGAAGCTGAAAACACTCTGAGGGTAATGCAGCACAAACTAAGAGAGGAAGAGAAGGATCTGATGAAGGGTTCATGTGAGATGAAACAAAACAAAGCAAATCCATATCCTTTTTATGGCGTTGTAGGATTATTTTATTAAACATATATTTTTTTTTTCCTGCAGTGAAAGACGAGGACTCTGACATGGACGTTCCAGAGGACGAAGGTTCAGACAGTGACATTGAAGAGGTCCGACCGTCCAAGCCTCGGCCCACAAGAAATGGCATCATGGCAGGTACGCAGGAAAGGGGATATTGTTTTCTTTACTTTGTGTTCTATTATCCCAAGTAGTTACATTAATCATTTTATAGAGCACTCATTGAAATACTTGGAAATTCAGAATTTTTACTTTTCATGTAGAAAATCTAGGTCAGTGAAGTTACATGGTTTTCTTGCCCTTACGTGGTAAACAAATGTAAACATTAGAACCATTAGAACATAGTGCTGATTCAGACACTTGTCAACGTACACGTTGTCACATTAGACGACAATAGGCCACTTCTTTGTGGCAAATATGGTTCCTGTAAAAGACCTACCATTACCAACAACATGTACTTGCTTCCGTTTTAAATTCTGCATTGCTTTCTGTTTTTATTAACCAAGGGAGAGGAGCGCGTTTCATCGGGAACATGCAGGGTGGTGACAGCGATGAGGTTAGTAATGTCACAGTCGTCACTTCTGCTTTTTCTCATTTTGTGTCTGTCAAGTGAAGAGTAAAGATTCTTTTTCTGTTTTACTCTTTGCGATCTTAAATTGTGTTCGCGGGAAATGACTCGCTGTTGTTTATTTGCCACTTTCAGCCACCTGTGTTTTACAGTGTTTCTGAGCTCACCCCTTTTGGTTTCCGACTTACCGTCCTCATACTTACTTTTGTTCTGTTGTTGCCGCTCAATTCATATTCCCTAAGGCGTCTTTAGCTGTTTCCAGAAGGTCAATTCCCCATGCCAAAAAACAGCGGAAAGGAAAGGTTTGTGTCGGAGTAGGCTCTACGTCATGTCTTGTTCCTCCTTGAGTATTTAAAGAAAAAAATCCATCCTTAAATCTGATGCAGGAAAAAAATGTCTTTTCTTCAGCTGCTTCAAATAATAAATAAACAAGTTGGAGTGGGAGGAGAAATTATACCACATCTTGTAGACCTGCTGAAAGAGAAGCTGCACAGAGATTTAAAATGTACACATAGAGCACATGTGGATGAGCACTTGCATTAAACCATAAGGGACGCACACACTATATATACACACTATATATACAGTGTCTATGAAAGACACCGCAATATTTTTTAAGTTGGGTTTTAAGAGTATTAAAGTTGGATGGATTTTTCCTTTAAATTAGGTTAATACTTAGTCCTGGTGGACATGTTAACCTACAGGGATTCCCTCTTGCATCAATTGTTGTGTGTTTTATTACAGAATATATTAGGCCCCCTTATCTGGCTGGAGTAGTTAGGAGACATTAGCAGGTTCTATGTGTAGTTGGGGTTTCACACTGTGTGTTTACTAGTTACCGAAGGAAGTCTGACATTGATATTTAATCACTTAATCACCATGTTTGTCCACCGTTTCAGACTGAAGACAGTGAGATTGATGTGGACGAGGATGATGAGGAAGATGAGGAAGGCGAGGAAGAGGAGGAGGAAGAAGAGAGCAAAGATTTGGAGGATGACAGTTTGGAGGGACCATTATCAGGTGGCAGTCGTCCCTACAAGGGAGGCATGAGGCCCCCTCTGCTGGAGGAAAGTGATAATGACTTCTAATGGAGGGCACACAGATGAGCTCCAGCTGTTTCTATGTTCCAGTGACTATGTACCATCATTTAGGTTTTTGAACTTTAACCATCCATATCCAGTTCCTGTTCTTTAAAGTTTGTGAAAATTATTCATCATAATAAAATAATAATAAGGGTTTCATTTTTACATCTCTTCTGATTAATTAAAAGACAGCAGCAACATGACTTTTTACTTTATTGTCAGTCATGTATTGAAATAAAATTTGATAGCTTATACTTAAGCTTTCAGTGATGGATTTTCTTTGTACTATTTACATTTGAATAAAATACAGTGTGACCAAAAAGGACGTTTAGACATAAAAGATGTAATTTCAAGTAACATCATCAGCTACATCTTGTATTTGTATCATCATCAGGTTCTACATGTTTGCTTTAGTCAGATGTATGTATCTATGACAGATGTTTCTCTTCTGTCGCTCTCTTCTTTCTCTTTCCTGTCTCTACCGGCTGGCCTTAGGCAGATGGGTCCCTCCGTGTGAGCTGGGTTCTGTTCATGGTTTCTTCCTGTTAAAAGGGAGTTTTCCACTGTCGCTTTCAGGTTTCAGCTTTCAGGTTCGCTCTGGACGTTTCAGGCTGGATTTTGTAAAGTGTCTTGAGACAATTTGTATTGTTATTAACATTATATAAATAAAAGTGAAATTGAAAGATGGCTAAAAGGAAACAGTTGCAATTTTAATTTATTGCAATCAGTGATCCATGGAGACATTTAGGGCTCATTGATCAGAAATTATTTGGAGTCAGTTGCAACATGAACATGTGGTCACAAGAGATAAATTCAAAATTATGTGAAGCGGTGTAGGATAGGGCGTTTGATCTTTGGCAGCAATGTCGCTTTGTAGTTAGGAAGTAAACAGTTAAGGCTGTTGACATGTAGATAGAGGTATTCAAATAGAAAACTCAACTGTATAATGAATAGGTTATTCGATATATAACTGAAGAAGGTTAAATACTTTTAAGACACTTCTATTCTCCAATCTTTAAAGAATAAAACAATTTTCAAAACATTTTTAAAAGCAATAAAATTAAAAAATAAATAAATAAAAAAAAACATCTACATGTATGTAATATAATCTGGCAATTATCACTACGTTGTTACACATGAATTCCAAATCTTTGTTTTGCAAAGAGAAACCAAACTTAATAAACAAAATATACAGATTTTAACAAAAAAACTTAAAAACTCTACATTAGTAAATGTCATAAATTGTTTTGAAATTAAGGAAATGACAAATATCTGACTCTACCTTTGACAGTGTCAGTCTTGTTAGACAACACTTGAAAAACACAAGAAAACATTCTTTTGTTACTAATCCTCTTAAAATCTCGTTATTACATAATGTCCAAAAAAAATGAAGCTGCCAATAAACAGAGTAGTGGACATGGGAGTTACAGATGTGTACTGTAATATTCCTTTATTCAAACTGATCAAGGCTACAGGAATGGCTTTGATAAATGTAAATGTCGCAAATGTGTAAAATCCTGAGGCATCGTCACATATACAGTCAATGGGCATCATGCGGCCACCATGCATAGTGGGTGACATCATCAGAGTGCGCGCTGGTTTGAGAGAGGAGGTGGCGGATGCCTCTTCGAAAACATCAGGAGCTCGTCGTCTCTTTACGACCTGGTTTTCCTCTCATACTGGTAAGGAAAACACATCTGTGTCCAAACGTTTACGTGATGCGATGGTTGCCCTTTTTAGGTGAATTCCGGTGAATTGGTACAGGGAACGGTGCGCTCGGTAACGAGTAAACACGTCTGATTTACCAGGCTAACTGGCTAATGCTAACTAGCTGTCGTCTGTATCATTTTAGAGGGCTAATTCATGACTTCGTTAACCTCCTCTTTTTACGCCTAGCTGTTTAGTAAACGCTGTGCTCAAATGTTTACGGATATGGTAGATTAATAGGCTTCCGTTACACGTTAGGTTAATTTATAGTAAGTACCTTTACAGTCTGCTTGATCGTTTCTTTCTGAAAGAGCTGCTGCACTTTATCTGTCACATGCACACTGCACATTCAACGGTGGTGGATTTTCATGCCACAAGCCCCAAATGAAAGCTGGCCATATCAATGGTGTGCAGCTGTCTAGAAAAAAAAATATTCCACTTGTCAAACTCGTGTGATTCCATCTCCCTCGTTTGCCTCTGTCTCTTCCAGCTAAAAGGCAGCTGTTGGGATGCCAAAGAAGTTCCAGGGCGAGAACTCCAAGGCTGCTACTGCCAAAGCCCGCAAGGCTGAGGCCAAGGCGGTGGCAGATGCCCGGAAGAAGCAGGAAGAGGAGGATGCCCTGTGGCAGGAAACGGACAAGCATGTGCTCAAAAAGGGGCAGAGAAAGGTAATGTTTCCCTCCGACTACATGTCACGACCAAATTTATGATCCTAACTAAGGTGATCCGTGCTGTGGATGCCAGTGGAAATGTTAAATACTGAAATGTTTAGGGCTGACATGAAAACCCAACAATAGAAACAATGGAAAAATTATCATATTTGAAAAGGAAGTTAGGGGATATATTTTAGGTTGTCTTTTTTGTTTGATTCGTTATCCTTAGTGGTTTCAGGGGAGCATAAGTCATGTCACTTAATGTGCAGTAGAACATGCAGATGGCCTCACCTACGAATATTTTCCTCCGCTGCAGGATGACAAGGAGAAGAAGAGACTGGAACTCCTCGAGAGGAAAAAAGAAAACCAGCGACTTCTGGATGAGGAGGCTGCCAGGCTGAAGGGCAAATCCCAGAAGGAGGCGGCGGCAGGAAAAGTGACTCGTGCCCAGATCGAGGAGACGCTTCTGAACGAGCAGCAGCAGCAGGAGCAACAGCCCAAGCCGAAAGGTAAATTTCAGGTTGAGTGGGGACCCGGTAAAAAAAAATCAATCAACAGTTGCTATTCCAATAATTACCACCACGTCATGTTTCCCAATAAATTTCTTCCCTCAGAAAAGAGTCACCTGGATACACCACTGGAGGAGAACGTGAACAGAATCATCCCTGAAGAAGGAACCGTGGAAGCCAGAACAATAGAAGACGCCATCGCTGTACTCAGGTATCTAAAGTGCACGTGTCATCCTGTTGCCTTCGCGTTTTCAGCAAACGTTAACAATTTATCGCTGATCCCTGTCTCCCAGCACGGGGCCCGAGGACATGGATCGCCACCCGGAGCGGAGGATGAAAGCGGCATTTGCTGCTTACGAGGAGGAAAACATGCCTCGCCTAAAAAAGGAGAACCCCAACATGAGATTGTCGCAGCTGAAGCAAATGCTGAAGAAGGAGTGGGTCAAGGCGCCGGAGAACCCCCTCAACCAACGCTTTTCTTCCTACAACTCAAAGTGAACGCACTCTTTCCCCCCCGTAACTCCACATGCAAACTGCCTATGCACATTGGAGACTTCCACTGGAAAAACAGAATCATTAGATCGAGTGTTGCTGACGAGAGCTTCATCACTGCTCACCCAGAAACAATCTCTTCGATCCCAGAGGGACGCGACTGTCTTGTTGCACTGAGAAGAGAAACTCATTTTCACCTATCAAATTAACTCATCATCATGATCATAATGTTTGTGCACGTCGCCTCTCATCTCAATATCTGATCAATGTAACTGACCTTTTTTATTTTCTAGCACTTCTGGGGAGACGGAAAGTCAGATGTTTTGAAAGTAACTTATTAATTAAATTTCACAGCTCACTCATCAACATCTTTTTTTTTATCTTTTCTCTTTTTAAATGAAGTCCATTTTGTTAGGAGGCACATAAAGCAAATCACATGTTCTTTTTTTATTTATTTTTTTTTTTTCCCCTGCGATGCAATGTGTAACCATAAACGTTACAGTGGAGTTACAGGGTTCCATCTTGACTCTTCATTCAAGAAAAAAAAAAAAGTTGATTAGCTTTGTGTCCAGGTTAGACTGCTATGGCCTCCGGCAAAATAAGGGTCGATTTGTAAATTTAATTAACTGGTAGAACAGATGGCAGCTCCTTTTGAAGCCTCTGTTGTTGCCCTAAGGAAATTAGGTTTTAATTAGAAACAAGTGAAGACGTCAAATATGATGTATACTGGCTATTAAGCATCATGCACCTGATGTAATACGTGGCGGACGCTTCCTTTACAGGATTTTAAGTCATTGCCTTGTCATTGTTTGAGTTAAGATTGAAGAATCTATCACTTCCAGTTTTAGGAAAACCAAATTAGTTACTTGATTCATTGTCAGGTGGATAAATTAACATCAGACGCCCTGATATAGCTTGCTTCATATATATACATATATACATATATATATATATATATATATATATATACACATATATGTGAACAGATCCGTTTTCTTCCAGGCTGAAATGTTTTAATTGGACTGTGAATTAGGATAAAGCTTTTAAAATTACCGAAACAAAATTCTGTTTCCATTTTTTTAAGTAACACCTCACGCCCCCAAACAGTAGCTGAATTCGGCCTCCTTTATCTGTTCCTCTGGAACCACTGGTTTTCCTGATAGCTGAGGTCTACTCTTTATCGCAGAAACAAAAGTTACGGGCGACTTCCCCAAACGGACGGCCCGGGTCGTAATCTGGATATATTTGGTGCTCCGTTTGTGCTAAAATTGGGGCCATGTGTGCCTGGATGAAACTTCAGATCCACAATCGCAAACCTACAGTTCTGCAATAAGTCATGTTCGGTGCAAAAACACTTATATCCAGTTCAGTGCAAGGGAGAGAGAGAAAAAAAAAAAGAACTTTGCGGACAAATCATTTCTGATTGTTCTGCAACGTTGCCATAGGGAATGTGGGCCGTGATTAAAAACAAGCAAAGATTGAAGCTCTGTTGCCAAACAATGGGTCAGAGCTGGTCACAAAGGTTTCCTCCAGCGCAGCAACATTCATATACTGAGCTGATGATTCAGCAAGCTGACTGACTCTGTAGGTTTGTCGGCCTGCCAGGTAAAGAGAAGGTGAACAAAATAGGGATAGAGTTCTCTAAATATGAGCAAAGTTGTGTGGAAAAAGAACAAAACTGCACAATGTCGAGAGTGCTATTTGGGGAAATAAAGTTTGGGAGCTGTTCTACAGACCTGAGAATAAAAGGAAAACGTGCAGTAACAAAAAGTGTGGCCGTTGAACATCTGTGCGGTCATGTGCTCTCGTAACTTCCTTTAATCATCGGTGGTGTTGTTGAGTGCTTCCCTTTGTGAAAATACACTCCCGCAGCCACGTTCGTTAGATCTTCTACGACGCCGCTGATGAGACCTTGCACTCACCGGCGTGAGTCATTCAGAGACAGCTTTAAAAATGGACACTTTTGTCCCGTAGGCTCTTGTGGCGGAGGAGATAAGAGACGGCGCGAAGGCCTTTGAACCGCGGAGCTTCAATGACAACTTCAGCTGACCTTTTATTTGCCTCTCTGCATCCAAAGCTGCCAATTCATCTCCCCTTCCCTAGCAACCTACCAGTCATCTCCAAATTCACGCTCTCGTCTTTGAGCCCCTACGTGTGATGTTGCGCCCTAATCACGCTGGTCTGATGTCCCAGATTTTTTTGTTGTCCCTGCATCCCGACCTGTCGCTGCACCCTCCCACTCCCCGTCCATTTGCATGGCAACCCTTTAGCGGGCCAGCTGCTGCTGCCCTTTTCTTTCTTCATGTTGAATTCTAATCATTACTTTCAAAGGAAAGCGTCTCTAAAGCTCCTTTATCGAGCGTTCGCACTGGGAGGAGGCAGGCCGCCGTTCAACACCCACTCAGTCTGCTCCTCTTCTTCTTCTCCTCCTTCTTCTTCTTCTTCTTCACACTTTAGTTCTGCAAATCAGGAGCACTTTCTGTAACCTGCTGCTTCAAGTTTGGACAAAAATTACACATGCGAGAGGAAGGTAAGAATCACCTGTAGTAGAAGGAATTTGCTCCAATACTGTTTGTATTTATTAAGGAAAATAATTAAAATTTAATTTAATTAGTAGTTAAATTCTGGCTAAAAAGCAAAACAAGACAGACAAACAGCACTTAGAATAATGAGATTCGCTCTCTTACAAGTTATAGGTTCACGTTAAAGTCATGAATTATGTAAAGATAAATTAAGGTGTTACCTTGGAGTATATTTACTCTGGTGTGTTTAAGGTTAGACATGTGTCGACAAAATTAGGTGATTTTTTTATTGTTTTATTATTGTTATTATTATGACATCTAACATTTGTGTCTGTGGATATAATTTCTATTATTAATTTGATTCATATAATGATCAACATCAAATAAAAGTGAATCCACTTCCTAATGAATCTTAGTTTCAGTACTAGCTGCTTGCTCGCTATGAGCCTCTCGGCCTTTCTGATTTCCACGCACAGCAAACAAACATATGAGGGAGGGGGGTAACATCTGCTTTTGACAGATTGTTTTATATTCACAACCACCTAAAAAAAATCTGAGACGATTGCTTTCATAGCCGTGACAGTTTGGCGCCAACAGTTACTCCGTGAGCAAACACAGGAGGAGGATTCGTGTGCTCAATAATGTTACATTTAATTTAAAAATCACTTTTGTTTAGATTAAAGATTTTTGTTATTCAGGATTTTATACAGAATCAGAAAAGACTTTATTACCAAATGTTCTTGTACATATAAGGAATTTGCCTTCGTGTTTGTTGCTTAAAAAATATAGAATGAGATACAATAAATTGTAAACATATATACACTAAAATATACAATATATATATATATTCACTGTACAATACAGCAAAAGGATCATTAACAGTGGGATGGTGGTGGGTTTGATGAATGACTATGTTAAGTATTATGACGTTAAATGACACACAAGATTTTAAAAGACCTTATTTCTAAAGCAGAATAACATTTGTTTCTTTGTCTGGTGTTCAGTGGTGGAAATCCACTAAGGAACGGCGCGCATTTACAGTAGGTGCTTTACTCATGTATTCACATTTCCCCAGTTTTTTAAATTCTGATGCAAATTTTGCACTTTTTATTCACTCCACCTATGTGAATGCTTTGCAGTCTTGGATTAATAACAATAAATGCCAGACTGCCACTTGGGTACAGCGCATGGGGAGACCCAATTTGGGGATTAGGTGCCGGTTCAGCCATAGGTGCGGGGGCATAGCAAACCTGTGCTGCTTCTCTAGCCACTGCGCCACAGCTTCCCCTGTATAATACATAATCAACAAATAAATAATATGTTATTGACAGGTTAAGATAAAAAAAAAAGATATCAATTCTGTTAGAAATCTATAATAATAATGAATTAGATCTGTATTATCTTATATTTTAAAATGTACCTTCCGAAATAATGAGAAATGAAGTACAATCTAATCAGGGGTGCTCTATCATTACAGGCAGGAGACAGGAGGCCCTTACGTGGCTACCTTTTGGTACATTTGCAATGAGAATCCTAAACCCGTTGGATGCACTACAGTGTATGGACAATACGCGACTACTCGCCTACCACAGAATCCTTTAGTTTAGAGTTCAGTGTCTTTTTTTTTTTTTAGTTTAGACTCCACCAGAATGTTTGACCATCACTGACTTTGATACCTGAATAGTTGTGCTTTTCCTCGTGTCAAGTTTTGAACTTTGAATTGAAATTCAGTAAATCTGGGGAGTTTGTCTAGAAACCGATGACTGCAGAGTGAATGCTGATCTGAATAATCCAAGTCTGTTACGCTTTTTGTTGACATTACGAATGATCTTAATGTGGCGTCATTTCAGCGCCCCGGTGATGTCATGAGGTTGATTCTGGTCAAACCCACCAATGCGACGCGACGCCTTGACTCAACTGGGGAAGTCTTCAGCGATGGGGATCACAAACATTGCGTCTCAGGAGGTCCGTCCTCTTTGACCAAAGCCCCCGAAGGGAACCATGATCTGTACTCTGGAGCCTCTGGAGCTGAAACATCCTCATTCCCACAGGAGAAGAGTCTGTGCTGCGTTTCATCTTCACCGCACCAAAGATCCAACGGGATCCCTCCTCCGAGAGGTTCGGCCCAGATGTCTCCACTGAAATCCAGAAACCTAACCTTATCACAGCTGAGCGACGAGGACTGGCTGCTGCTTTGTGGCCAGGTCAGCGGCGTAGAAGAGGATTCAGCTTTAGAAGGAAGGGCAGGGTTCAGTGTGGAACATCCAAGCCACAAAGACAGATGTAGCTGTCCCTGTCCTGATGCCCACCAGCATTCAGAGGCCTCTAGTTTTGAACCACAGTCGGAACAGGGAACGGTCCCGGACTGCCTGTCCAGAGCTAGAAACAAGAGAAGCCTCTCATCTTCACAACACACTTTCTCAAAAAACACCACAATACCAACTACTTGCCAGGTTTTACCAAGGCTAACAAACCAAAGAGATCCGTTGAAACCTGTAACAAACCATCCAAAGGATAATTTTATGCCTCAGTGCACTGACCAAGAAGGTCGAGCCGAACCGCACTGCAATCATCTGAAACTCAAAGACAGCGGTCAAGCAGCATGTCCAAATCTGTTCAACATTCCTCTGAGCTCCGTCGAGTGTGCCAAGGCAAATCAGAAACTTCATAAAGAGCCTCAGCCCGCTGCCGGAGCCGACGCCAACTGGCGGGAGCTGTTTGGTAAAGAGCCTCTTTTAGTTCAACAATGTGCAAAGCAAGACTCCCACTGCTCGATAGCAGGCGATCAGACCGGCAAGTCGGCTGGAGACGCGTCCATTGTCCTCAAGTGCCACCATCTCACTTACAACCCCCTGACCAGCGCTCCGTGGGTGAAGAGGTCATCAGCACCTGTCAGTAACAAGAGTCCTAACTCTTCCTCCATCAGCCAGTACAGTTCACTTGAGAACCAGGAGTTAGTAAAGGAGAGAACCAGACAGCGACAAAGTCAGGTATGTGCGTTTTTTTTTTGTTTTTCTGACATTTTTAGATGAATCACATAGTTGGACAACTTTGTCAAACTTATTTTATAAAGACAAAGTATCATATTGGAAGAACACCACCATCCTGACATTAAAAGGTGAAGGAAAAGAAGAACAGAGGATGTTTGACAAAGAGACTGATGGCTTTGATTAATGCGCCCGATAAGACAATTCCTTTTTAATACTCTATGATACTTAGTCTGTGTCCACTTTCCTTTGCAGACAAACTCTCAGCACCTCAGTGGATCAAAGCTCTCCCTTTCCAAACACACTCCTCCACTTCCTGACGCCGTAGAGACCGACATAGCTAACGGGGATGCACTGAGGCCTCTGGGCAGCCACGGCACCTTGAGATCTAGTCTCTCGGACCTCAACTCAAGCCAGCAGCCTCTTCAGCTTCTTCACAGCGCAATCCTCGAGGACGCCTTCTCCAAAGTCATCAGAGAAGACTCCAGTAAGACCAACAGCGAAAACCTGACCAGGGAGGAAGGTAGCGTGCCCCAGAAGAAGACCAAGGACATCAGCTACCGGCTGGGCCAGAGAAGAGCTCTCTTTGGGAAGCGCAAACAGCTGAGCGACTATGCTTTGGTCTGTGGGATGTTTGGCATTATTGTCATGGTCATCGAAACTGAGCTGTCGAGGGGATTTTACAGCAAGGTACAGCAAACATGCCTAGATATACAGATATACAACAGATGGGTAATATACAGCATGTCCTCACAATGTTCATGTTTGTGTTTCCATTATGTACAGGACTCCATGTATTCATACGTACTGAAAGGCCTCATCAGCCTCTCTACTGCTATTCTTCTTGGACTCATCGTGATGTACCACGCAAGGGAGATCCAGGTAAGAGTAAAGGTCAAAGAACCGATGTGTGTTGGAAAAGATATAAGCTCGAGTGCCCAGCTATTTCCACAGCTTCTGGATGTGTCTCACAGCTTCCTTCAAGATAATCATAACTTGCTTACATTAAGTTCACTTAAGCATATCTGACTCATTGGGTGGAGTTTATTTATCTGAGTTGCTGTAGATAAAACCCTTGGCTTGGACAAATCAACTAAAGGATGGTTTTCCAAGCAATTAATCTGCTTAACCTGGGACAGGATGGTTATAGTTAAAACATCTACGTACGTATCTATTTCTAATCTCACATTTTAAAGTATCTTTCTACCTTCTCTGGTAGAAAATGATGGAACGTGTATCACCATGTATCAACATGTCTTCAGTTCATAATATGCAAGAATTTTCAGATAATTTAAGCATTGAGCCATGGGTTCAGTCACCACGTATGTAACATATGTTTGTCCCATCAATAAATTGTTATTTAAGTAATATTTATTTAAATGAAAATCTCTTTAAATCACTTTAAATGTGTTGTATTCTTATCTTATGTGCTGGTGCCATGGGTCATTATGGATGAAATGCATCTAATATTATAACTTTAATTTGACAAAACATAAACATCGGTGTTAAACCTGTCACCCTCACAAATGACAGACACAGTTGTTTACTCTTCAGTCCATGCGTGAATAATTTCTTTCCTCTCATTCTCTCCATCAACAGCTCTTCTTGGTGGACAACTGTGCTGACGACTGGAGGATAGCCATGACCCTTGAACGGATCCTCTTCATCATGTTGGAGCTCCTCGTCTGCGCCATCCACCCAATCCCGGGCCAGCACGTCTTCACCTGGACCGCCCGGCTGGCCTTCAGCTACACAGCCTCGGTGGCCGACGCCGACGCCGACATCATCCTCTCTGTGCCCATGTTCCTGCGCCTCTACCTGATCGGGAGGGTCATGCTGCTCCACAGCAAACTGTTCACGGACGCCTCCTCTCGCAGCATCGGGGCGCTCAACAAGATCAACTTTGACACCCGTTTCGTCATGAAGACCCTGATGACCATCTGCCCCGGCACGGTCCTGCTGGTCTTCAGTGTGTCCTGTTGGATCATCGCAGCGTGGACTGTACGCGTGTGTGAGAGGTGAGGGGTCTTCAAGTAAAAACTTGGATCAGCTGAGCAAACACACACCGCTTCTCTTCAGCTGTAACATCTGCAACATCAGCTGCTGGTACATCCAGGTGTCATGTCTCAGCAGGTATCACGATGCACAGGAAGTGACGAGCACCTTCCTCGGCGCAATGTGGCTGATCTCCATCACCTTCCTGTCCATTGGCTATGGAGATATGGTCCCTCACACATACTGTGGGAAAGGGGTTTGCCTGTTGACAGGAATTATGGTGAGATTCATTTTGATTTGGTGTGATGACAATATGGAAAAGAGAGATACATAAATGATGTATTTGTATTGTTGCAATACAACAATACAAATACATTATTTGACTCCCACTTTAAAATGAGACGTTTTGCTAGAGGTTTGACTTTTGTTCAATAGCTTGTGGTTTATATAGTATGCATGATGTAGTGCATACCCCCTAGGGGGTCGGCAGAGGTACTACAGGGGGTTTGCTAAATCTTTGGTTGATTCGATATTTTTTTATATATTTTTTATTTCCCCCCATAAATTTATTTAAATACATATATGAATCCTGTGTTTTTTGGTTAAGGGACAACTGGAGGCAGGACTCGTTATCTTTCAGTCAGCAATTCACTCACCCACCATTTGCCACAGAGCGTCACACTAGACCTGTCAATCTAAGCCTCCTGTACAAAGTAGGCCCCACCCCTGTCGATGCTTAGCCAATCATGAGGCCACATATTACACGCTGACTCTGTCAGGGTCCCCGCAATTGGCCAAGAGCGTGTTCAGTCCACGGGTGAAATCCAGAAGTAGGCTGCAATATTAGCACAACATTTAGCTATGTTTAAAGTTAAAACTCGAATCTGTTAGTTATTTTCTTTATCTTATATTCTTGTATATATATCTATCTCTATATAGATCTCTCTTAATCTCGCTTGATATTGAAATTATTGATTTTAAATGATTAATTGATAATAATAATGTATATTTATAAATGGGCTAGTCCGAGTTTAATATAGAACACATATAGTAGGTAGGGGGTCCCTACTTCATCTCTCCACCAGTCTGGGGGTCCTTGGCCTGAAAAACGTTGAAGACCCTTGATCTAGTGGTTTTAGCTTAAGCAAGCACAATGCTAATCTGTTCTTCTTGTCAGGGAGCGGGCTGCACAGCCTTGGTGGTAGCTGTTGTTGCGAGGAAATCAGAACTCACCAGAGCTGAGAAACACGTCCATAACTTTATGATGGATACGCAACTCTACAAAAAGGTCTGTCTACAAACAGAGATGCAAATCCATTGAACTTGACTTAAGTTTAAACAGGAGTACAATTTTTGCTCTTTGACCATCAGATGACGCGACATGAACGTCCTGCTCTGCCATTTCACTATTATTCCTTCCACAGATAAAAAACACGGCCGCAAATGTGCTGAGGGAGACGTGGCTCATCTACAAAAACACCAAGCTGGTGAAGAAGATTGACCACGCCAGAGTGCGCCACCATCAGCGGAAATTCCTGCAAGCCATTCACCAGTAGGTGTCAATTAATCATCACCAGGGCATACAGGGTTACGTCCTGCACCTTCCTCCTTTTGTAACTTAGATTTAAATTTGCGGCAGGATGTTTATTCATTCTGTCACATGAGTTATGATTTAAGTTGTTCTCAAGACACACTCTACGGTGCGTTTATTTCTGTTGGCACAAAAGTGACTGTGGTTCTGGTTTTCGACTCTAGACTGCGAAGGGTCAAAATGGAGCAGAGGAAATTAACTGACCAGGCCAATACAGTCGCTGATCTCGCAAAGGTTTGTCTATGCAGTGTTATGCTCAGATTCCACAGACTGTCAAAGCAGAACATTAGGGTTACTTAAATAGTGTCTGTTTTAAGCCTTATTTCATGCTGTTAAAGCTCTTATTACTCATTTTGTTAGAAGTTCATTTATCAATAGCTCAATTACGATACAAAAAATTTAACCAATGTGCAGTTTCACTTTAATTTGACATGGGGAATTATAATTTGTAAAAAGTATTCTTGTGAAGTGAATTTCCACATTTAGTAACATATGCAGTGGCCTTAAGATAAAACTTTAACTTGACATATTATGTAAACTTAGTTTGGAATAATTCGGGGAGAATTCATGCATCACTTCATCTGAAAGTGAGATCAGCGTTGTCAGATGTGTGCACTGTCTCCGTGTCGCCTGCCAGACTCAGAACATGATGTACGATCTGGTGTCAGAGCTGCAGCATCGAAGCGGGGAGCTGGACCGGAGGATCGTGGCTCTGGAGGAGAAGCTGGACTCCATCCTCGTCAGCGTACAGTCCCTGCCCGTTGTGCTTTCTCAAGCGATAACAAAGCTGCAAAAGGATTTCCTGGATGACCTGGCTTGCCGTGTGCACTTCCTGTCATCTTCCCTGAGCTCTGAGTGCTGTTCAGTACCGGCCAGGCAGATCTGTCCAGGATCCACCACGCCGGAGACACCGTACAGTTGATAGGCCTCGCTCACCTGTATTGTTTTTTTTTTTTTCCTCTAACTTTTTTTTTAACTTGGAAGGATTATCTCAGCATGCACTTTTCCTTTGGCCACACACTGCTGCTACACATTCATGCCGTTACACAAATTCACCCCTGAGAGTTGCAGGCGCACATTGATCAGCTCCAGCGAGAGAGGAAGTAGTACTGTCTGGGGACTTTAGAGGAAGGGAAGATCATTATCCCTTCATTTCCTTTGCCTGGAGTTTCACAGTTGGTCTGAGGACTGGGTTTTCAACCTCATAATAGGCATTATAGATTTTCAATTAAACTGTCATTGTGTCAAACTGAGCCAGTTAATTCTAAGGTATTGAAACAATCTGAATCAAATAAATGGGAAAACAGATTTTGTTTTTGTAGAATTTTTGCTTTCAAACCACCACCAGACTTGTAGGATTTAATTCATAAAATCTATTTGTCTTTTAGCTTAATTTCATGCATTTGTGGAACTTTTAAAATAAAAGTAATATTTTTACTATAACCACTGATTGTAGATAAGTAAAGTAAAAATACAGGAATTCAAGAGTCAGGAATGAATTCAACTGCTGCCTGAGGCAGAAATGTGAGACTGCAATAGGAGCGTTGATTGCTGAAAGTTGACTCTACCTTGATGAAAATGAATTAGACACTACTGCTCGATGTTGGAAATTGCACACAGCACCAATACCGAATGAGAGAAATATGAAAAGCAGGGCAGTGTTAGACCGGGGCAATAAAACAAGATTTGAAACAGCTGTGAGTTATGTAAAATTAATTTCTACTTATTTTTCCTCACCAGAAGAACTTTACACGTTGTCTTTTAATTGTTTGTAACATACAAGTAAGTGTACATTTCAACAACAACAAAAAAGCGTTTTACGCAGAGTTTTAGATTTCCATTATATTCAGAACAATGATGGTCTAATACCAGCTGCGATTTCAGTTCTGCTCTTTTAATTAGATGTTTAATTTCAATTGTTTTACTCACATTGTTGATTTTTCTGGCAGATTATGTCTTTTGCAGATCATTTAATGGTGTATTGCTTTCATTCATTAGGTCAGAAATGGTTTGTTTAGGCTGATTATTGCCTGTATTTATTCATGAAACCTCTTTTTAATGTCACCCTGATCAGAACCTACAGATTATTATTGATTATAATTATGTTTTATTCTATGTTCTGTATTTTTTTTTTCTTTGTCTGTATGTGAGAAGCCGCAGTTGTATTTTAGACATTACGGACATACATCATGTCTCTCACAGCTGATGTGCACTTTTGTATTTTATTTTTTAATGGACATACTTAGCAGGTTTTATTAAATCCCTGGCAATGGAGACTTTGTTAAGGACTATTTTCTGTTGATCATCAGTCAAGTTTACGTAGCCCATTTTTCCACATGTAACTCATGTATTTGTGTTTTTAAATAACAGCCTACAGAAAGATCTTGGTTTTAGGAAACTGTAGAAAAGCTGAGTCCACACCAGCTCTCGAGAAACCCTTCTTGGACAAACAGACAGATTTATATATTTTTATTTGTTATAAAATTATTACTATAATGTCATGTTTTTAATTAAATTTTCAAGGCTAAGCTTGAACTGCTATGGTCACATGGACCAGCAGGACTCAAGGGCAGTCGAAACACAATAGTGGGTGTTTTGCAAACTCTCCCATGCACAGATCGTTGTTGCACACACATCTACTTCTCATTTTCTATTTTGAACTGAGTAGGCCTCATCAGCTTTCATCAGCTCCCGCCAAACTGAGGGGGAGGTAATTGCTCATCATTAATTAAACAGGATCATTAAAGTCCATTTGGAGAGCTGCACATCCAGGTTTAACATATTTAGTTGATTAGTTGGAGGAAGGAAACCTATTGTGAAACCAAATAACGAACCAGTCATTCCACAGACATGATAAACAGCGTTGAAAGCGATGGTTGTTTACCAAGACCACCATCTGTCTCTCGGAGGGCTACCGGCGGCTGACAGACAGAGCGACACATAATCTCGCGAGAAAACACCCGCAGGCCTGGGACATAAACGAGAATGTAGTTTCGCGCGCTGGCGCTAAGCTCCAGTCACATACTTGAGTGACAGCTCTGAAAGCCAATCAGATCGACGTAGTGCGAGGGCAGCAGCCAATGGCGGCGTGACATTTCTAGAGCAGGCGGGATGTGGAAGTCTTGAAGAATAACTCATTGATCAATCTCCAACAAGAGTAGCACAGAGTTGGTCGTGCCAACCTCGCAAAAGAAGTTGTTTGGGCAAGAACCTGAACGTTATTCCTTAAACGTCAATTTCTTGATTTCACTTGGACGAGCAAACAGGTAAAGCAGTTTTTTTTTCCCTCGCGTTATGTTAACTTTTAAATTTGTAGTCCATTGATAACATATTCACATAGTAGCTAGCATAGTAAGGTTAGCTAACTTGACAAAGTCCTACCCCCTTTCTTTATAGCTTAGTACACCAAGCCTGCATCACGTAAAATTCAAATTGAATTTAATTTCAAGTCGTCGGGGGGAGTTTTCACGCTTTACAGCGCACTCTTGGTTTCTTTTTGCTGACATACTAGTTGAAAGCTCTGCAACAATACATTATAACGTGGTTTGCTGTGGGCATTTCTATGGGTGGGTGATGAACTTGACTGTAGCGAGCTGTTATCTTCTGTTGTTCATGTGTAGCATGGCTGAATAACCTGCAACACACGTTAAAGTCTCGGCCAGCGTTGCCTCTTCACTGCTTCCCGTGAAGAAAAACAAATGCGCTAACCCCACTTTGCTTATTTCCCCGTTTGCCCTCATTGGCTTGTGATGAATTAAATCGCGTTTTCGAGAAAAAAAATAAAAAAAATTTAAACGGTTCCGGCGACAGAACACGTCTCCTGTGAGGGGGAAGTAGTTGTTTTCCCCAGTATTATTTGCTCGTGTTTTTGTCCACTGCTGTTTGGTTTATTTCGAGCGAACGAGACCTCAGCTGGGAGCGCAAAAGTAAAAGTCAAGGAGGCTCCGTGCTCGCCGTTTCCTGCTTTTTTGTGAGGAGAGCACGGCGTTATTTGTGCGTTAAAATGCCTACTTGTGTGTAATAATAACGTGTTCGAAACTATATATGGGGTCGTGTTTCGGTGTGTTTTATTGTCGGACAGCGAAGGCACATTGTTTGCTAGCGCTCCCTCGCGTCCGGATGTGCTTTTAAAAGAACTGGGAGTGGCCTGGAGCTCAGTTTCCCGCACTGTATTCAAATCAGCCTGTTCCCTCCCTTTCTCTTACACTCACTATGCTAGTGACAGCCCAGTGCTGTTTGAATGAAATACAACACACACATTTCTGCTGCCGATGGGGCCCTTTAAAACGCATCCTTTAAAGTTAGTTTTTCTTCAATCCACGAGCAAAACCCACAAAACTTTTTTTTTTTGTTATAATCTTAGATACTAAGATGGAAACCCATTTATTTTTAGTGTGAAACAGTTGTCTTAGTGAGCTATGAATGTGTCTTGCAAAGAAAGAGTGAAACTGAAATGAAAGTCTGGCCGTTCGTCTTCGCCCAGTTGTTGTTCAGAGTAGTGGTTGAATGTCTGGAAGGTGTCTTGTTGCCTTGTGCCATGAGTCATTCGCTTTCGGATGTTGTGCCACACATTCACACATCAGGAATTTGCTTCGATAACACGACTAGTGGTTGTGTTATTTAGTTCAATAACACAACTAGTGGACCACAAGAGTCGTGTTTATTGACTTTGTTTTATTTTTATGTTTTGATATTTCTGGTTTTAATGTCCAACTTTTGACACAGTTTTGCACCCATGACCTACCTACATAAAATAGACTTTGACAGTTCCAATATTACTGTTTCCATGTACTAAACAAACTGTATTTTCAGATTTTATTATAAAAAGAACGGTAAAACTGCTATTCACTATATGATGCATTTGTTAATTAAGATTTTAATTGACAAAGGAACAGTTTAAGCTTTTTGTAGTAGCATTATGTTTTGAGTAATTCTTTGATTATGTAACTTATGAATGGTTTGCATCGTACTTTGTACACGTCACTGTCCATATGCGCATCTGGCAAAAATACCTGCAACCGTTACAATACTTATAATGGGGTCTTGTTTTGACTGCACACAGGGCAGCTGCAATGTGGATTCAAGTGCGCACAATGGATGGGAAGGAAACCCATCGGGTGGATTCCCTGTCCAAACTCACCAAGGTGGATGAGCTGCGTGTAAAAATCATGGAGCTCTTTAAGGTGGAGCCAGAGAGACAGAGGCTCTTCTACCGTGGCAAGCAGGTGAGGCAGCATGACTGCGATTTTTTTATAGAGATGTTTTCAGTGTTATTTTTGTAGACATTTTGATTATTCACATGTTGTAGTAGAGATATGGGTGATGGATATAAAAACAAAAATGTCTAGATAACGGGAAGTGCTGATTTTCCCTTTAATCATGTTTTTGTGTTAATTCATACCAGATGGAGGACGGCCATACCATATTTGACTACAATGTCGGCCTAAATGACATAGTGCAGCTGCTTGTTAGGCAGAAGATGGCCCCCAGTGTCGTCAAAAGCAAAGAAAAAGAAGCTGAGCTCTCAGACTCTGATTCTGGGTGTGGGTCCACGCAGAGCGAGTCTGACAAGAACTCAACTCACGGCGAGGTAGAGGCTCAGACCGCCGGCACCTCCGCTCAGATAAACGCACCAGAGCTCGTCGACCCCGGATTTGGACTCTTCAAGGTAATGAAATATTGTCTTTATTGTTTACAGGTTAGTTTGGCTTTGTGAAATGCAGAACCTGTGGTCATAAAGCATGGCCAGAAATTCCCTTTTAAAAAGATACAAAAAAAAAAAAATACACTTCACAGGATGGCGGTTATCTTCCAGATAAGTGTTGAGTTTGGTTTGTGAGCGTAGTCACAGCTGTGTTGGCAGCTTTGTATAAAGAGAGGATATAAGCGAATGGGTATAGAGCAGCAGGATGTAGTTCAGTATAACCAGGAAACATCCATCATCATGAATGCTGAGGCTGTTGGTAGGCTTCTGAGGCTTACTTGTCAGGAGGTCGAATAGCTTCACAAACCTCATTAACTCCACTTTTCTGGCGTCAGGTTTTAACCAGAATCCTGTGCCTGTAGTTCTTTATTTGGTGTAACTATTGCCTAACTAACGATCTCATTTATAATGGAAGGCTTTTACTACTGTATTTTCAAGCGTGGCAGTTCAAAAAAAACATGGGTGCAGGTGATCTAGAGCATACTCATGTCTATATTTCAGCCTTGGATGTATGTGATTTCTATTAATGCTTTTTTTTTCCCTATAAAAACACTGCATTTCCAAACACTATTTTGGTCTATATATCCATATACATTTCTATGTATAAAAATAGAAGACTGGAGTTCAGTTTCGTGACCTTTGGAGAGTCCCCGTCTTCACTTCCCCCGGCATCAGAATTGCGATGTCTAGCTCACACTCTAATCACACTCTAATTCTTCTTTTCTTCACCCATTGTTTTATTTTGCAGGATGTCAGAGGAGCCATTGCATCAATTAAATTTAGGCGAAACACATGTTTTGGGATTGTTTTCAAATCAAGTTTGTTTTGTCTATATATTGCATTAAAACATGGAAGAGCTGGCTGACCTTTTCCCTTTGTGTATCTGAAGATCAATGAGCTGGTGGATGCGAGAGACCTGAACATGGGGGCGTGGTTTGAAGCCCAGATTACGAACGTTACGAAGACCACAAAGACCCCCAAAGAGGAGGGCGCTGAGGCACAGCCAGATGAGGAGGAGATACTGTACCATGTTAAATACGAAGAGTAAGAATCCCTTTTCTACTTCTGTGTTGTGTTTTTCACTTAAGAAACACAGGAAACTAAAGAGTTTCAGTAATGAAACTAAATGAAATCAAAGGAAATGTCTAAATGAAACTGAACATTTTAACAATCAGTTTGAAATACTTACAAGTCAGTTAAACAATCAGTGATACAAGTGTATTGTTGTAAGTGAAGTGGATGATTTTCCCCGTCACAGAGCTGCCGTGGTGAATATCTGCATCTGTATTATCTATAGTGTGTGTGTGTCAGTTGCATTTAATTTTTTTGTTGTAGTGATATAGTGGATTGTTGGTTTTGAAAGACACTACATTACATTAAATGTTACACCAAAGGGCTTTGCCCTGGAAATCATGGCTTGACTAAACTGCGCTGGAGGTTATGCGCTAGCAAAAGTGGAGCAGTAGGACACGACTGTTGCTCAGTGAAACCGGTTTTTCCCTCTTACACTGTCATACATTGTGTAAACAAAACATTGTGTGTTGAAGTGTAGTGGCCGAATCATGCCACTAAACGGCGTCAGCTGTTGAGCATCCATTTAGTTCATTAGGTAAACTGAAGTAAGCTGCTGTTAATTCACCAATACTAACTAACTTTCTGTTCAGACTTCGACTCTAGACAAAGCAATTAAATTCTCATTGATTCCGACATTAAACTATCATGTTTTTTCCTGAGTAAGAAGTGTAACTGTAGATTTCTCCGGGTCCCTTTGACTCCTTGAAAGGTGTTTTTTGTGTGTGCAGGTGCATTAGTAAGGGAAGGAACATACTCTGAGTGGTATAGCTGTATTGTGCAGGAAGCACCTGCGTGGGTCTGTGGTTTGTCTCTGAGCTACAATATTATATCACATCTCATTTGCCTTCACAGCTACCCAGAAAACGGAATCATTCAACTACTGGGCAAAGATGTTCGTCCGCGGGCCCGCACCGTGTACCAGTGGCACCAGCTGGAGCCAGGAATGGTTGTTTTTGTTAACTACAACCCAGATGATCCCAAGGAACGTGGGTACTGGTACGACGCCGAGATCCAGAAGAAGAGGGAGACTCGTACTGTGCGAGAGATCTACGCCAAGATTCTCCTTGGGTAAGGACATTGCTGGATGTAAGGTGGGCTCAGTTACCACGTCAAGTCACGTCTGATAAAATATCTATTCAACTAGCTGTGGTAGCAGGTGAATATTGTTCTGAGGTCATTTTCGATGCCACAACTGCAGGTGGGTAGAACCTAATTTCCTGCTGTGGTGTTGATAATTTGCATAAAATGATCTGTATTGTAACTATTGTTTGAGGCTCCGGTATGAACAGCTTTCATTTCCTCTACATGCGCATACGTTATGACTCTTTACATTCTGCCTGTCTTTGACTGTAGCTTGACACTTTGTTCCTTTGTTTGCAGCGATGCCGGTGACTCTCTTAACGACTGCCGAATTATGTTCCTGACCGAAATCTACAAAATCGAGGAGGCTGGTTCTCTCAGCGACGCCCCAGCTGGATCCGAAAGTCCTCTAAAAAGTAGGTGGAAGACCAAAATATTCCAAGTTGTAAAGTTTTCTACTTGCAGCTGTTGGCACTAAGGAGTTTTTATTAATAAAGATTTATACGTTTCGTTTTAGAAATTATAATTAAATGGAATATGTGTCCTCTCAGGATCAAATGGGCCTGAGTGCAAGCACTGCAAGGATGATCTCAATAAAGCCTGTCGCTGGTGTAACTGTCACATCTGCGGCATCAAGCAGGATCCCGACAAACAGTTGCTGTGCGACGAATGTGACATGGCCTATCACATCTACTGTCTTAATCCTCCACTTGCCTCCATCCCTGAAGATGAGGACTGGTCAGTAGATTCAGTTTTACAACATATTCATTGGAAGTTGTAACTATTAAGTTAGTACAAGTGACCTTTTAGACTTTTGTATTAATTTCTACAAAGCAAACGCTTTTCATGAGTATGTCGAGCTTGACTTTACCTTAACATGTTATTTTGTTTCAGGTATTGCCCAAATTGCCGCAATGACAGCAGCGAGGTGGTGCTGGCTGGAGAAAAGTTGAAGGAGAGCAAGAAGAAAGCAAAGATGGCTTCTGCCAGCTCCTCCAGCCAGAGGGACTGGGGCAAGGTGAATACTGCCAGAAATTTAATCTCGTGCATATGTGCAAGAATTATAATTATTAGTAGCATTTTAAGATTAATTTATCGTTTAAATTGATAATTCTAAAGGATAAGACACCACTGAACAACATTGTTGATTAAAATAATATTTTTCTTTTGTTACGTGCCCACAAACTGTTTACTTCTCTCCTTCCAGGGAATGGCATGTGTTGGTCGAACCAAGCAGTGCACCATTGTTCCATCCAACCACTACGGCCCAATTCCTGGCGTTCCCGTCGGCTCTTTGTGGAAGTTCAGAGTGCAGGTCAGTCTATGGCAAAAAAAAAAGTTACATTAATAGTAAATTTGAAAACCTTCTTTAAGAGTGTGTGAAATGCATCATTCATGTTACAGAATATGAAATGTGCTTTGCATGTGAATTCAAAACTGTGGCTTTTTAATGTTAAGACACATGAGAACAGGACTAATTGTGACATCTACATCTAGATATTTACTAAAGGGTTTTGTGAGCTTTTATTCCAGCGGCCAGAATTCTAATGTGTTTTTTGTTTGTTTTTTTAGGTCAGTGAATCTGGTGTCCACAGGCCTCATGTTGCTGGAATTCATGGCAGGAGCAACGATGGCGCCTACTCTCTGGTCTTGGCAGGAGGCTACGAGGACGACGTGGTATGCTGCCATTTGAGTTTCAATTCAGATGCCGCTGTTTCTGTTGTTTTTGTTTGCTGTAATATTTATTATCATTTTAGGATGATGGCAATGAGTTCACGTACACCGGCTCTGGAGGTCGAGACTTGTCAGGAAACAAGAGGACGGCCGAGCAGTCGTGTGATCAGACTCTGACTCACATGAACCGGTATGGTGTTACAATGTTAACAGGAATTATTTAGTGTTTGTGGTCAGATTTTTGGTTTGCTTGTTTTTCTTTTTCTAAATTGTTTCCTTTGGGGTCCAACAGGGCGCTGGCTCTCAACTGCAACGTGCCGGTCAATGACAAAAACGGAGCCGAGTCCAAGAACTGGAAGCTAGGCAAGCCAGTAAGAGTTGTGCGCAGCTGCAAAGGACGTAAGCACAGTAAATACTGCCCTGAGGAAGGAAACCGTTACGATGGGATATATAAGGTATTAAAACGCACTATACGGGCGTTTTAGGGAAGTGTTAAACTGTTAAAGAATTATACTGAATTGTCAGTTATGCAACAACTAGTTGCAAACTTTTTTTTGTTTTTTAATCCTGTACCTTCCGTCATCTATTTGTAGTTTTACTTAATGTGTCTATTTCATTCAGGTGGCAAAGTACTGGCCAGACAAAGGAAAGTCCGGCTTCTTGGTGTGGCGGTATCTGCTGAAGCGTGATGACGATGAGCCAGCACCGTGGACCAGAGATGGCAAGGAACGCATCAAGAAGCTTGGTCTCGTCATGCAGGTACAGGCACACACTAGGGCTGAGTAAACTTTCAGTATCAGTACTGATATAGTACCCTTCAAAACTATACCGATACCAGTCGAGGACTTCATTCGATTCTTTGTTTTACTTCATTCAATATTAATCATGTCAATAGTAAGAAATCAGTTGTGTAAATGTCACCACTCTTCCCCATTCAAAACATTTTTACACAAATGCATTTTGAAAGTGTTCAAATGACTGATTTTTTTTTTTATTGAATAACTGTACAAACCTGTACAACAAAGTGTTATTTGGGCTGTGTAATTTTCAACATCACAGCCTCAGGTCAATATTCTCCATCAAGATGAAGCTCCTCATCAAACACGGAGAATCTAGCCACTGACCCGTCAGTCCTCAACATCTTATAGTTGATAATTAGGGTAAAAATTAGCAAGCAAGCTACCTACTACAACAAACAATTTACTTAACAAAAAAAAGGTTTTAACACACATAGGATGAGTACAGGTAGCCCACTAGCTGTTCATATATTATGTGAAGTTATCGACGGTTGCACCGTGTCCTTTTGAGAAGATGAACACAGTGCAGTTCACCACCCTCCGTGTGTGATGAGGTGCTTTATGAGGATGCTCGTATTCTCCATTTTCCCCGACATAACTTTGCCGCATTTTATGTATTTACTAGAACCAGCAGACGTGTAGTACAGTCAGACTTTTGAGTGTTTTGGTGGCATCTCGTTACACTGAACTGCCAAATCCGCCAAACGAAACCACGACAATGTTGCGGTGGTGGGCCAATCACACACACATTGAATCAAAGAACGCTTGCAGTGATTTGGCTGTACGCAAAACCATAGATACACACATTTTTCTAGATCTGGCTGCAAAAAAGACCGATTAAGGTGCAGTTTCGATACTACTGTGTCGTTTCGCTTGATATCTGAAAGGTATTAAGTACTGATTTCCAGCCCAGGCGTACACTGGTTGTTTTGCTGTGTTGCAGTTGGCTCACATTCATAATCATGCTAATGGTGCTGACAAGTGATCAAATTAACTGTTGTTGTTGTTGTTCCAGTATCCTGCCGGGTATCAGAAAGAGAAGGAGAACAAGAATGAAGTGGAGGAGGAAGAAACACCTAACAAGACAAAGAGGAAGAGAAAGTCTCAGAGCAGCGGTACGTTGGTTTTGAGATTTTCTATTTTCTATATCGTCTGAGTGATATCGCTCTAAGGAGTGATCAAATCTTTAGGGTTGATATTAGTTTTTCTACTGCAAACCCTTAATAAATGACAAATGTATTTCTTGGTTGTTTCACAGAAACCAAGGCCTCCCCAGGGAAGACTCCTAAGAAAATCAAGGTAGAGGTGTACAAGCTGTCCCAGGAGCAGAAAGCCCTCATCAAGGAGGACAAGACAAACAAGAAGCTGTGGGACGAAGCCATGGAGTCATTGTCACTTGGACCGGTGAGGATGGCTGTGCATTTGTGAGATCGCCAGAAGAATGTTGCATAGTTAAAAAATGATGTTTTTGAGAAGTTGTTGTTTTGTGTTTGTCCTGAATGTGAGTCGATAAATCACACTTTAGCTTTTCTAAACCACCTCTTTATATCACTCGCTGAGGCGATACTAACTTGAAGTGATAAATGAGTGTGTATCAAATTTACTGTAGGCAAACGCTGTCGGGTACACTTTACTTTGTCAATAAGGTAATGCTCGGACTTTTCAGTGCCAGTAACGCATTTTCTGCCAAAGGTTTAGATTTAAAATGTCTTATGAGAGGAAGGCTGAGTTTGTGAAACAAAGATGTGTTTTAGACTGTTGTGATTTTTTTTTTTTTTCTTCACACCAGTATTTTGTTAAGAAGCAACGGAAGTAAATTTAACATGAAATGTCAAAGTGCTATGTTACAACACATTGTAATGTTTTTTTTTTTTGTATCCGTTTGTTTGATTTCTGCAGAAATTCTTGAACAAAGTTGAAGAAGTTTTCCTCTGCATTTGCTGCCAAGAAGTGGTCTTTCAGCCCATCACCACAGAGTGCCAACACAATGTCTGCAGGGTAAGAAACGATCGCCATCCTAAACTGAGTAAACGATCGAAAATTGATTGGATAGATTTAAAGTAGCAGCTGTAAAGTGAATGATAACGACTGCATGGCCTCATTGTGGTGTTACACAACATTTTACTTGAATGGATTAGCTTTCAGTCATCTTTTCAACTCAAATCCTGGGAACAGAGAAGCTTTGAGAATGAGTGAAATACTACCTTAAAGAGGCTATTGATATAATATCATCACCTTTTGATAGATGGACCAACATGTACTCAGGGGAACGCAGGCAGTCCTTAAAACACAAGAGTAACCTGTTCTGTTCTTTCTACCCCAGGAATGCCTTCAGCGGTCCTTCAAAGCAGAGGTCTACACCTGCCCGGCCTGCAGACACGACCTGGGCAAAAACTACTCCATGTCTGTCAACAAATCTCTGCAAGACATTCTAAATCAGTTTTTCCCAGGCTACAGCAACGGACGATGATCATTGGTTCTGCCTACTTGGCCCTTGAGGAAACGTGATTTTAAACTGTAAGGGGCATTTTTAGTAGAGGCAATAAAGAATCACTTTCTCCTAATATATTTTCTATGATTATAAAACTACAATATTTGTGGACTTTGATGCTCCCTTTTTTTTTTTTTTCTTTAGTTTTGCCTTGGATCAGCCATGATGCGGTGTCAATGAGATGAATTGAAAACTCCTTTTTTTTTTTTTTGTATAACTGGCTGTATTATTACTCCATTAATACCTTGATCTTACTTCCAGTGTTTCGTTTTGGTCCATTAACTAATGCTAATCTTATCCGTAATGTAAAAGTTGTCACTTGACTAAATCCCTCCGTTTTATTTAGCACTCGTTTAAAGAACGTTCAGCCATTTTCCCAACTTGTTCGGGGTTAATTTTTGAACGATCTTGTTATTTTTGGTGCAATTTGTTTAACTAAATTTGATCGTTCAGTTGTTTCGATTAGTTTTTTTCCTGGCATGATTAGGTGATTGGCACCAATACCATAACTGAGCGAAGTCTCTTTTTTTGAGAGAAAAAAGGATTTCTGAATCGATCACTGCTCAGTACAGTGTAGACGAGACCCAACGTATAAGCACAATCTGAACCAGCAGGAATTGTTGTTGTTTTGTTTTCCTGCTCTTAAGCAGCATGACAAATGTCTGTGGGAATTGTGTCATCGAACAATGTTGGATTTTTCAACCTATTTCATGGTTCCCTTAATACTTATATGATTGTATATGAAGTTTCTATAAATTTGATATAACCCTTTAATGCCAAACCTTTTTTATACCATGGCATAAATTTGGATTCTCCTCGTTTTGAAAAGTCTTCTCTATAAAAGTCCAAAGAAACGGCGATGCTTAACCAAGATTGTAATGTAGAACTATCATCTATCTAGGTCTCTAGATGTTGTCCCTGATACTCGCGTCTTGCTGAGTCTAGATTTTTTTTTTTAAGATGTTAAAATGTGTACTTTGATATTTTATAATCCATTACTGCCATTTGTGTTGGGGGAGGTGGGGGGTTTCATTCAGTCTTTTGTCTCCATTGGTCGCTTGTGAAACCTGACCTCATTTGAAAAAAAACAACAAAAAAAAACAGGAAATGCTTGATTGAGCTAAATTAATTTTGTTTTCTAGGAATGATATTTAGTGTTGAATTTTAACAGCTGTGTGTGTGTGTATCTATCCACACGCCAGGACTTCATGTTTTGACCGAAAGACCAATATTTGCATAGACTGGGAAATGTATATTTACTGAAATTGTATAATTTTTTTTTTTTTTTTTTTTTTTTTTTAGTGCATTTTAGTTTTATGTAGTTTTAGAATTATTTGCACTTTTTGTGCAAAGTTTTGTCAATACATTTTCAGTGTTATTCAATAAAATTTAAAATTTGGTACATTATGTTTGTATTTTTTGAAGTGGAGAGACTTTTGCAGTGAACTTGAACTATGGTATGAAAGGAACTACTTGTGCATCTGTAGATCTGTGTAGGAGAATGTTTAATTTAGATTTTTTTGCTTTTAAAGCATTGATAAATGGATTGCTATTTAACTGTAGAAAGGCTACTTCAGTGATAGAGGTAGATGTTTTGAAGGGGGTGGGACTGTGAAACTCTTGACCTCACGTAAGTCAGAAAATGTGTAAACGCTCATCTGCACTGAGGTTATATTTATTTTTCTCCTGTTTAGCCGAGCATAGCAGCCTTTTGCACACCCGGTGGTGCGTACGTGCACGCCACGCACGTACACAATATCGGAACATGGAGACTGGTAAATGTCTCCTGTCAATGGCTGCTTTGTCTGTCTGTAACGGGATAAACCAATCAAATTGCCAGTACGCTCACCAAGCGTCTTATCGGGGCGTCCCTCGACCAATCACAAGGCGAGGATTGTGAAGGGGGCGTGGCCAGTCGACGCCATAAGCTAGCTACGGCTAGGAGAAAATCGATCCAGGGAAATTTAACTAAAGGAAACCAAATTGGATTGAGCAAAACAGGGAGAGGACTATATTCTGCTGCAGGAGGTAATATCTCCCAAACGGGCTTTGATTTTATTCTACGCGGGGACGGTTGTACTCGCTTGTGTGTTGTTCTGTCGTCGCGGTGTTTTGTTTTTTCTAAATGCAGATATGGAAGTACCTAGCACGAAGCTAGCCAACGTCAGCTAGCTATGCCTCTACATTAGGACACGGGGATGTGTAGCTGTATAAAAATGTTCGAGTATGCATGCAACTCGGGGAAATGGTGGGTTCCGCGTTATTTCTTCATTGTGAAGTTATTCTCCTGTGCTTTCTGTTCCTTGTGACAGTGGGTGAAATGCTAACACTTAATGGTAGTTGTGCAGGGCTAGCATCGCCTTTAGCTGCAGTAATAAACGACACCGAGAAGCGTCGTTATTACTCCCAGACAAACAAGGAGGCTGAATTAACGACACGGCTCACAAATACACACGATACGATTCGTGCTAGCGTGCCAGTTCCTGTAAAAACGGGGCCAGTGTCTGCAGTGTTGGAATAAGTTTCGGGCCCAGGTGGAGTTAAAGGGTCAATGTAGGCCCCTTCATGTTTTGGTTAGACAGCTGGGCTCATGTGGACTTTTCCATCTTCCCGAGAGTGTCCGGGCCCCCTGTTTCTAAATGAGTGAGTGAGTCAGTCAAATTGTATTTATATAGCCATTTGCAATAACGAAAAGATACTGCAGGCACTTCACAACAAACAATATATAAAACAGTGATGCTACAGGCTATTTTAAAAGCCTTCCGGAAATAGGCAACATAGACAAAATAAGTACAGCAAAAAAAAAAAAAAAAAGTCTTCAACTTCCATTTTAAAAGGCAGAGCTCAATATTGGTGTCAACATTTCGAAACTAGTGCTATTGATTGTGAAAGTAAAAGTGGTTCCTATCTGTGCAGTAGGGCAGGTTTCTTGGCAGCAACTTATCCCGGAAGGCATTGTTCCCAGTCACTGAGTTTTGTGTTGGACTGATTGGTTGAAAGCCTGACTGCTCTTTTCCTGCCTAGTAGGTGTTTGTGTGTGCAAATTACTTAGGACATTTCAATTTCAATTGCTAATTGTCTGGCCCTGCAGTTGCAACCCATTGTGCTATAAATAAGTGACACATTTAAAGCTGAATTACAGAGGTGTGTAACGTTGTAAAGGATGAGCTGCAGTGTCATTGATGTGTCTTTTTCGCGTGTGTACGTTGTTAAAGTGATTTTTTTTTTTCAATCGCTGCTGTTCAGATCTGGTCTTTCCTTGCATACCAACCCTAGAGCTACTCTCCTTTAAATCAATTAGTGCGCCCTGCTTGTGTCTTGGGCTGCAGCTGACACATTGTTGATTGAGTTTGTTTGGGTTGAGCCTGTGCCAAGGTTAATCTCCAAACAGATAACTTTTTGCACCTGTTTGTGCGAGAACAGTCGACTTCATGTCATCTGTTTGCTTGGAGATGGGGGAAAAAAATAAGAGAAAACAGTTAATAGATTGCGGTGTATGACAGCGATCTCTTTGAAGAATCAGGATTGATGCACTACTATGTCAATGGTCTTTTTCTCCCCTGAAATATATAAAAATATATGCTTTGTACCCCACCTTAAAGGGGAAATTAAGCCCTCAATCAGGCAAGAAGTACTTCCACTCTTAGCAACAATATATAGACTTAGACAGACTTTAATGACCAATTACTTGGTCACGGTAGCTTTGTTGCACATAAAAGTAACACTCTTAAAAACCACAAGAAAGATAAAATAATAATTAACAAATGCTAGCATATTTAGAGAAAATACGAGTCCTATATACTGGATGCAAGATATCTTTCCATATCTTCCTCGTCCATTTCCAACGACGTTCAGAGGGATCCAACCAACCCCGTGAGGAATTCGATTATGTCACTTCAAAATGGTGACTCGCTAGCAGGCAAACCAGGTGGAAGTGACGCACAGTAAACTTCCCTAAATCCTTGATTTTAGCAGCTTTTCAATATTTGACTTTTTCCAGATATAGTTTGCAGTACAGGGACCAACGCATTTATGTTTCATTTCCCCTTTAAAATGTGGATATACATTTCATATGATGATAAGAAGATTTTTTGTTGGTCTATTGTCAGACCCCACATCTCGTGTCCATAGATGCGAAGAGCCGTGAGATAAGGTTCAAATCATTTAAACTAAACACAAATCAGAAAAACAAAGGCTCTTCTGACTGATCTGTCCTCTGGTTTTGAAATTTGCATACATTCAAATGCAGAGGAGAAAAGAGAAAGTGAGTCACGGGTGAAATGGCACAAGTTAAAAACATACACTTCACTACTAGAGTTAGAGCAGAAACAGTTTTTGGTTTCTGAACAGGGAACCCGTTGAACAAGACGCCGGTTATTTTATTGAGTGTGAAATTTTTTATATTTGCAATACAGTTTGTGTCCAAGTCCACTAATCGTCCATGCTCTCTACTAGATTTCTATCTAAATTATCTTTAATCTCCACTGGTGTGAAATAGGGCTAGGTCCAACAGTGCAACTATTGCTTCACTTTTTCATCATCATGAAGTAAAAGCTTGTTCTGTTCCGCAAACCTGTTGTGAGATTGTTTTGTTGCATTAACAGTATAAAGCGCAGAAATATATTTTATCCATTTGACAAATTGTTCCAGCTCTGGGCTCATCATCTATAATTGTTTCCCTAATGTCAGTGCTTTCAAGTGGCCTTGTTGACCAGTTGTTGTCATACAGAAGCCACAGAGCTGCTTTAGTGAACAACTTTTATTCGCTTCCTTTTCGGTGGTATCAAGCTAAGTTTACACTACACGATTTTCAGCGTCGTCGGCTTTCTGTGCTGTTCACACTGCGCGTCTCTCTCTCGACTGGTGGGCCTGGTCTTGAGGTCTGTGGGGTTTTCGCGCTACATGACAACTACACAATCCTCCATCAGCAGGCGCGGCCGACAGCTGTACTTGGTCTCAAAAACGTTCTGCATCAAAAAGTCACGACAGAAGTGACACAGGAAAATGTGGGAACGCAAAGTCCAAGCTAATGATTTTCATTGCAAAAACGGGCAATGAAACAAAACAAAACGGGAACCCTCCAGATTGTGTGTGTCTGAGAAAATCTAGAGAAAAAAAGATCGAAAACGAAGGAAAAACTGTTGGTGAAGGAATGAATGGGGACATGCGGACAGCACGGAGCATCTGTCCTGCAGAGAGCCTGCTTAATAAAGACATAATCTTTCAACATTTTTGTGGTTCTGTGCAGTAAAACTGTTAATTACAAGTAGTTATGAAGGACACAGATGTTAGAAGTTCGATATATTGCAGTTCCCACAGGATTAGTTTTACCTGGGGCACATTCACAGGGGATAAATAAACTCTGTGTTTTACTCTAATGTGCGTTCCGTTTTTGTGGCTACTTTCCGTCTCACTCCACTGCGTTTCTGAGACGGTTTAAATTCTATTGTAAGTTATAATGGATGATAAAAATATATTTTTATGCTATTTATCCCAGGGAAGAAATAACCAGTGACCTGTTAGTATTTAAATCATCTCCACCTTTGCCAATGAACACATTTAATGGTTGATTTAATGATTTCATCCATATGAACGCGTGAATAGTTCAGCGACATCTGTCCAAACTTTGAATTATAGCAACATCCTTCATAATTCTCAAGTGACAAGAGCCAGTCATTTTTACGTTACAAATCCCGGACATGTATTAAGATCACAGATGTCCTCTGTGATTATTATTCCAAATTAAAGCTTTTTATATATTTTTTGATGTTCTTATATTTTATTCTTTACTCCACCTATACGTGCACTGTCTGTGAAACTGAACGTCTTGCTGCTGTTAACGAGAATTTCCCCACTGTGGGATGAATAAAGATAGATAGGGTTCAAATCATATAAACTAAACACAAATACGAAAAACAAAGGCTCTTCTGACTGATCTGTCCTCTGGTTTTGAAATTTGCATACATTCAAATGCAGAGGAGAAAAGAGAAAGTGAGTCACGGGTGAAATGGCACAAGTTAAAAACATACACTTCACTACTAGAGTTAGAGCAGAAACAGTTTTTGGTTTCTGAACAGGGAACCCGTTGAACAAGACGCCGGTTATTTTATTGAGTGTGAAATTTTTTATATTTGCAATACAGTTTGTGTCCGAGTCCACTAATCGTCCATGCTCTCTACTATATTTCTATCTAAATTATCTTTAGATAACCTATATGTGCACTGTCTGTGAAACTGAACGTCTTGCTGCTGTTAACGAGAATTTCCCCACTGTGGGATGAATAAAGGCATATCTTATCTTCTCTTATGAAACTAGTCCTGTACGAATAGAAAATGGAAATATATTGGCACATACACATGAAGCACTCAAATACAGGCTCAGACAAAGTGCACACATTTATTCCAAACATAAAGACAGGCTGTACAACTTTAGTGTCCAATAAATTGTTAGTGTAGATAAACCTTCTTTGACTCCATGGTATTTTTTTGGTCCTGTTGTTGTTGTTGTTGTCGTCACTGCTGCTGCTCTGAGTTACTTCTGCATTTCGCGGCAACCCCCGTGCTCTTTTTACATCACCGTGACCCAGCTAATTATTTGGCAGGCTAGATATTCAGTTTTAGTTGCCGCCTGGCTGGCGTCCTGGAGGTGTTAAAACAGCCCAGACTCGCCCGAGCGGACGCAGTCGTGTAGTCTGAACCAGGCTTTAGTTGTCTGGTTCGGCTTGTGATTCGAATGTATGCGCTTCTTCTTTCTGTTGTACAGCACATTTGAAAAGCGTTAATATTAGCTGACGAGTTCGAGTGCACTCTCAGCTCAGCAGTTTGAGGAGTCTACCTGACGGGTTCGCGTCAATGTCAAACAAAACATTTTAAGCATTTTGACTTTCAACTTACACCGGAGACTTTCCTCCGTATTCAGTTTTAAAACTCGCACACATGATTAATTATAAAAAAAAAAATGCTTGCTATTAAATTGCAGTTTGTGTTATATTTCGTAAATTTTGTTTAGTTTAGTGTCTTTACAGTGTTTTTATTTTAAGTTACATCATCTCGTTCTCGATGCATAACTATGTTGCCCTCTTTGCTTTTATTACAAAAGGCAGTTTGGAAAAAAAGATGAAATGGACTGAACGTGCTCATTGTCTCTATTTCAGGTTTACCTGCAACCCTTCAATGCCCCGATGGCTACCGACATGCCCGCAGACACGGTGTCAGTCCCTCATCCCGCCCCGGCCTCGTCCCCCGATCCCGTCTCAGCGTCTCCTGCTGCTTCCCTCGGCTCCAGCGCAGGCCAAGACCAGATCTCCAACCAGGAGTCAGAAATACCCGAAAGCTCTGACACGCCAGTGACTTCAGAACACGATGCGGGTCCAGATCCCACCCCGGCCCAGCCTGCGGACCCAAACGCGTCTCCGGTCCCAGAGTCCCCCCCGGAGCCACCGGCGACTGCCAAGAACGCCAGCTGCAAGATTATGACCTTCCGACCCACCATGGAGGAGTTCAAAGACTTTGCCAAATACATTGTCTACATGGAAAGTCAAGGAGCTCATCGTGCGGGCCTGGCAAAGGTTATACATTTAAACTCACACGTTCACTTACTCTTTTTCTGATAGTATAGTCTTATTATTACAATCATAACCCACTTTCTACCTACATTCATGGTGAACGTCTAAAAGATTTATTGACCGTTAGAAGAACATGACCTGAGAGAGTTGTATGTGAAGACTCGTATGTGGCTCCTTGTAAGTCTCTCAGTTTGAATGTCAGTTTAATCCATGTAAATGTGTATTGTTCTTCTCCTTCTGCAGGTGATTCCTCCCGAGGGCTGGAAGCCGCGCAGGTCCTACGACACCATCGAGGACATGGTGATTCCAGCGCCCATCATGCAGGTTGTGACCGGCCAGTCGGGTCTTTTCACTCAGTACAACATTCAGAAGAAATCTATGACTGTGGGCGACTACCGCAAGCTGGCCAACAGCAAGAAGTAAGTTCGTCCACATCAATTAAAGCGTATAATTGGTATTTTTGTGGTTTTCGAAGACATTGGGGCTGATAACGACGTGCGTCTAAATTGATGATGTGTCCCAAGCAGTGTTCTGTGTACAAGTTTGTACTTATATATTTATATATATGCAAACTTTTAAAGCCTGTGGGACTAGACGACGCAACCACACATGCAGCCTACATCAGTACAAGGCTTTTATATTTGTTTACTTGTACTAGTCGGCACTGTGCCTTTTTTGCTACTTCCTTTTACTTTCACCAATGGCCGTCTGTGTCGCCATGTTGTGTAGTTACTTTCCTGGGGAGGTGCGCGTGAGGCTACGGTGTTAGGGTCTGAAATGTCGCCGTAGCTTTGGTGTCAAATTGACGCAAAACCTAAATGCCTCTTAGTTATGCAACGGTAAACAAGTTTCAATGAATAAAAAGAACAAAAAAGTAATAATTCATGTGAATAATATGAATAAATCCTGACTTCTTAGCCTGTAACTGTGTCACTTTTGTCTAGGATTTTTTTAAAACTCTCAATGAAAAATAATGTTTGTTTCATGTCTAATTCATGGTCTGCGTTGAATATTAAAAACCATTAAAACATGAAATAAATGCTTTTTATTGGATGTGACGCATTGTGGTTGTCAGTGTATTTCACAGTCTCTGCTCTTTAGTGAACATAATAATGCATTACAGGTCAAAATATCGAAATTGTTCTTTGCTTTTTTTCGTCACTGCAGCCCTGAAGGTGAAGTTATTGTATCCACTATTAAATTATTAAAATGTAGAAACAAAGAAAGTCAGGATGGATAAGTTATCGTACACGGGTCCTATTTGTTGTTAGCAGACCTGAAGCACATGTGACTGTGTGGCTTTTGTTGAGCTACTCATAGTTAAGGCCTTGTCCTCACTCACCACTCACAGTCTTATCGGTCTTGCTCTGTTTCCAGGTACTGCACACCGCGCCACAAAGACTTTGACGACCTGGAGAGGAAGTACTGGAAGAACCTGACATTTGTGTCGCCAATCTACGGTGCAGATGTTAGTGGCTCCATCTATGACGAGGTAAAGGGGCTGTGTCTGATCCTGAGGACGGTGTCTGTTGTTGCTTATTGATTAATAATGACCGAAACATCAGTTAATTGATAAGACAGCGAGTTGGTTGACTTTTATTTTTGTCTACAGCACCATCTAGTGGCCATTGATAGACCTTTTAGATTCTGTTTGGAGTGTAGTGTAGGTGCATTAAAACACTGTATTGTATCAAAATGTCATATAAATGGATGTTATCCCCTCCAGGACATTCACGAGTGGAACATTGGCCACCTCAACACGCTGCTGGATATGGTGGAGCAGGAGTGTGGCATCGTCATCGAGGGCGTCAACACTCCCTACCTGTATTTTGGCATGTGGAAAACCACCTTTGCTTGGCACACTGAGGATATGGACCTCTACAGCATCAACTACCTTCACTTTGGACAGTCCAAGTCCTGGTCAGTCACCTTTTTTTTTTTTTTTTGCTTTTCCTGAAACCTTTAGTATGGTCCAGAGGATTGCTTTACATGTCAACAGGTTGTCTCTCTTATCCAGGATATCCAAAGGCACTTACTTACTCCCATTCCATTTCCTACATTTAAAACTTTTTAGTTTTTACAACATGGCTTGAAAGATCAAATGATATAAACACAAACCTCATACTACTTCCACATGCTGCTACACAGGAGGCAGTATTGCATTTGCCATTTTCATTAATTTATTTGTCCTTTAGATTATAAATGGCAGGGTAGGATTTTGTAATTTTTGTTGCAATCAAGAAACTGGATCAGCCAATCATATATCAGATGCTGCATAGTGGAAGTATCAGACAACGACAGGAGCTGCCTGTGTGACGGTACTTGCAGTATCAGTTAACAGCACCATCTGATGTTCAAGTGGCGTCTTACAGAAATAAAGTCTTCCTCTGTAGGAGATGTGGCAGCCATTATGGACAAGAACACTGGTTGAGTAAGGGTTATGTGTTGGTGTTATCAATGTAAAGGTTATTTATAAGAATGACAGTTTAACACACAAACATACACACTGAAGGTGATCCACATCATAGTGTACGCACAGTATGTTGAAGACGCAGTACAACAAAGTTTATTGAGCTATTACTTAAGATAGAAAGTATGATAACAGAAGCAACAATTAATAGATTAATGAATTTTACAACAGAATAGAGACTATTAATTCTTTATGTACCTCGGAAATCAAAATGATTAGTTTATCATTCGTCCTTGGACATGACTTAAATTTAAATGATGACCGTCGGTGCAGGGTTAAAGGGGTGTAAACCTGACTGTTTACACTGAGGTTTGTGAGTGAAGTGTAATTTAGGCTTCTGCACTAGGATCAGGGTTAAGCTGAAGTTTTGCAGAGGATCCGTTGTTGTGTGTTTAGCTGACAGTGTGTGGACCTTACGGCGTTGCTGTTGCGCACCTCCCCAGAGATGGAACTACTTGCACCGGCGACATAGAGCACAAGAGCTGTGATCGGTCCGCTTGGTAGTCACATGATTTTTTTGGATTGATTGGTTTGGACCAATAAAGAATCAGAAAGGTTCACTGAGGAGGTTTGGAGATGCAGACATGCAGACATTTTTATAACTCTATATAAGTTTCAGTCTCCATTGTTGAAAGTGAAGCAGGAAGTAGAAACAAAAATTAACCCGACTGGCAAAAAAGATACAGCGCCGTCTAGTGTCTGGATGGAGTTGTTACAGACCGAGCCAGACTGATGAGCGCATGAGTATAAATGTTTTGCACCAGCAAAGGCTCAGTGCGTCAGGTCCTTGCGTAGCCCTGTGCAGAAGCATATTTGCTGCTTGCGTTAAATTAAAGAGCCATTTACACCTGAACGGTCAAATCCTTCATTATGAAACCTCAAACCTTGCTTTGTCGTAGTCGCTGCAATATTTTGGGCCTTTAATTTAACTGCTTATTAATTTGAGACTTATCAGCTTCTCATAAATTTGTCACTAGATCCTGAATATCTGACATAGGAGTCAGTTACAGCTTTTCACAATTTACTCCATTTCTTTCTTTCTTTCTTTCTTTCTTGGAAGAATGTGAAACCACCCCCACTTGGTTAGCGGATGTGTTGTTAATTTCTAAGCAGGAACTGTATAGCATTACTGTCTTTTGACATCCGCCCATGCTGAGTGCAGGTTACCATAAGAATACATCTCAAATTTCTTCTTCCTCAACTTGGCTTTATCTTCTTACCGTCATTTCTGCCATTTAAGACCAAGTGTCGGATGTACACCTTTCGTTCAGACATCTTTCCTCCCCTCTACTCGTTTCTTGCTTTGTTGAATTTTCTCTTGCTTGGTTTTGTTCTGTTCGTCACCCGTTGCCTCTCACCGAACCCTCCCACCTGTATTTCCCTTCCTGAAACTTGAGTCATTTTCATTTTAACACTGGTGCGTGGTGGAGTAATAACAGGCTGTTAAATAGAACGTGCTCCTTTAAAGCACACACACACACACTCGCATGCTCTCTTTGTCTTTCTCTTCCTCTCCTCTTATAGTGCAGCCGTTTGTGAAATTAACTCTAATCCCCCAGCAACTCTGCTCCCATCAAAATCCGACCCCTCCACGACTACTACTGCTTCGCGCACGCACCGGTGCACGTGTAGCTCAAGCTGCCAGTCGCTTTCTCTCCGTCTTTATCCCTCCGTCGCTCTCCTTCCCCTCCCTTTTCGGCGCCGAAACCCTCTCGATCACCGCTCTCCCCCCAACACACAACAGCAGATCTGCCGTCAGATAAAAGATTAGCCTGCGAGCGTGTGAGAGGAAAGTAGGGGAAAGGCTGACGAAAGAGAATCGAAATAGATATTTTGAAGTGCGGCCCTGCTGCAACTTTGCGGGAACGGAGAAGCTCGTTATGAATCCGTCCACCTCTCGTGCAGTCCCGTGGTCCTGAGCCACTCACCATAGGCCGATCTGCGTATTTGGATGCCGGATGCGGGGCGCTCTGGACTCTGACTTGGTGTTTGGAGTAATTGGAAGTGCCCACACAAATTCCAAGAGCGACAGAGATTATGTGCTGGGACCTTTCATCTCTGCTCACACACTCTTAATTTCTGCTGCACTTTACATTCACTGTGAACATCATTATTGGCATGTAATCATCCTCAGCCCTCCCCGTCACGAGGGGGAATCATGTTACAAGCGGCGTTCGCTTTAACACGCGCGATCCTGAACTCGAAAACCGATTAAATTAGAAGAGAGCACACATGTGTGACACGCCCGTAGCCGTGTAAAACACAAACTAACGCATGTGCGCCGTGTGCCGCCCCGCTCCTCAATTCCACCCGCCCAGGAGCCCGATCCCACGGCGGATAAATCATCCTCCTCCTCCTCCTCCTCCTCCTCCTGGGAGAGGTGTAAAAGTTCAAACCTTCATTTGCCGTGCGTTGTTTTATTTGTGGGCCTCTCTCTCGCTCTGCCGGCGGAGTGACGTTACGTGTCGTTGCCGCGGTAACCGGGGCCTCGGGAGGGGAGGGGAGGGGAGGGCAGGGGAGGGGAGGGGAGGGGGGCGGTGGAGCTCACGCTGATCGTCTGATTTGTTTAGTTTGTTGCCGAGATGGAAGGCGGTGGTCTGAGGGATGTTCTGTGACGCGGCGTGCCCTGTAATTTGTGCACATTTACATGGAGAGCTGCAGCACGAAGCCTCTCGCAAAGAGGACAGCGAAACCTTTTTGAAGCAACACTCAAACGTTTTTGGAGGCGTACTTGTGCGCTCTCAAGAGCACGACGAGAAGCTCGATTTCATCTTCAGTTCAGAGATGTTTACAAATGGCGTAATACACGTCACTTTCCACTAAAAAAAACTGTTTTACACAGACGTTAAGCTTCAGTATGCTGCTGCACATTATTATCGATTATTCACAATACACAGCAACGCTTTGCGAGGATGCCTTAAATTAGACCTGAAAGGTTTTGCAGCGCAGTCTGTACGGTGTAATACATGCCCGTTGATAGGCTAAGGCGCAATTATATCGTCAAACCTTAATGAGGCAGGCTGACGCGCGCTCTGTGTTATATCTGCTCATATTTTCGCTCGCGAGAAGTGTGCGAGTTTTATTATGAGAAACCATAACCCAAGGTCAGATTAGAGTTGAAATATATGCAAAGTTTTCAGTTATCTCTGAAGTGTAATGGGAACCGCCACCAGCAGCAATAAGAAGTTATTAATTTTCATTGTCCTTTGTCTTATGGCCACAGGACAAATTATAACTCCGATCGTAAAGCCTCATTCATATTTTATCGTCCTGCTCATTAGCCATTATGTGTAGGTACAAAATGTACAAATTAGACATAAGGTCACTCGCACGGAAAGATTTTAGGTCTTTAAACCCAAAGACACAGACGGTAAACTCCTTCACTTTCTAAACCCACCATATAACTTAAATTCCAGTTCATAAAATTCCTGTGAGATGTCACTTCCTTGTTTCCATATGGCTCAGCTACATGTGTAGATCCGTAATAAGACTGGAGGAGGCTTTGCCTTTCTGACGCTATAAGCTTTTGTCTACAGGTGGCAGTGTTGCACCGTGTTTTTTGGCACCACTGACTGAAATGGGCTTCTTTTGACTTCCCCTGGTTCCTTTCTTTCTTTCTTTTTTATCTCTCCCTCGCTGTCAGCCTCTTGCTCATTCTTCTTCTCTCTCATTAAGTGTTGTTGCTTCTCGCCATCTCTCGTCCGTGCCGTTTCTTTCCCATTTTCTTCTTCTCCGTCTCAGTTTGCTGTTGTTGTTGTTGAGGCTTTGGTAAGAAAGGAGAGATGTAAGCTTTTTTTTTTTTTTTTCTACCCATAGTTCATTGCCTGAGGTCTCTGGGGGGGTTGAACAGCCTAGAGGAAGTAATTGCAGTAATAAAGAGTACGTAATAACTTCACAAATGGACAGATTAGATTTGAGCTCTGCAGACGCCCTCCCATTATGTTTCACTAATAAACTTGCTTTAGAAATGTTGCGTCCGTCATTTTGTGCGGTGCCTCACACTTCACAGTGCCTGCCTCATTTATTATCAGTGCAGAAACTCAACACAACACACAGCCAAAGCCACGGAGTTACTACGTTTGCACAGTAAAGAGATGGAAATATTAAAATCTAATACGGGGGTTTTGGCTAATTTGTACAGATATGCAGTCAAAGAGTCGGTTATAAAAAAACAAAAAAAAACAACAAAGCCGCAAAAGAAGAGGAGTTTATAGTAATGTGGCAGCGGAACGTAAAGCCGCCTCCCCTCAAACATTGATAAGAATAGCGATTGCTCGGCTTGATGTGCTCATGTGTGAGAGAAAATTGGAGGGAGCGATGATGAAGGGTACGTCATGGGCAATTTCATTTCTAAAACCGGTAAGTGCTGAGGGCTGAGAAATAACCCAGCACTCCCAAAACAGTAATTTCTCCTGGTTCTGCCCTTCACCAGTCATTTTATCCCCCGACCCCCTCCTCCCTCCACACGTCTCCCTTTTTTCCCTCCCTTTTAGATCATAACTTGTTATATGCAGCAAGACAGTGGATTTATTAGAAGACTCTTGTCTCAGCTTCAATTCTTTATCCGAGTTCAGAGTAATTTTGCCTAATTTTTGCCTTTCGCCACACAACGGCTCACGATTGTGGCGTCTCAATAACAACCGTCAACATAACAGAGGAGAGCGTTTTTTAAATTAGGTTTATGAACAATGTGCACATACATTAAACGGCGTCAAAGACGGGGATAGATGTGTGCATCAGATTTGGCAGCAAGCTAATTTCCATCTGTGGCCCTAAAATAAAACGACAAAACAACGTCCGACGCGAACCCACAGGACGTGCAGAGATGGCCACAACACCACGCTGCAAACATCGCACAAAAACACACAAACACTATACACAAAATACTATCTAAAATGCCCTCCTAATGTAATGTGTGAAGTAAAAAAGTGCCTCGTAATTTCAGATTCAATAAGTGTGGTAAGTGTGAGCGAGGCACATCGACAAAAAAGATAAAAGTTGACAAATAGAAAAGACCAGGCCGTAGTTATTAGAAATTTTTCTATTCACATCAAATTAAAGTGGCCTGTGAGCAAATAAATATAAATAAAGCCAAACCAAGAAAATCACAACACTGAAATATTCATGTTAGGTTAATGGGAGAACTTAAATTTCGATTCCAACACTATTTATTTAACATCCGGCTTAATGTGCAGCGAGTCCTCCAAAAACTGGTTTGCGTTTTTCTAGAGTTTATATAGATAGGAACTTATGTCTTTTGTTATTTCTCCCCAGTCCTTTTTTTTTCTGCTCGTCTCGCTGTATAATTATTTTTATTTTATTTAATGTTTAACATACTGTTCAGCTGTCTCGACATCGTTCCTTGCGTTCCCTTTGAACAGGATTATATTTAATTTAATACCATTAGAAGTCATCGGCAGTAATGGTCATTTTATTATCCTCCCTTCGCTGCCAAGAAAAGTCACGCTGACCTGTAGCCATTTCCATAGCCGTTCCCATTTCCACATCTGTTTTTTCCTCCTCTGTCCTCCGACCAAAAACGATGTAAAGTTGCAGGTTTGCCCGAGGCAAGGTTTAAGATTCTTTGTAGCTCATCAGCCTATGAAGAAAGCTCTGCATTCATTTTGTGATATTTCTTTTATTTTACTTGACTGTATCATAAGACAGGTGTCCTGATTGGAGACTTGTTTTTGATGTTGCAGACACGTCCAACTCCTGTCCGTCCAACTTTCTTTAAAAAAAACTGATCACCCTTTCCTCTTCTGTCTGCAGGTACGCCGTCCCGCCCGAGCACGGCAAGAGACTGGAGAGGTTGGCGCAAGGTGAGGCCCCGCTTTCAATTAAAAACTATTTATCGTTCTCTCTCCGGTGCTTCCTCACGCCTCCCCGCCTCTCTCAGTAATGTGCTTTAAGTGCTTCAGACTGTCAAACGCGCGCCATCAAATCATACACATGCTGCACTCTCGACACATGCGCTAACACGCGCCTGAAGCACACTCGCTGCTCCTCTTCCTGCGCGTGGAAAGCAAAGCCGCACCTCTCGACCACACTCCGCCTCATTCATCCTAAGCACAGCGGGGACAGCGCTGTTTAGAAGTATTTACTACTCACAATAAACAACTTTGCAATTGAAATTTTCTGAGAAGCAAAATGGGCCTCGCCGTAAACGACGCAAGGGGCTGAGAAATGTTGATATTCCACTTTCCTCAACGCGTGACGTACAGATTTCTCCGTCACCTGGCTGTGCTCGAGTGGAGCGGGAGAAGGAAGAGCAGCTTGAAGTCCTTGATGTGTGCAGCGACTTGTGCTAAAAGATCAGGAGGGTTGAAGACGCTGAATATGGAGGAGAGGCTGTTAGAGGTGACGCAAGTTGCATCGGGGCTTCTGGAGAGACATTTGGAGCTCGCGCACGGCGTCTTTGTGAATGCTACTGGTGCTGCGGAGCAAGCTGTTGACGCTTGCATGATAAAACGACTTAACTGGACACGTTTGACTCGTACAACATCTCTGAAATATTTGATCATTACATTCTTCACTTGGATTTTAATTATCCAAGAGGGAAAGAAAGATAAAATAAAACGGGAGCAGATTAAAGTAGTTGCCAAACCAGTGTCCAAGGTGGTGCAGTTGTTTGGTCAGTTGCTAACAGCTTCACAGCTGCCAGAGCCAGGATCTGCTCTGACTTGTTGTTTTTTTTTTCATGTTATCTCAAATCTCAAAATCTTGTCTGAGGAAGATAAATTAGAGGTAGTGAAGTGAAGCAGTTCTGACCTCTTTCTGTAACCGTAGATTCCTCCTTCCTCCTGATTCCTCCTTCTCTCATTCCCTGCATTGATCTATGAGGTTTAACTTGAGTGCTGCATGCGAGGTGGAAAATTTGGTCATGATGAGGGAGAGTTGTTTAAACCAAATTTTATTAAGTAAGTACACAAACTGCACCTGTTTTGAAGAGCTTAGAAGAAATAGTTGATCACAAGTGCATAGTCTCTCTCGTTGGGCCTTGGCTTTGGATTGGCTTGTACAGGTAATAGACGCTATGTGAAGTGTGGCAGGCAATTTATCTTATAACTGCCTCTTACCCAGAAATATTTAGTTACAAGTAACCATGCAACATCTGTTGAAGGCTGTTCCCTTTATTTGCGAATGGTTACCGTGGCTACATGGTTACAGTTCACCTTAATATAGTGACAATCTTTCCCAGAGAGCCAAACAGCATCACCTTTTTTATGACAGTGGTACAAATATTATACATTGATGTAGCCTCAGGATAACAGTCATGGGTCTTTCCTTCATTTGGTTTAGTCTACCACATAAATGTTTACCCGCAGCCGTATCTATGGGGAAGGAACATAAATAATAATAGAGTACGTGGCTGTGGCTGCCGAACTGCTTCTTGTAAAGTGAAGCCAAACCTAATAGAGCTCCCCCTGGTGGGCGGCTGCAGTATAGGTGATAAGTTCCACCTCCTCTGTGATAGTGGATGGGACTAAAAACTAAAACACTGAAATACACATCAGATCATTTTTCTTTTCAAGGATGCGTTCTGTGATTTTAGGTAGTTAATATAACGTTGATGCACGTTCAAGTGCCAATTGTTGAGTGGTCCTGTGGGACTATAAAAATTGTAAAATAAACAATTAAGTATAATGTACAATCCAACATTTCCTTGGTGAATTGGTGGAGGTAGAGCAGAGCGTAGTATTAATTAAATGAAAACGCACGTGAGACTAACAGAAGTATACACAGTGATCAGACTCTGGCTCCAAAAGCACAAGATGGCGCCGCCCGTATCCCTGAGAAAATGGCATCAGTTTGGCCAATGGTAGGAAGTGACAAGACGTTGTCAATGTCTATATACAGTCTGTGGTTCATACACACCTAATTCATTAGTGGCTAATGGGTTCAGTAACCATTGTGTTGGCAGTAGACATTTAAACAAATAAAAAAAAGTTCAAAGTTGGTACTAAAAGAAAAGACTCCTCACTAAATTCACCTAATGACATTATTTCTAATTTCTAATTAATTTGAACCATTTGAAGAGAACCCCTCTCTACCCATCCAGCATTTAACATTGGTGAACCTGTTCTCCAGAGAAGATAAATTCAGGGCATTTAACATTGAAGCTATTAGTTAGCTTTATTGAGTTTCCCTGTGTACTTCACACGCCGTCAATTGCGTTAAACGTTCCTGCAACCCAGAAAACGAGAGAAACACCTGAGTAGATGGTGTGTAGGAGGCTGAACCAGGAAGAATTTTCTGCGCTCTTACGGCCACTGAGACGAGCAAACAACCACAGCTGCTGTGCTCTGCATCGATGCCTAGTCTCGTTTCTGCAAAAAATTCGTGTAAGGCCACACCGTATGCTTCTGGAGCGACGCCGTGTCTACACCGTGGAAGTGTTGCGTGACTGTAAATCTAACTTAACCCAGCAATATGTCTTCAGTAAACAGGCTTAGACCTAAATGACTCGCACCCACCGTTAATGTTGTCAGTTACTCTGATCATCCTTAGTTAGGGAGACTTCGTTCTTTTCACCTTAGTCCTTTTAATCTCTGTCTTATTGAAGTTAAGTACCTGGAAAATACTACAAAACAGTATTAAAAAGAACTGCTGCCTCGGCATCTTTCCATTTAGTTGTTTCAATTTCCCAGCCCTGGTGTTCGTGTTGACTTACCGGCCCCCCTAAATGGAACGAAGCCATAATTACTGTTATTACTTCCATCTCAGATTTGTCTGAATGTCTGCTCTGAGCCCGGCTCATTGTATTGGCAACTTTTTACAAACAACACCGTATATAATGAAGGCTTTGCTGACACAGAAACCTGTCGTCGTAGGTCGGGCCGTAAATATCGGCGCCGTGTTCTTACCTCGAGCGCATTCGAAACGTGCAATCCTCGATAATGTCAGCTTTAATTATGCTTATTGCTTAAATTGTTTCGCCGCAAAATAAATTTAACTTGTAATTGCATGGCCTTTTTTTTTTGAGCAAACTAGGACTTAAATAAGCTTATGTAGGTAAGTAGATGAAAACATTCAATCAAATTTCAAAATAATTCAATGTGCTTCATTTAATGACATGAAGGGACCATGTGTGTTACAGTGAATATTTACTATTGACCTGAGGTGATTTACAGGATAATTATAATAATAATAAAGTTTTTGTTAATAATAATTTTCCTTGATGAGAGTAGGCAGTTATAATACTAGATTCAAATTCTTTCCATTCTCCATAACTTGTTGTACGCTGATCAGGCATAACATTATGACCACTGACAGGAGAAGTGAATTACATTAATCATCTTGTGATAATACAGTGGTGGGACCATTCATGTGGATGTTACTTAGACATGTAGCACCCACCTAGATTAGACCAGGCACCCAAACCCCACACTTCTTGATGGCAGCAGCCTTTACAGCTCGAAGAAATAAATGTTGTCAAGATGAAATGAAGAAATGGGGACAATTACTGTTACATTTATTTTGACATATTTATTCATATTAAAACATATTTAAACTGCTGTGTCTGTAATGTCAGTAGCAGCGCAAGTGGCTACCGTAATAATTATAGTCTGTGTGCAACATTTATTTTTTTTTCCATCATTTGTAAAATGTTAAAATTGAGGACATTTTCAGGGACGACTTTACACGGGGGACAGGTTGTACAAAAAGAGGACTGTCCCCAGAAATCTGGGGCGTCTAGTAAACCTACAAAAAATCCAAAGTCTTCTCTTACTGCCTCTTCATTTTTCAGACCTTTCCATCTTCACCACACGACATAGTGACACAGTCGCACCACGCGTGTTTAGAAGTGCTTCCATTGAAAATGGTCCAGTCTGAAACAGCGTCTCGCGGTGCATGTTGTGTGATCAAATGCACCGGTGTGCCGGTATATTAAAAATTCGTATCATAGCGGGGAAAAAATACCGGTATTCAGTACGAACCAGCCCCACTCTTACCCCCTTTCTCCCGGCAGCGTTCAGCTTTCAGTCAGTCACACTGCAGCCGTCCTCTCTTCTCATCCAAGCAGCTGGCAGGAGGAGGGAATCGGTGCCGCCGTTATTTAACAGGCACCCGCTGACCTATCAAAGCCGCCGTCAGCGCAGGCGGCCAACTGTTTACGAGGTCCTAAAAAGACAGTTATGAGTGTAGCAGGGATGCCAAATGGGGCTGGGACAACGGTCTCGTTACTCGAAATGTCCTCTCCAAACATTTGACAGCGACCGTCGTTTCTCTTATCACTGTCATGGATGCAGACTTTTTAGGTTGGGTGGGCGGGGTGGGAGGGGACGGGAGGGGACGGGAGGGGACGGGCGGGGACGGGAGGAGACGGGAGGGTGCAGGGTTGGAGGCATCAACTTAATTTTCAAACTCAAAAGGACAGAATGGAGCCTTTAAGTTAATATTACCCCGTGGAGAGCTCACAGAGCGAGCTGCATTTTAATGGGGATTAATACCCAGACTCTGTCGGCACATTATTCACCTTTATCAGCTCCAACAAGCAGGAAGGCAACAAGAGAGTAGAGCCCCTCTCTCCCTCTCTTGCTTTGTAGGGCGGAACAGAGGCTGAAACAATGCAGCGAAAATGAAGGATGAAATGGCTGCCAATTATACTGTCAGTAACATTAAAGTTTAACTGGATGGAGGCTTGGATGGACCCCCCCCCCCCCCTCCCTCCTTTGAGGCACCAGCGAGTACAGACGGTGAAGGGTGGGAGAGTGAGTGATGGAGGAGAAATTCTTTCCTTTGATTATGCAGAGGCTGTTTGAGTCTCCCTGTCTCCAAGAGCAAACGCGAGCCTTTGTTTTAGAGAGCGAGTCGAGGCTTTGAAAGCCCGAAATGTCAGCGGTGTATTGTGATCTCAAAGCAGCCTGTGCTCTTAAGGAAGCGTGTTTGTTTTGCGGCTCAAAAAGTAAGATTGATAAGTTCCCGCAGCTAGAGTGTGTCATTGCTTATCAGACAAACGTAATGGCTACAAACTTAATGCTTTCACGACGCGCAGGTGGAACGTAATGCGAAGACTGCTACAGCTAATTTTAATTAATATTTATATTTTAAATTTTTTGGCAAATAATTTCACACTTACATTCACTGTGGTAATGTGATTATTCCACCCTTTGTGCAGTGAATGAATTCATATCCATGTTAAGGTGACACCGGTCTTTCTTTTATAGCTTGTGTATAGCTGCACAGTATTTAGGAAGGTGGTCATAATGTTATGCCTGATTGGTGTACAATAGTTCTTAAGCGTTCTCTGGGTATGGATCTAATAAGTGTGACTATACAGTTACTTTCACTAGAATCTCGGCGACAGAAAAACCACAGAAGACATCTGAGCAGATAATTTGTAGGAGGCTGTACGAGGATGAATTTTCTGTGCTCGCTCGGCCGCTGAGACACTTGAACAAGGAAATGTGTTTCAGACCAATCACATCTGTTGCCGTCTGCTTCTCGACTATAAATCAAGCTTTACACAAGCGAGATAAGTAATGTGTCTAGGACGAGGCATGCGTCACCCATGTCTGTGCTGTTTTTAGGGCTGCAGCTAACGCTCCATCCGTCCTGAAAAATGACGGCCGAGCCCCTTTTTTTTTTTATTTGTGTGCTTGTTTAAAGAATACACCCAATTTTGACAATTGGCTTCAGACCGGTTGGGATAAAGGATGAATTGATGCACTCCTGGCAACGGGGAGCTGCCGCAAACCGGAGATGACCGTAAACGGTGTGATGTATTGACACGGTCTGTGAAAAGTGACTGATTACATTGATTCCTTTGCCGTCCTGGCTGCGTTTAGCAGCTATTTAAATGCCACGTCGTTGCGAGTTTTTGTGAAGTTCTCTTGTGCCATCATGACATCAGGGGACTGTGGGACCAGAAAATGATTGCGATAATGACTGTCTCTCTTAAGCAAGTGCTCCATTGATAATATTATAATTAATGTCTTTCATAAACAAGTGCTCCATTGGCGCTCTTAACTGATAAACTTGACATCACAGTACATCCTCCATTTCTCTGTCCTCTGTACCATCACTAGCTACAGGACAATACGTCCCAAAGACCCACTGAGATGTCCCTCCAACATTTAAAACTCATAAACCACCCCTTTGTCATTTGATTTCAAGCTTCTTGTTGATCATTATTTGCTGTTGTGTTGTAATCATTCATATTTCCCACATTTTATAAATAACACATGCACAATGACCAATGAAATGACAGTAATTTTATGCGTCGGTATATAATGAGGAAACGGCTGATTTCAGAAGTGAAATGCAAACAATAAATGCAAACCCAACATGTAAAAACACAACTTTAAAGAATGCATGATTATATTCTGTTGTGTCTGTGAGAGAAAAAAAAGTGGTTGTAATGGAGCTTAATGGACCAAGATGTTGGAGTGGCCCATTATGTAACATTTATTATAGAGAAAATAACCCAATTTATGTATGTTTTCCATTCAAAATGTTAACATTATATAACCAAATTGGAATATAAAGGGATAAAATCCTGATAATGATTCAATATTTGATAGTTTTGGTCAGGGCTGATGTTGATCAAAAAGATTTAACACAAAAAGCAGAAAAAAATATTAACCTGTACTATCTATATAGCAGTTTTTGGGACATTTTTGTCCGCAATGACTTAGGAGTGTAGTAAATTAAACTGACCAATGGTTACGTTTCTTCCACTAACTATGTTCCACTCACCAGTAAAGAGCCTTGTCCTCTCTGCCGCTCCTCTGTAGGCTTCTTCCCTGGCAGCTCCCAAGGTTGCGACGCCTTCCTTCGCCACAAGATGACGCTCATATCTCCGTCCATCCTCAAGAAGTACGGCATTCCCTTTGACAGGGTGAGTAGAAACGTACATTGCATTTGTCCCAAAGAAAATTTTTCGATGCTCTCCCTTCAGCCAGTACTGACTCACACGCACACGAGACTTGCATAAAAAATAAGTTTGAAGTATAATATTTGAAAGAGGAAGTGAGGTTATGTATTTACACGCCCCGTTCCCCAAGTACACCCAACTGCAGGACAGGTGGACTTGTTTTGAATGAGTCAGCTTGGTTGTAGTAATGATTCAGTATGAGTAAAGATCTTCTCTGTCATAGGTTGTTAATTGGCGTCTTCTCACCTTCCTGATTTTATTCTGTTCAGCATCCAACACAAATTCTTACTATGAAATAAATATGAAAGATGGTACCAGGAAAAAAAAAAAAAAAACGAACGCAGAGCAGGAAACTGAAGTTCTCACAGTCAGCATAAGCCCCCCCCCCCCTCGACCCCCGCCCCACTTATCACATCTCTCCCCCCTCAGGACGTCATTATCACAGCCAACATGTTACACACCTACAGTAGCTTTTTCCCGATTCATGCGTAAAAATAAAGCCGCCGTCGTGTTCTTGCAAGAGCAAAAAGGCGCGTTTGATATCCGCACCACTGCCTTTAGTTGAGGAAGTTTATCTGCTGCTTTCAGCCTCAGCCCCTTGTTTCTCCTCTTGTTTCTCTGTCACCTTGTCTTGCTTGATGTGTCTCTTGATTGCTGGGATCCAGGCTTCGCAAAGAAGTCGAGATCCACAGTCAGACGCGGGAGCGTAGGGCTTAAGTTTTGGGGCAACGCGTTTAAAAAAGAATGCGCTTAACTTGTCCTCACATTTTTTTTTTTTTTTAAAAAAAAAAACATCCTCTGAATAACACTGAACTTTCGCTCGCGAGTCAGAAAAGTTTAGAGAAAAGTTGGTTCCTAGGAGTCGAACTCTGTTTTTTTCCCCCCCAACCTTGATGGCAGTTGCTGTCTGTGCGGGACTCACGGGTGACAACAGATCAAGTATTTGAAATGTATAAACTCTGTTCTGTTTTTTTTTGTCCCCATTTCTGTGAACAGATAACTCAGAACGAAGGGGAGTTCATGATCACCTTTCCTTACGGCTACCACGCTGGCTTCAACCACGGCTTCAACTGCGCCGAGTCCACCAACTTTGCCACCCTGCGCTGGGTGGACTACGGCAAGATGGCCACGCAGGTAAAAGATAAGGCACACTAAGAGGGTATTCAGTACATTCAGTCTTGCTGTGGCGAGAAAAAACATCTGTTAAAAGATTTGGGGAAACGGTGATTCGATCGTGATCTTCTGGAAGCATCCAAACAGTCAAGGGTGCCTGAATCTGCAGCTCCTTTCGTGTTGTCATCATGGCGCAGACACTTGGCAAGAACGCGACCCGATGTGTGATTCAGCTTCCCACCCGTCCCGCTCTGACTGTTTGCGTCTCTGAAGGGATAAAGTAATAGATCATATCAAAATGTAAAAGCAGCGTCTGTTTCTCTGCTACGCGCCATCTGTTATCGACGCTAACTGTACTCCTGCGTCTCCCGCGCCGACGCAAACGGTCTCTTTGCCTGTGGGCCGTTGAGCATGAAATTGACAGGGCACGGTTTGGCTGTGGAAGGGAGCCCCACCACGATGTAGAGGAAACTCCCCACTTGTCCCTCTTCCATACATTCCGCTTTATTTCCCCGTTCGCCCCTCCTGTCGTCCCTTTCTCCTCGCGCGCCCCCTTTTCCCGGCTTTCTCTCTACTTGGCTGCGTGTCAGATTTATGAGGTGCCAGTTTCTGCAGAAGTACATCTCCCTCCCTCCTCGCTCTTTCTCATTTTTCGGCGGCCTTCCCGCTTTGCCCATGTGGCCACTTGTAATTTAAGAACCAGCAGTCCGGGCTCCAGCGGTCTTCCCTCAGCCAGTGCTCAGGGGAGCATCTCCGCTGCACTTGTCTTTGATAAAAAAGAGCGGTCCATTCTGCACTACTAATCCGAGTCGACAAATCGACGTCCCGGCTCAGCACACGCAGTCAGAGGAATGTGGAATACAAACAGCTTGGCCGGCGAGCGAGGCTCTCTCTGCCAGTCTGTCTTTCTTTTCCACTCTCGTTGGCTTCCGTGGAAGCACGGTGGTTACGGAGATTGTCCCTTAACCAGTGCTGCGTAACTTTAGCTCAAATAGCTGTCACCTCTCATTATTGCTAGGTCTCAATGGGCTCTGCTTTTAGAAATGGAACATGGCCGTGATTTATATATATATATATATATTTTTTTCTCTCTTATTAGATCTTATTTCGTCTCATCCTCATTAATAAGTGAACCCTGAAATCAAAATGCCTTGAAAATCTTTGAACATTTTTTTTTTTTTTTTTTTTCTGGACACAGAAATTGGTTACACTGGTTGACAGTCAAGTTTTAATACGACACGTCTCAACCCTCCAGTACTGAACTTGCAGAGTGTAATTGCACCTAATCACAGTGACAGATTGGTCAGTGAGTGATTGGTCAGTTATTCTGTTTCCACGTCGGGTTCATTTAAGTCAGTGGTGTTAAACATGCCATAGTTTTTTCCATGATCCGCCTACGCCTGAAAATAATGAAGCCTCTAATTTTGTATTGGTCTCACTCAAAGACAGCGTAGCTACGGCGGCAGTGCAGACCCTGACGCCGTAGCCTGACGTGTGACTTGCCAGAGATATAACTACATGTTAGTGCCACGCAAACAGCAAGAGCTGTGATTGGTCCAATTGGTAGTAGCCTGTTTCTGGTTTAGTATTTCCACTTGCTTCTCCATCTCCGCAATTTTCGAATCGATTGTTTTGGATCAATAGAGATGGAACCCATCATCGAGGAGCGGTTAACTGAGGACGTATCAGAGATACAAACATTTGTATGACTCGTCTTTGGTTGAAATTTTGAGTTTTTTGAGAGTGGAAACAAGAACCCCGGCCGACAATAAAAGACACAGTTGTTACGGAGTGAGCCGGTCTGACGAACGGCGAGTGTAAACGGCTAGGTGACTTTAAATGGGGTCTTAACTTCCTCCATCCTTCTCTCTGGCTCAAGCAGCCGTCCGTTATCTCATTCGGCTGCCTCTGCTCCCTGTCCCGCCTTCCTCCTCCTAACCCCTACTCTGCCCGCACCAAACAGGACAGTGACGGATGGGGCTCGGCGTCAGATTTGTCACATGTTGGCGCCGCCAGCGAAGAGAGAGGAAGTTGGGGCGCGCCGCGTGTCTCGGGCTGCTTAGATACACGCTCTTGTAACTGCTAACCTGTGTGTCGGCCTTGCCAAGAGAAAACGCACAGGGTCAAAGCAGCTCCAGTGTCGTGTATGCATGTACTTATACGTCTATTGCTGAAGACGTTGCCGTCTTAATTAGCTACAGTGGTTTACACGCTGTACATACAGCATTGAATTCGTCAAAAGCTGCCTTTGCAAAACCATCATGTTGGTGTTTGTCCACAGTTCATGTCTCCTGCGTCTGTCGTGTCCTCAGTGAGAGCCTCTTTCTGTTGATTCGGAGCTCAGTCACACTTTGCCGCCGTTCCTTCCTCCGGGCTTCCAAGGTGATTTTTCTGTCTGGTAGAGGAGCAGAAATCCTCCTCCCAGGTCCTAGACTAAATCACATCGCTTTTTCATCTTATGAGTTGCAAATGACTCACTTCGTCTTTTTATGTTTGTTTGCGAAGTTGTCTCGTGCTGGCGAGGCCAGACGCCGCACGGTGATTGGACGCCATGAATTATTTATTAGACTTTGTTTATGTGCTGCCTGTGTCTATAATAGCCATTCAGCGAAGGGCGTTTCTTTTTCGATGTGTTGTAGGCTCACTATATTATTTAACAGAAGAGTGTGATTGCTCTTGAACGCTGCCCGGAGCCGAGGAATGGCTGCGTCCACCGTGAAAAGAGGTTCATATTCTACACAAACCTTTCAGTGGAAAATAATTTCCAAACATTTGTCGGGTGAATTTACAGGTGGACATGACGGATTCAAGGCCACATTGAGTGGCCAGGTATTGTAAATGTGAAGTCATTTAAAATTGCATTTTTTTTTTTATATTTGATTTGCTACTTGAGATGCACCGATACAGATATTTGGTATCGGTGCATTAGTAGCAGAAAATGACAACGTTGAAGTTTGCAGAAGAAATCACAGAAACCGCACAGACAGACAGAAACAGAACAATAGCATGTTGTTTACAGAGTTCTCTACATCCCGACGTTGGCTAAAGGTGAGGAACAATCGCTTTTGTTATCGTGGATAAATCGGTTACGATCAGTCGGGATGTTTCTCTTTTATCGAAAGCAAAAGTTGGGAAGAGAGTGCATCTCAGACTTTAAAGTCCATGGATTTATTTCTGTGACTCCAACGAGCTTAGCTTCATTAGGAGCTCGAAACATACGTCAGGGCTCATTGGCCGCCTGCCCCTCGGTGAGGTTTTGTTTTCTCAGATCTTGCGCCTCTCCAAATGTGTTTCCTCTAATTAAGCTTTCATATGATAATAAAGTGGAATTCGTCTTGGCCCTTGAGGACATCAACAATGTCCATAACCTCTTAATAGTTTCATGAGGATAAAATGAGCCTTCATATCCTCTTCCCGATGTAAATAGAGCTTCTTTACTGGTGTAGTCGCCGGAGCAATATTTATTTCTGCCGTTTCCTGGCATCGTGCAGTTTCCACTAAAGGTTTCATGATGCGCACACACACACACACACACACACACACACACACAGACACACACAGACACACACACACACACACACCTCCTCTGCCCTCCCACTTCTCACTCCAGCACCCTCCACCCCAACACCACATTTTAATGTTTCCGTCTGTCAAGTGGTGTCTAGATGAGATGTAGGCTGGATATTGTTTTACTGTGGGGGTGTGAGCTGTTGTGTTTCCAGTAATTGAACATAAGGCTCCCGGTACGGCTCAGGAAATAATGGGGCCCGGAATGTAACACAGCAAGCGAGGCACAGGAGAAAATATTTTCGTTTGTCTCTCTCTCTCTCTCCCTCCCTCTCCTCTGCCATTTTTGTTGTTTGTCGGATCTCCCTCCTTTTGTGTCTTTCATTCCCCCAACTTTTCGCCGCTGTCGCTGTACCTGCCATCTTTCACGTCAGCGCCGGGCTTTCATTTATGCGGCAGCTCGTTTTCTCTGGAGAGCAGAAGGGTCCGTTGACCTGTAATGTCACCATGAAGGTTTCCGTAGACGCTTTGAAGTGTTGGTGGTTACCAGATGCACCTGTCACTCTCATTTACATCCGAGTTCACAGTCTCCTTACTGTCTGCCAAATTTTACCCGCTAGCATATTTTAGACAAACTTTGCTTTGGAAAAACAACCGCACGGGGCTTTGAAAAAAAAAAAAAAAAACAGTCAAATGTAAAGGACACCACGTCCACTATTCCCTGCTCTAACAGAGCTACGTCCTCATTCTCTGCATGTTTGCTTCCCCCCCACCCCAGTGTACCTGTCGAAAGGACATGGTGAAGATCTCCATGGATGTGTTTGTGCGCTGCCTGCAGCCTGATCGCTACGAGCTGTGGAAGCAGGGAAAAGACACCACCGTGCTGGACCACCTAAAGTCCACCGAGCTCAGCAGCCCCGAGCTAGAGATGTGGAGGCAGCAGCGTATCGCTTACCGGGCAAACCTCCTGCAAAGGTGAAGTGTCAGACTGCATGTGTGGAGATGTTGCACATCATTTATTTGCATGCATATGCATTTTAATTTGCGTCCGTTATGTAGTTTGACGTTACGGATAAAACGAGACATTTATTCTCGCTCCTGGGGCTTGGTCATTTATACTTCACGAGAAACTCAAGGGCCGAACTCTGGGTGAGGCCTCCCACTGCAGCGTACGTCACAGGCGCTAAGCATTGTGGGAGAAATGGGGGATGGACAACGAGAGGGACTTTCTTATTATCAGTAGAGTGGAATAGAAAACCCTTATTTGTCCCACAATGAGGAAATTGCTGTTTGCAGCAGCATACATAGGGGCAGAAAAATAAACAAGAATAATGAGTGGACTGTGTAAAAGATAAATAATAAGATAAAAAAGAAATGGAATAGAATAAACAATATACAAGTAGTGGCTTATATACAAAAGTATTGAATTGCAATAAAAAGTAATTGGATTGTAACAAAAAGTATTGAATGACAAGCAAAAAATAATTGAATTGCAACAATAAGTAATGAATTGCACAGGTAATGACTATCGGATATTGCACAGAACAGAATAAACGATATACAAGTATCGGCATATATACAAAGTATTGAATTGCAATAAAAAGTCAAGAACAAGCGACGAGAACTCCCAAATGAGGGCGGCGAGAACAAAACGACGTCATCACTTCTCGTACGTATGTAACAGCCTTAAATGTAAGAAAAATGATGAGCTCATTTGAAAAGTTTCAACTCACTTAAGGCTTTAGCCATTTCAGCTTCAAGAGAACAACACATATTCCCACACGTATAGCACTCAGTCTAATTGCATTTGTTGTCTTCGTGAAAAATGGGAAGTATAAGCTGACATGAAATAATTATAGAGAACGCTTAGAGCAGCGCATTTTTCTTTTCGGAGACATTTCGAACGTTGTCTTGAATTACAATTACTTACGTGTAAACTCGGCTTTAGAACGTATCCAACGCTTTGCACGTTGGATGCGTTTGCGACGGACTGAAGCAAAAACACAAAGTCGGTGTTTGTGCTACCAAAAGGAGAACACGTGAAGGTTTTAATGAGCTGCCTCTCCGCGCTACCCCAGGGCTAAGCAGAAGATGAAGCAGGTGCGGCGTTTAAAGCTGGAGGAGGTGAAGGTGCTGGCGGAGGAGGGCATCGAGCTGAATGCCGCCGAGTACCAGCGTCAGGTGGAGGAACGCGAGGCCCAGCGGAGGCAGGAGAGGGAGGAGAGGCTGGCCAGGGAGGCCCTGATGACCCTGGAGGCCATGGAGCGTGAGGAGCAAGAGGCCGCTGAGGCCGCGGCTAAAGCGGCAGAGTCTCCATTCGTAGAAGGTGAGGAGGATGTGAACAGGTAGCTCAGAAAGGGTTCACAAGGCTCAACTCAGTTTGATTAAAAGTGTTAAACGGCAGCTTGAGCTGACTCCCATGAACTGAGGTTAGACTCTCTCTGAGGTTCAATTAAAATAGTCAAATATTTGTTGGTAAAACCTTTCAAATTCAAAGCTCATAATAATTTTAATTCCTCAACGTAGTCACCACTCATGCAGTCTTTTTCAATGCGTCTGACCTTTTCTCCTCCGCGCTCCTTCGCCACCACCAGAATCCGAAAGCGTACCGCCGAGCTTGACGGACGACATCGAGAAGAAGAAGCAGAAAAAGCCAAAGAAGGTTTTCCCAAATGCCATCACCGGGTTCGAGCAGGCGTTTGAGCAGTACGCTATATCCGGCTTCAAGGATTCTGACAGCGCGGCCAGTAATCCTGACACACAGTCGCCGGGGGACGGCGACATCCCAGAAGACAGCAAGATGGATGTGAGTGCCACCCAGGTGAGACCGAAAGTCGATAGATCTGTCCTTTGATTTGTGGGCGAGTGATGGCGTCAAAGAGGGCAAACCTGCCGGGATTTTCCTTTTAATCGTTTAATTTATCGCTGGCTGGTGTTAAAATAAGATCAGCTTCACCGAATTCCATATTTTTGAACGCACCCGTGTGTCCAAACTTATGATTGGTATGGTGTGAATTGAAAGGATGGAATGAATGCAAAACTCTTTTTATTAAGATATTAAAAAACGACTTTTATTCAGAGATGTGCTCATCCAAACCTGTTTCCTCAGGCATGCTACTCCAAGATGAAAAAACCAACTGAGGTGAAGAAGAGTCGCCGCCACCCCCTCAGTAAACCTCCCATGCGCTCGCCTCTGTCCATCGTCAAGCAAGACCCGACCAGTGACAAAGGTTTGATTACATCCTTCATATTTTAAACTCTCCATGCTTGTTCTGTAAATGTACCGACCCAAGAGTAACTAAGCTTGTGTGTATATAAATATATATATATAATATTTATTTTAACACACAAGAATTATAACAGATAATTCATTATTCGACCCACTTATTGTCCTCTCCATCATGTTACTCAAAATGAAGAAGACACCTTTTTTTTTGTGATTATTGATCCGATGAAAGAAAAACAAGCGCAACTTAAACTCCCTGTGGGGATAATGAAATCAAGACCGTAAGTCTTCTCCCCCCCCCCCCCTTACTCTCCCTTCAATGTTTTTCTTTTCATTTTCTGACGGGCACTTATTGATCTAGGGATCATGACTTCCAATTACCTGCTTTCAAAGTCACTTTAAGTTGGCAGCAAGGGACCCGACTCAGGGCTCGTCCTCCAGAAGGGTGGTGGATGAGGAGACGAGGAGAGAGAGAGAGAGAGAGAGACGGAGAGAAAGAGAGAAAGAAGGCCGACGGTGGGAGAAAAAAAAAAAAGACGGGAGTTAAATGAGATGCTTTTGAAAAGGTGCTCCTTTTTTTTTTCTGTCCAGGTCGAACAGACGGCCTGGATCAGTGGCTTCAGGGCTTTGATGCAAAATTGATTCACGACCCGGAGCAGCAAATAATTGACGCCTGTGCTGTTTGTGTTGCTGGGTCCATCATGTGTGTATGTAATGTTGCTATAGTCCAGGAGCAGAATGTGCTGCTGTCGTTTCTTGGTGTGGATTCCCTTATTAAGAAGATATGGGAGCTAAAAGTTCTATAGAGGGTTTGCATTGATGTCACTGCCGCCCGGGGCCACGCCCCCTGAGTGACAAAAACACAGTGAAATGTATCAGCGAGCCCAGGGAAAATGTGGATTATCAGAAGAAGTTAAGGACAATTGGACTCGACAGTGATCCATACGAACTGGTATGGATTTGAAAAAAGTGGATTATGCTCAGTTTAAGTTAGTTTAAGTTAGTTTTAGGTGATTTCAGTTATGATAAATGTAGCTAAATGAGAGATGCTAACGCTAAGAGAAGTAACGCCAGCAATGACCAAGGATGACCAGGAGTGATCACAAATATTCCGTTTATTGTTTTATTGTTATTTATTTTTGAAACTGAAATAGTTACTGTCAGTCATAACTACGTCAAAACAACAACGTCCACAAACTTATCCGACAGCCCTCCACAGCATAACACGAGAAGTAACTCAAGATTTGACTTCATCAAAATAAAATACAGTATAAATTAAGATTACCTGACACTAAATGTGAACCACAACACCGGGTTTCTGTGCCTGGATTCCAGTTGTTTCTTCGTAATGCAACGATCCATTTACTATCTGTAAAAAAATATATCTCTGACTGCTTTTTAGATCTGTTGGTACAGTCATTCGCACGACAGCTCTTTGCGTTTTTTAACAAATTCTTAGATTTTAACAATTTAGACCATGTTGAAGCCTATGATTCAAACTATTGCTGCTAATCTCCATGTTCAACTGTCACTTTTTGCCACTCAGTGTCCGTAACCACGGAGACTTGTCTCCTTGTGCAGCAACACTCTTAATACATTATATTTTTTAATTTGTCTTTACCCACAGAGGCGTCGTCCCCTATGCCTCTGGATAGCGACATGAAGAAACAAGAGCACCTGTGGCAGAACCACTCGCCCAACTTCCTGGCAGAGAAGGCCTTCAACGCCGCAGTGGCCGTGCTGCAACCTCACTGTGCTATTTGTTCGCTTTTCTGTCCCTACACAAAGGTAAACGGTTGCAGAGGCACGCGTGTGTGCACGTGAAATAGTAACATTAAACACACGGGGCAACATTTAGTGCTCGAGGTTAATAAGAAGTCGACTTTTCCAGCCGCAGAAAGACGCCCCCAATGCAAACGAAACGCCGCGCGGCCCCGTTCCCCGTCACGGCAGCATGACTCGTCCGTTGGTCCCGGAGATGTGCTTCAGCGTCGGAGCGGGGAACACGGAGCCCCCACCCACAAACTATCACATCGGGGAGGATGGAACCAGTCTCCTGATCTGCTGTTCATCTTGCCACATGCAGGTTCATGCCAGTAAGTGTAAAACTCTCAACACAGTGTCTTCATGCTGATAATAAAACAAACAGAATTTATAGTGGTGTTTTAAGTCATTCATTCATCTGTTTATTGCTTTCAGGTGACAAATATGTTTTACACATCAAATTGACAGGGGAATAACGCAGCTGCAAACGGAAATTTAAAAACATTAATTTAACAAACGGACATCAGTGGTTTGGGAACGTATTTGTATTTGATTCTGTTCTGCAGCGTTTGATTTATCACGCCAGCTACGAGGCCGTGCACGCGCTGACGAGGTTTACAGACCGACTCCGCTGGGCCTTTCACTCTATTCACAACAAACCCCCTCCACCCCCCAAAACTCCTCTGAGAATAGTGTCGGAAAAAATGGGGGAAGCGCACAAGATGAGACTCCACTACAGCAGTTCAACGAAGTGTGTGCTGGATTCATCCGTTGACGTCCTCGGAGAGGCTTTCGAGTTTAACTCTCCTTGACTCGGGTTCAACAAGCTAAGAAGCTGTTGAAGCGACGAGCCGGTCTCTCTGAAGGCATTAACTTCCCCTGGTTTTATTTACCCTGCTTGGTGCGCTTAACCGCTTTTCACAAGAATATTGACTTTTAAACACCTAAAGTGTCAGAGCAGCATGCGAAAGCAGCGAGAGCCTATTAACATTAGATTTGAGTGAGTTATTGAAAGGATCGCTGTGCGCTGTGCTCTAAAAACTATTTTAGTTAAATGCACTAAAAGACAAAAATTCTGTTCATCTAGTGCAAAAATGTTTGAGATTAAATATCTGCAAACATTTAAAAATATCTGCACTGAAGGGTGATTTCTGACAAGCTAAACATAAGATCACATATCACGGCTTAGATGTGCGCGCACATGCGCACTCGGTAACACAACACACACACACACACACACACACACACACAAAGCAACCCTCCGGGGTTCTTATTATCCCTAAAGCTGTAGTGCACCTTCAAGGCCAGTTCATTAGCCAACCAGGGATGAGCCGGGCTCAGCTGGGGAAACAGCACGTCTATTGATGAGAGGACATGGAGCAGAAAGAGCTCCTGTCAAGAAAAAAAAAAAAAAAAAAAACGCCAGCTCTGCCCAGCATCCTTTTACTGCTCATTGTTCTCGAATGGACGTACGGCTAAAAAAAAAAAAAAAAAAAAAAAAAATCATTCAAACCTGTCCAGGTGTTACATAAACCTGTCACACTTTTTAGTTCAGAAGTTCAAATTGGAGATGATGTGGAGACGGTGTGAACAGAATGTTTAAGAAACCTGCGGAGGGATCGGGTGTTTCGCAGGAAGATGAAGTGAGCGCAACCGTGTTAAAAAAAAAAGAAAAAGATAGAAAAGTAGAGGAAACGTTGCCGTGCATCAGAAAAGGTGAAGTATTACATGTCTAAGGATATGTGAAATCATTAGTTTCTCCTCTCTTACAGGCTGCTACGGTGTAAAGCCGGACTCTGTTGGTCAGTCCTGGATATGCTCACGATGTGCAGCAGGAGCCTGGACAGAGGTGAGTGTTAGCTTAAAGGAAATGTTTTCATTTAGTTTAAAGAATTGGATTCACAGGTTTATTTGCCTATACGTTGTTCCAGATCAGGGACTAGTATAATACCACGTAATATCATACAATGTTGTATTCAGCGTTCATTCACTTCATATTGACGTGGCAGTAGAGATGTGACATGACGCTGAGGCTCTGAAGCCTGTTTCACTCTATTAAAGCAGACCGGTTTGAAACACTGTGTCGAGGCTCGTATCAAATCACATGACACTGACTGATGCGAATCATTTGCACCACTTCATTCGTTAGAAAGAGACACAGATTGCTCTGTGTTCCCTCCTGACTTCACAGAGTTGCTTAAGAACTTCTCACAGACCTTGAATCATACATCGAAAAACGCCGATGTTCAAACAGCTGTGATCTCTCGATCTGAGTCTTGTCTCAGGTGATAAATAGAAAGAGGTCAACACATTCAAAAAGTTTGACTCGCGCATTGATATTTCCGAATGTTGTGGCAATTTCAAGTGTGTGTAGCTGCTTCAGACCGACTTTATTATTGTTGTGTGTTGTTGAATCTTTAGAAGTTCCTGGCTGCTATAACTGCAGCTGTCCACTAGATGTCACCAGTAGTGTCTTTCTTTGAAGCCTCGAAGTTTCGAATAGTTTTTCGGTGCAATCGGGAAGAAGCCCCAGAAGCTTCACAAGGCTTCATTTTCCCATCTTTACGTGGCAGTCAACGCAGCACGTAGCGTTGAGGGCTTCTCAGCTATACATTTTTCCGAACCAAGGAGTGCCCCCATTTGCACAGACTACATGCAAAAGCTCCCTCAGAGTTGACTGCCCCCAGCTTTGCCCCGTAACAATAAAATATATCAAAATAAACTCCAAACATATTTGTGACTGCGATACCATTCTTCAAACCTATTGTAAATCTCACCACGTATATCACATCTTCTCTGACATAACTCAATAATTCACGTGATAATAGGAATCAGCAAAAACTTGCTAAACCCCTTCAAACTCTTCACTGCATACAGAGACATAGATTGAACTGAACTAGACTGTTTGGTCATACTGTTTTTATTTATTTAACATTGGTCACTGTAAAGACAGATCAATAATGTTGCCCGGACTAACATTTCAACATTTAGAGATGTAACATGAAGTGTTACTGAAATATCTGAATCTTGCATATTCCCATTTTTTTTCCTTTTTCGTTTTAGGAGTGTTGTCTCTGTAACTTGAGAGGTGGAGCTTTGAAGACCACCACAAATAACCGGTGAGCGCCTCATGCTTGGGTTTCACTCTGACATTTGCAAAATTCAATATCAGCAACACCCCGAGGAGCTTATGAAGATTTTTGTCTTCATGGAGAAATTTCAAACCGAACCATGTCACTGTTCATAGTTCACTGTTGTTTTGGTCTCGGTTTCGATGACGTCTTGTCTCTCTCTCTCTCTCTCTCTCGCGCGGTGTCCACCAGGTGGGTCCACGTCATCTGTGCCATCGCCGTGGCCGAAGCTCGCTTCGTCAACGCCATTGAGAGGGAGCCGGTGGACGTCAGCGCTGTCCCCGAAACCCGCAAGAATCTGGTAAGTTCAGGCAGAGACGAAGAGAAGACGATGGTGATGCACATGTCTCTCGTGGTAGAGCGGGAATGTCAAACAGAAGACGGCGTTGGCTGGCATGCTGCTGTTGAAAGAACGTGCGTGGACCGCGTCTTCCCGACCATTTTCTTTTTCATCACTGCAAAGTATTGCAAAGTTACACCAAGTGTTACAGCAGACTGGAGTGTTGATCAGTAGCTGCTCTACCGTCTGTTTTGTTTTTACATCCGCTTCCCTGTGAGATCGTGCCGGTGTTCTCCGGTTCTGGGTGTGCGTTACCCCGTTAATTTCAGATCATGCACAATGTTCTGGTTTGAGTTTAGTGATTAAGTTTCTCCCGAAGCGCGCGATGGATATTAAAACCCCAGCGTTATAAAAAAAAAAATGCTGTCTTTCTAGTTCTCTTCTTGTATCTGTCACTCTGTCCCTAACCCTCCCTCCATCCCTGGTGGATGGATATTTAAGGGATTTTTTTTTTTTTTTGCGAGCAGTGGAGGACATGGGGTAAAACAGATGTGCTAAACGGAACGGCTGAATAATCAGCTGTCATTTCTCGCTGCGCCAAATGAACTGCATCGATCCCGTGGGCCGGAGGCAATTTCCCCATCGCTGCCGTGTCTTTGAACACAACTCGTCCCCTGCCTTTCCTTCAGTCCTCGTCATCGCTCCTTCTCCTTCCCCGATCCCAGTGCCTGCTGCCGCCGCCGCGTTGTCTCAAATTTACAAATACTGTCACCCCTTTCCCTTCCCTCCCTTCCCCTTCCCCGTCCCTTTGAGTAATCGATCAAAGACGAGCCGCGTGACATTTGCATCCGCGCGCTGTCAAAGCAAGGTATCCTCTGTCTCTCCTTAAAAAGCCTCGAGAAGGAAGCTCCGCGGTCTAATGATTCGGATGATCAAATGTGAACACGCTCCTTTGGAGCCAGTTTATAGCGCTCGATGTTCAGCAATCAGTGTTTTCCCCCCCTCCCGTCTTTCAGGGTTTGGTTTTCAGGGATGGAGCCGTTTCACACAAGTCGCTTTTGTTTTAGTTATTTCTCAGGCTCCGTTACAAACCCCCCCCCCTCTAAAGAAGAGCCCTTCCCAGAGGTAGTGTTGCATCTTACACCTAGACATGCTGCGATTTCAGTTCTTGTGAGAAAAAACGCCTCAAGCTTGGAAATGCAAGAGGCTTAAATAAACCATCACGGTTTTCCACCTACGTGCAGTTGTAGGCCCATTCTCCCTCTGTTACATGCAGCAACTAAAACACTGAAGTGATTCTACTTATCAGTTACTTAAACCACTTATTTTCTGAGAGCAGAGTTGTAGGACAGTGTTGTGGATTGAAGTGAGGGTTGGACGAGACTAGATTTATGTGAGATCCTTCTCAGCTACGTTCTTAGACATACAGGTTTCTATAAATACTACTTCTACGCTCAAAATTCCAGTTGTGGGAAAGTTTCATGTTTCAAGTTTTCCCCTTTCTGCAGATGAAAATAAAACTTTAATAAATGCATATAGATAAAATGAAAAATTAATAAATTGAAAGTTAAAGAGGAGTATGTTTTTGAACGCTCAATCAGAAGTAAGCTAGTTTGTTTTCAGTCCGTTCAGACTGTTTTTGTACTGAACTGGAGATTAAAAGCTAAATCTAGAAAACACCAAACAGCTGAAATAAAAAGGCAACAGATATTTCTTGGTGGCGCTGAATTTCCTTCCGTGCTGCAGTGGTGTCAAGCCTCCACCGGAAAACTACACCGGCCGTTTTTTTAAAAGAAAAACTATAAAAACGTATCAGCTGATGATATATCTTTCCCGCACCAGTACAGAAATGAAGTATCGACACTTTAATAAAGAATTTTTATTTTGTATTGATCGGCCATGCGCCGTGCTGCGGCTGCTCACTTTCTGAAATGGAGGAGGAGGAGGTAGAGGTGCGCGAGAGAGGAAGAATGAGGAACTGGAGAGACGGTTGATAATCGCGATAAAGCACAAAGCTAGAATAATACCAGCGGACAGTTGTCAGAGCTGTGGGGATAATGGGTTGAGTCGGCTCGATTGAAGTTGGTTGTTATGTGAATAATTACACTTTTAGGCTGTGTCTCCTTTTTTTGTTTCAGTTTTTACTTTGAGGAGCATGTGAGGGATATGTGAGGAAGGTGACGTGGAGGGTTACAGGAAAGCAAATTAAAATGGTTAATAGTAATCACTGGGCTGCAGTAATTTCAGATGTGAAAATTGAAACGCTTCAGGGGAGAATAGAAAAGTCCTCTTTTCTATTGATCATAGAGGAGTAGAGGTCAAACACAATGCCAGGAAGGATGCAGAGTGATGTAGCGTTTTGAAAGTGACAGTTCAAGCAGATGAAGCAGGAAACCTGTTAACAGTGTGGTACTGCACCGATCAGCCATAACATTATGACCACTGACAAGAGAAGTAACTAACATGGACCATCTTGTGACGATACAGTGTTCTGCTGGGAAACTTTTAGACCTGGCATTCTCGTGAATGTTGCTTAGACGTGTACCCCCACCCTATAACAATGACACTCCTTGATGGCAGCAGCCATCCCCATCAGGATGCAACCTGACACAGACGCAAAAACGATTTAGGAACAACTCAAAAAACACGAAGAGCAGCACAAGATGTTGACCTGGCCTCCAAATTCACTAGATCCCAAACTGACCAAGCATCGGTGGGATGCACTGATCCACGAAGGCCCCTCCCCACAAACCATAAGACCCAAAGGCCCCCACTAACAACATCCTGTTACCAGACACCACACAAGGGGGGCCTACATAATAATGGAAGGTGGTCATAATGTTAAGCCTGATCCGTTAATACTCAAAGATCAGAAAGGAGAGAACATGGTTGCAGATGCTGATTCCTCCTCTCAGTTTGTTTATGAGAGCTCTGCGATTTCATGATGTGCCAGATAATTCGATATATAATTTGTTTTAATCTTCAGAGGTGAGTATTTACATGGTCAGCTACTAAATTTCTTGCAGGTGTTAAATGACGCCTTTGAAAGTCATTCAGTTTATGTTTTTTTCCAGAGTGTTTGTCATGATCATCAAAAGGCGTAAAAAAAATGAAGTGTCTATTTTGTCGTTCCTCCTTCGCAGAAGTGCGTGTTCTGCCACGGCAAGAGTGCCAACCAGAACCGCGGCGCCTGCATCCAGTGCTCGTACGAGAACTGCGCCACCTCCTTCCACGTCACCTGCGCCCAAATCGCCGGCGTAGTCATGACCCCGGCCGACTGGCCCTACGTGGTGTCCGTCACCTGCCACAGGCACAGAATCAAAAGGGCCACTCAGAAGGTGAGCGCGAACGCAGAAACCGATTCATTTGACATCATTTAAGTGCGTTTTCTTTTTCTTTTTCTTTTTCTGTGTGATATGAAAAACCCACAAAGATTAAAGGCTTCTGTTAAGCTGTAACTTATTCATTAAAGTAGTTGTAAAAGCTTTAATTGCATGTTTTCCTGTTAGTCATGTTTCATGAGTGGGCGTTAAATGATCTTTCAGATGTGATCCGTGGAAAATGTTTAAAAACAAGTTGTATCTGCTTTTTAAAGTGGACAAGTTTAATTTTTACGCCTCTTTATGTCACATTGTGCGATGACTCTCGCCATTTAATAAGTATTTGTAGGAGTATAAGAAGTGATGACGAGCGTCGCGCGACCGTCTCTGTGTTCTCCTCCTTTCAGCCTCGAACGGCGCCCAAAGCACCGCAGGGTCCCACCCTGGGCCAGAAGGTGATCGGTCGCAACAGCGACAGCTGGTACTACCACTGCACCATCATCGGCATGGCAACGCAGACGTTCTACGAGGTCAACTTCGACGACGGCTCGTACTGCGACAACTTGCACCCGGAAAACGTCTTGGTGAGTGCTCCGACACTTTTAGCGAGACACCTACATGCGTGCGTTTTTTTTTCATGGAGTTAATTTAATATCCTAGCAACTGTTACGTGCTCTGTAGCTTGAGAGCGTCGGCGGATGGAAACGTATCGGCTAAATATAAATTCAGATAACCTTTAATGAGTCACTGCAGCGAGTTGGAAACAAATGGATGTCTAATAACGTTAAGTCCTCAAAGAGAAAGAGGTCAAACTAAAAAAAATAAATGATGCGAGTGCTAAATCTAGTAATGTGATGTAAAATACCAAATCCAAATATGCCGTGAACTTTAAATTGATCCTCTGCCACTTACAAAAACAAACTGTTTGAAGCGCAGACGAGTGAAAACTCTCGAGTTACCTGCTGAATTCATCTCCTCCTATACACGTTTTCATCCTCTTTTCTTTTTTTTTTTTTTCCAGAATCATGACTGCCTCCGTACCGGTCCTCCTGACATCGGGGAGTTGATCATGGTCAGCACGCCTGAGGGTCAGGTCCTCAACGCCTCCTTCGTCAAACAGCACATTCACAAGTTGTACCAGGTGAGAAAAGCAACCTTTCATTTACGCTCGAAGCTCGGCGACCGGCTGGAGGATGGACCGTCGCAGTCGTGGCCGGCAGATAACGATTTAAGGTTGCAATATCTACACCTGGGCGGATACGCTCCCGTGGTGAAACGTCATAAATCTGTGTATCGCGCAGTTTATGGAGGAAGGAGGAGTGAGACGTTCTTGCAGCTGCCGCTGTTGAAAAGCCTCCAACCACTGGAACGCGTGTTAAAGTCTTCAAATCAAACAATAAAAATCACCTCCTGATGCAGCTTTTACGCGGGCGTCGAGCAGAAAGGATCGTTAAGCGGGTCGTTAAACGTACTTCACCCGACGCCCTGCCGCAGACACGGCCGAACCCGTGAGCCGCCGCTGACCCGAGTTCCCTCCGCCGCGTCTTCCGCCGCCCTCTGGTGATTTCAGATTTACTTGCATGCGAAGCCTCGGCCCTCCTTGTAGATTATTGCCAAACGTTTCTGTTTCTGTCGCGTGGTAAATCACAGAAGCGCAAGGGGCTTAGCGCCACTGGTGCATTCTGGGAGATTTATGCTCGGGAAGCGCAAAACTGCAAGATGCAAAACAAGATAATATCTGAGACTTTCTGGAAGAGAAATAAATACATCCGGACGTAAGAATGAATCAGAATCAGCAGCGATGTCGCTACTTTTTGCCTTGTTGGTGCTGGTTTCGTGTATTTTTAAGAGTCAGTTACGTGAACCAGAAATTAGGATTATAGAGATTAACTCCTCCCCTGAAAACTTTGATTTAATTGCTGTATTAAAATAAATAAATAAATAAACTGTTGTTTGCATTTACTCTAGACATGATGTGGGGCCCCGTGGCTCGCGCTCAGTTTTTAAGTCAACTCCCTCCTCAGAAAACGAATCAGAACCGAAATCTTTTCTCGTCTCATTGTAACCTGCTGCCTACAGTGTTGAGAAGCCTCTCTGAGACTGGGATGAGCTAAAAAACAAGCCTCCAGCTGGTCACAGAGTCAGAGCTACAGCCGTGACCTTGTCCCCTTTTCTCCAAGTATTTTTTTTTTTTTTTTTTACCAAAAAAAAAAGAAAAATCTACATTTACATTTAAAGTGCTTAACCGGAGCTCTTATCCAGCCAGTGAACAGATTTGGGGTTCAGTGTCACGGTCAAGGGCGTTTTGACAAGAGGACGTAGCTGTTGATAAAACCATTTGTTAACGTCTGAGATCCAACCAGCGACTGTCTGGGTGCTCTGTTAAAACTCGCCGAAAAACCTTAATGATCTCTCCCCGATTTATCTGTTTCTTCCCGACATGCGAATGATGTTGCGTCTCGCTGGGTTAACGTTAAATAACCGAATCGTATCATTTCTTTTTAACCCCGTACTCCCATCGAGAATACGTGTTCGTTAATCAGCGTCACATTTTTATCTGTCCAGGTTGAGTTTCAGGACCAGACCCAGCTGCTGCTCAAGCACTCGGAGATCTTTCAGCTGGACCAGGAATTACCCAAGAGGGTCAGAGCCCGACTGGTGAGTGTTTAACCGTGTCTCTGCGTCCTGCTGCTCATTAAAAACAAAAATGTAAGGAAAAGGGCCGACCAACGGGTAAAGTATCTGCAGATGAAGTAAAACGCTTTGCAGCCCGTGCAGGATGGAAGTGGGTGTGGGCAGGAACATGCAGGTTTTCAGAATTTGAATCTGTTTTACTGTCAAAGCCAAATTTGGGGAGAATTGTAAAGACAACGTCGGAGGAGATTTCCGTGAGGGGTTTCAAAATTGCCGTCACTTTGCAGATGTCACAGAATTCACACGTTATGGGGCACATTCTGGTGAAGCCTGAAGGCCAGTGATGTGGATAAACTGAACCAGTTGGTTCTCGCTGCCCGTCCCTACACATTAATGTGTGTATTAAATTTGGTAACTCACAGTAGAATGAACTTGATGTGACGATGTGTTGGTGGCAAATTGGCCTCACGTTAGCCTCACAGTTGAACTACTTATAGTGTATTTGATCGGAAAGCAATCACCTCAAGACAGCTGCAATAAATCTGATCGTATTTGCTCAGTCCTGGACCTGACGGACGGCTCAAATGTAACAAATACATTTTAAATCTTGTGGGCTTTGCTGCTGACAACAGGATATCGAACTAAAACCAACTTCTGGCGACAGAAAACAATAACTTGTAATAATCCCCACGAGTCCTCGGTCTTAAGTCTGCGTCTGTCCTCCTTCCAGGGGCCGATACTCCAGGAGGAGGTCTCCTCAGCAGACGAAGCTCAAGCAGCCAAACGCCCCCGCCTGCCCTCGGGTTCGGCCCCGCCTGCCGACACCCCCATGGAGACGGCCGGTCCGCCCGCCTGCCACCCGACCGCAGCGCTGGCGGCGCCGCCTCCGCCTCCACCAGGACACCACAGTATTAGTACACCGTCAACCTCACAGCCTCTGTGTCAGCCCGCCACGACCCCGCAGGACGCCCCCGCCCCGTCCGCCGACATTCAGATGGTCGCCGGGACCCCAATGGACACGAGCGGCGCTGCTCTCGCCGGCGCCGTATCAGAGCCACACCTGGCCTCAGACCCCACGCTGACGCCGCACTGTACTCCCTTTCAGACCACCCTGAACTCTGACCCCCTCCTCTCCGCCCCGTCCCCTCCTCCTCCTCCTCCTCCTCTTCCCCCCCGGCACATGTCTGAAGGCTACACGCCCAGCAGCGGATACGTGTCCTACATGGAGACGCTCCTACATTCACATTTTCCTCAGGACGATGGCGCCGGACCTCTGTATTAAAAATGAAAAAAAACTGACAAAAAAAAAAACTACTCCACTCTGTTATTACTCGGCCAGTGGAGGCTGAGCCAATAGGAAGTAAGCTAATGGAGGTGGGTCCTGCTGAGTGCTGTATTAATGGACATGTATATTTCCTGTTCCGGCTCTGAGTGCTCGAGAGGGGGAGCAGGAAAACACACGGACACGAAGCACTCTTTTAATGCATGTTACTTTTCTATTTTTGAGTTGTATTTGCAGTGGTGCTTTAACCTGCTCTGAGCAGCAGCTAAATAGGACAAGGCTTTTTTTTTTTTTTTTTTTATTAAATGTTTAACGTTATTATTATTATTATTATTATTATTGTCTTCTCTTTTTTTTTTTTTTTTTTTTTTGATAAGCCTTTTTGGTTTTTGTGGTCAGCTGCTTTTTTCCCCCCCTCCATTTCAATATGAACAGACTCTGGGTGGCATCAACTCCATACCTCGTTGCATTAACTCAACAACAACGGCACACTCCCGTTTTCTTTCTACAAGAAGCTAATTACCAGGACAGCCTCTGAGCAAAGAGGCCCCCGGTGGACTCTGCTTTTTCTTTTATAAAATCTAATAACCAGCAACAAGATGATCTATTTTTCAATCCACTCAAAGCCACTAATGACTTTGAAACTGTTTGGAAAGGAAAGCGTCACATTGTCCATCTACAGGATGTTTTCGATTAAGTGATTTTGTTGGGGTTTTTTGTCAGATTGCAAGACTTATTTGGGGGAAACAGGGTATAATAATAATAATTAAAAAAAATGATGTATTGTAGCAGGAACTCAGTATTTAATTGTCTTAGTCGAATATTGAAAGAGTTATTTGTAATAGAATCAACTTGTTGAACGCAAACACTAGTAGGTGAAGATGTGTCACAGTAGTTAACAGGTGAGACCTTTTATGTAGTGACATCATTTCGCATCGATCACGCGGCGGCTCTGCATTTTACACCAAAACTCTCTCTCAGGGTTCCTACATGTGGAAAACCTTTATTATTTTTCGACATCCACGTCGGGCGGTGTTCTCCCTGTGTCTGCGTGGGCTCTCTCCCGGTTCCCCCCCGGCTTCCTCCCGCCCTCGCTGGTCCCCTCCGTCCCCCTCCTCTCGGCCTCCAGAGGACACGGGGGTTCCACAGAAAACGAGTGAGCGGATGAAGATCCGAGTCTTCGTCTTCACGCAGCTGAGAAGAGCAAGGAAATTCTTCGCGCTTACGTTTGGCGAGCGCGCGCGCGTTGCTTACGTCGTCATACTCGCTCCCGTTAAAGGCGACGGGCGTCTCTCGTCTGCCGTCACGCGTCTCTCCCATCAGCACAAGTCGACAGAATTATGAAGTCCGTTGTAAAGAAGTCTGAAAAATGTGATGTTTGGAAAAAAGGAAATATGTAGGAACCCTTAAATCTGGATTTATTGTACCATTCTTGGTTTAAAGTGTATGTATAAAATCAATATGGTATATTGTTAATGTATGTTTTTTCTATTACTGTATTGTATCCTTTCTATGTCCCGTTTTCTGAACTGAATTCATGAACTTGGCCGATCTTAAATATTAATTTCCTTTGTATTTTTGACAGACGTTGGCAGTCACCTTACTCAGTTTGTACCGACAACTACACGTTTGTCTTTATTATGTTTTTTTTTTTTTTTCCCGGATCTGGGCCTTTTGGGCACAGAGGTGCTAAAGAGATATTAAAACTACTGATGGATTGATTTACCCAACGCTGTCACCTTGTACATAGCGCAGGCCTGGTGTTGTGAATCAGATTTGTAAATGTCACGCCATTCTTTTCCCATTTTTTTCGGTCACCAGAAATGTTGGAACAGAGATGTGGTCCTGTATCCGAATGATGCTCATGAAGAAAATGTCGGGGATTAAAAATGGGTTGCTAGTCGCAAGCTCCTCTGTGTTTCTCTTTCTTTTTCTGGATCGAACACCTAATTGTGGGCAGTCACTGCGACGTGAAACTTAAAACGACTAAGCAGCTAAAGACATCGACTGGTTAAATACACCGATCAGGCATAACATTATGACCACCATCCTAATAGTGTGTAGGTCTAGAATAGTAAAAGTAAATAAAAAAGTGAGAGAAAGTTAAATTACGGGTCTATTGGCGTGGTTGCTGCTTTTCTAAAAGACACGATCTCCTCAGATGAAGAGCGCAAAGTAAAAAAGTGTAAAGTGCACATAATTGACAGAGGAGTCGCCGCATTTTTAGTCCTCGCTGCAGTGACTCATTGGAACCAGTCCTGGATTCTCACATTAAACTCACAGCGAGCCGAGGGAAGCGAGTTTCTGCGCCTCCTCGCTGGGCTCGTCACAACTTATTTTTAGACGGTACATATAATTAACAGGAAACACCATCCAGACTAGTTGAAACTCTTCCACAGTTTATCATTTTTGGAAGTGGAATAAATTGCATGAGGTACATTAGCCGTGTGCTCCCAGGAGATGACATTGAGATTACTCCATACAATTTGCTTTTTTTGTACTGAAAACATCTGACTTTCGAAGGTATGGCAAGCAGTATGTTCAGTTACTCTATACACACAAGCAGCTCTAAGGTGAAATAAACATGCAGTCACAAGGTAGCACACAGACAGGCTGGTATATATAGTTCCAGCTGCACAAAGTGTCTTTTAACGAGGTCCTTGTCATTTTTAGATCTATCTTCTGCGTGTGCACACAGACATGTGTCACAGTCCATGTGTGTTTTGGTCATTGGATTTTCCGTTCAGAAAAGGACGTAAAAAGACAAAAAAATAGAGATTTTTTTTATTATTATTATTCAAAACTTAGAATTGAAATTCAAGGCATTTTTCTTTATCAGGGTCGAGAATGGATGAAAAAAAATTTAAAAGGTCTATTTTCATTTTCTGTTTTTAAAAATAAAAAATAAAATCGTTAGAAGAAAGAAACAAAAAAAAGTGCCCGTTTATTTAATTTTTTTGAAACCGGAAGTTGCCGTTTTCAAAGTAAGAGCACATATGAGGACGGTACTGTGTTTCTACGTGTCTGACTTCTATCTGTCGTTTTCCTAAATGTCTTTGGAGGCTTACTCTGACATGATTTTTGACATGGCAAAACAAGGCTTGTCATCTGTAGAAATCTCTGCACGCATATCAGATTATACAGATTATATGTAGTTATTTTTAGTTTTTACCTGCAATATGCGGCTTAGTTTTTCTGCAGCCACATCGTCTTCCCTGAGACACACTCTTTTATTGTCTCGAAAAACAACGTCCTGATCACGTTCGTCAACCTGTCACACAGCGCCGTACTTTACGTGCTCTTACTTTGAAAACGACAACTTCCGGTCGCACAATTTAAAAAAAACGGGCGCTTTTTTGTTTCTTTCTTCTAACGATTATTTTTGGGTTTTAGAAACATCCATTCTATTATCCAACCTTTTCTGAATGCTATAACACTGGTTTCCTAGTCTTCAATTAATGGAACTTGTAAGGTCTTGAAGTACTCCAGAAATGGGGTCCAAGTTTCCTTAAATGATTAGAAAAGCCTTTAAGGGTGTACCTAATTTTTATAAGTTCTAGAAAGTGCATAATGTCTCTTATCAATCTTGGAAAGTTGGGTGGTGTTTGCTCCTTCCATATGAATGAGACTTCTTGCAATTAGGGAGGTGGATGCTATGATTATGGGAGCTTTGCCTTTAAGGCAGCTAGTTTCAGGGATGAATCCAAATAATGCACATGTGGCACCGGGAGGCGATGTCTTTCTGAAACATCCTACTGTACGCATTAAAAACATTTCGGCCCAAAACGTGTCAAGTTTAGGACAGGACCAGAGCCCGTGTATGTAATCTGCTGGCTGTCCTTTCCAACGTGGGCGTGAAGGGTCCCCGCATCAGGGAAAACCTTCGCCGTGAGTCGAACGTTCTCACAAAGACAACTTTGAGCAAAACTGGTTTTTAACAATCAGTATTTTCTTCCCTCACACCCCGATGCACTAACACGATTCGCTTTGACTCTTCAGCGTTAAGAGCTTGCGCGTTCAAAAGGAGCCCGACGAGAAGAGGATAGAAGTGGAGCGGCACAGAGAGAAGGTCACTGAAAGAACAAGAAGTCTGCGTCTTATGGACAAATCGTTAAAGTGGCACACACACACACACACACACACTCTCTAGCTGTGCATATGCCAAGCCTGCATTGCCCTCGCTGGATCAGGGTGGTCATTAACATTCTGAAGTGCCCGCCGTGTCTTTGCAGAGTAACTGGGGATGTGCCAGCTTGGCAATTACTTTAACAACTCCGGAGTTTGATTTCTTTATTCAGCTGAACCCAGCCAGGGGTAAAACGAAGGAGAAACAAGAGGAAGAGGACTCTAAAAGGACAAAAGTTTGTGCTGACCCATCTGTAGTTTTTTTTGTTTTATTTTCTTTCTTTCTTTTTTTTTTAATGAGAAAGGGAACTAAATCATATTTGTTATTTTCACGCTTAATGTTTTTTTCGCCGCGTGATCTTTGAGTTCAAAGGGCACAGCGGCTAGTTTAGGCTTGCGTCCTTCAGAATGACTTTAAAAACCCGCCCGACGACTATCAGTCAGCTGAATGGCTCGCATGGACATGAGCGCCGGTGAATGCAGTGGGATATAATTGCAGATGGAAGTGGCAATTATGTTGACAAGCTGGTTGATATGACAGACTCCATTACAGCCTTAAGCTTTTATTACATTTCTGCCCACTAAATCACATCAGCGAAGCAGTAACACCATAATGACTTAGTGTGAGCTCGATCCGTCAGCGCCGTCCCTTGTTTAAAGGGGATACGGCTGAAATATTGGTAGGTGTCTGATCTTTATGAACTCCTCTAGACACCGAGGACTTGAAAGGTGACGTAACCACCACCAACATTCGCAGCTTTTTGGTTAGAAAACTGCAAAAAAACAGTTCATGTTCAGGAAATCGGGCCGTGTTTCTATATGGACACCTATCAGGCATAACATTATGACCACCTGCTTAATTGTGCTGGTCTCCCTTGTGCCTACAAACTGTTTTTGTGTGTGTGACTTGCCCAATTTCCGTTCTAATGTAAGTTGTATACATTTCTGAATCTGTTTTTTAAGTGTTATAAGACATTTGTCAATCTTTGCATCCGCTGTCCCGCATCGTGTAAGTAGAGCAATAGGCATAACATTATGACCACCTCCCTGATATTGTGTAGGTCTCCCTTGTGCCTCATCAGAGAATGGACATGGGCCTTCTGAGGGTGACCTGTGGTGTCTGAATTTGGAGGCCAGCTCGACACCTTGTGCTGTTTTTCATGTTATTTCAGTTGAGTTCCTAAACCCTTTAGGCTGAATCCTGCTGAGGACGACATCCTGCTGGCATCAAGGAGTGTCATCGCTGTGGAGTGGAGGTGCCTGGTCTGGTCTAGGTGGGTGGTGAATGTCTAAGATCTAAGATCTACAAGAATGCTTGGAAAATACAAGACGCATAAATATTAACGTCTGAGAGGAATGCTTTCAGAATGTTTTTTTCTTTATCCATTAGTGTGTAATCCAGGCCCATTACCCGTCGAAAACACTTGGTGCTTTATGGCCCCAAACTGTTGAGCAGCTAAAAACCCACTGTGTTGTTAAAAGAAAACGTAATAGTGTAAACAAGCTCCTGTCCCAGGTTCTATGAAACATGGTGGCATCAAAGTCAAAATGAGCGTATACCTGAATTTTGCAAAAAATAATTTTTTTAGTTGACACTCATTGTTTGCCGTCTTTTTGCATTTTATTTTAACAGGAAACTAGGATGTGGCGCCTGTGAAAATCGCACCTTTTTGATACGCTCGAACTTTCTGATGCGTTCACCGCCTCTCTGTTGCAGTTTGCCTGTTCTCCTTATGCTCCAGACAAAATCCACCTAAGAGGAGGGAGGGAGAGACGGAGAGAGAGAGAGAGAGAGAGAGGCTCGCTGGAGAGAGCAAGAGAAAATAAACAAAAATGAAAAAAGAAAAAAGAAAAAGAAAAGAAACAACGCCGGTAAGTGCTGGGCCTTATTAATGAAGTGAATCTTCATCCAGTCACACACCACAAACAAATGGCCACCCCCTTGAAGCTCTTAATCGGCCCATTAGTCTTCCAGCGACCACAGCCCCGTCCTTTTTTATTCCACCCCCCCCTCCCCACATACACACACACACACACCCCCCTCGCCGCTTCGTTCCCTCCGGACCGGACCAGATACATCCATCACCTCGTATTTGCTCGCCGACCACACGCACTGACAGAGCTCGGCGCACAGCTGGAGATGCTACATCATATTTACTCCCTTACTTGAGCAATAAACACTGCTCTCCGCATCTCTCACCCTCGCTCTCCATCATTTAAATACATTAGTCCTCCTTTTCAAAACAACTCTCGTCTGTTCCAGAAGCTCCATTACATCTCCTTAAAATGCATCTCCTCTGCGTGAGCCGCGCTCGCTTCTCCTCCCTCACCGCACATGGCCCGTTTCTCAGGGAGCATTCGGCTCGGGCCGCCGTCAGGTCGCCGTGACTTTTATTTGCTGATGCATGGATTCAATCTGGCGAGGAGAGCGTCTAAATGACTGAAATGAAGGATGAACGCGCCAAGTGATGACAGTGTTTGCTCTCCTAAGTCGGCCTAATTAATCACCAGGAGGCGTCCTGTGCGGCTTAAAGAGCTGCACAAACACGGGAGTCAGACTCTCGGCAGAGCCGTCACGCTTATAAATATGCGCCCCGCGCTTATATTCCCTCCATTTTCTCGGCTGCCGTGCGCCACAAACTCTGCTAATTCAGACGCTTAAAATCTCATTTCAGACACAATTAGCCTTTAGCCCATCCAAGTGCCGTCGCCTGCGGTGCCACTCCCCCGCCCCTCGTCCCCCTTTCATCCTTTGTGAACATTTTCTTCTCTCGCTCCCTGATAAAGATCACTGAGGTTAGTGAAAAGGGAGGTTTGATCATTTACAGACGAAAACATATTAAAGGGGCCTTTTAGCGGGCCCATTAGGGGACTGTTAAAAACCTTGCTTGTTGCCACGCCAGGGTTATCAGTGCTGCTGGGAGCCTTAATTCATTCCTTTGCCACAAGTTTTTTAATTACATCTGAAGGGATAGACTTTCACCGCAGCCCAACCCGGCCCGGCCCAGCCCAGACCGGCCCAGCCCAGCCCGTCCCTGCTGCTGCTGTTATTTACTCTTTGTGAAACTCTTTAACTGCGGAGCCTGCAGAGGGAGGATCCTCATCATTTTCACTTTGCAGGCAAGTCACAGCATAATTTTTACTGCGTCTGCTCTGCAGCTGCCTCTAAATGGGTGCATTTTTCAAATGCACAATTGGGTAATTTTTTGTTTGGCTCAGTGTACAAACAGTGTGCGTGAAGTGTCTGACAAAACAGATCTGGCGGCTGAAAGGTTTCCCCCTCTCGACGGTTCAACCTCACCGAGGCCAAAGCCTCACGAATTTAGTTTCATGATGTTTTAATTATCAGAAATCCCTAAAAGCACCGTTGAGAAGGACTTCCTATCAGTTTTAGGGTCTTGGTTTTGCCTGAAAATTAAAAATAAATGGCGGATTTGCTTAAACATCTGTAATTTACCAACCTACAACATACATCCGAGAATCATGAAATCCTAAAAACCCCAGACTAACAGTTCATATTAAAATGAAAGAAACTTAAATGATGAGATTGCCTTCTAACAGCATAAACTGTTTCTGCATACAAAGAGGCGAGCGAATACTTCAAGTAAAGGTGAATCTGGCAAACTTTTGATGTGACTGCCCGATGATATATTTTATACATATCTTCAGTTAACTGCGCACAAATGTAGTCTAGTTGATCGCAGCTGCAGGATATACATTTGAAAAGTTAATTAAATTATCTCATTTGCTGTCCTCCCAACCCTAAACACGACTATATTTCTGGTTTCAATTTGTACTCAGTGCTGTGGGAATATTACACCAATCAGGCACAACATTATGACCACCTTCCTAATACTGTCTGGGTGGGGGGAGATGGGGGGGTCACAAAGTCTTTGGTTGATTAGAGATTTTTTATGTATTTTTGAATATGCATTAATACAAAGGGATAGGGATAGTTTAATATTGAATGCAAAATGATAATATTTATATTTATAAACAGCACTAGGCCAAATTTAATATAGATCACATATAGTAGGTAGGGGGTCCCTATTTAATCTCTCCATCAGTTTGGGGGTCCTTGACCTGAAAAAAGTTGAAGACCCCTGCTCTAAAGAACTTCATACTTTGGGATTTGGAGGCCAGGTCAACACTCGTGCTCCTGCCATCACGACGTGTCATTGGGGTGGAGGTGTCTGGTCTGGTTCAGGAGGATCCAAAAGTTTCCCAGCAGAACACTGAATTGTCACAAGATGATCAATGTTATTTACTTTACTCTTGTCGGTCATAAAAATGGTTTAATTTAATAAATAAACATGTTTGGACCAATGTTTGGATATATTTCACTATTTTTAGGTTCTAGTGTCTCAAGCCCTCAAATCAGATTTACACAGAAAGTCGCAAATAACAAATAACATGACTAAACTATTAAAACTCGACTTAAGGTCAAAGCTGCAGGCTGTTACTGAGTGAGCACTTGGCTCTGCAAGTTGAATTCTACATATCTCACCTCTGACACTTCCTGTTGGGATCTGCACTGGTGGGATCTCTTCCCATGCAGGGAGGAGCCCGGGGAGGGATGTCTCTGCTAACCTTCGGGTAGCCTCAAGTTGAAGCATCAGGGAGCAAAGGGAACAGCATATAGTACAGAGGGTTGTGTATGAAAGTCGCAAGTGTATTGGGAAAATGGAGCAGGTTTGATAGTGGTGGCATATTTCTGCCAAATCTAACGTCAGCAGATGTATTTGGGGTTTTACTCTGACAGTCATATAGCAAGAGATGTCTTTAGTGTCATTATGAAGACAAAAAGGCTTTGAATGCGTGATGGTTTCAGCACTGTGTCATTCAGTCTCCCACCGACTTGCCGCTAAATAAATTACAGTGATTATGTTAATAGCAGAGGAGAAAGGTTAGATCGTCTAGTTGAAAAGTGGATGAGGGTAAACAAATGAGTCGACGAGTCAAATCCAGGCACAGCAGATTGCTTTTGGAAAATAAAACGCCTATCATGCCTTCTGAGCTCAAATCTCGTCCTGATATGAAAACAGTAATGAAAGACCTTTGACTCTATTCAGTCAGCATCTAAACTCCAAATTCTCAGAATCAATGCACGGCAAGTGACCTTAATGTCCACGGGGGACGCTTTCGATGGATTTTTTTCTTCTTACAGAGAGTGCAGATGCAGTTGTTAGGGTTTAATCATGTCGTCATAGTCATATTGTTGCTGCCTGACAAAGAATATCTGACCCAGTTCCAGTCTATACAGAGTCTAACTGTCCACAAATTTAAGCATGATTCCAAACCAACTGAGCAGGGTGTGTTTTGTGTCCGAAGACAGAATCTGTGGAATAATGTCTGAAGTCAGGGGTCTTTAAGGACCCCCAAACCGATGGAGAGCTTATGTAAACATAGCTTAATCTAATAGCCTGCATACGTTCATCCCTTTTCTGTAGCTGCAATGCGCACGGAAAATGTACGTGTCTAACGGCAAGTCCTCTCAAAACACGATGATGAAGATGCTCACAGGCTGCAGAAACATCTCGCGGTGAAATCCTGTGACTTTTAATTGTTGGAATAACAAGGAACAGAACAGACACGATTTGAAGCAAGTGATAATGATCTTATTGAATCCATAGTATAAACAAAGCTGTAAACTGCTGTGAGAGGAAGCTCATGCTTCTGCAAGAGAAGGTGAGGTCACAAAGGTGTCTTTTCTACCTGAGAGACCCTCCATAGCCCCGAGCGTGACTCCTTGTATCCCATCTCCACATGTTCCCACAAGAGACACCAGTTTACTGTCATGTATGTAATATGGTTTCTCCTATGAAAATGTGCGTATGCTTATATTTGCAGGTCGATATCCTTTCATGTGTCTGTATGCGTTTGGCCTCATTGATGCCGATGTTTCATTCCGCCTGAATGCGTAAACGCCGGCACGGATTGCACGTGCGCCTATGCACATTTCTGTGCCTGTCCCTGGAAGAAGAAGAGGAGGCGCGTTTCTTTCTCGTAATTAAAACGAAAGGCTGAAGAGGAAAGGGAAGAGTTTAATACCTCCAATTATTCTGCTTTCGTCGCTCGACACACCTGCGCCAGCGTCGCAGGAATTGCTTTTGAATAAAACTGAAATTGAATCAGCAGCTCGGGGAGAATCGGTGCGCGCCGCGTTCACGCGTCAGGCCAGGGTCCGCAGGAACAACCTGGGGAATTAATGCAGGAGGAACCACATTCGTTTCTGTAATCAGATGGAATAATATTGGTTTGATGAGCACACGATCCTCCCGTAACACGTGTGGTACACAGACAAGTACGGAAAAGGTCAAGTGCATGATTTAGCCAGTGGTCTGTATGGATAAATGGTGAAAAAAATAGTTTATTGTTCTTAGGTAATACGTAATAATTAAAAGGTCCAGCCTCAGAAATGACAGGCAAGCTCATCTTTACAGACTTTAATTTTACAGACTATATAGCTTACATAATACTTAATATATTTAAATATATAATTACATACATAGTTGGATTTTAGAAGATGTGAACACTCAGACTCCTAGGAAATACATCTTGCGGCGTCAAAACTAGATTTAGAAACGCAGGATGGTGTTAAAAGTTGATACGTTATGATTCCATCAGAGCTACGGTACCTCAACGGAGCCTGGAAACATTCTGTAAAAATAATTTAAATTGATTAAATCGCTGTACCACATTCGGCCGGAAAGCTGAAAAGAATTGTTTTATAAAACTAGTGTTCAGTTGCTAAAATGCCACGAAACTGCCCCCTTTTGTAGTCTCTTCTATTCTTCTATTCACTTTGTAATCACTTAAATTTTGTTTTGACGTTTTTTAACTAGCACCCTGCAATTACAGCTTCAACTGCTATAATAACCGTTTTACTTGAAGGACTAACTTCAGTAATTTGGGTCTATTTTCCTTAATTTGTGCACACAAATGATTATTTCAAGGGGAGTAATTATATGGGAACAAAAGTCTGTTTACAGGTCTTTCTACTATGAATTTAAAAAAAAGAAAGAAAGAACGAGGCTCTTGAAAAGCCTCATGTGAATGAAATTTGCAGGTGTGAAGACTTGACAAGTTTCATTGTGTGCCCCAGGGTTTAGGCAATTAAAAATAATGTGCGCAAGTAAAAAACGTGCAGTGGTATATCTAATATTACTTTTGTGCATATGTGCGATTGCCACCTGGATTTAACTAAACAAATGATACAAGCCCCCTAGTGGAGAAATACTGCATGGGTGATTAGCTTTCACCTGGCACTAGTTATTTAACCCCAACTGTTGCAATGAGTAGCTTCACATCTCTTAAACAGCCATATTGAAAGACAAATGTTGTGGTCATGGAAAAGATGTTTGGTCTGTTTGAGAAGGATCAAATCATTGGCATGCATCAAGCAGAGAAAACATCTAAGGAGACTGAAGCAGGAACTACTAAAATTGGGTTAATAAAACGTGGACGTGTAGTGGGGATCCATCGTCTTTGAGGAAGAAATATAGTCGGTATAAATCCTGATTGATCGAGATCAGCGATCACTTAAACGTTTGGTGAAATCAAATTGAAGAAAAACAACAGTAGGACTCAGGGCTATGTTTAATAGTGAAAGTAAGAGCATTTCCACATGTCCAATGTGAAGGGAACTCATTGGGACTGAACAGCTGTGTAGCATTAAGAAAACCACTAGTCAGTGAGGCTAACCAGAAAAAAAGGCTTCAGTTTGCTAGGGAGCATAAAGGTTGGAAGCTGGAGCAATGGAAGAAGGTCACGTGGTCTGATGAGTCCAGATTTACCCTGTACCAGTGTTATGGAGTATCAGGGTAAGAAGAGAGGCAGATGAAGTGATGCCCCAATCGTGCCTAGTGTCTTACTGTGCAAGCCTGTGGGGGCAGTGCTATGATCTGGGGTTACTACAGTACTCAGGTCCAGGTTCAGCAACCAAAAAATGAGGTCAGCTGACAACCTGAATACAGTGGATGGCCAGGTTAGTTCATCAATGGATTTTTTTCTTCCCTCATGGCACGGGCATATTCCAAGATGACAATGTCAGGATTCATTGGATTCAAACTGTGAAAGAGTGGTTCAAGGAAATGAGACATTCTCACACATGGATTGGCCACCACAGAGTCCAGATCTAAACCCCACTGAGAATCTTTGAGATGTGCTGGAGAAGGTTTTATCCAGTGGTCAAACTCTCCCATCATCAATATAAGATCTTGGTGAAAAATGGATGTAACACTGGATAGAAATAAATCTTGTGACGTTCCAGAAGGTAATGATGAAATATTAGAGTGGTTGACTTTTTTTTTTTAGTGCCGACTTATAGGCCTATAAGTCGAGGCAGTGTGTAAGATAACCCACATTGGTGCATCTAATGTTTTCACAATGTGCTAAGAAACGTCTCACTGTAATAATAATGCATCACAATTTCTTACACACTACTGCAGATGCCGCAGTTTCACAAAGACACGCTATTGCTTTTCGCTATTTATATTCCTTAATGCCAAAGCACAAGCACATGGTTTGATGCATTAACAGTGTATAACTGAGCCCAATCCATCATTCTGAAAGCACAGGTGGCATCTCAGTCAAATGGCAGATCTCACTGAGCAGACACAAACAACCCATCCACACACAAATCGATTCACAATTTGACTCTGGCTGTTATCAGAGCTGCCCTGAATATCGATCCGTTCGGAACGATATTTCTGCAGCGGCAACGCAACAGATGATGCATCTGTGGCAAGGAAGCAGAGAACGGCGACGTCAACATTCATCAAATGTGATCGGCTCTCCCGCCTCGAACATCAGACAGATGTGCACCCTGAGAGGAAGCGCCGCATGCTGCGACGACATGCCTTCAAAAAGGACCTCCCTCTTCATCATTATCACATCCAACACTTCAACCTCGGCCCCCCCACCCCACCCCCTCCGGAAAGAGACCTTAGTTTCTCTTGCTAATTGAAAGCAACAAACACCTCTTGGGTGCTAATTCACTTTACACTCCAAGGGAGAGGGGTTCCTTCAGGGTTCTTCTAACACCACGGACAAAACAGGAAATGTTGTGTTAATTTGTTTGGGAAGTTACACAATGGGGAACAATCTGGGAAGTTTATATACACTGTAAGCAAGACCGGACTTCATTATTCTTTTATGTGAGGAAACGTCAACTCCAAGGATCTGTGGTCATTTCTCTGTGGAGTGGAGGACTGTCACACCTCATTTACTCATTGCGTTGGCTTCCTATTAGTTTCAGATGGCGGTCATTAGTCCTCAGATTTGCGGTTTCAAAAATAGATGCCCATTAGTCACAGTTCCAATTTCTCGCATGAAAATCCGAAGGTAACTAAACATGTGGTGTAACAAAGACAACAGCGGCAATGGCAAATATCCAATAATTTCACGCAAGCTTCCAGTAACGGCCACCGCTGATATTAACCCTGAGGTGAACCCCACGCGTCAGCTCCGATTCCACAGAGTGAAGCGCCTAATCAATAAATCATTAGCATGTTAATCTAGAGACACGACTATGGATTTTAATATTGAATCAAAACGACTAAATATAGAAGAGAACCCAGATAACATCTGTTAGCAAAGCAACGTAAGTCAATGTGGTATTTGTGTTGATTCATGAATTAGCACTTCAAGTTCATCTGACAGAAACTGACTTTAGTGGTTAACAGTTGAGGTTTGTCCAGAACTATTCATGTTAAAGTCCAACTACTACCTCTACCTTCTAACAAGCAGCTACAAGTTTGATTTTTAAAAAATAATAAAATAAAGATAGATGGTATATTCACAAATAAAATCTCAAAGATGCACCACACTTGCCCGACAATGCTGCCTGGCACCTTTTATCTACCATCATAAGAGGAGTACACTCATGTCGGTCTTTTCTTTGTTTACTCGGGTTTACTTGGAAGCCTGGCAGACGAAATAAAACTGTCTATGAACCCCAATGTGTTCTGTTAAGGTGGTGTATGCACAGAGAGAAACCAGCAACGATGTGACAACAAGACAGCATGGAAATGTAATGTAATTCACCAAGTTTTAGCACTGATTGTCCAAAAAGTGGGTAGAAGTGGGTGGGTCAGCCCAACTACTCTCAAGAACACATTGGTGATGGGACAGCAGTGTTTTTTAGCTAGCTCTGTCCAGACGCTAGCTTTTACTTTTTTTCCCACTTGGAAACATTTGGGCCTCACACTGTACTGACACCACATGTACCGATCAGGCATAACATTATGATCTAATCCTATTCTAATATTGTCCAGGTCTCCCTCCAAAACAGTTATGACTCATCACAGAATGGACATGGGTCTTCTGAGGGAGTCCTGTGGTGTGTGGCAACATTTAGTGGGGGGCTTTGGGTCCTATGGGTTGAGGGAAGGGGGCTCTGTGGATCAGACTTGTTCCAGTGCATCCCACAGATAATTGGTCAATTTGGGATTTAGGGAATTTGGAGGCCAGGTCAACATCTTGAGCTGTTTTTCATGTTTTTTTTGTTTTTGTTTTTTTGAGTTGTTCCTAAATTGTTTTTGTGTGTCCTTCTGGGGATGGCTTTTCCCATCAAGAAGTGTCATCGCTATGGGGTGGGGGTGCCTGGTCTGGTCTAGGTGGGTGATACATGTCTAAGTGACATCCACAAGAATGTCAGGTCCAAAGGTTTCCCAGTAGAACTCTGAATTGTCACAAGATAGCAAATGTTATTTATATCTCCTCAGTGGTTTTAATCCTGTGGCTGATCGTTGTGTTGCGCACAAGAGGACCACCTAAGCAACCACCTAGGCAACCAGAGACTAGAACATCTACTAGAAACTGTCAAAACAGGTGACACTGTAGGGGAGAATAGTCATTTTACCATTTATTTATTCATTTTAAATGTTCTCATATTCATCCATCTCTGCTGTTTGAGATTTTGGGTCCTGTGTACACTGGGAACAGTGCTAAATAACTGTGTGTTGCTCTGTAACAAAACAAGCTTCATAGTGCTAAACAGCCCAGCTGTTAATTTCAGTCCTATGCTCAACTTTGGCCTCGTAAGGTGACGTACGCACACTTCACAGCCTCACTTTCACTTTGAGTGCATCAGTGTTCACTCTTCCAAGTAAGCCGCCGTGGCTTGGAGGCTCTGCCCCATGTTCTGTCATCATTAAAACTAAATTCATTACCTCGGCAAAAGGCCACAGCCTGTTTTCCCTCAGTGTCTTTTCCTGCAGTGGCTGTCGCTGCTGCATGTCATCGCACAGTTCCTTTACAAATGGAGCCAGCCATTCACATAATTAAAACCAAGATGCTAGGACATAATTCTTAATTAAGCGCTAATGTGATAAAGTGTGATAGCAGGACAAAACTCTCCTTTAAGGGAAGAGAGGCCTTTGTAATGAGGTGATTAATGGACTTAAGAGGGGAAGAAGATGTAATTGGCTGGTTCGTCCCTCCCAGCTGAAAAAGCAGGATACAGCTCGCCGTCTGCTCCAGACGTCTGCTTGAGGAACAGAAAGCGATTCCATCTGGCAGTAACAGAAAGCTTCTCCCTGTGAATTTCGTTGGCAAGAGACATTATCTGCAAGGATTACGGTTCTTTTGGCCTTTTTGTTTTCTGTCTAATCAGACTCCTCAGGGTTAAGAGGTACTTGTGGACCCCCAAGTCAAAATGAGTCCCATACAGAAAAGGAACAGATTTAAATAAAGGCTTGGTCAGCTGTTTGACCTGTAACCACGCCTACAGTCAAGGCCGGCTCTACCTAATCTGGTGCCCCCAGGCAATTTAGTTCCCCCACCCTCCCACCACCAATAAAATTTAAGGACAACAGCCATGCCATCTAAACAATCACAACAGTTTGATTTTAATATTTGAACAAGAACAGAGTGTCTACTTACTTAATTTAGTATATTTATTTATCTCTCTGTATCTATGTCTATCTATCTATCTCATAGCCACGCAGGTTGGACACTGTCCCCCATGGCACACATCGGCCCACGAAATAATATTTTAAAATAATGAATAATATTTTATATCTATAAGAATTACCATTGATACTACAAATCCCAGACTGCATTGCAATACTCGACATCAGACAGCAGGTCTTCTTAGTATGATTTTTGTAAATGTAAAGTGTCTTTCAGTACCTTTTAAAAGTGTTCTATAAATAAAATGTATTATTATTATTATTATTAAACTCATCAGTCTCATGGTTGCCTCGGCAACCATTCTTGTATCAATGTTAGTGTTATTCACTTCTCCTGTCAGTGGTCATAATGTTATGCCTGATTGGTGTAGTAAGGTAAGAAGAAGATTTTTTTTCAGCTGCTTCTCTTCATAACAAAACATGCTTGCCTTATAAACAGACCCAAATGTACTGTGTAAATAATTATGTTCGAGCAATCATGATAAATTTCCCTGCTCAGTTTGTTAAATTCTGCATGGTCTTCTTCTTTGTTTGCTAGATTTCACTGCTCTACAGTCGGACCACTGTGTGTTGATGCTGATAACAAAACTAAAATTAGTGCCTTGTATTGTACGATGGAGATCCGTTTATACCGTCTGATGAACTCTTGCCCTCGTGTTTTTACATCGGGGAATGCACCAACCGATTTCTCCCCGTTTTCTGAAGCCTTCTATTGATCTCTTGTACGAACACACACAACAACCACTTTCACAATAGAGACCAGGTAATCTTTCTTCAAAGTAAGAAAATAAAAAATACCCTTCATTATCGAGCCTTTCAGATTTGGTAAATGATATTTCTTTTGACCTTGTTTAAAGTTATATTAAATCGAATTAATTAGTTAATTAGTTTAAGATGCCTCATTCACTTCTTTTGTCTCATCTCGTGGCTCAGTGCATCACCTGGTAAATTAACGCTCAAACTACGAGGCTATGTCACTGGAATAATTCCAATCCCAATTATAACATAACATTGTTGCAAATAATCCCACGGATTCGTATCCTGTCCTTTTAACAGCAGTCAAGAGCTGCCGCTTTAATTGTTGAGATGAAAACTTACAGGGAGCTCCCGGTGTCCCCGTCTCGTTTAAAGCTTAAATGAGGTTCAGGTAATCAGTGAATGAGGAGGCAACTTCTGTGAATTCAGTTCACAATGTTTTAAATTCCCAAAACATACTTAATAAAAATGTAGTCTAGTCAGTGGATGTGACTACAGACTTTTTATGCTTTTGTTCTTTTTGTTCTGTTACGCCGATCAGCCGCAACATTGAAACCACTGGCAGCAGAAGTGAATAACATTCATCATCTTGTGACAATTCAATGTTCTGCTGAGAAACTTTTGGACCTGGCACCTAGAAAAACAGCACAAGGTGTTGACCTCGCCTCTAAATTCCCTAGACAAACTGATCACGTATCTGTGGGATGATCCACAGTAACAAAAAAAAAGTAAAAAATCCTGTTTCCACACACCACAGGACACCTTCAGGAGACCCTTGTCCATTCTCTGATGAGGCACAAGGGAGACCTACACAATATTAGGAAGGTGGTCATAATGTTATGCCTGATCGGTGTACATGGATAATGCTTTCTGAAAAGCAGAGCACCTGGCTGAGTTTAGTCCACAGAAAAATGCCACAAGCATGTGTTGTATGGTTTTCAGTTTTGTTTTGTTTTTTCCACAGTACAAAACAACACAACCACAGAAGCCCTGCTTACTGTTACCGACTGTTTTAGAAATGCCACTCACAGTTCAGGTCTCCTCTGCTCTAATGAATATGTTATTTGACATCCCGCTGGAAGGGAGTTTATAGCTTTTCTGCAAAAATCCAACCCCAACCCTCCCAAATCCAATCTTATTAAAGAACAAAGCGGCTTAATGTTGCCGCCGTTTCTTCCGCAATATTCGGCGGTTTAAAAGTAAGAAGTCGCACTTAGAAACAATAGCATCGATAAGCTACAGGATTTGCCGAATTCTGCTCACCGTCGGAGCTGCTTTGATATGGTTTTATCATGAAAGAAATCTTCCTTGTGGCGTCTTTAAAGTCGACCAACAGAGGTGAATGTTAAGGAAAAGCTCTTCAGGCTCCACTGGGCTGTTTGGATTGGACATAGAGTAATAAGGAAAGAGGGAAATAATGAGTGATTAAACTTGTCTCATATATTTGTTTTTAAGTTATTCATAGCGAGGTCTGGTCTAGTGGATAGTTGGTAAGGAGAAGTAATTTCCTACTGCAGGAAGTGTCCCAATAAAAATCACTGACAGCAGAGACAGAATGGTGTCAGCAAACTAATGGTACAAAACAAAATATTTTCCCCGGATGAAACAACTTTTGAGACTTTGTAGAGGAAATAAATAAGTCACTGGTTCTTTCCGTCAGAATTCAGGTAAAGTTTAAAGTCTCCCTCAAAGGGTTTTTTGCCCAAGTAATGGAAAGCTGTTTCAGGAACAACACATTGCTGTCAGGTTTTTAAAATGCAGTTGCTGTTAAACTCTGTTTAAGCACACTGTACTGGTGAGCCAGCAGAAGTTTCAGAGACTTGGGAGTCAGAAAAGGTGTTTCTGCGATTTGAAGGATTTGAGTTTCTCTGTCTCTTAAAGTGGCAATCTCAAAGCTCAAAACAAAACCGTGCCCTAGACGCGAGGAATTGAATTAGGATGAAAGGGGTTGCAGGGATAGGGTGAATGAGGTTGGAAAGTGAGATCGGGGGTAGGCTTCACATGGCGGAAGAGTGACACTTAGGTCCTGTTCAGACTTGGTATTGACGTGCACAATACTATATGTTTTCTAAAGTCACTGTTTGTAAAGTCACTGTTAATAAAGGTAAAATCATTTTTATGACAAATGACCACTTTGCTTACATCAACATGAACACATGGTGGGTTTGTGAGAGCTTCAACAAACAGGAAGAAGTTGGACACAGATGTTCAGGTAGTCACAAGAAATAAATAATAACATGAACCTGGTATTCTTCCTGATTTGTTGTTTATAACTGAGTGGGATAAGACAATGATGCCTGAGCCTGTGTCATCAATGTACTGAAGTGTTTATACTGTATACTCTCATTATTACAAAGTGAGTCGTCTGCAAACTTTAAAAACAGACATCTGGATATGAATGTAAGACATGTAAAATGTTAAATCATGATCTGACAATAACGGACGGGTTGAGAGACCACAGCTAATGCAAACTGAACTGAAAGTCTTCATAGTGCCGCTCCGCACTAAAGCATTAAACTGGCAAAAATGGGGTTCCAAACGAGTCAACGTTCGTTATCAAGTAGTCAGAGGGAACCCTGGAATGTGTTCAGTTCTGTTGTTAGGTAAAAACTGCAATTTTTGACAGTAGATCAGTATGAAATATTGCAAACGACGGCGCAACTGCAGTGAGCTTTTAGATGAACAGCTGCAGACAATCGGCTTGGCAGGTGCAACTCCTCGGCAAAACCACCAATTGCTGATGTAAAAAAATAAAAATAAAAACACATGCAGCATAAATTCAGATCACAATTGCTAACAGAATGAAATGACACCAATTTTTTTTTACTTATCACCAGAGCTGAAATCTTCATAATTGTCACTATTTTTGCACATGGAAGACTTCATCAGGGCACCAGTAATTGCTGGTCCCTTCCCAGCCTCCTCAACTGGAGAGTCCTCCAAAAGCAGGTCAGTTCAGTTGGGTGGGGGGCCAAAGGCTGTTCCAGGTAAACGGCATTTAATCTACGCGAAAGCTGCCAACAGTGTCAACAACATAATGGGTCATTTTACCTCAGATAAACTCAGTGAGTTTGGATCCAATGATTCATGATCTCTATGCTCACATCAAGGTTTTTAACCACTGCTGCATCCTCGTTTAGCTCTTCTGCTCCCGCTGTATTAACTCTAGTGATGACAAGCTGGTTTCTCTCTTGCCTCGTGACAGATTGAACATAATGTTCCATGAACTCACATAAGTCAAGTGGACACTCGCTACCGTGTCTGCGTAATTGCTGGACACTCTCGAAATCTGTAAAAGTTGAGTTGTTCAGCTGCTCTTTTTGGCACCTCTCCACTTCACTTGGGATTTTTGACAGCGGTCCTCCACTTTCACATAAACCTCTGCTCTCATTTATTATTATTAGTTTATTGAATTGGGACCATGCACATTAATCAACACTGATGCATTAGCCGGACTAGGCACAAATGCTAATTTTCAGCCGTTGTCGTCCCAAGGCAGGTTCACAACACGGACAGAAACGACTTTAAAACAACAATCATGCAACAGACAATTACAGAACCAGGCACAGATAGACAGGGTCAAAACAAACCGAAATGACAAAACATCTAACAAAACATTAATAGACCAAGAACCGAAGAGTATGCACCGGATTGAGAAAGCTATTTAGGCTATGTCAGTTCATGTCTGATTTATTTTTAACCAGTGTGAGGTTAAACATGCCTTTCACACAGGGTTAATCATAACTAAACAACAAAAACAATGAAAGAATGAATAAGGGAACAGACGAGTGTGTGTTGCTGACATGAACATCTGTGAAGTGTGTCTTATTTTGTGTATGTGCCTGCTGCTAATCCTCCCAAAAGGTACAACACGGCTATTCAACTATAATCACTTTTCGCTCTCTTTCATAACATACTTCCTTTTATACGGGACGCTTGTGATTGATTTCTTTCTTTCTGTCTTACGTGTCTCTTTCTGGTCAGAAACACTATTGCTGTGTTGTGTCCTTGGCGTCCTTGCGCCTCCATCCATTCATACGGCATCAATTTTACTCTGCGGTTGTATAAACAAGGATAAAATCAATCAGTGCTTCATAAACAACGGGCCCCGTCTCAGACTGAGACGTTTGTCACGAGGAAAAACTCACAGTAGAATATCTGGGGCCGAACCTGCTTCCCCTACCTCTGCTCTGCCCTCCTGCCACTCCTCATTTTGTAATTGGTTATACCTTCGTGTGTTGTCACTAGGGGGCAGTAAAACTCCACATGCTCAGAGATGTCCACATGGCGTGGCTGTCCTTCCATCTTCTTTCTCTCTCACACGCCCACAAACAAGCACATTAAATATAAAGAGCAGGTGAATTTGTTGTACAAAGTAATAACATTAGGTTATAACAGTTTTAGTTGCTGGTGGTTTTAGTTGCTCATTCGTGTGGCACTGAACTGTGTGATTTTAAAGGTTACGCTGATTCTAATAATAAATACGTTGTAGTGCAGTGGTTCTGTAAGTGCATTTGCCTTCTGAAATGTTTTGTACTGTCTAGCTCTCATATTTGCACTACCATTACCGCCTGTATACGCTTGCACACTCACTTTACTTCATCTCGATAGCCCCACGGTCTTGGAGGAACGTTGTCTCGGCTGAAATGGTTCAAATGGCAATAATAATAATAATAATAATAATGATAAAAAAAACACTTGACCTTTTGAAACTTTAAAGACAAGCTGTGCAAGTCGCAGAAGTGGCTGCTCATGCGTCATTCACCTTTTACTTAAAGCATAGGTCTTCAAAAGGGGGTCAGCAGAGGTGCTGCAAAGGGTCAAAATCCTTGGTTGATTAGACATATTTTATATATATACACACATACATTATTAATTTCTCCCCACACATTTTTTTAATACACATTAACATGAATCCAACATAATTTAGTAAAAGGATAAGGGATAGCTTAATATCGAATGCAAAATAATAATAATGATGTGTATTTATAAATAGCACTAGGCTGAATTTAATATAGGTCACATATAGTAGGTAGGTGGTCCCTAATTAATCTCTCCGTCCTTGGCCTGAAAAACACTGAAGACCCCTGACTTAAAGTATTGTCGACTGAGTTCATATCAGGCTGCCTGATGCAAGATAAGGCCGTAGGCAGCTAAACCAGCTACTCAGAAGTCTCAGGTAAAGATCTTCAAAAAAAAAAAAAAAAAAAGTATTAAGAATTATCACAAACTGTTTGTTGAAATGGCAAGATATTATTTAAGATCACTTGGATAAAACAAGTGTCAGAGCAACATTGCAGTAGACTAAGTCTCTCCAAATATGTAGTTTATGAAGAGGACGTTTTAATCCCAGTTAAGAAAGATATATGATAATGTCTAGATACAAACTAAGACGTAAACCACATTTTCTCAACTTATTTTTTTTTTTTTCTATCACCAACTCAAATATAAATTCAAGATGAATAATATAACCGTTGTGTGTGTGTGTGTGTGTCAGGATGGGGAGCAGCATCCTCTTTGGCTACGGCTTGGATCTCATTTCAGGAGGTGGAATTAAAGCCGGCTGAGACCTAATCCCAGCGTAATAACTCCCCCCCCCCTCCCCCATTTTATGAAGCAGGAAAAGAGGGTAGAACGAAACGTTGAGAGAAATTAGAAAAAAGAACGGGTGATTCGAGGTTTAGAGGTGAGGACAGACTCAACAGGAAAAACTCCGCGAGGTTCAGGCTACTGAACGGTGCCACCTGAGTGCTGCGCGGTCAATTGATATTCCCGAATAACCGATGAATCTGTTTCGATGTCATGTGTCAATTTCAAACAGAGAGTTTGGTCATCAGCAGGAAAAAATGTTTCAAGTCATGTTCTCAGATTAGCGATGTTGGCGTGCAGCCATTATTGCATGAGGATGAAAATCTTGGCTCTAATTTAGCAAATCATCAAGTCATTCGGATTCACCATCAGCAGACAGATTGTCAAATTCAATAGAAATCCTTTCAATTTTGAGCAATGCAGACTGCGAACGAGAATCACTTTGAGTTTCTATCACAAGCGCCCAAGGTGAGTGATTGAAGACATATTAAAATAAAGAGATTAGATGATCCAATTTCTGTCGTTCACAAGACCGAACAAAATACAATAAAACACAGTAAGGTTATTACAGTTCTCTGTGCTGTCTTTTATCCTGGTGATCGTAACACAAACATTAGCATTAAGGAGCTCTTTTAAAAAGTAATGTGCTCCCTGCATGTGTTTGATTGGGCAACACATCGCCTTCCTGCCTGATGTAGCATTGCGCTGCAAAAACCTCATTCAGCTCTTTCACCGGCGATCCTACTTGTTTGTTTCCGGAGCCATTTGCACCACTTCACCAAACAAACGGACATGATTTAATTTGGAAACAAAGTCACAACCTGCTAGGGACCTGGGGCCCTGTTTGAAGCGGACGCGAGCGCTCGATCCAAAATACGGCTGACCTGAACGGATCCAAACTGCATAGCAACAGCATGATGCACCACCAATTACTGTAATGAGCAGCTGCAGCGGAAAGAGCAGCAACACTCTCCGTTTCGTGCCAGTCGGGACATTGTTTTCTCCTATGATGATTATAGCACACCTTATTATCAGGTTTGATTGTGAGCCCACGCTTAGGTGCTGGACACATTTCTGACCTGAGACCAACAGCGCTGCAGTGCGAACAACCCAAGACCCAATTAGACTGAACAGAATTTGGATACGAACCACCTTCACATCCAGGCAAACAACATGACTGAGCATGCACCGACATGCCAATCTCCCAAAACCTGCTGTGTGTATGTTAATTTATTATGCTGGCATGGAGACACACAATTACAAAAAGAAAAGAGGGAGAGAAGCAGTAATGCGAGAGGACAGAGTCCGTTTCCGTGGGGGTTTCAGATGACAGCAAGGTGTTCTGTCAAGGTCAACGATGTTACGCTTCTCTGTTATTTAGGCTTTCTGGGATGACAGCCAATCAGATCGCTCTAAAGCCGTTTCCCCCCCCAAATCCTCATCACATTATGTCGCAGCGTAAGCCCTGTTGAATCAGTGGCTATTGGACTAGCGGTAATCAGCTTAGCTTAGCCCCACTGTAAATATGCAAATAGTATTTGATGATTAATTGACCCCAGTTGGCGGTGCAGCCAAGCAGAAGGAGGGGCGGGAGGGAGGGAGGGAAAGAGACCGTATAGGAGAAGAGGAATATAGGAGACGTGTCAGAGAAAATCTCAAGGGGTAAAATGGAAAGAAATCAGAAGTGTGTAAGACAACATGTGATAAAAGCTTAGTTGAGTTTGACCATAGAAAAATTAATTATTTAAGCCACACCATACATGTAAATCAGATTTAACCATTTCAGAGCTGTATTTCTTTCCTGACGCCCACATTTCTCATTTTTCAGCACTGAAAAATATGTCTGGTGTCATGCTCGGTAATTGATGTGTTTCAAGCGAACTGCTAGGAAATAAAAAACAGGCACTTTTCTTTCGGCGCAGACACAGAAACGGTGGCAAACGTGGACGAGTGCAGCAAACAATGGCTGTTCTTAGTGGTTCTTAGCTCTTAGCGTCGACTGAAAATGAAAAAACAAATCATCAGCGACTGACAACTGAGCCTTTCCAGAAAACAATGTGAAGAGACAATGAAACGTCTTCAAGAATTTCTTAACAGCAATCTGAATAAATCTGAATAAATAAAGCTTAAGGCACATTTTTGTTGGGCAAAAAAAAAATATAATGATTAATACATTTCTAATCTGTTCCATTCTTTTGTGTTATCTTTTATTCCAGCCATATTTACAGTTTCCATGGAATTGCAAGATGAGGCCATTTCTTTCTCACAGCACTCTGGGAAAACTCTGGTCTGAAGAAGTTTACCTTTCTGTATCAGCTCTTCAGCTGCTGAGCTCTGATTATCACCGTTAACATGCAGCCATTATTACATTAGGACACAGGTGTCAAACTTAAGGCCTAGGGGACAAAAGTGGCCCACCAGAGGGTCTAATCTGGCCCGCAACATCAATATGCAAAGTGACAAATTTACATAGAAGACAAGACATTTTTTCAATTAAACTACCGTCTTGTAGTCAGAGAAGTGGACATAACACAACGCTGAGACCCAGGACTACAGAGCAGACAGCAAGTTACCCAAATTGCACTTTTTTTGAAGGACAGTTTATTATACATGGTCTTCTTTGCACTTAACCAAATAGAAACAAATCTCGAGTCGTTATTATTACTTATAGGTAATGGTTCTGTTGTCTTACTGATCCGGCCCACTTGAGATCAGACTGGGCTGAATGTGGCCCCTGAACTAAAATGAGTAAAAAGAGCATTCAAGGCACCAGCAGACATCGAATTTAATGGAAACCCTTTCAATTTTGAACAATACTGGTTGTGAACAAGTCCCACTTTGACATTTCTGTGCGAAGGACCGAAGTTTGGTACCATGGTGTTATGAATCGTCCGCTCTGATTTTTCTGGTAAAAGATGCAACTGTATAGCCCTCCAAGTAGAGTCGTCTCTGTGTCTGTCAGCGCATAAATCCTTACAAACGATTGACTCCACTGCAAATATTTGCCTTCAGACAAACTGTCCACTAAAATAAAATAGTGTGGGCAGTGGAAGTCGAGCTGCCTCCCTGACAAGCATGGGGATAAAATTGGGGAAGATGAACTTTTTTCTGGAGTAATGCCACATGTTCCAAAGCCAAACAGAATTGCTGGTGTAGGAGAGACACAGTAGGAGGTAGGGTTATATGGTGGATAAACAAAAATGGTTTACACCCCTGAGTGCAGGATGACTCATCAACATGTTTTTGTGCTTTTATAAGTTGTGTTTTGTATGTTTTGTGCATGTAGTGTTGTGGCGTAGGCAACTTCATGTGTCCTCTGGGTCTGTGTTGGATGTTGTTTTGTATTTAAACAGATGGAAATTAGCTTTCCGCTAAATCTGGTGCATGCATCAATTCATTAATGTACGTGCACATTGTCCACAAACCTGATAAAATAAGATAAAAAATAGTTTTCAAAGAACTGACACACTTAAATACCACGGAGAATACTGTCATCACATCACTGTCATATTTAATGTCACTGAAGTAAAAGCTTTTATATTTTCATTAAGAAATCTTCGAATGTTTTAACATCTTTAAAGTGTCTTTCCAACATGAAAAAACCTTTGAAGTCAAAGGTGCAGATGTGTTGGAGGACGTATGGTCTCGTATCTCAAAGGGAAGCGAATGATAGAAATAAAAGTAGAGAAGGAATCGAGGAAGGAACAGTGCAGCTATGTGAGCACGCACACGCACGCACACACACATGCATGCACACACACACACACACACACACACACACACACACACACACACACACACACACACACACACACACACACGATCCCCCCACCCCTGCGGCTCAAATGTCAACAAGGAAAATTGGAAATGAGTAATTCTTTCAGAGTGTGAAATAGATTGCTTCTCATATACGTATATCCCAGAATATGACAAATTGATTCTTGGGGAGAGGCGAGCGGCAAATCTACCAGACAACATTTATTGTATTTTTTTCTTTTTTGGAATTATGATTATGATTATTTATTTCTTTCTTTTTTGCCAAACATGGCTCTCCATTGTAATTGAAGTCCCCTCGCCCGCAGGGGAAGTGCTCCTTTTCCAACCCTCTAATTTGTTCTTTTAGCAGCCTTGATTTTCGTTCTGTCAATAAACCCGGGAGTCAGCGAGGGAAGAGGGAGCGGGAGAGAGACAGAAAAATGAGGGAATGATTATTCAATATTAAGATGCTGGAGCCATCCGAGATGTTTCCTTCGATTACAGTGTTCATAATGTACCCCGCTGTCATTCCCATGGCGTGCGTACGTGTGTGTGGCTTCATCTGAGAATGAGGGGAATCAAATCGATTAGACATCTGTACAACCCTCTGAAATTGTCTGCTCTCTGTTTGTGTGTGTGTTTGATTGTCCAATTTTCCATCCTCTCATTTTCTCTTGTGTTTCCATATATCCAACCCTCTTCCTGAACACATGAACGATTCTTTCTGTTATTCCCCCTCGGCTGTCTGCCTCCACCTTGCTCCCTCTCACTCTGTCTCTGGAGGATCAGTGTTTTATGAAGTTGGAAGCTTGTTGCTCTGCGGATGGGGAAAAAAAAAAAAAATTGGTCGGCAAAAATAACTCCAAATTGCTTATTCCCTGACTACTCCCGACGCACGCACACACACACAGCTCCTGTACGGCTCTCAGGTGCATTGATTGTTACGCTTCCAGCACGTATTGTGACAAGTAAAGGCCGAACACACCAAAATGACATAATAAAGATCTCGCGTCGACAAAGGCTGATGGTGGTGGCTGCGTCTGGGTCAAAAAACACAGGAACAATTACGGTCAAAGGTCAACAAAGACTGCACGTTCTCTGGCTGTGAGAGAAGAAATAGGGAACCGGAAAAACTAGGATTGCAGGGAGAAACATTCTTATACAGGCCTACAAATATAAGTTAACTGAACATGCTTCCTCTGTAAAGACAAAACAAAACAAAAAAAAAAAAATCCACAGACCGAACAAATTCAGATGTTGTACAGACTTTTGCCTCATAGATCCTGGTTTGGCCTCCTTTCCACTGATAACTTTAGACATTGTTCTCCCTGATTTGTAATAACGTTTTCTCCAAATTCCAAATGTTTTTCACGGTCTGCCTGATCGGTACAGTCAAAAACACAACAATAATTCACCATTTTCCACAATCTACTCCAGTCCGTGCGGTTTGTTTACCTTGTTGAGTGCCTCCAACATGGCAACTTCCAGATTAATGATGATGACACACCGTGAATAAAACCAGTCAAAAAAGGTCAGAACACTTTCACTGAAAATAACTCCTTTTTTGTTCCAATTAAAGAAAAATTAGTCGATTGATACTATTGAATTATTTAACTCAACTGAATTGCGAACAAGTCAGGGAACAAATCTCATATTTGATTGCAAATAAATGCAATAATTAGTAAGAACACGAATACCATTGAGTAAAAAATGACAACGTGCAAAGCATTCAGGATTTGAGAATGTAAAACATAAGCTAAACCTTTAATTAACAAATTAATAAACCTTTAATTGACAAAAGGGATGATGAAACTAAATTTTTTTTTTTTGTTGCAAATTGGCTGACATTAAATGTTAAGCACAATTTTAAGTTTCAAATTCATACAATTTTACTTTTAGTCATGTTTAACAGTTGCTTTCTTTCATTTAACAGTTACTTCTAAATTAAGATTTAACACAAGATTTAAATTATTTTTTTATTCGATTTTTATTAATCGATAACACCACGCCAGTTTTAGAGGCCATCTCCTTGCGGTTAACTCTCCAGCACGTCTTCATGAGGAAGCAGACGTGTCACGGCTGCACAGCCTCCGTTTCTGAACTTAATGAAAGCTCTGAGACTGCGAGTCAGTGACGAAGAACGACAGCAGAGGAAACGCTCACAAACACGATGTCCAACTGTGTTTGGTGCACCAGGTGCAGTTAAGGCTAAATATGGCAGGCATGTTGCACTACGGCTGTCTGCTAATCTGAGAATCCACAAGCCTGTTTGTAGCATTTACTGCAGCTAACTGGAGGAGCAGAAACACAGTGCAATGTAAAATAAAACTGACAGCACTGGTTGTTCCTAGACTCATCTTTTGGTGAAAATACACTATTTCTTGTATTTATTTTAGTTTGCTTTACATTTCAGTGAGTGAAAATCTGCCGGTGCCTTTTGTCAAAATGTGTATTTACTTCAGACTGAAACCTGGAATTTAGCATATCTGAAGACGAACTTAATTATTTATTATATAAATATAAAATCTGGCAACACGTAGTTTAAAAACAAGTTTATATGACATTTTAAAAGGACATGCAGACACAGCTGCAATTTGTGTGCATGATTTGTGTGCGCATTGATACGCGTCACCATAATCCCTCCTGCCAGGGCTTCAGATGGTGACAGGGTCGTATTTGGAGCTAAAACATTATCTTTCTGCTCATTAACCTTCGACAGGGTTCCCATTCAGCCTGACTGATTCTCCCTCTTCAGCCACCTCTGTCTTCACCTCCATCTCTTTCCCCCCCGTCACTCCTTTCCTCCCTATTTGTCGAGGCACTCACCCGGATGAGAAGGGAGCCTTTTAAAATGTCTGGTGATGCTTCACGGTGCCGCTCCTCGGCATCGAGGATCGACTTATCTGGACAATTTGTCCCACGAGTTTCCAAGACACTAATGAGATCATCCTCAGCAAAGTTTGGGGAGTTGAAGTTGCTGCCAGACGAGAGGTTTTCTCTTGCCATTTTATTTTATTTTTATTCTTATTTTTATGTCTGTGTCTGGTTCATATATGTTCGTTCTTATCTCAGGACTCTTGCAAAAAAAGTGCAATAAAATGATCTTGAATCTTGAAGTTTTGTAAGCTCCAGTGATGCCTCCTCTCCGACACAAGCATGCAGCCACCATGCACAATGCCGAGTATCATTTTAATTGTTAAAAACACGTGTGAAATATGGATCACACACTTGAAACACGCACTCCGCATATGGGACATTTGTGGACGTGGATCAATTTTCTGCCGTCGATGTGTGAATCCCACATAAATTCACACGTGAAACCTACGGGATAATCTTACAAACCAGTGGGATTAAATGAGAAATTCATGTATAAATTACATGTGAAAGCTTTGTGAAGAAAATTCATGAGGGAAGGTCGATGCTCAAAACTGTTTAAATTTAGGTTTGGGGACCCCGGCGGAACCGATTGTGTTGGTGGAAACGTCCTTGTGTATTGAACTGAACCGTCTCTTACTAACTGTAACTGAAGTAATGCAAAAAAAATAAAAAACCTTTGAAACTTTTAAAACACACTTTCATTTTTAATATTTGCCACATTTAACTCATTGGGCATGGGGCTTTTAACAACAAATCAAAGTGTAAAGTTTATAGAAACACCAAACTCTTGAACTGACAATGTAGAAAGTAAGGGAATACAATAAACAAGTAAAAACTCACTTATTTTACCTCGTATCAAATGACTATGTGTCGCCACAGGTTTCTTCTAGCCTGTTCTGTGGCTGACAAAACAACAGGGACCAGCTTTTTTAACACTCTAAAAAATAAATAAAAGCATCATATGTGTCTTACAATACCTGAATGAGGTCTGATGTCGGCGCTCCACTGCTGGAGCATACTGGATTCAAACAAGGCCTGTGACTAATCTATCTTTTAAACTCAGGTTTAACAACTTGCATAACAAGACTAGTTGTTAATGTTCTGTTTAAACCATCTCCAACATGACATCTACCTCTTCTGTATGCAGGACCAATGTGTTCTCGATACTGGGCATGCATGTGCACTGGTCTCTCTTCTACTAAAGTAGGAAGGTGTACGTTCAAAGTGACCACCAGCTAATACTGTAAACTCTGGTTGTGCTTGTCACTAAAATAGCTACCATATGCACTCACATATCACATGAAATTAGTTTTCTCTGTCATAATATATGTTTTAAAACTGGTTCAGACACACACTTTCAATTTGCACAACAGGAGTTGCTGCATAAATGTACTGACATCTTGTAATCTTGTAAACAGACACATGTTTGTACATTTAAGAGTCCATACAGACACATGCAGTATTAGACGTTGCTGTCTGAATACACCAAACAGTCACAACATTAAAACCACTGACAGGTGAAGTAAATAACATCGACCATCTTGTGACAATTCACTGTTCTGCTAGGAAACTTTTGGACCTGGCATTCGTGTAGATGTTACTTAGACATGAACCATCCACCTAGACCGGACCAGGCAAACCCCAACCCATAGCAATGACACCACCAGGATGCAGCCTCACACACAACACGGTTTAAAAACAACTCAGACAGCACAAGGTGTTGACCTGATTCACTAGATCCCAAAGTGATCAAGTATCTGTAGCATGCACAGTAACAAGGACCCAAAAACACCCGCTAACAATATTGTGTTGCCAGACACCACAGGACACCCTCAGAAGGCCCATGTCCATTCTGTGATGAGTCACGAGTGTTTTGGAGGCACAAGGGAGACCTAGACAATATTAGGAAGGGGGTTAGGAAGGATAGCCACTGGAAGGTGCTGTTGTAATGAAACATTACTATGGGTGGTAATTAGCAACTAACATACAATAAACAGTCTATTGGGACATTTATATTAGATGACAGTTATTTTTTTTATTGACTGGATTGTTTAGAGTCAGTTTACATCTGCAAAATTGTATGTAAATGTATGCATGTAGCTATGTAAGTTCACAAAAACTCTTTTTCAATAAACTGGAACTGGAAGTATTAAATCATTGAGCTTGCTGATAGTGTTAATTCATTTAGGCATATTTTTTAATCTGAAAAATTAGCCTTGAAAATGTCTTGTCATAGAATTGGACACATGCCTTTTGTAAATTTTGGTAAAAATTTGCAATATGTACCACACATTTCTTACTCAATAAACCAAATTAATCACGGTGCAAAGCGCCGGAGAGGAGGAACGCATTGGCAACCTGGAGAATGTGTGATCGCTCCCACTTAGCGAGGGTAGCCAGTGAAGTGTAATCGTGAATAATGAACCTTAGCATGATGTCACCGTCACATTTCCCACCGGCGGCGCTTTCACATGTCCTCTGGGATGGTCGAAAGCAAAACAGGAAACGATAACAATCTAATATCTGCGAGCCACAGTCACTGATCGATTTCAGGTTTAAAATCATGGAAGAGAAACAGCAAACTAGGGCTGTATTCAAGCTACTTGTGATCATACAGTTATGAAATACATGCAGTTTTTTTTTTTTTTTAAACAATGATTTGTTCAATGACTATTTTTTATACGGGTTCCAAATAGGGATTTTATTCACGTATGCACTCAGTACACAATACAATACAATACAACACAAAGAAGTTTCTATCTGGATTCGTTTAGTGCCACACAGTTACCCTAATCCGTGCCTGTGACAGTGATTTTTAAGCCTGGTTAGGTGGGCTGTTTTTGCCTCATAAAGTGTGTCGAAATTCATTTTGCAGGAAGAATTCTACATTTTATTTAACACACGGTTGAGTCACATTTCTTGGCCCCGATTAATAGCTGCTCATTTGCTCTCTCGTACTTTGCACGCACTCACAAACACTGATGCACACACAGCCCTAAAAATGCGTCGAGTCCTTCTGAGACTCAGAATATCTTTGGCTTCTTGGAATACTTTTTTTTTTTCGATTTCTTTTTCCTGTTATAGAAAGTTTTCTGAGAGTCTCCCCTCTGAAAAAGATCATTTTTGACATCTGTCTGCTGTGATTGCAGGAAACACATTATGCAACACATGCTATTAACAAAGTAGAGTTGGAAAGCAAAACTCGTGAATAATTAAATTAAATACAAAGGCTGGCCTTTGTCACTTTTAGACCTTTGGACAGAATCTGTAGGTGAAACCGGGTGATGGAGGGTGTTGAGTTCGGTTCGTTATTTTTTTAAGATGATGTGGTCCTCTCAGCCTCATCGAACTACGACCTCTTGCTGGGTTGATTCACAGCCAAGTGTGAAGCTGCTGGGATGAATATCAACACCTCCAAGTTTAAGGCCGTGGTCCTCAATTGGAAAAAGGGTGGATTGCTCACTCCGGGTCGGGGAGGTCTTACGTCAAGTGGAGGAGTTCAAATATCTCGGGATCTTGTTCATGAGTGAGGGTCGGATGGAGCGGGAGATCGACCGGCGGATCGGAGGGGCGTCTGCAGTGATGTGGGCGCTTAACCGGTGTTTTGTGGTGAAGGGAGAGCTACCGGTCGATCTACGTTCCAACTCTCACCTATGGTCATGGACCTTCGGTAATGACCGAAAGAACGAGATCGAATATAAGCTGCCCGAAATGAGTTTCCTTCGCAGGGTGGCCAGGCTTAGAACTTAGAGATATGGTTGGGAGCACGGACACACAGGAGGAGCTCAGAGCAGAACTGCCAGAAATTACCTCCGCATCAAGAGGAGTCTGGTAAGGATGCCTCCCGGACACCTCCCATTAGAGGTGTTTCGGGTGTGTCCCACCGGTAAGAGGCCTCGGGGCCGGCCCAGGACACGATGGAGGGATTATATCTCCAATCTGGTCTGGGAACGCCTGGGGATTCCTCCGAAGGAACTGGTGGAAGTGGCTGAGGAGAGGACCGTCTATGGTGAAGCCTAGATAGGCGAGAAACAAAAGTACGGCACAGTGCGGTACTTGTTTTGTACTAATCTTTGACCCATCAGTGTATTTTTATTGCTTTTGTTCTTAGTATGCTTGCATTATATTTTATGGCTTTTTATTTGTCACTGTTTAATCTCCTAAATTCTTTGTGTTGTGAAAACAGCCCCTGTTATTCATATTTTTGCCTTCATTGATTTTTACCTCCGCTCCACCAGTCGTCCCGTTGTCACATTTAATGAGAAGATTGCGAGATTCAATAAGCTATTACGTCTCTTGTAGCACAGGCATTATTTTTGTTGGCTAAAAAAAAAAAACAAAAAGAGGGAGAGGGAGAGAGAGTGCTGCTGGAGTCAATACATATTTCAAGTGTTTCTCCTGAGGTGAGAGCTGTAATAGTGGAAACTGAGAGCTTGATCAGTGCACACTTGTGATACTGAGTTGTAATTCTCCTCTCAGCGGGGCTCTCGCTTTACTGTTTGGATCGGTATTTTCCTCCTTAGGGTATGCATTATGCTGATCCCTGTTTCCACTGTTCTCAATTTCAGATGTCAAGTGAAGGTTTGCTCAGCAGTTGCAAGCTCAGGGGGATGACAGCACATTTTCACAACTGCACAGGGGATGCATCGCTGAAGGACAGACCTCCATTAGAGCGGTATTATGCCCGCATTGCATCTCTCATAAAATGACATTAACACAGTTCAGGTGTTTGTAGTAGAGAGGACTTAATTGTCAGGTTGTTATTAGGGTCATTCTCAGCTGAAACGTCAAATTAGTCACATGTTGCCTTGACTGGTTGTCTGAAAGGATTACGTTCATGTGGCATCAATTCCATGCAAGGGTACTAAAAGTTTATAAATAGCTTATGTAGACTAGCACGAGCTCAGATTTTTTAAAGTCGACTAGTATGTGATTAAAGTCAAAATGACACCAACTCTCCGAAGCTTTCTCCGTGTACGGTGACTTAAGGTCTAATGACTTCTACAGTGAACTTCGCCAATAAAATGTTTATTTTTCAGCCTCCATCTCTCTATTACCTAATGACGTTTGGTGATGTTGTTAACCAACTGCTGTCGAGAGGATTTGGACCGTTTCTCTGCTACCGTTAGCAGATGCATTTTTAGATGAGTGTGACTTGCATTTGTACTTTTGTCGTATTTCAGGACTGACATACATAGCAACAACGACGCACTGTGCTCCTCACCTATCTTTTCAGAGGCGTCCATGTTGTTATTGTCACGTGATAAATGACCAGACAACATGATGCTTAAAGTACCATGGAAGCTGAAGCTGACAAGTCCATTAGTCGGCACAACCTCTTACATAGAGTAAATTTTTCCGGGAGCCGATCCAACAGTTTTACTGTCAAAAGAAATAAAAGACAGTGAGCTCCGTGTGCAGGTGTGCAACTCAACAGCAGACACTCCGGGTCACAGCAGGAACAGCGATGTATTTTCACAATTATGTTTACACCCACTTAAACTAACTTACATAAAAACATTAATTCCTCTTTAACACAAATACAAAAAACATCTGGGAAAAGTGGACTTCACACCTTTTAAACTGTAACCCATTGCCTGTGTGGACAGCCTAGTACAGCCTAGGTCAGCCGTGTCAACCTGACTGCTTGTTGATATTTTGTCTGTTTTTGTTTTGTCCTTTGTGCATTTGTTTTGTATTGTTGAAAAAAGAACTGAAAACTCAACAAAAAGAAAGTTTCCAAAAAACATAATAAAATTGCCAAATAGAAAAAAATATATATTTCGCAAATTATGTCAAGTTAAATAATTAAGATAAAATAAATTACCACTAAAACAAATCAAAGACAAAACCATCAAGAATTACCATTATGCTCACAGTTCTCCAACACCCAAACAAAACTCAGAGCACTAACATTCAACCACAAAAGAAACATAAATATATTTCCCATACCTGCCAATAGAAATAAAAACCACGAGCTCCATGTGTAGGTGTGCGGCTCAACAGCAGACACTAAAAGGAAGAAAAAGGTGTCAAAATAACGTACCAGCGAACCACTCTGCAAAGCTTACGCTACATGCTAATGTTAATTTAAGCTAATGATGGTTAGCAATGGAAATAACAAAGAACAAAACATATTTAATAAATCTGTGACACAAAGCAGTCATCTTTATAAATATCCCGGTTCCTCCCACCCATAATCCATGAACCAAATTAATCTGAAAACAGTTGTTTTATTCACACATGTTGCTGAGAGACTTTCCCTAATCTTACCTGCGCTCATAGGAGGAACGGCAGTGACCGAAGCGCGCATGCGCAGCCTTACGGGCATTCCCGACGCTCTCGCACGCACGCGCTCACACACACACACACACACACACACTACGACACTATCAACAAGTAGGAAATAAGAACCCAGTGGAAATTAATAAAATTTGTTTTGGTGAAATTAATATACCATTTTTAGCCACCTGGTACACTAACACGCTCATGATGGCACTAAAAATTAACACAAAAATAAATAAATTGACAAAAAGTGGCTCAAGACAAATGGTCTCTGTGATTCATCCTCGGACATACTTTTGACAAATTTCATAGCAAGCCATACTAATCCTACACCTGTGGAAACAAAAGATGTCAACGTGAGAATAATGAGAGCTTTACCAGTTGTCTACAAAGTTCTTTTTGGCCAACAGAGAATGTGTTTGCTCCCTTTTACGAATTCAGGGCATTTCAACCAAAAGTTTCCCAGGGGGAACCGGATGCCAGTCAGATCGAAACAAAACTCTTCAGAATAAGTGGGCCTGTACTGAACCTGTGAAAACAAACAAAATAATGTGCTGTCTTGTTATCACATAGAGTTTCTTTTTAAGTTTTGCACATCTACATTTCAAATTGGCCATTCAAATTACCAGAAAATGTAAATTGGCATCTCTTGAGTGTCTTCAGAGAAACTATCTCCATGCTCCTTGCAAATGTTGTCTAGCACACAGCAGGTCAGAACAATTGTCTCTGCAAGCTTCAAATTGCAGTGGTTACATTTTAGTAGACACCTCCATCTGTCTTTTATTCTACCAAATGCAGTCCCCACTTTGGCCCTTGGTGTGCTTAACCTTGAATTATACCGTAGCAGCTGTGGAGTCAACCTGCCCGTGTCTGAGACTTGCTTCATCAGCCAAAGTTTCAAGAGCTATCTAGGGCCTATTAAGTAACGTCTGCTGAAGAACTGTTCCATCACTTGCCACAGGGCGAGACTGTCTCAGCACACATGCCTCATGCACGCTGCAGGGATAGCCGAGACACACGCGTCCCAGAACAGTTCATTGTTATGAACTTGGAATTTCACTGATGCCCTGCTGTCCTGCTGAAGTAGTCTTGCGAGTATTGTTCTGGAATAGCAATGTGACTACCAACTATTGCACCAGCACTGTTAACAACTGCTCTCCGACTGTTAGTAACCAGTCACCTTCATTAACTGATTAACTATATTATTCACAGCTGGCAGTAAGGACACTGGATGATTTCTGTATTTTTTATTGGATCAATGTGCATATTTGTATCATAAATGAAATACAGGTCCACCAACTTGCCGTTTTTTATTTTTTATTATTATTTACATTTCTGCCATTATTGATTGTTTAAGCATCAAATATATTTTTGTACAACATCTAGTAAGGAGGCTTAAACAAAAGATTCTTCTTCTTCTGTGCACCATGGACAACATCGCTGCAACTCTCCATTTCCCTCTCCTACCTGGAAAAAAAAAAGACAGGATGCCTTCTGACTTGACTACAGCATGGTCATACCCCACAAACTCACCCACAAGCTGTCAACACTCCGCCTGCACCCCACACTCTGTGACTGGTTCCTGTTTTTTCTGACTCAGTGCGTTTACATGCATGTGAAAAAAAAATTTAATTACTGCCTTAACTGGACTCTAACTGGACAACTTCAGTGTATGTAAACACGTTACTCCAACTAAAATCTGAGTTCTCCTTATCCGATAAGACACCCAGATAATGTGATTGGAATTCAATTTTCTCCAGCATGTATACGCTTAATCGGACTACAACAGGATAACACGTGAGCACATTCTCCACTGCGCTGGCGTGTGACCCTGGAACAAAAACATTCAAGAAAGCTGGTCACAGAAGAAGAAGGTAAACAGAGCATATCTTATCTGCACCAAAAGTAGCCCGCTCATTACGTACGAGATTAAAAACCATCATACGATGTAATAGGTCAACCGAAAATGGACCCGTGTTAGCAAGTTCTTTTTGACCAACAGAAAATGTGTTTGCTCTCTTTTACAAATTCCCAGGGGGAACCGGATGCCAGTCAGATCAAAACAAAACTCTTCAGAATAAGTGGGTCTGTACTGAACCTGTGAAAACAAACAAAATAATGTGTTGTCTTGTTATCACATGGAGTTACTTTTTAAGTTTTGCACATCTACATTTCAAATTGGCCATTCAAATTACCAGAAAAGGTAAATTGGCATCTTTGGAGTATCTTCAGAGAAACTATCTCCATGCTCCTTGCAAATGTTGTGTAACACACAGCAGGTCAGAATAATTGTCTTTGCAAGCCATATTAGCGTGGTATTAACCCGCTGAAAAGACACATATCGCCACCAAGTGTGGAGAAGGAGGACATGTTCACGTTAGTTATTCGATTTTCTACGTTGCATGTAAACTGGGACAAGGATTGTATTCAGAAAGTCAAATTTCAAGCATTTCTTGATTAGGCTGTGCATGTAAACCCACTGACTGGCAGACCTCAGTGTGTCAGGATTGGAAACAAGACTTTTAGGCAGTATTTCCACAAACACTGGCACCCCACTGGGTTGTGTCCCCAGCCCCATCCTCTGCACACTATTCATCTAAGACTGTGTCGCCTTCCACAAGAATAACCCCATCCTGAAGTTTGCAGACGACACTGCAGTGATAGGACGTATCACTGGCGGGGACAAAGCAGCCTACAGGATATGACAGTCTGGTTGCATATGGGGTGAGGACAACAACCTCAACCTAAACAAGGACAAGAGCAAGGAGATGACAGTGGACATGAGGAAGGAGAGGAGCCCTCATCAGCCACTGTTTATGCTACTAGAAATGGTAGCAGCTTTAAGTACAGAGGAGTCCACACCACTGAAGACCTCATCTGGACACTGAATGCCACCAGCACTGGCCAAGAAAGTTCCGCAGCGATTGTATGTCGATCTAAGATCTTTAGCAAATTCTACAACTGCATCGTTTGGATCGTCTTGACCAGATGCGTCACCAGCACTACGGTCATGAATTGGAAACTGCAGAGAGAGGGGGACACTGCTGAGAAGATCACCAGGACTCCTCAGCGCTCTCTGCAGAGCACCTACAAGTGTAAAGGAGGCTGCTTCCATCACCAAGACCCTACCCACCCCCAACATGGAATGTTCACACATCTACCCTGAGGCCTGAGCTGCACGAGTGTGAAATGCAGGACCTCAGGACTGAGGTCAGTTTATTGTTTACATCTTCATTTGCACATAGATATTTGCACTAATCATTTTTTTTTTATTATTATCCTCATCCTGTATTTTTTTATATTCTATTTCTAAGATTTTTCTATTGTTTGGGTGGTCATCCCTGTACAATTTCATTGCACAGGGAAACAAGTTTCTAAACTGTGCACGTGACAATAAACTCTTTGAATCTTGAACCTTCTGTGTTTCCATTCTTCAAGCCCAGCTTCTCCTTTGACTTCCAAGCCTCAGTCACATCTCCCGTAGTTTCACGTGGAGGCAACAATGCACATTTCCCCCAGATTTCTTACAGAAATAGGGCAGACATTCTCTACTCCTTTCCTTGCTTATCAATGGTTATCGGATGGTTGTTCCCTTTACTGTTGAGCCCACTTCCTGTGACTCATTTATCAGCTTAAAAAGGCTACGGCTGTGGCACAGTCACAAATTACCTCCGCAAAGAAACGAAGGGCAGCAGTCGGTGAGTTAGAGGAGCAGAAGGAGGACATAAACTTCTCAAAGGACTCTGATTCTCTCCTTATTTCACCCCCATTTCTCCATGCACCAGTGCTCAGAGAAGTAAGCACTCAGCAAAAAGACAGTTGCTTTGTGGCACAGGTGATGTAAAAAAAGAAAAAGAAAAAAAGAAAAGAAAACGAAATACAACTTGCGCGTGGCATATTGTCAAAAAAAAAGCTTATTTTTTTTGATTGTTGTGACAAATTGGAGCTAGAGGGGGGAAAGAATGGGGCCTGTTTGGAGACTAGCTTGAACTACATAGAGTGGCAGTCAAACACGCATGCTTGCATGTATGTGTGAATAAGCACAATGTGGACATAAATACACGCACACACTTACAATGCAGAGGGCAATTTATTTTACCCCCTGGTTATTTCAGAAGGATTTTTAGAGTAGCTGTTTTGCTGCAAACTCTCTTGCAGCTGAACCAGAAAAAAAGGAAGAAAAAAAAAACAGGGAAAACACGCAATTAAAACAGGTTTTGATGGAGACCGTGGCCTTGCATTATTCAGAACTCAGCTGCCGGCCTTGTGGATGCTGTCCATGTTTGACCGCTGAGCTGCTCTCTGAAGCTTTCCAGCGCTTTAATTGTCATGAAGGATTTTGCTGGAAGAAGAAACGCACATAACTGATGACCACTGTATACACGCCACTGACCAGCAAACAAAAAGGGCGGTGTATTTTTAGCTCTTCATTCTTATAGAGCCTGTGTCAGATCATGAATGTCTACACATAGGAACTGAGGAACCGTGGTTTATCCTGTATACTGCATATTCTAGCCAAGGGAGAAAGAAAAATGTGAAAAAATATTGTGAGGTATGCGTATTTAAGAACAAGATTTGGGTTTGATGAATTGCTGCAGTGCCCTCTGTGGTTATTTAATCACTGAATAATGCATATTGAATATAAAATGCAAACATATCCATAGTAAAAGAGTAAGAGGTGTCGATAAAATGAAATATGATATAAAAATGAATGCAATTTGTCTTTAATTTGTTTAAAGCGCTGTTAGGCCTTGAATTCTGTGAGTGTTCAGAATTAGATCCAAGAAAGCCTCAAAAGAAGCGCAGAGACACACACACACACACACACACACACACACACACACACACACGCTCTTATCAGACCAAACCAATACTCAGACTGCGCCTCCTAATAGCTGTAATGACGAGCTAAATGGTTAGCCAACATTACCCTTGTCTTGTTTGCAAAATTTATAAAAGCATGCCATTTCCAGTGGCTGTAAAAAGACATTTTCTCCGCTGATGAGGTTTTGTTGGTGAGCTTAGTCACTTAAATTGATTTCCATACTATCAGTGCTTCTGCGGTTACGCATGTCGTCTTCTTTGCTGTCGTAGCAGCAGCGTTAGAAAGTGTTGTCTCCATGGTGTCTAATGTCAGAAAAATAAGCTATGATGTTTTGGATTTGTTAAAGGGAAGTTATATTCTTCTTGTATTATTCTTGTGTAGGCCTATTGCATAAATGCAAAATATCTGAATTGTAAATGTGTCTTAATTCCTTGAATTATTAATTCCAGTGTGGGGACCCTGACCAGAGTGGCATGAACTGTGCAGGAGGCAATTTCTTGAAACTTGGTTCAATTAGTACAAAGTGATTTATTGACAAAGAACTGGGCCATGATGCTACGTACGTAACCAAAGTTACAGTTCACTTATTTTAGACAGTTTTTATTTTCAAAGACCACATGCCAGATCTTATTATAGAGTCCTACATGATGCAGAAACTGTAATCTTAAAATCATTCACCTGTCTCTGCTTATACATCGATCAGCCACAACACTGAAACCGCTGACCTAAGACCACGCAGAATTCAACAAATTGAGGAGGGAAATTTAAAGCGATTGCTAGAACGCAATTATCTACACAATGCATTTATTTTTATTAAGAGAAGCAGGTGAAAATCTTGTTCTTGTACTTACTGTAGCGATGTGAAAGTGTACACTACACTGATCAGACACAACATTATGACCACTGACTGGAGAAGGAAATATCATTAACCACTTTGAATCGAATTTAATTGTCACAAACAGGAAAACAGTACAAGATGTTGACCTGGCCTGCAAATTCTCCAAACCCCAAACTGATCAAGTATCTGTAGGATACACCGGAACAAGCCTGATCCACAGGGGATTATCCCCTCAACCCATAGGACCCAAAAACCACCACAGGACACCCTCAGCAGGTGCAAGTCAATTCTCTCATGAGCCACAACTGTTTTGGAGGCACAAGGGAGACCTACACAATATTAGGATCATAATGGGTTATTATGTTATGCCTGATCGGTGTGCAGTTCCCTCAGTACAGCCCAGAGCAGAAATCAATCTACACTGAACCACAGATCAAACAGTGACCTTCCTGAAACTGGTAAATGACATTCATTAAATGCTCTTCCCTTTATCACAGAAAACGTTCCCCTACCACATTCATCATTTATCATTCGCTAAATATGACTGACAAGGCAACACATTCTCAATATTCTTCCCCCTAACACAGTTTCTTTCCCAAATGATGTCACTATTGATGAGCTTAAATAGACATGCCTGACCATTTCCTCCTTTTGTCCTTGCAATGCTTGACAAGCAAAATGAATTCATGAAGGCCCTGAGCACAACCGGTACACAATAATGAAACTGAACTTTGACATGAAACGAATGCGGTGTAAGAAACGTAACAAAGTCCAAACTAATGCGGGGCAGCTTGTGTCTGCAAGTTACAAATCAATGATGGAACTAAGGCTTAAACAAACAATTACCAAGCATGGTTACACTAGTATGCAATGTACCACTGCTGGGAGAAATGTGGAAAGTAGCTGCCACTGACAAATAATCAGTGAATCATTTCATTTCATTGTGATGAACAACCGAAGTGCTGCAGTTCTGTTGAAAAGCAATAAGTTTAAATATGTGTGGCCAATGCAATGCCAATGCCATCTCTGGGAGGATGACTTCTGTGGTCATTCTCAAGGGCATTTAGGGGGCCGATAAGTGATGCCTGCAAACATTTTCTTTGATGCATGTTTGACAAAGTGATGGAAAGCGTATAGCATTGTCAGCTCAACTCCTCTAAAGCTGTTCTAGAAGAGGTTGCTACTGGCAACGGAACAGCCATCCACAAGCTAATGTATCGATCAGGAATGTTTTTTAGTGTTTGACACAGGCATTGTTGCAATTTACAGCCGCTGTAAACATTTTATACAAAGTGCTCTCTCCAGAAAGTTCTTTGACTTTGATTCTTAACAAAAACAGCAAGAAAGAACACAAAGCGCACCAGTAACTGCGGTTTGCAGACTTTTGTTAATATTAGAGAAAGCTGGCAGTATTGGTAGAGCGTGTCTCTCTGTTCCCTATTATTCTATGTTCTGTCTGATGTCTGTGATGATCTCACTGTTTATAAGAACCTCATGAACACATTTTTTTTTTGGTCGATCCATGAGTCACACTGAAAAAATCTATCTTTGCAAATGGTCAATGGCACTTTTTCATTCCCTTTTAGGAGTCTCCATACATAATTGATAAAGAGTTGCATGACGCACGGACCTGTTACATCATACATGCAGTCAAGGCCCTGTATACAAGTATGTCTGTATATTTACGCTGCAGGAAAAACTTGAATCGTTACACAAAAAGAAAAAGGTTCCCTGAGCTACTCACAGATGCATCAGGTTAATTCAAGTCATTTTAAAAATTCAGGAGTATGGGATTGTTAGATATCAAGAAGATGTTAATTTGTTCCTGATTAGCAAATACTAGTTTAAATTACTTATGATGAATTCTGAACACAGATGTTGTGATTGGGTCCAGTCCTAAGGGTTCCTTTAGTAATAGTGTATCGATCACTATGGTGTATTAATTAAATATACACTCCCCTCCAGGGAAGTCAAAGGTCAGGGTCAACTGCAGGACTCCACCCCTGAGTGGGATCGGATCAATTTCATATTCAAAAGGTTACCCGATTAGTTTGCTTCAAATATTTTATTTTTAGCAGACAAATGATTCTCTGCAAACTCTGCAAAACTGCATATTAACAGATATGGTTGTTGTTGTTGTTTTTTTCTTCAGAATGATATATCCCATGCAGCTCAATAGATAAATTTGTCGGATGGATGCACTTACAGGTCTGCGGGACTTTGATTAAACTGTCCAAATGGTAGCTTAAAGTTGGAGACTTATACCACACTACTTTTAAATATGCAAACAACATGAATGACTAATAGTGGAAATAGTAAGAATAATAACAAATCAACCACTTCTTTCTATATCTTCAGGTATTGCATTAGTGCTAACTTAAAAAGTAAAATAATTCTGGCTACATTTTTATATAAATGTCCATTTTGCTTCCTTCTGTTTTGACCTTATGCAAACTAAGGGTGACTAAGTCTAATCTTGGAGCAAGATTAGAAAACTAAGCTTAATAAACTTACAGGACAGGGGAACAAAAGAGCTGAGACAGGATGATTAAAAAAACACTCAGAGCAAAGAGGTAATCGACCAGATGTAAGATAAGAACCAATAAAATACAAACAAGGGGTCAAAAACAGAAGCCACTGACAAACAGGAGGATAAAGGTAAAAACAACAGATACATCAAGTAAGACCCAACAGGCTATTGGGGAAAGACAGGACTATACATATCCTTAAAATAGAGGGGAAATGAGACACAGATCAAACTAATGAGGAAGGAGAAAATAATCGCACGGGCAAGAACAAAAGGTCAGGAAGTGAGTCTAAGGGATAGTTTCAAAATAAAACAGGAAAAGTCAGGAATTTCAAAGCAATGGGCGACGATTGAAAAGCTTCACATCCTAACAGGACATGAAATCAAGCAATGCAAATCCACAGTGGCAACACTAGAGAGGCTGAATTATAGCAACAACACTGGTGATCAAAGTCACCACTGGGATGTTAGCACGCTAGCATTCATGATTGAAACAGAATGAAGTCACTGGGCCCTGCAATAGACTGACCAGATCAATGGATGAACATTGAAACATTGAGATTCACTTGGAGCTTAAAAAACCTCCATCAAATTTTGTGTCAGTGATGCAATGGGTGAGATATTTTGCTGTAGACCAACTTGGAAAACAGCCACCCCTGCACCCACAGCCGACATGGCTAAAGATATTGTTATTCTTTCAGAAATAATTGAAAATTTTTGAACTGCTGGAAATGGCATCACGGTGTGCTTCAGGAGCAAACAACAGGGGCTCTATCTAGTATTTTTCTACATATATTAGTGGTGTGGATGGGGATTGCCTATTCCTATTAGTTCCATTCATTACCCACTGGAGGGAGGCCTAATGTATCTTCTCCCCTGCTACCGTCATAAGCCTCAGATTGGTTCTAGGTGGTTGGCGGACTGCAGCCCGCTGCAGAGGAAACATATTGAGCTTCTCCACAACTTTACTTGAGGTCATTTCATCAGAGGAGGGGCCTTCTGATTAACTTTCTCTCAGCCTCATTGCATTGAGTGCCCAACAGATAGTTTTCGTCGGGGCTCTACTGTCTCCTGATTCTGTACATTAACATTACTCTGCTTGATGAGACGTTCACTGGAAGTTCCAGCCAAAGTAAATTATGCTCGCTGTCATTACGGGTGCCTTTTTTTTTTTTTCTCCAAAAAATAAAATTAAAAAGAAGTAGCTTTGGTAAAAACTACAAAATACAACTAAAGTACGAAAGTGCAGATAGTGCAGCATGCTCTGGCTTTAATTTTCTTCATATGAAAGATTCATTTTCTACAACTGAGTGTCACATTTTAATCAGACACAAGCACAGGCAAGTGCACAGCGTTAGGTCTTGAGTGCATGGACTGTGTGGGATATTTTTTTTTAGCAAAGTAAAGGTATGAATGGAGTGAAATCTAAATGAGGAGGTGAAGGTGATTAATAAACGCACTCTTAGACAGTCACAACACTGATCTCACTGGCAAACCTACCAACATTTAAGCTTAGGGTTAGACTTTTTCTAACCTCTATCAGACCTAGAAGAACCCACTTGTCTGCTAAAAAAACTATAGATTACATTGCTGCCCAATGGCCGACTGGAGCTTTTCTGTGTGGAGTTTGCATGTTCTCCCTGTGTCTGTGGGTTCTCTCCAGGTTCTCCGGCTTCCTCCCAACGTCCATGTTCATATGCTGATTCTAAATTGGTCATAGCTGTACATGTGAGAACGACTGGTTGTCTCTCTCTCTGTGTTGGCCCTGTGATAGACTGGCGACTGCAACTCTCCTGAGGACAAGGAGGGTTACAGAAAATGAATTGCTGAATGAACACTGTTAGCTAAAGCTGACCACAGACAGGGGTTTGAATACATACCCTGAAGACGGTAGTGACAGCTGCGCATGTGAACACGAATCTTCCACTGGCTTCAGTTTGTAGAACATTGTTTTCATCTTTATTGTATCTTATGGGTGGAAAGTCAGTGCAGGTTAAGTGTAATGGTGCGTTCCATTTGTACTCAGAAGTCGGAATTTCCAACTTTGACTTTTCAACTGGTACGCCTCCCGAAGTCAAATTTTTTATTCAGAAAGTCGTAGAATCCTCACTACCCCCGAGCTGAGTTATCAAGATGGCTGCCCCGTGTGTAGTAATTAGAAGTAATTGAAAAAGTAATTAAAACAGTAATTAGAAGCTCCTGTAATATTTCGTTTATTAGCACTTCTGGTTATTTTTTGTTGCATTATTAGTATTTTTCCACATACAGTGTAATTTAAGTTTTTCATGTGTTACATTGGGAACTACAAGCTCATGTCGCACTAACAATGACTAAAAACAATAGCCTGGTAAAACCAAAACAAACACCATCGTGACAAACTGTGATTGATAGTGTATTTTTTTCTACATTTAAATTAAACAATTAAAACTTAAAGTAAATAATTCTAGTAAAAAACTCATGAGTTGGTTCAAATTATCTGTTTGATTTACAATTTCTGTTTAGTTTAACATTATAGCAATAATATCACAATTTTTTTTAAAACATTTAATTTCACGCTGCACTCAAAAAATTTACTTACTGAACACACCAAGTTATCTAGTCCATCTAGTTTTCCAACTTCTGTGACTGGAACGCAGATAACTCAGGTGTGACATCATTCCCAGTGCTGGCATTTCTAACTTTCTTTCAGTCCTGCACTTATTGTTAATTTCTTTCATTCCATCCATTTGTCATTTTCTGCTGAATTTCAGTTCAATAAAACAGTACAAAGCTTCGTCCACATTTTTAGTTAAAATAAATCAACGTTATGCAGCATTGAAATGTTTTCTCATGTGGGACTGGAAGCTGTTGTGTGCGCACAATTTCTCATGAGGAGATCTTTAGACATCCAACCTCTGGATAGTCATCTGATAATATAGATCTTCTTGTAATAACATAATATACATTCAGAAACACTGAACCCCCCTGGGCGGTGGGTGCAGCAGGGGTGGGTTACCTTTCTGCAGGGTATCACTGTGCTCCTGACAGCAAATGGTGTCAGCTTTAATTGGAACAAGCACAATGTAATGGAGCATGTCAGATGGCTTCCACTGAGCCCGAGAGGAGGTACGGCTTCCAGATTTTTTTTCCCGTGGCTGGAAGGTCAGAGAGGGAGGGAGAAATGAAAGAGTAAGACAGAAGCAGACGGAAACTAAGAGAAGAGAAAGTGAATCAGAAGATTTGATTTCATTACGGAATTCCAAATTATAGATGGTGAGTCGATCGTTTGTATTCCTCTAAGGTGTTTTGAGATCCCTACTGTATAAAATTCTGCAAATGATAGCAGGGCCCCACATCAAAAATCTAAATTAAAATTAAAATGTACAAGATGTGGGCCAGGATATGCAAAAGCACTCAGGGAACAGAAAAGATGGAAGACACAGAATGAAATGGCTGAAACAGTTAACTGGAATGTTTTGCAGTAGAAAAAATAAAAACGACTTTCACATTGCTACAAAAATCCATCTCAGTGAGAAAAAAAGTTAAAGGAACTGTGGTAACCTAGTAACCAAGGTAAACCTGGTAAAGTATTTAAAATTAAAATTTTATATAATTTAATCTAATTTAATTAACGTCATAAAACCAAAGATTTCTCCTTAGTGTGTGTACGCTGTGGTGGAAAACAACTACGGTGCCACTTCAAAGTGAACAAGTGAAATCTTGTTCTGCATTTTTATGTATTTATTTACCTTTTAATAGAATTAGTATTTGTTTACTTCACTCAAGTCCATTAAAAACTGTGAATGAAAATAAAATAATACTCCAAATGTGGCATGTCTCTTTTTTTCCGTACTCCTCAAACTGCTGTTTAACTGTCATATACATTTACAGACACACACACAAAAAAGTCTGTCTCCCTTTATATTTCTCCACCTCAAACCACTCACGTTAAAATTCCCCCCACATTCAACATACATAAATGATCTTAAGTAATGTGAGCTCGACTTAAGGTTAGAAATAATAGATCAAAGCCAGACATTTGACTGCATCGATTTTGATTCATGTTACTTGTGATGGTAATATCTGACGAGATGGATGCCGCGCGGTTGCGTCAGAGGAGGCAGTGATGAAAATAGCCGGCAAACAGTGCAGGACGAGCAAACTCGGGATTCTTGGAGATGACTAAACCATGGACACGTGTGAGCCCTCGTGTGCGGACTCTGAAAACTGTTTGCGCATCTCGATCATTCTGCCTCCACAGACGGGACTGTGGAGTGTGCGCGACTGGGCCGTCAGGTACGGCGTTGAAAAAAATTCACAGATCCCCTCGCGAGTTGAGGCGGGCCATATGGGTTTTTTGCAGGTGGCCACGGGGTGTCGCTCTTCAGTCTCTTTGCTTTGAGACACGCAGCTCCGAGGCTCCTCCTAAACGTGGAGGGATTTGGCATACCGTATCAGTAAATACAGCATCTCCATTATTAGAGCAGATTAACTGTTATGTGGCGTTGCTGGAACCAAACCTGTAGTTTTTTTAGTGGTTTCGATAAAGCAGAAACAGCTGTTCACGTAAATAGAATAATAACACACCACAAAAACTGCACATGCAGAGAGTGCCAATTGGTATGTTTTATTATTATTATAATTTTTAGCTGGTTGAAATAATGTTACTTTAGTTGTTCCTGACTTCATATGGATTGAAGTGAACTGGCAGCAGCTGCCATTTGGACTGCAACAATATATATATATATAAGCATCAATGCAGAGGCAATTAAAGAGAGTTCTGCAACTCATGCTGGAATTCTTAAGTGAAAGAGTAATAAAAAAAAAATCCTGCAAACAGAGGAGACAGAAAGTGAAGCAACCATTTGCTCCCATCTCTCCTGCTTCCCTCTTTTTCCCTTGGCAGGAACAGTCGTTTAGCCTCTGAGCCTCCTGTTTGCTGAGGCTGTGACAGTTCTCTCTGCAGCACTGCTGTAGGAATAACTCCTCTCTGTGGACCTTAACACCCTGGGGACCTTCCACTGCAGGGCTCAGTCAGTTAAGACAGAGAGGAAGAGGAGGAGGATGCTGTACATGCAGTAGACGCACCGCATCCTCCGCGTCTCCTGTAGATACTGTATGTCTGGAAGGTGGATGGATGAATGTAATTTATTTTGTTCCCACTAACACCCTGTTGTTGTTTGCAGAGGAGTGGGTGAGAAAAGCGTGAGTCTGGGGTACGAATAAGGGGGAGAGCAGGGGAAAAAAATAGAGGTATGTGGGAGTTTTGTGTTGCATCACGCTGTGATATGAGCGCGTCTCGGAATTCAGCTCAGATGAAGGCGGCTGACAACAGACGAGAGGGCTGCAAAATCAAAAGCTTCTTGATCATAATAAACATCAGTTGATATTATGTGATGTGAAACATTGTGAGTCCCCTGTGCGACTGCTCCAGAATTTAAGTTTGCTATTGCAAGATGTTTTATCAACCAGGGCAGCGTTAAAACGAATGACTGGGTTGAAGGTGTGTGGTCCTTGTTTTACTATACACAAAAGGAAACCACTTGGAAAGTAATTCACTTGTCAGGGAACTGGAGCAGAGTTTTCTTTGTTCAGTTCACACACCGATTTGGGTTCATTAAGGTTTTCAGTTGACAGTGTTGATGATGATTTGTGAGGCTTAACAGCCACGTGGTTTGGTGCCTTTAAGCTGTGCCACAGACCAGCCTTTTGTATGTGTGTGTCTGTGTGTGTGTGTGTGTGTCTGAGTAATTCTTTCTGATCGTGTCTGAGTAGGAGCTCGGATGAATCAGCGCGTGTGCGTCCCCTCATTTAACCAGTCAAGTAGTTATAGAAACAAGATGTAAAGATGAGTTTAGGCGGAAAGTCGCCTACGGACTCAGACCACACAGGCATCATCAAAGACAGAGCATGTATTTTAAAAAAAGTGACTTAACTCCTTCTGCACAGTGCACTCCAGGACTGACTTCATAGCAAACCACATTCGGCATCAACAGTAAAATAGGTTGGTCAGTTGGAGATGCATCTTATTGTGCTTCATTTAAACCCATTGTCCTCATTAGTGGACACTTTAGTCTGTCATCTAGTGGTACCAGATGATCGATACACTAGTCGGTAAAAACAGACCACACAGGACGAAAGTGGATGAGGAACAAAACCCCATCAATTTCTATGACTAAAACTTATTTATTTATGCTTATAACATTTCTAGGTTGATATGATCTACAAATTTTATCAATAGCAATGAGCCACAACCTTGCTAATTAGCAAGTACTCGTTTGAGGACATTGAGACTTCATTGTCCACAATTCTGTCTTTGCTTGATGATGCTTCATGTACAGGTATTAAAATAAACAGTTTTATATTTTAGCACACATCTGTGACCTTATTATAATATAAATAATGAAATAATTACAGTGTCCACATATGAGGACATAGTTTTTTTCCTTATATAGGATTTTTTTATATAGGATTTTTCCTGTTGAAAGACGATGCTTAGTTTTGGTACGTCTTAGGTCCTACTGTTCTCTTGAAGAAATTAAAAATGCATACCAAACAAAAACCCAGGTCTCAGGAGGTTTTAATGTGGAACTCGAGACACGAGGAATAGGTGAAGAGCAAAAGGAGGGAAAGGAACCAAGTTTGGGATGGACGAGAAATTGTCCAAAGAAATAAACGGAAGAGGGAGGGTAGAGTACCTCATATTAAAGCAATACAGACAGTAAGGCGACAAGGCCATCCTCATGGTAGACAAACTGTACAATGAGGGTCAGCTGATCCGTGACTCCTCTATTACCCTCTGGCATGGCTGCGTAATAGTTCATTGTAAAACAGGATAAACACCATGAATCATTGCACACGAATCACTGTTCACCTCTCGCCTTACCGTCTCTTAAATAACAAAAGAACCCTCTCTCCCTACTGATAACCCTTAACCTACCCTCTCTTCTCTGTACCTCTTTGTAACAGTGTAACGTGTGCACGCTCCTGCCCCGTCACTTTCTACAGTGGTCCTCGATAATAGGCGGATAGGTGTTCCTGCAGGTGTTATTTCGACGGTGGTACCAAACCATGATCACAGATGAGCGTTTCTGTTAAGACACAGCGACCACCTTCTGATAGACATCGTTTACATTCCTGCTAGGAGAGACGTTATGTTTTGAATTACATAAATGCCACCAAACATGCAAGTCATGAAACAAGATAATGGGTCCAGAACTGCCAAGTACATCTCCTGCTGCTGTTTAGCCGAGTGTTTTAAGGGCATTTGATTTTTAATTAAAAACACATTGTCACTGCTGAGCAGCTTCCATTGATGCAGTGGAAAATTAAGCGCTTTACAAAGTCACCGTGCTTCAGGTGGGCACAGCGCTAGCATCTTTGCAGGAAAGGTGAAAATTTGAACTGTATGATTACAAGCTCAAGGTCTCTGCGGCGCGTACAAAGTACACTGCTAAATGTGTGGTGCGAGTTTTCTTGCGCGGCTAGTTTTACACCATCGGAGTGAGGACATTTTGGCCGGTCTTCACAAGACTGTTTGTGGGTTAATACTTGGTTATAGGGTATAGGCTACAATTAGGTTATGGTTAGGATTAAAGTACTATGGGAGGTAGATGGTGCAATAACAACCTACGCACGTAGTCCTTTATACCTGTGCTCTCCTCAGTCTGGCGCGCTGTGTCTTTTTTTGCCAGTTGGGTTCATTTGTTTACTTCCTCTACTTCCTTCCTTACACACAATATGCTGCTTTTGCCCACGCACTTTTGTGTATTTCTTTTTAATTTCATGTACCACTCTTTGCCCTCCTAATTGCCCCTCGGGGATAAATAAAGTTTTTTTCTGATTCTGATTCTGATCCTGCTTCCCTTTCTACAATGGCAACTGAAAGCTTAGCCGCTTTCAGCCAAAAGTTAGCCGCAGATGAGTCACTGAAATGTTTGTATCTCTGAACCGCCTCAGTTAACCTTTCCTCTATATGGTCCATCTCTATCCAGAACAATCACTTAGAAAATTGCGGAGATGGAGAAGCAGCTGGAAATACTAAAGTGCAAATACACTACCACCCAGCGGACCAATCACAGCTCTGCTGCTGCAACTGTTGCTGCAACGTGTAGTTACATTTCTGGGGAGGTGCACATCAGGCTACGCCGTTAGGGGCTGCGCAGGGTCAACGTGCAGCTGTAAGGGGTTAGAGAATCCATTATGTTGAATAATGTCCTCACAAAGACAGTGTGCGTATGTGTGCTCTTGCATAGCTATCTTTCTGAGGAACCATTTCAATTTTACACCATCAGAGTGAGGACGTTTGTGCAAAGTGAGGACGCATTAGCCGGCCCTCACTTCTTTACAAGGCTGTTTGAGGGTTACGACTCAGTTTTAGAGTAAAGGTTACAGTTAGGTTAGGGTTAGGTGTAAGGGGCTAAAGAATGCATAATGTCAATGAATGTTCTCACAAGGATAGCCATACTGGTCTGTGTGTCTGTGTGTATGTGTGTGTGTGTGTGTGTGTCGTACATGTGTTTGAATATGTATGGACATGTCCTTCTGCCTGTGTGTCAGACTGGAGCTCATTTCACCGTGTGCTTCATGTGATGTAAGCAGGAACTGTCAAGAACGAGAGCACACTGTGCTTATGATGCAGGATCCCACTAAATCACACTAATTCTGTTTCCTCTTTTCTCCTACACCTCATCTGCTTTGTTTTTTTTTTGTTTTTTTTAAATTTGTTTTTGCATCTGTCCCTCCCTTATGTCCTCATCCTCTCTCTATTTCAGCAATTTACACAGTGAGTAATACTGACAACGCATTGTTTGTTGCAGAATGAACAGTGGAAGCAACTGGTTAAATGAAATTAATCTCCTTTACTCAGCTTAGCTCCATTAAAGTCGCCCTCCAACAATTCCAGACTCATCCACATGGCCAAAGACAAAGTACACTCAGTCTACATACACTGCTAACTAGTAGTGACAACATCCTGTGCAGTTGTAACAGTACTGGCAGATGTCTCGGCTTGATGTGTTAACGTGTAGTAGAGCTGTGAGGTTGGGTGTGGTCAAACGTCCACAAGAGACGTACAGTACAGGCTGCCTTTCACTTACACGTTCTATATTCATCTGTATTTTCTGCTAGTAATGAATGCACTCATACAAATGAAAACTAGTGCAGCACATTGTCATTTAAATTGCAGCCTGCATGCAGTTTGGCAGTACTTGCAGAGCGTCAACGGCTCGTTTAACGTTGGGAGTTGTTGTGCACGGTAAAGCTGCACGCTTCACACACCCTCCAAATCTAAAGAAGATGGCAATTCATCAATGCACTCTTACCAGCGCGTAGACAGACAAAAAGGCACGACATTAGTTGAGCTATTAGAAGGGTTTGCCGGAAGATGATGCTTCTCCTTGAACAACCCACTCCAACCTAACAAGCACCGCACCAGTGCTTCAGCTGAACATATAGTGTTGAAAGTGATGCTAACCCTCCCATATAATTCTTGGGTAACACAGCAAACAAGCTGCCCAGCCTAAGCCAAAGTGAGGGAACATTAGTGTGGTAACTAAATGTTACCACTGTTAAAACTAAATTGTAATAATGTATTGTCAGATATTATGTTTTTTTTTTTTTTTTTTTTATCTCCCCTTCTAATTATTTTTCAATTTTCCCTATTTTCATGTAATGTTTCTGTCTCTCTATTGTTTCTTTTTTCCTCTCCTCCTCCCACTCTTCGCTTCTGTCTCGGTCACTTCTTCCGTTCATCGTCACGATCTGTCTCTCATCCTCGCTCTCAGCCCTTCACTCCATCTGCCATCCCCCTCTCTTTCAGTCTGTGCTGCTTCTGTCTCCCCCCCCCCCCTCACTTTCTCTCTCTCTTTCCCTCTCTCGCTTCACCTCCTTTCTCTTCTTCCTCGCTCTGCATTCTTCTCACAGACAGCCCTCATTAACAGCAGCGGCCTCTTTTTGCTCCCTGTTTGCAGCCAATGAGCCATTAGTCTGTTGTGTGCAAGGCAATAAATCGGATCAGGCAGGAACCCAAGCGCCCCGACTTCCTCCCCGCGTCGGCCAATCAGGACAATTTGCTGTGGTTTGGTGAGCAGTGTGGATTTGGAAGCGGTAGTCCTGTTGCTCAGTCCAGCGGGGCTAAAATGTAACGGTTTAGCCTTTACAATGCAGTAATAAACCATTTATGTTATAAGGAACTTTGCCTTTTAAGACTCAATATAGTCCAGTTACCCTCAGGTGTGTGTAAGTGTATAAATGTTACATAAAAAAACACACAGGATGTCTCGATAATTTAAAGCTGGTTTTTGCATTGCCATGCAGTCTCACATCAAATAGTTGGATCAAGTATAAGCTTTTTCTGGTCCTGAATACATTTCAAATACTGGGACAATCTGTAAGTTAATTTTTGCAGTGTGGGTGTTGATACATCTTTTTCACTTGGTGAAAACCGTACAGCATAGGTTTTCAAGAGGGGGTCTGCGGCCCTTGGGGCTACACAGGGGTATGCCGGGGGGGGTCGTGAAGTCTTTGGTTGATTAGACATTTTTGTATTTAAATTTCTGATTCCAACATATTTTAGTGAAGGAATCATTGGAGGCAGAAGTTGTTATCTTTCAGTCAGCACTTCACTCGTTCAGCGATACTCGTTCTCGACAGCGCACGGTTTCACACAGAGCGCCACACAAGACCTGTCAATCTAAGCCTCTTGTGCACGGTAGGCCCCGCCCCTATCGCTACTGAGCCAACAATTGGCCGAGAACCAGTTCAGTCCTCAGGTGAAATCCCAGATGCACGCTGCAATATTAGGAGAAGAGAAGCTAACAGTGCAGCTCGCTCCCATCAGCCAGCTACTAAGGCCTAAGTAACTTGTCGAATCACTGTCCCTACTACATTTAGCTATGTTTAAAGTTAACTGTCAATTATCTTTCTATCTATTAGGGGTGTGCAAAGCATCCAGTATTTGTATTTGCGTAAAAAAAAGGATTTGTATTTGAATAAAAGTCAAAATAGGTGTAAAAATCAGTTTTTTTAGTTATACTACTAATTTACAATATGTAAGTTAAATTAGTATTCTTTAACTAGCCATTATAATGATTATGGATGTATATGCAACACTGGTTGGTGTTTTCCATTAAATGCAGCTAATAGAGGTGATTCAGGCTGACTTGAAGGAGCAGAACATGACTGTGATGATGATTTGGTGCTTGTGGGAGACAATAGGTGTGACTGTGGCTCGGTAGGTAGAGAGGTTAGTGGTTTGATCCCTGGAATGTGCCTCATGCTGAAGTGTCCTTTAGCAAGACACTGAACCTCTGTGACTGTAAAGCGTTTTGAGTACCAATAGTAGAAAGGTCCTGTATAATTTACCATTGCCAATATACGTTAATTTGAATTACTGAGCTAACGAATGCTAACTAAGACAAATGCTAACATGAGAGAACCTGACTGCAGATGTCTCAATACTAATCTAACGTAACGCAATAATCTCCTGGTCAAACTCCACTTCCAAAAAGTTATATGCTGGTAAAAAAAAAATTATTCTATTTCACAAAAATAAGTTGTGTTTCGTCCAGCCATCTATCTATCTGCCACCTTACTGTTGCACATTTGAATAAAAATGAATATTTGAACCTGTGTATTATTTAAATAACTTAACATTGCATGCAAAATGATAATAATATTGTATACTAGTGCGAATTTAATATACAACAAGAGGGTCACTACTTAATCTCTCATCAGTTTGGGGGTCCTTGCCCTGAAAAACGTTGAAGACCCCTGCTATGCAACAATAAAGAAAAAAAAACTACTGTACTATGTGTAGATGGTTTAACATTGCTGACAAACCTGTGGTGGACACTCTTTACTTGCACTCTGATTCACATGAAGTCTAACCTCCTGGCACTGGCTGCTGCCCAAGAGCATGCCGTGCGCTTACAAGATATTTCTCAAATGACGACAAAACTTTTCAAAGCACATTTCTCTTTCACCACTATTGGGGCTGCCAGTGTGTGATGATATGCAGCTTTAACGATTCCTGTGGGGAAACTGCTGTTGCAGCGGCAAGTAGCAACAAGAAGGAACGGCAAAGAAGAGACGAGCACCAGATGTGAAAAGAGAAAATGGATGTTATGAACACAGCACGTTTGACATTTCCAACGGTGGCGCATACAAAGTTGAAAAGATGTAAATGAAAATCGTCAGAACTGGGTTAGCGTGTTCACGTGGAGAGAAAAACCAACAGCAGGAGACAAGGATGTCTTAAAACAAAGGTTTTACAGTACATGTGCCTCAGCAAATGTGGACAATTATAAAATCATTAAACATATCAAGGATGAAAAATGTGCTGCGTGCACTGAAAGGGTGCGTTCACGTTAATAAGACACAGGAAAGAAACCCATCACGTGATTAATTTACACTGTGGATGATTAATTTAAGATTTTAATCGACACTTTACATGCAGATGTACTCTATGCATCTCAGGGGAAATAATTAGGTGTCTTTAGCTGCACAAGTTACATCGCTGTAATGCACACAAAATGCTAAAAAGTATTTTAAAAAAAGAGGTGAAGCAGGGATACACTGATTCATGTATTGACAACTAAGAGGGGCACAAACTAAATATATTTATTCCCCTACCAACTTATTTAATAATACATTCTCTCTCAAGTCATCTTTCTTCTTCAAACTTTTCCTGTATGTTAGAACACATTATGATAATGATTATACAATGTTTTGAGATGTAACTTTATCTAGCAGCTGAGAGCATGTCTGGAATACAAGGCAGCTTTGTGTTGCACGGTTAGGACTAACACTCATGCATTTTGCTTCTTTGATCGTGCCGCTGTTAAGGAAAGAGGTGACCTTTAAGGGCTAGGTAGACAGCAATTTGAATGTTGCAGAGACACCGCTACCGCTCTTGCCTTAATTTCCATTCAGACTCTGCACCGTGTTGAATGATGGCATAATTATGACTGCAGCTGTACAGATTGTGGGCAATGATTAATTAATGGGGTGTGTACGCTGTGTCTATAGAAACATGCTTTAATGTGCATAATGCATCGGCATGTGGTAGAAATCCCACAAGTACGCCGGGAAATGTACGTGTGTGGGTTTTGTTTGGCTGGTGCGCATCACAAATGCTATACACGGCGTGTATGTGTTTGAGCTAGGTGTGTGCGCTTGAGGCTGTGAATGCAAGCGACAAGGAAATATGGCGTTGTATCCGCTCACATGTTGAAGAATGAGAACTAATGCAGTTTTTATGGTAAGCGGCTGCAGAATACTAGCTCTCAGCTCTTAACAGAATATGGTCCATTTGGATTTCATCATGGTGCGTGTTTCAATTAATACAAAGGGGGAAAAAAAGCTCTGCATGCAATTAAATATCCGTGCAAATCCACAGCGCTCAGATGACATGCATGATTATGTCGCTGTTCCTCTTCTGTCCATCACTGCATGAAGCCACTCCAAGCAATTTGATTGGCACGGCAGATCTTTGGCAGAGCGTAATCAGCTCCCAACAGAGAGAAACCACCTTTCTGACGCAAAGATTTTGTGTGAAGGGAAAGTCAGGCTGGCTTTCAGGCTAGCAGAGCTGACACAACATTAAAGCTGGCATAATGAGAACTAGCAGCAGCTTGGAAGCTAAATGGTGACTCATTTCCTTGTGAAATGGCATCTTACCTCCTTAATTTAATTTATTTCCCATTGAGACGAGATGTCACAGAGGGACATAACCTTGGTAGTGTACAGCAATGGGAAATTGGTTAGGTTGAGAAGGACCGTTTCATTTGAACTACGTGACAGAGAGGGCAGCACGGTTCAAAATTCGAAAGTCTTGCAGCTCTCTGTAACAACACACATACAGTAAGCTGCTGTTGAGCGCTACAACAGACACAAGCCTGTATTTAATACGTGCACATATACTTTTTTTTATTTCCTCCAGCATAGATGCACCTACACACAACATTTCACAACAGTACATGGTCAGTCAGGAAGTGAAATCTGAAGGATGAGAGATTGTGAGGTCTTGTATTTTGCTCCCTGTGCCTTGTAAAAGGTTATGTGCTACCCAGTCAGCCATTGTTAAAAAAAAAATCCAAGCTTTTGTGTAAAGCCATCACACTGTTTACAAGTAGGTGTATGTACAAAGAATGGAGAGGGGGGAATGGAAATGTCAGAGAAATGTCAAATGCCTGCTGGCTCTGTCCGTTGGATTTCTCCTGCTGAAATGTTCTCTCCAGGGAAGAGGGTCCTGTGCAGGATGACTGCGGTTTACCAAGGTCACGCTTGTTGGCGACTTTGAACAAAACCAGCTCTAATGTGGTATGCACAGATTAGGCGAGGAGTAAATAGATAGATGGCTGAATGACGGAGAAATTTATGAATTATCGATTAATGAATGCATGAGTCATAGCATTGAGAAAGTGAAGGGATGGAAAGACCAGTGGGGAAGATGACTGACAGATAGTCAGATGAAACAGTGGATCATAGGATGGTTGAAACAATGGTGAAAGAATGAATCAGTGGATGACTGACAGACTGATCTACAGAAGAATATTTATGAGCAGGCAGACACATAGACAGATTGATAATTGTGTAGTGGAGGAATAACAACAAATAGAGCAGGGATGGTTTGGAAGTTGAATAAACAGTGTATCAGGAGTGGATGGATTAGTGGATGAAATAACTGTTGGAGATGAGGAGAAGTTAAAAGAGTCATTAATAGTTGCCGGAATCCATGGATGCATGAAAAATGAAGTGGATAAATGGACTAGATGAAGAAATGAGAAGCTTTGCATAAAAGATGGACAGTTGCATGTATTCTGAAGTGAAGTGAAGGGACATGAGAAAAAGAATGACGCTAATAAGTAGTGGGTCGATGTCGAACGCTGTAAGAGTGACTAATTATCGGAAAATAGGAATGTTTTCTTTTAAAACCATATGAGGAGAGATAACCTTATAAATGAACAGTTTTTGTGTCTGTGCCTGAATGAATTCATTATAAGTTGATGGAAAGATGAGTAAATGGGTGGACAGATGGAGACAAACCAGTGAACACGCTAAATGATGGAAATTTCTACCACACACACAAACACACAAAATATCGCAAATCAAGCGCCTCTCCGTACACCCCTCTCATTGCCTCCTCCTCTACTGATGTCGACATCCAGCACCAGTGAGAAATCGTGTGTCTTCACCCTTTTGATTTGCTTGTTTGTGGGGTGCTAATTTATGGCTTAATCAATTATCCATTAAAGCCTCTCTCACATAAAGACCAGCGATGGTAGTTGCCAGCAATACTGTTGTTCTTAATATGCATTAGCGTTCCTATCATTCCCCACTTCCCCCTTTATCGTTAATGGGCCGTGCCACTGTTCCAGCTTTTATAATGTGTCATGCATCTGTGGATTTTTCTCCCCATGTTTTTTTGCTTAATGGCTTGACTATAGCACAGTGCAACACTAAATATTATGTTTTGGATCTCCATTGTGTGGAGACATTTATTGTTGCACTATCACAACCCTTTAAACTGCCAGTGTCACATTCAGTCAACCCTACGGTTTGCCTCGTTGCTGGGTAATATGCTAACTGGTGGTCTTTGAGTTGAACTCAAAATGACAAAACATTCACAGACTATATCGGTGGCATTTGAAATAGTAAATTCTTAACAAGCCGTTATATTTCAAAGATACACTGTGAAAAAGAAAAGTAAGTTGTGAGACATCAGGGCTACCGAAGCCTTCTCTGCTGGCCTAAACTTTATCAAAATCACTGACTTACATTTCAATATTTCCCAGTTAATCTTATTAAATTATTCCAAATAACATTCTTTGCGGCTGGTGGAGGTGGGTTGTCGTGGATTTGTGGCAAAATCTGCCATTGCTCTCCTGTGCTAGCTGGGAATTCGCAGGAGAGATCAGAGGGTCGCAGTAAACAACATGTCCCTAGCAGCAGAGCGAGCAAGTGAGTGGCTGTGGCTGAGGAGGAAACACGCTAGCTGGGGAGCATGCTAAAGACAAGGCTAGATGAGTGGTTTTAGTAGTTAGTAGTAGGGCTAAGCTAATCTCTCGGTTGAAAGTCACAGGGTTGTCTGGTGGCAGTATGGAGGGTGTGACTACAAGACACTGGAACTCACTGTTAAGCCTTCTTGAGGTGTTGTGGGCCTAACTTAACGAAACATCAGTGAAGGGATGTGCCCACTCGAAAACCCCAATGATGTGCCACATACTGCTGAATGCTGCTGGCTAGGCTAGTTAGCTGGTGTCTCCTTGTTGGTTGCTAGTTGGTAGCTGACTGCTCGCCTGCTCATTGGTTGGACTGGGCTTCTAAATGTGTTTTGCCTCAGATCTTGGCATAACGGATGCTTTCTGTGGTGCTTTTGGCAGTGTAACTTTGCATTACAACTTTTAGCCAATCATATTTCAGCCACCATGTGTTGCCAGAGTCAAAGGAATCTTCCTTGGCCTTCACAATTTGCATGCTGCAGACGGCTGAAGCTTGAAATACATTGCAATAACGCTTTTTTTTTTTTTAAACCTAATTTCAACATTGTATTCTTAGGCTTTCTCTGTAGCCTACGGTAGCATCAGTGTTTTTGTGTCCTCTGATTGGACGGTCAGAGAGACGCTACGTTTAAGCCAAGATAGTGGATCATGTTCATGTTTTGCGAGTTACACAAGTCCTGTTACGATTTGATCGGTATTTTTTGAATCCACAGTGGTGGAAGGAGGAGAGGCTATTGATTTGTTTTCAGATCTTCTTAGAAAGACAATTTCACATCGGACTTTGAAGGAAAAGCTTAATATTATGAGGAAAGGCTGTCTCATGCTGGAGCTAGCTAGCTTGGCCCAGCTGGTGTATCCACCACTTTCAGTACAGCAATTATGAGTGCTATGAGGATAACTCTAAATAGTTTCTTAACTTCTGGTAAGTAAAATGAATTATATTTACTCACTACTACATTTCTTTTATCTATATTTTGTTCTTTTTCTTGGGTCGACAGTAATGCTTCTGCTGGATGTGTTAAATTGTTTTATATTGTAATTAGTTAACAAAAACAGGTTAATTTGCCTAAATATTTGTCCTGTTCAGTGTTCATGACGTTACGTCTGTATTTACTTGGTATTGGACCAACCCTAGAATCTGGTATTACTCACTCAATGCAGCTCAAGTGAGTGAGTAGCGCAATACATGACAAGACAATGTCCTGTATTGCATATCCATATGATGTTGATGGTTTCTGTAGCAGTGCTGTCATATTGATTATATTAAGATGTGCTTTGAATGTGGCTGGAGGGCATTGAAGGTCTAGATGGAAAATGCATGGCCCGCCTCTGGAAAAAATTAATTCTGTTTAAGCTCGGTGTCACTCACTGAGAATCTCTACATACAGCATATAAGATGGGAAGTGCAATCCAACCTAAAAAAAAACTTGCAAAGCCTGTCTTTGTTTGTGTTGTCATCACTGTTAACCAACATTTAATCATCACCTCCTCATTTGTTCACGCATCTCAACACAACTTAGCACATTATCACCGCCTGCAAATCAGTGTCTGTGTGTATCACCAGCATGTACAAAAGACGAACAAAACAGGGGCTGCCCCAGAGCCCTGCTGGTCCAATCAACAACATCATTTAAGCAGAGAAATGATGACGGTTGGAATTAAGTGTAGTTGTGCTATTTAGCATGAGACAAACAGCGGTTGAGCAGATTAGCATAGGTGGTGCTAGTTGTAATTCAGTTCCACAGGTACATAAACTGCAGGACTGGGTTGAAAATGGATAAATAGGGGTACTATAAATCTTATCAAAATGTGGGAAAAGGGTAAAACAGTACCTTGGATTTATTAGGAAGATGATGAGGTCCAGGTTTGCATACTGCATGTGGTGTTCTAGTGTTCTGTTTCTGGTTGTTCAGCAGCTAAAACACACGCCATTTCAAGGGATGAACATTTATGTCATAAACGGCTCAAGTTAATTTTTAGAGACAATCGTACCCTGTAGGACTCAGACCTTATTTCCATGAATTAAGTTTGCGACAGACCAATTTAGTGCGAGATAATGTGATGCCAGATCATCTTGATCTGCCTTTCTCCAAGCGTGCTGAAGGTGATTCACTAAAAGCCCTGCTTCCCTTCAGTCTACCTATTTATAAGGTAATGAACTACTCCTGAAAACTCGTACAAATGCTGTTACCTAGTACCAGGTACGATGCAATACCAGCAGTCCTGAGGCTCTGAATCAAGAGTCAACATCCAGTCTGAATGCAGTCTAAAGCTTTGCTTTATGCTGTTGTTAATACGTTTTACATTTAAATTCATTATGCATGAAATAATGAATGGAATATATATGAAACACTGACCTGTATTTGCAAAAGAAGCCTTTTAATGAGTAAGAATATTGGACAAGGATGTCTCCAGGTCTGAATTAATGTGTTTCCATTAGCACAGCAGCAGTCCAGATGTACATATTTTAGCGCAAAGCTGTCATTTGTGTTTACACTCTTATGGGGATGGACTTAGCACTAAAATGTGTCCATTGTTGACTGCTGCACACATAAAGGAGCATTAAATCATTCTTTTGCAAGTGCAGACATCCTCTTTAATATCAATGAGTCTGCAACTTTTTCATATTCATTAGGCTTAGAGATGAGCGTGCCAGTCTTTTGTGTAAAATGTTAATGAGAAAATATTTCAATTCTGAATCACACAGAGGAGCGACTCTGGCTCTGTTACTAAGCATCTGACTACCTGAGCTGAGGAGCTGTTTGGGTGCCGTTAAAGCAGTATTTTCTGCAGTTAAACACAGTTGCATGATTGGTCTTGGAGGAGTTTCACTGACACAGCTAAACCTCCTAAAAGTCTCCTAATAACCTTTTTAAATCTTTACATACAGCTCTTCTACTCCCTCCAGCTAATGGCGAAATAATACATGGTATAGATTTATTTTTAAACAAGGTACGGAAACAGTGGTAGTGGTTGGCATGATGCTACCGGTGTTATGTTGGTCATGCTCCATGGATCAAAGAGACACAGAATGAAATATTTTGTAAAGCTGCCATGACATTTGGAGGATGAATGTGAACATTATATTCAGGATTACCCACAGACCTCGCTGTCAACAGTTTTCAAAGGGACTTTTTTTTCTTTTGAGGGAAAGCCTCCGTGAAAGGGTCATGCATAAATCCATTTTTGAACAACAAAGGCAACAGATCCAAAAGTGACCTGTGGCATCGGGACAGATCCGAAATAAACCTGACGATAATTAGACCCAGAGAGATGAACAAAACTGGCAGTAACATAATGCCCTGCAAATTTACAAGCAGCAGCTCCTCTTAGTTTGGTTTCATTTTCGCAAAGAGACACAAACAAAATACAGCCAATCCAAAAACAGAGTTGCCGTCTAGTCATAACCATGGAAATTTTCTAGTCTATATATTATTACTATACACCGATGAGGAATAGGATTATGACCACTTTCCTGATATTGTAGGTCTCCCTTGTGCCTCCATATCAGTTGTGACTCATTTGTGAATGGACATGGGTCTTCTGAGGGTGTCCTGTGGTGTCTGGAAACAGGGTGCTGTTAGTTGGGTCCTATGAGGGGGTCTCTGTTGATCAGGCTTTTTCCAGTGAATCCCACAAATACTTGATCAGTTTGGGATAGATTGAATTTGGAGACCAGGACAAGGTTTTTAATGTTACTTTTTGTTTTGTTTTGTTTTGTTTTTTTAAGTTGTTCCTAAACTGTTTTTGTGTGTGCATGCTGCCGGGGATGGCTGCTGCCATCAAGGAGGTCCAAAAGAGGAACACTGTATTGTCACAAGATGGTCAATGTTTGTAACTTCTCCTGTAAGTGGTCATAAAGCTGTGACTGATTGGTGTACACTAGGTAAACCATAACAATGTTAAACACACTTCAAGGAAACATCCTGGGTGTACTGCACTACTTCATATATTGCAAAAAAGATATGGACTCAGATATTAACTCAGATATATAGAGCACATCTGGTAGTTTGCTCAGATCAAGTTTGGATTATGTTCCCATCGCAAATTGACTTCACCTACAGTTTGCTGACTCAGAAACAAGGAGTCAAGCTACGGGTCCATTCAACCAGTTGGCAGGTAAGATGTGCAGGTGTGAACACCCTCAGTCAGGTTCTAGCTTGGATCTTGACTTTTCTCATGCATTCACACGTTTGACATCATTGACACAGATGAGCAATCAGGTGACTGTTGTACTTTTGTAAAACTCTACCTGTTTCCAGTTGTCACATTTGATGCAGATGACCCAACATTACCACTCATATCTTGCGAGTGTAAGTGTTAAGACACTGAACACACTGTGAGGAGGCAAAAAAAAGAAAAAAAGAAAAAAAAAAAAAAAAAGCTGAGCTGACAGAATTCCCCAAACTGCAAATGAGATGCTAATGCGAAGAGGCATTGCTGTAACCTTTGACCCCCTGACTTTCTTTAAGTAAATGTAATAGTTTGCATCTAAAAGTTCAATATTATTTAAATCAGACTATTGAAAAACATTGATTGCCGAGAAACATTTGATAAAATGAACAAATTCATACTTTCTACGGTGTTCTAATGATACAGTATTTAAGTTCACTCTCATAAAATACATAATACACACAAGCCAAGTAGAGGAGAGCTTTACTTTTAACTCATTTAATATAAAGCTGAGTGCAGGTAACAGGCTATATCGACACAGCACTCTTTGCACTTTGTAATTCTACATGTTCCTTTCCAGTGTTGGACATCAGCATGCTTTGCCGTCATACATACATTTATAAAGCTGGATTACTTACAACCTTGTAAATTAATTACAGAGATGGATAAAACGGGAAGCATAAAAAAAGGGTTGCATAGCCCAAGTTAAAAGACAATGGCTGAACACACATCCCTGAGATAACTGAGGACAGCACTCATAACTGTAGTTAAGCTAATTCAAACACAAACGTAATGAGGTGAAGCCATCAAGGGTGTACACGTTTTGTAGTAAAATAACATTTAAAGTCTTTAACTTGAATGGCATACTGTGTTACTTTGTATTTGGACTTAAACACAAGAAGGATTTATTCCAGGAACTACATTTATGGGCAATTTGTTTGCTAAATGCTGATCTTTTATAAACTCTACACTGTTTATATATGTGTCAGTAAAAAGTCAACAGAGGGCAATAACTTCCTAATTTGTCACCACATGGTTTGTGGCAGCTCGCTAGTGTTGGCAGGCTACTTTTGTGTTTGCATGCAGTGTATATGGAAATTCTGACTAAACACTATGTTTTGTCCTCGCTAAAGAAGACAGAGCTGAAACCCTCACTGATGTGTTGGTGAAAACTGCAAAAAAAAAAAAAAAAGAATACAAAAACACTGCAGCATAAATACACTTAAAATAAACCTGTTAAGCAAATAATATACAATTAAATCAATTAATTCAAAGCAGATTCAAAGCAGATGGTTGCAGGTTTCTTCGAGAGCCTACGTGTCTCTTCAGAGCCAGGTAAAATGGTGAAACAGAAATGAACTGAACAAGAAGTGGCTTAACACAACGTTACATCACAGGAAGTGATGCCATCACCCCATGAATCTGTGCAATTACCCCAAAGTAATTAGTAATTAGATACTTTAAATCTGATATTAGTTTTAGCTCTTCAACGTGTCGTCTTAGTCACTGAAAAAATGGTTGGATATTTTTCGTCATAAGCTTCAGTAAAAAAAAAAGTTAATAGAATAGAAAAAAATTGAATTTATTGCCATTTTCGAGTACATTGGATTTTTTGTGCAAAGCTGGGTCTGATTTGTTATATATATATATATAAAACCGAGGTAAAAAGTAGAAAAGAGCAAGAAGGAGAAATAAGTGATAATGATAAAAAAAAAATCACATCACACACCTCACAGTATTTATTTTGTCTGATGCGTACTCAACTGGGCTCATGCTGATGCCATTTCTTGCACAGACCCATTGCCTTAAACCCTCCCTGCAGCCAGGAACAGGAAATTCAGAGTTTGGCAGATTTGATCGTTTACCACAGTGTTAGTTAGCCTCGTCGCTACTCACCAGGTGCCTTTGTACTTTGGTCAAGTAACACATATTTTAGTTAGTGCAATCTTTCTCTTTGCTTGTGTGGTGATATATTAAAATATTATATAGTGAATTAAGTCATTAATTAAGGAAAAAATACTTTTAATTAACACTGTGGAAGGATAATGTTGGATATCGCTGAACTCCCAAGTGTGACCTGCACCGTGTGTCCTGGGAATACCTCTGTCTAGACAAAACAGTCAGAAACAAAACTTGGACGCACACTTACCTCTGGGTTCCCACCTCTAAACACACACAAACACCCGAGGATCGCTGCTCCTCGCAATATGATATCCTTAGCATCGTCCATCTATCATCCAAGGTGAGGCAGAGAGGCTGCCGTCTCCTCCCCAGTGTCTGCAGTGTCACCAACTATTAAGATCCAGCAGTGGGTTCAGGAAGAACAGGGGAAGATAAAGTGAAAAGGTTTTATGTGAGGATGTTGTGATGGATGGGTGGGTTGCTTCCATGGGTGGGAGGCCCACATCCTCACATTTTCAGCACTTTTCATGGATGATAAGTCCCGGGTGATAAATAAAAGAAGGGCTGGCCAAGCCTCTGCCTATTTAATATTGCTGATGTGGTGCCGCCTGATGCAGGCAGGGGAGTGACCCGCACAACCTTACATATCAACCAGTGTGGGATGACGAGCTCGGAAACATAAAGTTTTATTTATCCAGGTGAAGCTTGATGTCAAGGTGCGGCGAGTCCCCAGTCATGTGTCACTGAAGCCAGAATGTCTGCAGACTTTTCAAAAATAATAATAATTAAAAAAAAAATTAAAAAAATGGACCAAATAACCTGAGGGATCAACTCTCAACATCTTGAATGATTCATACATTCATTTGAATACAAGATGAAGATTTACTTTTATGTTTTTTCACATTAACAAACTGAAATACTGACTAAAAACGGCTCAATGGCAGCTTGATGTATTGTCATTGAAAATTGGCTGCACCGCGACGAGTTCAAAGTTCTCACTCCTACTGTGAAATAGTTTGGATTGATGCATTGGCACCGTATTTTATGCAGACCTTCATCACTTCCAAAGGAAGAATTCTTAGGACTTATAGTTTTGCCTCTAGCGTCGCAGTGAGTTTCACCCATTTCTTCGTGACATGTCCTGACGATTATTAGAAGGGATTGCAATGGAATTTGGCAGACCACTTTAAGTCCCCCTCAGAGCACAAGAATTATAATCACTTTCGTGTTCTTATTGTTAACTGCTCAGTACTAAAAACACTCCACAGTCCTGCTTTGTGTCATGGCATTACGAGCGCATCGGCAGACTCTCTGAAGAGGTCTGTGTGCCAGCAAGGAGCCCATGTATAGCTATATTTGAATGAATTATTGTCATCTAGAAAGGTCGTATGTCCTTGCACGTGTGTCTGTGTGTATAAATGGGCACGCAGCTTAAGTGTGTCAAACAGCGGGGGGGTTGGGATGCTGCTGAGGCTGTCGCACAACGGGGCAAAATGGCTCCCATTATCCTCACCGTGGCCGTCTTGGTAGCGCGCGTTGGTCTGCCGCCGCTGGATGCCTTTCGTCGAGAAATCCTCTTCAGTTTCAAGACAAAGCGTTGAAACCATGCAAGGTCCAGCGATCACCTTGAAAGATAGAGCAACTCATCCTCCTCTTGTGTCGGAGGCAGGGGCTAGAATACTTGTAGCATTTCCTTTGTGCGGTTCATTTCTCATGCCTCTACCTCCTGTAAGAAGCAGCATAATTACAGGCACATCCTCAAACCATTAACCCAAACAGCTTGCTGTACTGGAGAGTTTACTTCCCCTTAATTTCAGCTGCTCATTGTTGCTAATGACGGTGCCTTGGGAAAACAAAAGGGAGATGCAGCGAGTTATCTCCTCGTGCACTCGTCTGTGTGCGCCTTGAATTCAGGACCACACCTGAAATCACCCGCACGCAGAAGGCTCAAGGCTGAACAAAGAAATACAAAGGATTTAATCAAAAATTTATTTAAACATGACAAAACTCTTTTAAAATCTGAAATGTTTTGAACTTGACACGTGTCATGAACTTCACAATGAACACAATGTGTCATCACACGTGTTTTTTTGTTTTGTTTTGTTTTTTGGGTCGTAGACTTGACTGTAGCTCCTCATCGCGCATTCTCAAAAACTATTTGCTGTTCTCAAGTTGTTTTATCCATCAGTGGCCTCCGTTAACCTTTCAACAGATATAACTCAGTTCTTTCACCATGCGTGTTGGACAGAGATTTTACTTGCACACAGATTTTTATTCTTTTATTTTTTTTTTTACCTTCTGCACCTTGGAGGACCCTGACTCTGGGAATTACTTGACACCATTCTTCAAAAGGTGGGTATTTTTCTTAATAAAAGAAGCTTCCCCTTATCACTGGGATTGAAATTTGTTGCTGCATCAGATTTGTTGTAGAGCTAGCAAAAAATACTTTTTTAACCTTACACTTACAGAAAGAGGCCGCTTTCACTAATCTAATTTTACTTCTGTTGCACAGCGTCAAGAATGTGGGTCATCACACCGAATGTGAACCTGGACGCTGGAGTGAAAAATGCTAGTGCGAGACACGACAGTCATCTAACAGTGTATGAATAACACGGAAGGTCATGCTGCACGTCGTCTGAACGCATTTTGTGGTTCCGGTGTGTTATATCGCGACGTGTTACCTCAACAAAGGGCCACCCCGTGTATTAGGGCCTAACCCTAAACATTAAATGCCCTCCGAAAAGCTTAAAATGCGTTGCCATGACATGGGAGCCGTGTCTGTAGCGGTGTGTAGTGGTGTGCTACGAATGAAATGCTGCCAGGCAAAGATAAAGCTAGTTCTCATCCGCGACGCACGGTGAGAAGTTATTACTCAGTGGGGCGAGATGCAATCTTTTAATGCTTCTCCTTTGACTGCTCCACAGGTGGACGTCGCGCGCGCACACACGCACTCTCGCACACACATGTACGCACAGAGAAAGGCGGAAAAAAGGTTACAAGGTACAAGCCTTCACATGCAACAGTGAAGTCCCTCAGGTAGTTTTGGTCGATGATCCTGAAAACAGGTATGTGACACGCACTGGTACTAACACTAGCAGCGTTTTAATCAATACTTTATAAATGTATTCAATACCAGAGTACATTTGTGTCAAATAACTATAGCAAATCAGCACATACTAGCATATGTAACGTAATGTAACAAAGCATGTAGCTTAGATAATATATAAATAACTTTAAGATGCTTTTTTAGGTTGGAGTGGATTAGTTGCTGGCCAGCATCTGTTCCACTGTTGAAAGGTTGTCCTTCCTCTTTCTTTAATATGAAGTGCCGGCGCTGTTGTGGCTCTGGCTCCTGCTCCATTATCGTCATTACTCACGCAAATAACTCAACTGAATATTGACGTGGCGGACTCTTTGGTTGCATGTTCTACACTACTTCTGGGAGATTGCCCGAATTTATTTAGAGAGTGTGAATAAACACGTGAAACATAAAAGCATCATCATCACCAGTTGTGTAATCCACTGATTTCAACAATGTTCAGCTGTATGCAGCTTGCTCCCCAGCACCGCATGCTGACGATGTCAAACCTCAACGAAATGACGCGAAAAAGCGATTCGGCCGTGATCAGGTCTACGGCTGCTCATACCTTATTTTTTATTAATGTTTTTTTTTTAAAAAAAAAGTCTAGGTACAGTGATTGCACAGAGAATGACTTGAAAGAAAATCAATAACGTGCGCTGTGGTCCTTTCCTCTTTTCCCTCCGTCTCGGTTCCTATCAGGCAACGCCCTAGTCAGAGTGTGTGTGTGTGTTTTTTTTATGTGTTGCCATGGAAACTGTGTGGGCATCTCTATCAAACAAAATAACGGCAGTAAAAATAAGAACATGCGGGGGGCGGTGGGTCTGGAGCCTATCTCTGCTGTCATTGGGCGAGAGGCAGGGCGCACCCCCTACAGGTCTCCAGTCTGTCACAGGGCCAACACACAGAGAGACAGACAACCATTCAAACTCACACCTACAGCCAATTCAGAGTCACCTATTAACCTAACGAGCATGGGTTAGGAAGGTGGGAGGTAGCCGGAGAGAGAACCCAGACAGACGCATGGAGAACATGCAAACTTTTTGAGAGATGGACTTTTTGAACAATTTGAGAATCGGTTTTAGAACACAAAGACCTGGCATCGGAAGTATCAATATTTCAGTATTGATCTGCACATCACTGCCGGTCGGCCTGGATTTGAACCCAGAACCTTCCTACTGTGAGGCATCAGTGCTATCCAGCACCTCTCACAGTGTGTAATACACTTATGTAGTTAAATCTAGTAAAAACAATATATGCACACTAAAGCTTAAGTAAGCTTCTCTGATCCAATTATAATTCCAGTTTTTATTCCAAGGCATGTGTAAATATATAGGTAGAGTCTCCTGATCTGAATACACAGCCGGGAGTTCACTCACACCGTATAAATCAGCACACTAACAAGCTTGCCGGGCATATATTAGTGAGAGGTCAGACTCTCCAGAGGACCTTTCAGTTTTGCAGTGTGATAGATTATTGTGTCTTTATTACGTCTTACAGGAGCAGAGTCAGGTTTCTTCTCATAACAGACCGTTCTAATCACAGCGATGGTTAATGTCTCAGTCCCTCTGCACACATGACAAGGTTTGTGGGTTCACGCTCTTCCCCTTGGACTGCTTCTGCTATAAAATGGACTATGGTTTGCATCGTTAATTTATTTATTGTAGAACTGCAGAATCAGAAAACCCAAATCTCGCTAAAAGGATATGTAAAGTGTATTTTGATCTCAACCATACGCCTGCTTAATCATCAAACATGTCGTTAAACTTGATATATTCATTGCTGGTTCTGACCTACTACACTCAGGGTCCTAAGGCAGATTCTGTGAGGGGCCCCTACACCCCACATCCCTCTGCTCAACTTCTTCTGACTAAATTTATGTTTTTCTTTTTTGTTGAACTGAATCCACTTACTTTAACATTTTTAAAACTTTTTTTTTTCCAACCGAAGTTCGGCTAACTCACATTTTGACAGCAGCAGGGTAACACTTTTAAGTCGATGTGCAAAGTCTCCTGTGTGACCTATATGCCTAACAAGCTAAAATTGCATTGGATTACTTGATGTTTCACACAAAAGGGATACATTCATTCAGTCATACAAAAAAAAAATAAAAAAATACAGGTAAGGCTGTGCTCACTTTACACTTTTCCCTATTCCCCGTTACAATATACACCCTTCTATCAAAAGCACAGCTCTTCCCTGGTGTGCAAAGAAAATGACTGCCAAAACTTGTTCCTGCATCTGCAGGAACCAACATATAATTAAATTGTTAGCGTGCATTCCTGCCAAAAGGTGTGAATACCGTGCACATATCCGCGTGGTGCTCTCAGGAGTCGGATTAGACCTGTGGAATATTAAGGACATGACAGGTTCAAGTGTTATAATCCAAAATTCCTTAAAGTATTAAATCATGAACACATACTCCAGCTACCTCTCGATGAGCTTAAGGAAAGAGCAGTAATTTAAAATGTATTATAATAGCGCCCTTGTGGTCTGTGTGTGTGCGCACGGTGACCTGAGGGAGAGCTTCGTTCTCAGCCTGACCGATTTCCCTAATGGAAACCCAGCTCGTAGCTTCAGACCGACAGAAGTCAATGGATGATAGGTGCCCGTCAACACTGCAACCTTCTTGAAGCTATTCAATATCAGAGGAATAAATACAGTGCTTGTGCGTTTCTTAAAATTAATTGGTCCCTGGATAATTTCTCTCCCTTGGAAAAGAGGCTAACCTTGAAGTCTGAACTTCTCTTACCACTGGGCTATAATCTCCCTACTGTCTTTTAAAAATGCTTCATTGATTAGAAGTATGAACAACCCAATGAGACTATCAGCTCAGATGGTTAAAGGGCCAGTGTGGAGGAGGGTCAGGCATCTCACACACCACGGTTGCTCCGTCACAAGTAAATCAGAGGTTGTTCTACAAGGAGGTATGTTCAAAACAGAGCTAAATCAAATGCAACTGCATTGAACTGAGCGTTGAGGTTTCACCTATCATCCAAGCGATTAAGGATCATCACAGGTACTTCAGCAAAACAGATCATGGCATAGTGCAAATCCCACATCGCAGTTACAGTGTTATCTGTTAGAGCTGAGAGAGAAGTGGCACTGGAGTGCTATAACTTGACTTATATAAGGGTCCTCTTCTGCCACTTTCATGTTTATTCCTCTGTGTCTCAAGACCATCCTCCATCCTGTGACATAACAATGTACCACCCATCTAGACAGGATGGTGTAGGAACACCTAAAATAAGCATGAAAAACAGCACAAGGTGTCGACCTGGCCTGATCCCAAACTGATCAAGTCTCTGTGGGACGCACTGGAACAAGCCTGATCCACAGAGGCCCCTCCCCTCAACTCATAGGACCCAAGGACCCCCACTAACAACATCCTGCTACCAGACACCACAGGACATGGACCCTCAGAATGTCCCTGTCCATTCTCAGATGAGTCAGAAATGTGGGGAAATGAGGCACAAAGGAGACCTACATAATATCAGAAAGTTGGTCATAATGTTATGATTGATACTTATATAATTGATTTTTATTAATACTTACTGATACATTCCATTATTATGTTTTAAATTTACAAAAGCTCTTAATTAGAATGCACAATATCAATCAGCCAACTGTAATTCCCTGATGGCCTCTTGTCTTGTTTGTGCCAAGTGAGGAATGGGAACAGGAACGAAACCAGGAGTTTATTTATTTATTTATTTTTTGTCATAGAGGAGTTTTGTAGAGAGTTTTTGACTGCCAGCAACAGGCTTGAATGTCCCTCCTGGATTGAATGAATGCTGGATGTCTGGACATGTTTGTGAGTGATGGTTTAAACAGCCCAGCATTTGGAAGGGCAATTTACAAAGTGATTGTATCTGGTCAGCAGGTTGTTTTCTGCTGTGCAAGGTGCAGTTGCTGCCTGAGCGACAGCTCATTCTGCCTTATGCAACAATTCCGAACTATTCTTACTTTTATATTAAGTTGGGCCAAAATAACCTAGTTTCATGCTATAACCAGCTTCCAGAAGCCACCTCAGCTGCACCGTAACTATAAATAAACCAATAAACCATGCTGATGCCTAAATGTCACACCAAGAGTGCGCTTTATAATTTATTTATTTTAACCATCCAAACAATAGAGAAGGCCAGGTATTTTGTTAGATCTCGTTTGTGCTGCATCACACAATCATTTTCTCTAGTGATCCAGAGACTGTTAATTTACTGAAAGCTTTAAAACCACATGAAACACAAAACTCATCTTTTATTTAGGTGTTTTTGCCCTTTCTCCACATTTTAGACAACCGGAATAGCTGCTGCTCATCAGACAAACAACACAAGCAAGAACATTTTCCATACTGCTGTTAAATGTCTGCTTAAACTTTCACTTGCTGCATATTACAGCATAAATGCTGGTTATTTCAGCTCACTGACTGTGCTACTTCTGCAGTTTCACTGATTCATTTATTGTGAGCCGAGAGCTTCTGGGTGGCTCATTAGCCATACCGGCTAATGTGTGCTTTCAGTTCTGGATGCTGCTCAAATACTTTCCTAAAAACTTTCAGTGGAATGATGCGACGCTTGCAGCACTTACGTCCTAAATATTTATTATCCAAAATGTTCATACGCTGGATTAAACATCTGCCTCACTGTGACATCTCATGGTTTAATGCAGGGTTTAATTTTGAATGCCGTTATTTTTCCCCTCCTTGCGCTCACATCATTAGAAAATAAAATGACATCTGCTTCCTTGGACTCAAACTCTGTCAAGAGTCAAAACTGGACATGAAACTGGGGCACAAGCATGTGGCAAAATTAGTTTCAATGTGCTTTTAGGAGCAGAGGTGTTGGTGGACCAGATTTCAAATTTCCATTCAAACATTACATTTTCTCCATCATCTTGTAAAGAAAATCTTTATCCAACGCCAGCCATTTCTAACCTAAACAAATACAACTTTCTGAAAGCCTCATCTGCTGTACCTGACTGTGACTACCTTTAATCTCACAGCGGATCCATAGTTTGATGATTGTGTTTATTTCCAGCATTTTGGCTGGGTAAGGAAGGCACACGGCACTGACGGACTGAATTCCTGCTGTCAGCAAGAGAGGGAAGGAGGAGAAAAACACTCAGGATGAGGGACTGTTGCAGTTGGGTCCAGTAACCACACTTGATGTGGTGACTGCACCTGATGACAGCTTGTCCCAGATTTGCCGAAAACAACGCAGGCTTCATCTATTTGTCAGATTGTGTTATTCTTTCTCATCATTTCTGGATCTGCGCTTGTTTTATTTTTTGCTGCAGAGAGTTAAATTGTTGGTATTCAAATTTTTTAATTTGATCACATTTGAGGACGTTTAAGCGCCTTTAAACTTGGTGCATGCTCTACATATATTTTTATATTTAATTCTGTTCATTTTGACTGGTCATTAGTCAAAATACCACTCATCCCATAAACGTCTGGAGCTCACATGTAGTAGGTGGAATCATGTGTCATGGAAGTAGCATTATTGTTTTTGTTAATCTTTTTTCTCAGACCACCTGATTTGGTTTGATGGTCCTCCCAAGCCTACCGACATTACATCCTCTCCAACCTCAGCGAACGGAAGCCACGGCAGATTCTCTCACATCGCTTCACAACATCGCACTCAGTCCATCCCATCATCATGGTCATAATCATCCATATTTAGTTATCAATAAATTGTTAATTCATTCTTCTTATCCTCTTATGGGATCCTTGTTGGTGAATATGGACTTAATGTGCTTATCAAACACCAACAGTTTGACAAAACAACTTTTAAAACCTCTATCCACACTAATGTGGCCCTGTTACTTCTCTTTCAGTCAGCTACTAAGACAAACTAACCTGTTGACATTGTCCGAGAGGGGAGCTGACCGCTTCTTCTTTACAATTTTGCCTGCAACTGAGAACAGAATCTCACACGGAACAGTGGCTGCAGGCATTGCCAGCTTGTCTTTGTCTTGTTTTGCTTTGTTTGGAATAAACTAATAATGGGCATGCCCAAAAAAACATGGATGACAATCGGCTTCTCGAGAGCCACGGTTAGTGAAAGGTGAGAACAATAATAAAACCCAAACAAATACTCTCCATGAAGCTGAACAGGTTATTTCAACAGAATATATTTATCACAGCAGCGCGAAGAAGACTAATCAACATTTCCTGTCTATCTCTACTCTGACTGAGCTGTTCAGCGTGGCAGTCATTAAACACGACACTTATTCATTTTTCCTACGTCGCTTGCGATAGCGACAGCTTGTATAACTGCACTACTCTTTTAGATTGAATTACACACTTCAAAAGTATATTATTCTCATGCACGTTCTCTGTAAATACCTCTTGTTTCATCCAAGACTCAAAGAACGCTTTGATAGTTTTCTGGTAACACTGCTGCACTAAGAAAAGAGGTTTATGCTTGATTTCTTAAAAAATAACTAGTAGAATAAGTAATATTAGGAACGTGGTTATAATGTTATGTGTGATCGAGGTATAACTCCAGTACGTGGTGGGACACAGATTTCCCTGGCACTTGTTAGTTCATCAGTCTATACATGCTGCTTTTCTTGCATTTCTGGTACAACTAGTGTTGTGTTGCTTGACATTTGTAGGGTCATCTGTTTTACCAAGAACTTTTACATTCACATGACAGAACGATCCAGCACATGCTTGATCCAGCTTGGTCCAGGGGTGTGTCTACTTGGTGTAGTAGTTTTAAAATGACTGTAATCTGAACAAAATTACTGTACACTTGTTCAAACAAATGTACAAATTTAGCAATATTCACATGGAATTAGTTTTACCTGGGGACCTCCGGTAATTTCTAATAATCACGGAGTTCGTCTGTGATCTGAATCCTGTGTGAATTGTACATGTCTGTGATTTATAAAGTAAAAATTCCAACGCAAGTTACCTACCCAAATTCGCGTAACACACAGGTCCTCTGATGATACTAATCCAGTGCAAATCGACATCTCTGTGATTCAGAGGCGAGTTTTGACTTTTTCGTGACTTTTCTTTGATTTGTGTCTTTTTTCTACCTGTCAGCACAAAGTCGAAGTGTCACTGGACTATTTGCCCATTTAGGCGTGATGAAATCATCAAATCAATCATTAATGTGTTCATTGTCAAAGGTGGACCTGATTTAAATACTCCCAGGTCGTTGGTAATCCCTTCCCCAGGATAAAATAGTATCAAAAGTGTATTTTTTATCATCCATTATAATGCGCAAGGTAATTAAAACTGCTTCTGACACACAGTGGAGTGAGATGGAAAGTAGCAGAGCAATAACAACGGAACGTGAATGTGAGTTGTTCATCCCGTGTGAATGTGCCACATGTGCCACATGAAGGACAGACACAGGTAAAACATGAAGGACAGACACAGGTAAAACTAATCCTGTGTGAATAGGGCTTTTGTCATGTAAAAAAAAAAAAAAAAAAAAAAAAAATAAATAAAGAAGCCAGATTTATGGGTGGTGTTGCTCTTCTTAGTTTAATTTTTCCACACAAGGTTGCATTCTCTCATTCTCATCTTCTATACCCACTTGTCCTCTAGATGGTTGCGGAGTCCCAGCTGTAATCAGGTGAGAGGCAGGGTACACCCTGAAAAGACAGAAAACATCCACACTCATTCCTACGGCCAATTAAGAAACTCCAGTTAACCCAGCGAGCATGTCTTTGGATGGTGGGAGGAAGCCGGAGTACCTTGAGAGAACCCATGCAGACATGGTGGAGAACATGCAAAGTCCACACAGAAAGACCCTAGTCCCATTCAAACCCAGACCTTCTTGCTGTGAGGCATCAGTGCTTACTACGAAACCACTGTACCGCCCCATTCTTACTGATAAAAAAAAAGTGTTTCAAAGTTTTTTCTTTTTTTTTAAACTATATTACACTGCAAGAAAGAGGAAATACAGTGTTTACATTATCATCTCAGCAACATATTCAGGAGAAATGTGCCTCCTGGTCAGTGTTACAAATATCATAGTACATCTGATAAGGATCGCTACATGAATCTAGTTTTGTCTCAGGATTTTTGGTGAGTCAGACAGAGTACTGCTAGCTTTCTTCTGATGTTTGTAAGGTGCATTTCTTCACATTAAAGTTAAAGCTAACAATGTTAATACGTGGCAGCCGTTTTTGTCTGTTTTTAACTTTAGTTTCTTTGAAAATTAAAAGTACAGTCTGCCCATTTCTTTCTTGTGGGTTAGCTGCTGATGCTAAAGTCACTTTAAGAAATGTGTAGATTACTGAGGCCCTTCGGGTTTGTTTAAAGACAGCCTGCTGTCATGGTAAGGCCTGGGATTGGTCATTAACACCTCACCTACAGAGCTACTCTGAAAACAGAAAGAAACACGTACAGTGAAGAGAGATGAGGATCTGTGTGGACTGCTTGGGCTCAGATATGTACATAGCTGTTTAGTAATTGTGTGTAGCTCTTTAGTAATTAGTCAGTGATTGCTTTTTTTTCCTGTTACCAGTGTGTAATGAGCATTTAAATGCATTTTCCCCAAATGTGCCCAACATCATCCATCTCCTGTTCACTAATGGGAACCTGTCACTTTTAACGTCATGCTATGCTGCCGTCAGGTTTATGTTAAAAGCAAATGTGGTGAGTTGGTGTTCGCTTCAAACTGTCCTGAAGCCACCATTTACTTGCAGAAACAAATGGAAGACAGCACCATCTGGGCATGTTCTCAAAACCCTCTCAAGCATAACACACAACACATGGCACTCAGACACATTGAGCGGCTCTGCAAGTATGTAACACCAATCCTTGCATACGTGACAGACACTCTCGTGAGATGATATCCCAGCACAGAGTTCTTCTCCTTTGCTGTAACTTTCCGAACACGAGCCTTAGTTGGAGTAAAGAAAAAGTTTTTTTTTTTTTTTTTTTTTGCCAAACTATTCCAACTGTCGTAGCGTCATCCCCCGAGGAACACCAGTGAACATTAAAGAGAAGAATCATTGTGCATGAGCCAAAAAAAAAAAAAAAAAATGCATCTAAGCGAAGTAGTCTAAAGCTAAAAGGCAATGCGGCTGAGGCTAAAAATAGATTGTAACTACCAACCTTCACCTTAGAAGAAGGTAAAAGAAAAGAGGAGAGAACCAGGAAAGAGCTCATTCGATCGGATAGGACTTGAAAAAGTGGCAGTAAAACTGAGAGTGTGCAGAAAATGAGGCAAAGTTTTGTGTGAAGCGCTGAGAGTGAACTTCTTCCTCCGGGATACAGTTCCTGTTTGAGGTTTTTGCTGCCAGCGAGGAAAAAAAAAAAAAAAAAAAAAAAAAAATACTGCCTTCTCTATAATCAAAAGTATATTTCACCCGACTGGGAGACTGCTGTGCACACGGACACCAGAGCACAAAATATGGGAATGACGGAAAATGATGTGCAAACCTCTGCCAGGATGTCATAGTAGGCTACACACTTTCTGACTGAAGCTATATTTAATCTTCTCACCATGCCTTGTTGGTTGTTATGCCAACACTTGTGGTAACTAGGTAACTAATATGCTCAAATTATCTCGTTTGAAACAGTGAAGATTTTTCCACTATAATGGCGCCATGATATTCAAGTAATGATTACTGCTTCTAACTACTACAGCTGTTGTGCTATAGATAGCTGTTGTTTGTACCTCCGGGTGTCATTTAAGGATATTTGATGCTGGGCAGGTGAATATTAACTCTATATTCTTTATGCCTGATGTTGTGTAACAATCAGTTGCAGTCACAGTCCCCTAGTCACTATTTTCAGACATGCATCTGCAGTGGAAGATAGGAGCAGTTAAGAAAACTGTCAAATTACTGCAAGAAATAAGTAATAATTAATAAAATAATAATTGTTTATCCACACATTATTCCAGTTACTTTTCATTTTACAAATGTCAATCCTACTATATGACTGAATTTTATAAAGATGAAAGGAATAAACACAGAAATTCAATGGCTATGTTATTGTAAGGTGGAGGGTTATTTTATGGTTTAATACATGCCTCATCTTTCACACATGACTTGGAAAATTACTGTAAACTGCAAATTTTGTACACCTTTTGCTTATATTATTTTATTTTATAGTTTTCTTTTCACTCCCAAGAGTGTTTTTAATGTGCAACTGAGATACTGTGACCAAGCAATTTCCCTTGTGGATCAGTAAAGTGCTTTTTTTTTAAATTTTTGTTTAAAAATGGAACGAGATGTCCAGGTATTTTAGACGATGGCGTTTCCATTCTTGTTACTGTCTACCAAGATCTGAATTATTTATTCAACAGACCCTAATGGACACATCAGCAGGAAAATCCATGTATGTGGAAACTGCTAATTGTATCCCACCCACAGATCTTTACCTCCAGAGAAAGCAGTCATTATATGTTCATATGTTAAGTAAGTACATGCCCGTTAATACATGGATCCTAATTTCCTTAAAGAATGTGATCCCCCGAACATAATTGACATCTCCAGCATGGTAAAAATGATCCTGTTTCCAACATACTACTGGCTGTAAATTAGAGTAAAGCGATTTCTCAGTTTGAGAGTAAACAAACAAACTGAAGCAAAAACCAAGGAGGCCTGAGCTTGTACTTCTTCTTTATGAAGAACAGAAATTCTAGGGTCCCCAAAGCTGTTACCATGGAAACGGGATCCCCTGACAGGGTCGCAAGTGTGGCACAAAATCTGATCTCACAACATCCTGACATTTGCAGATACACACTCGAAGGGATGCAGAGAACTGCAACAACTGAGAGGAACCCACTGGACAGATCTAATTAGGTCATTCACATACACACTCGCAAAACAGGTGAAATAATTACTGAGATAAAATATAGTTTTTAAAGAACAGTATGTTATCTAATGTGGTGTTTCTCAAAATCAACCATGAGTTGTATTTTTACTGTTTTTTTTTTTTTATCTTCATCCAATAATAATGACCCTGAGAATGTGGACACTGTCCATCTCGTCAGCCAATCAGTGACAATCCAACCACAGCAGAGAGCTTTCTAACTGTGTGTTTATTGTCTGATAAGTTAGACAACTCAGGGCCTCCCTCTGAAATGGAAGACGCACACATTTGTCAAGGCAGCAAAGTAGGTTGAGGGGAGGAAATAATGAGTCTGGATGGCACTAGCTCAATAGCAAGGCTGCCTGTCACAGCGATGCCACACAGCAGCTCCCGGCCCCGCTGTCTGTTGCTGAGATAAAGAAGAAAACTAGACCGACGTGGTGGAGGCCTTTCAACTTGACATGTTTCACTTCAATTTATTACGTGTCACAAGCCACTAAAAGGAAGTCATGATATCAGTTCAAGACTCGGTGAGAGATGTGACAACAAGCAGGCTGGTGAAATATAACACTCGGGCCTGGAATGTGAAGTACAGAAACACATCTCTCGTGGTTAACTTGCCCCACCATCCTGAAACTACTGTACGTCTCTTTTAATTTAGGGTTTCCAGTTCCTTCCAGAGCTCAACGTCTCCCTTTATGTTTTTGTTACATCACATGTCAGAGGTTTTAATGTTGTGATTGATCAGTGTATATGATAAGGCAAACCAGCAAAGGACAGGGACAAATACAGTATATACATGCAGCTTTGTGACATGGTGCATTATTGTGCTGGAAGTAGCCATCAGAAAATAGGTACACTGTAGTCATAAAGAGATGGACATGGTCAGCAACAATACTCAGGTAGGCTGGGGTATTTAAACCATGCTCAGTTTGTACAAAGGGGCCCAAAGTGTGCCAAGAAAATATCCCCCACACCATTACACCACCACCAGCCTGAACCATTGATACAAGGCAGAATGAATCCATGCTTTCATGTTGTTTACGCCAAATTCCTTCCCTGCCATCCGAATGTCACAGCTGAAGCCAAGACTCGTCAGACCTGTGTGAACTGTAGTCTCAGTTTCCTGTTCTTAGCTGACAGGAGTTGCACCTGGCGTGGTCTTCAATGTGTTGTGCGTTCAGAGTTGGTATTCTGCATTCCTTGGTTGTAACCAGTGGTTATATGAGTTACTGTTGGCTTTCTATCATCTCGAACCAGTCTGCCCATACTCTTCTGACCTCTCACATCAACAAGGCATTTTCATCCACACAACTGCAGCTCACTGGATATTTTTTCTTTTTCAGACTGTTCTCTGTAAACCCTAGAGATGGTTGTGCGTGAAAATCCCAATAGATCAGCAGCTTCTGAAATACTCAGACCAGCCCGTCTGGCACCAACAACCATACCTCATTGAAATCCCCTTTCTTCTCCATTCTGATGCCCAGTTTGAACTTCAGTAAATTGTCTTGACCACCTCTATATGAATAAATGCATTGAATTGAAGCCATGTGATTAGCTATTTGTGTTAACAAGCACTTGAACTGGGAATGAATGTGGAAGCTTAAGGCAAGCATGGTCAACATGGTCATGGTCCTGCTAATAGTAGCAGGACAAGTTGGGGCAGTGACCCCAGAACTGGGAGAGTGGCTCCAACAGATCCCAGGAACACCACCTGAAGCCTCAGTCCAGAACAGCTAGGAAGAGCTAAGACACTGCGCAGAGTCCTACTAAGGGAGGAGCACACAAGTAGAAACCAGTCAGAGTGAAAGGAGGGAAAACACAGGCAGGAAGTGAAGCACAACACGAAAAAACCAACGAAAGAAACTTCAAAATATGAGCAGGAAGGCCAAGGAAGTTGTTGAAGACTCAATCTGTGTGAAACTGAGAAGTGTGCACCGTGTATGTTTGGTAGTGACACATGCTGTGCTGCATGAACAGACTCAGAAACTTTTTCTGGGAGACCATGAATCAGTTGAATTCGCACATCTACGTCGAGACCTTTGTCACATGTCATCCGCCTCCAGAACCTGTGTGAAATCTAACCAAGAAAGAAAGAACCCCTCTCTGTAGTACAGCCCTCAGAGCACTACCTATATCAACAAGTGGTCACAGAGGGAGAGGAAGAAGATGCTTATGGATCCCTCCTTGTGGAAACGGCTTCATTAATCACCCTACCCCAGATCGATGACTGCACAGGAAACAGAGGTCGCGCGGTGCTTCCCACTAACAAACAACGCAATAGATTTTTCCCCATTCCATCTCTCACATGCTGCATCTTTGACCCACTTTTGTCTGTGAGTTTACTTTCTGCAGCGTACCCAAGCATGCATGTGTTAATGCTTTAGAGGAAATACTTTAGAGAATGGCCAGGAAAAGTCGTTAAGTCCATTACTTGAACTGGATTGCTTATTACCGACTGAAGAAGAGCGAGCCCTTTGTTGATCTTTTACCTTTGCTCATGTCACACTGTTTTGCAGCCAGGACATCATGTTTAAAACACAGAAAATAACACACAATGAATAACAGTGTTACAAAGCATTGTACCTGAACTTGGAACATGGAGCTGTTGTTTCATAGTTATATTTGCATTACTCTTACAATAGAGCCATTGTACCACATAACGCTGATAACGGTGCCTCTTCTATGCTGATTTTATCCTTTGTTGGTGTTTGGCTCTTCTCTCTGCTTCAACTCAGATAACTGTTGCCAGTCCCAGGGCTGCACAATGAGCCGTGAAGTATGCCTGATTAATTGAAAAATCTGATGAGATAACAACCGCACTACTGCTAAACCAGGGAGCAGGTAATGCACGGTTACAGCCTACGGTGCTGATGTAAAAACAGACACAATAAAATAGTGTGTCAGAGATGATTCTTGAAGGGCCACATTACAAAATATGTGTAAATAACTTTTTTGCAGCCATAAAAGACAATTATTGCCAGATTTCTGCTAGCATCTGCATTTAAAAATCAACCAAAATCCAAACAGGAAAACTTCATATGATACAGCTTCTCCAGTAACTTTGTGGTGTTCTTTGCCACCAGTTGCAAAAAAAGGCAAGCATGCCACCTTTACATTATTCGAGGCGCATCAGATGCTCTGCGAGCCCCTGCAGATGTCCTAATGATCAAGTACTGTAGGAACCGCAGAGTTACTAAAACAATTCAAAGGCATACGGAGGAAGGTTGATCAAAATCAGAGAGGGGCTGGAGTGGAAACGTGTTCAAAGCAAACAACCACCCGTGGAGACACTTGCACACTTTCAATGATCCACGCCTGCCAGTCCCTTGTTTCATGTTTTAGATGGATCCTTTGGATCAAAGATGGAGGGCTGATGAGCCAGCCTTGGTTTAGATTTTCTACAGCGGCAGGTACGAGGCATGTAGCAGCACATCGCTGACATGCATTTAAAAGCAGATCCCGAGTGGATACCCTGGAGATTTTACCTTGTCCTCACACCCACTTCCAGCCCCTCGTCTCCTTCTTCTTCTTCTTTAGAACCTCATTAGTGTGCAACCCAGGAGGGTTCTTCAAGGTGTTGTAGGTGTAACACATCTAGATACATGGCCCTACGCCGCTACTTTATTTGCTTCCTGTTGTTTATAGACAGTTCCAAAATCCCTAATGCACCACTGTTGCATGGCCCCATGATGCACAGTCCATGACTTATCGTATGTAGCAGCAGTGAATCCGGAACATTCTAAATAGAGATTGCGTCGGAAGAAAAGCCAAAAGGTTTTCAAACGATCTCCCATGCCCTGCAGTGATGCCTGAGTCCCCTCTTAGGAGAACGTGCCCTTCTAGATGTATTCAAACACAACAAAACACCTGGGGAACCGGAGTTAAAAAGCTGTGTGGAGAGCAGTGGTTTGACAGCAGGAACTGTCAGATGGCATCTTTATTACATACCACGTGGAGTCCTGGAGGACTGCATGAGCATCTGTTTCTCCTTTTTTGCTGCCACCAGAAACATATAGAACTCAGCCAACTTCACCCAATTGACAGAATAGTACATAGTTTCAGGGAACAATGCAGAACAGACAACTGTCGGTGGGGAAATGAAGGGGGATGGATTGTTAAGCGTGTTGGGATTCAGTTGGCTTTGCTGTTACATTTCATATCAAGTCAAAAATAAATAAATAAATAACGCATTAATAAAGCTAAGGATACTTTTTTTGGAGGGGTTTAATGGTTTTTGTAATAAATCATACATCATACTTTTACGAAATAATAAATAAATACTTGGTTGTGGATGTGACGCAGATATAGTTCATAGAATCAGATGTAAAGGCGGCTGAGAGCAAACAAAACAGAATCATTACATGGACTTGACACACGGGGAGGACAGCATTAGTTGAATTTTGAATGCTTAACTTATCCCGTTGAATGTTAAACTGACATGGCCGAAAATACGAGAGAATACCCCATTTGCGCCCAGTAACATGTGGTGTAGTGACTGTAATTTTGGCGTGCTCTGAATATTCTGCCTATAGTAATCAGCTTAAAATAATGAAAAAAGACGTTGACTGAAACTGGCAGACACTCTTCTTCCCTGCAGGGCTTACACATTTAAACAGAGCTTTTAATTAAAAATGTAGAATTTCCCATTCAGCAAAATAAAAGGTAGAATAAAGGCAAGTTGTTTCTCATTCAGCCACACACAACAGTTCCGGCCCATGCCATGCAGTACTACAGGAGGGGTCACAAAATCTTAGGTTGACTAGACATTTTTATATATTTGTTTTAATTTTCCACCCACCATTTTCCATCACAGTTTAAAATTCTTGAAACACACATTAACATGAATCCAACATATTTTAGTAAAGGGATAAATGGAGTCACAAGGCCGCATATAACACCGATTCCGTCAGGTTCGTCATAATTGGCTGAGAGTCTATTCAGGTAAAACCCCAGAGGCATGCTCCAATATTAGCAGAAGAGAAGCTAACAATGCAGCTCCCACCCATCAGCCAACCACTGAGGCCAAAATGGCTTGGTGATTCACTGTCCCAACTGCATTTAGCTATGTTCAAAGTTACAACTTGAATCTGTCAATTATTTTCTTCATCTGTCTACACCATGTAGGTATGTTTATGCCAACCCTGTGATTGATGAGCCCAAATCCTTTATTTTGAAAGATCCACTATTCTCCCAAATCAATACTGTGGATATTGTTAGAATAGTTATGCAGCACTTTAAATGAAGAAATAATGTGATCTTTCCAAGTGAATGTTTACACAAGAAGCTTTGCTATTCATACTCCATATCTGAATATAAACTACTGTCGCCTTTTAAATCCTTTGATTTAAAATGTGTCATCCCCAGTACACCTGACTGTTATAATGTGCAAAAAGAATAAATACAGTGTCTAAGGCGGTTGCCTTTGCAAACAGTGTTAACTTGAACAAATGAGGACACAATGTGAATGGAACTTCTGTTTGAGTAACTCATTTTTATCTACGCAATTTTGTTACCTAAACTTTAACTGGTGGCTTCTCATATATAAATCACCTTAGCTAAGCCAAATTTCTGCACCTTGACCATGTGGACTCAACTTATGTTACGTGAGAAGTAATTATTTTGAAAATAAATGCAATTTAACATGGGTTCCTGCAAGGTTACAAAGTCTGTATCAAAAATGGTCTATTTGCTGGTAAACACCTTTACATTTATCTCAAAACCCAAAGCAAGGAAGTTTCTGATGTTTAAAGTGGAATCTCAAAAATACGGGTTTAGCGTAGGAGGAGATGTGGCCTTCAGGGTTTTTAAATTGAACCAAATAATATCCATACATATGACTCATAAAGGGCACCTGCTCTTGGCTTCCTGCTGAGAGTGTTTTCCCAGCAGTCGGTTGAAGATCAGGGCTGAAAATGGAGCAGGGCCCCAGTGGGGGTCCACATCTGGAGTTTGAGAACATGAAGGCCCACAACTGAGGTTTCAGGGTCCAATTTAGCAGCTGTGACAAGCGCGAGGAAGGGAGCTCAGCACGGTTGTGATGTGTTCACATTTCACGGCCGCTGCAGTACGGATGATCGGAGGTTTAAATAAATTTGATTCTGTAGTTTTATTTTGTCTTCTTACACGAGTGTTCCAAAATGTCCAAATGTCCCTCGTCTGTGCATGCAGTAAGAAAACTGTGTGTCTACTTTAGCCCCAATTAAACAAACCTTGCAGCTTACACATAGACTGTATATAAATATGGACAATGCGGCTCCATTTCCTTGCTTTGGCCAGACTGAGCTATGTTCCTGGGCTGCACCATCTTTTGTCTTTGGAGGCAGAGTGGAGTCAGCTGGAGCTGCAATATCGATGACCCACCCCCACTCCTGCCGAACTCACATGCGTTTCCTTTAACTAATACTATGCTCTGCTCTACCTCTGCCACTTACAAGAAAATGTTGGATTATAAATGGTACTTATTCATTATTAATTTCTTTTTTTTCTACTCTCACTCTCTTATGTGAGCGCTTCATGGAGTGGTTGGCATGGCAACTTGAAGTCATTATGATGCCACATCCTGTTGGGCCAAGTCCCATCCGCTAGCATAGAGTATGCTTATATTAACATGTACTATTTCAGCTGAACTATGGCATGAATTATTTGACATGGCTGTTCTCGTTTAACTCCGAGATCAACATTACACAAAAGATTTTATAATTAGATTTTCAAATGCCAACATTTGTTATGTTTGCACCAAACATATTTTTGTTAAGCATCATGTCAAACATGTCAAAGTAATTAGTTTAATGAGGAACTGGTGGAATAGGAGGAAGACCCTAGTAACCAGGGGAACAATGAGGAGCGAGCAATCAGGGACAGCAAACAGTGATGACAGTATCTTACAAAATAAAACAGTAAATGGAAATACAGTGATACAGTTAATCATGACCAGGTGCAGAACTGGATGTCACCGTTAATTAGGAGACAGCTATTTCAATTAATTTGAAGGTTGAGTATTAGTCTGAAGCTTGAGGAAAATTACCTGATAAGAGAGGGGTATTCACTATCTGCTGCAAATCTCCTGAACAGCCATAAACCATTTTATAGAAGCTCATTGGTAGCCAGCGCTATTTGTTCATGGCATTTTTTATTTTATTTTTTAAACCGCACTCCCTTCATGCGATAGTTTTTATGCATTATATTAAACCTTTAATGGCTGCATTCATACCTTGTGTTTTACTATGGAAGAAAGAGGCAAATTCATTGCATATGTCGCTGGAAAGGAGATGAAATGCCATTGTTGTCAGGTATATTTAAATTGTACACCAATCAGTCACGACATTACAACCACTGACTAGAGATGCAATTAACATTGACCATCTTCTGACAATTCAGTGTTCTACTGGGAAACCTTTGGATCTGGCATTCACTCGTATGGGTGAGACATATACCCGCCACCCAGACCAGACCAGGCACCCCCAACCCATAGCAATGACACTCCTTGATGGCAGAAACCAAGATCCCCACTGATAACATTCTGTTTCCACCCTCAGAAGACCAGAATTATTTCACTAAACATCTGAAACCGTGTTGGAGGAGGTCACCAGAAGCCTTAATTACATATCAGAAAAACCAAAGAAAACATCAGCTTTAAACAAACTCTATTTGAAGACATCTCAAAACAGAGAGGAACAAACCTTCACACCTCTTCACAGATCTTCACCTTGGTAGAAATTCTCAAGGCAGGTGTCTGAAACTCAATTTCTTATATTTTCTTTCTGAGTGTTGTGACTTGCCCATGAGGATGAATAAAAAGAGAAAAAAAAAGAAAAAAAAAAGATATAGATTTTTCTCATATTGTGTTTATGGACAAAGAGTGACAACATCAAAACAGACAAAATACACTTGGAGCCAATGCTGCCAAACCAGTATTTCAGAATTGATTTGATGTTCTGTGTGCTGAAAAAGACTCAAGCTAAACAATGTGAATTTTAGTCTTTCAGTTTTACGAAGTTCGACAAAACTGCATTTCTGTTTTTTTTTAGTTAAAGGTGTGTATTTGTGTTAACGTTCCCACCATGTTGTGTAGACTGAGGCAAGACAAAATGAGCGATGTGGGGCTCTCTTGTCTTTTTGTGCTTACACTGTAGAACATTTCTAGTCACTAAAACCTGAAGAAAACCTTTGTGTTAACTCAAAAAGCTACAACTGATGATCATTTCTTGTTTCAAAGTGGTACTATGAGTTAAAAAGCTTATTATCCATTGAAGAAAAACAAATTTATCTTGTCACAATTTCTCACCATTTCAATTCACATTTCCAAAGTAAGATCAAGTTATCTATATTCATATTGATTGCCACTTTAAGTTTAGAACACGAATGTTTGTTACTACTTGGATTTCATATATTGATGACTAATGGTAAGTTTCAACAATTACCTAAACTTCCGTCAGATTCAACTAACATCTTGTAAGTCCATAAATTTGACATTTTAGTTGGGTTGTTCAGAACAGACGAAAATAAAGTTTTTATTCCCCGAAAACAGACCCTTTGGAATTCATTCCTGGTAGAAACAGCTTCTAAAAGCCACATGTTACATTGTTCCTTTTTCTTATTTTGGACCAATAACTTTTTTCTGAAGCAAATGTAGTAAAAGGGGCTAATTAATTCATTCATTTTTAGTGTTGAATTGTTTTATATTGTAATTAGTTAATGGAAACAGGTTTATTCAACTCAAAGATTTGTAAGTAACTAAAGGCAAAATTAGTTAGTTATTCAATGATCATGACATTTCAAGTAAAAAGGTATCATATTGAAATTCCCAGTATTGCCCACCCCTAACTGGGAAACCTTTGGACCCGGCATTCATTCTTGTGGATGTTACTTAGACCCACAGAAGGTGAAAACGGTTTAGGAACAACAAGATCCCAAGCTGATCAAGTGCTGTAATATACAGTTTTAATCCTCTTTGTAGAGCCTTGTTTCAAAGCTTTTGACATTTTATATTTAAAAAATAAATAATAAATAAAATGATTCAAATCATTGACATTTGTCATGTGTCCTTGTTGTGTGTTGGTGTGGCATCTTTCACACTGCCAGAGACTATTCAGATGTTAAAGTGCTGAGCAATCTGATTAACAGCATCCCAAGTAGGGTTCTCAACGAATGACTCCAAACTAAACATGTTGATCAACTGACACAAAAGCAACCAATTTCCTGTAATGGAGCAGGTTTAATACAAATGAGATCCCGGGTGAGCCCCCAGCTGTTACGTCCCCCCCTCCCTAAACAAAACCACAAACTGACGTCGCAATGGGGAAACTAACAAGAAATAATGGAACTAGGTCTTTTGGGGTGTAAAAGGTGATGGACTCACAAATGCCCACTAAATCTATCTAAAGGATAGATGAACAAAGAAAGGCCCAAAAAAACAAGGAGTCACTGGGAGGAGAGTTTTCTATTTTGATGTTAGGGGAAAATAAACCTCTTCACAAAATAAAGATGCCAACACACACAACACACAACCAAGAGAGCAAACTGATGGCGTTTACCCTCCAGTGTCACTCACACATCTGAGCTGCTGGACCCAGCCTGCTTTTAAAACCCAGGCAGGCTGATAGGCTGCAGCTGTGCAGATGCAACGGGTGCAGGTGCACTCAGTCAAGGTGGATCAGGCAGGGGTGGAGCTTCCAACCTACCTCTATGCATAAGGTGACAACTGCCCGACAGAAATTCACCCACAGAGCAATCATTTATCACATACTAAGAATACTACAATGTGGGCACTCTACACCAATATACTATTTCGACGTTGAACATAGGTGGATAAATGAGCCATCCCCTCCACCTGAAACCAAGCATCCATTGGCGTTTGAAAGTTGTGGTAACCCTTTTCCGTCAGTTGAGGCATGGAAAACTAATGCACCTGATTATTTGAGAATTTCTCTTCAGTCCTAATGAGTTGATTCATAAATGGACCAAAATATATAGATTCCTCATGAATTTTAGCCTCAAGTACATTTTCTGTTGTTAAAAAAAAAAAAAAAAAAAACATTATAACCAATGGCAAGGAAAATATTGCCCTGCACTTAGTGCCCTGTAACCCAGCTGCAGCAGCAGATTGCTACTTCTGTATCACTGTGTCTGGCTTGAGGCATTGGAGTAGATAACACAGCCACTACAAGGTAAGTGGAAATGACAGCCTTGCTCTCTTGTAAGTTTGATCAGGTACGCTCAAAGAAATATAATAGAAAAACATCATGCCGTGAAAAAAAATTAGTTTGAGAAAAACCAGGGTGCTGAGTGCTTAATTGAAAAAAAACAACAAAAAAAAAACAACTGACCTGTGCATTTCCGGGTTAAGGAGCAAACCAATTGAAAACACGAGTCACTACTTTAACTTTTAAATTAAAGGGGGAAAACAGTAGCGTTGTTGTCCCTTGGATTCACCACAGCAAAGAGGAGTTCGAGAGATGCTACAAGGACTTTTAGTTCTTGCTGTTGATGAAATAAATATACTTGACCTACACAACAAGAAGTTAATTTCACAACTGATGATCAAGGCTTGGTTGAAAACAAAGAGAAAGAGGGAACACCAGAACTCTTTACCTGTACTCTTTGCCACTTTTTCACACTGGTGCTTTAAACCCTTTCCCTCTTCAGAGTAACTTTTAATACACCTAATGTCAAGACTTTAAGACTTTGAACGAGTATGACTGCTTTAATTAGTTTCCAAGCAACAGCTGAAAATACGCAGCCCACTTGACTTATCTCCCCAAACTGACCCATCTTTTTTCTCATCACTTATTCGGGTCCTCCAGGGCTCAGCACTTGCCTGATCTTTTATTTCTGCAGGGTTATTACTCCATTGTCCAGTGGATATTCTTTCACTATCAACCTAATTTGAAACACTAGTCCTTTAACACTGACAATGCTCAATTTACTGCATCTTGTTGAACTTTTCACATCCTTACATGTAGCGATATACTATTTTGGCTTACCCATCTAAATAACTGAATTCAAGTGTTTCAATCACTTCAATAGCACAGGTGTATAGAATCAACCACTAAACATCTTCAAACTTCTGCAAACATTTGTTAAAGAATGGCTCAGCCACGAATAGGCTCTCCATGTAAAATGCCAGAGCAGGGTCATCGGATGCTGAGGTACATAGTGTACAGAGGTCACCAGCTTTCTGCAGAGTCAAACTACTGACTAGCTCAACAAGTGCGTAGAGAGCTTCATGGAATGGATGTCCATGGCTGAGCAGCTGCATCCAGACCAAACATCACCAAGTACAATGCAAAGCGTTGGATGCAGTGTTGTAAAGCACTCTGCCACTGGACTGTAGAGCAGTGGAGATGTTCTCTGGAGAGATGAATCATGCTTCGCCAACCTCAGCAATCTGATGGACCAATGTAGGTTTTGTCCATCCATCTAGGCGCAGAGACAACAGTATTTGTCTGACTGCATTGTGCCAACTGTGAAGTTTGGTGAAAGGGGGATCATGGTGCGGAGTTGTTTTTCAGGAGCTTGGCTTAGTCCGTTAGTACCAGTGAAATGAACTCTGATGCATACCAAGAGATTTTGGACAATTCCCTGCTCCCAACTTTGTAGGAACAATTTGGGAATGGGCCCTTCCTGTTCCAACGTGACTGCACACCACAAAGCAAGGTTCGTAAAGACATATTAAATATTATTATTTATTATTACATGGATGAGTGAGTTTGGTGTGGAAGAAGTTGTCTGGCCTGCGTCTGGCCTGGCCTGAGTCCTCACCTCAACACGACAGAACACCTTCTTCGCCAGGCCTTCTCAGTATTAATTAAACGAAAATGTGAGCGAGTCTGGTGGAAGTGTGGTCGGGTCACTGATAACGCGGCTCCGCGTGACTCCACCCTCAGACCGTACTGTGAAAGCTTGGGCTTCAAACTCGCAAGATGGCACCACCTGTATCCCCAGGAATATAGCTCCGGTTTGGCAAATGCAAGGAAGTGGGGATGCATTGTCCATATTTATATACATTCTATGTTTCCACTTCTTGACATGAGTAAATTTGTGTTAGCTTCCTTTCATTCATTTTTGTACTTTTCACAGACATCTACCCTAAATTCTACCACATGCAGGAACAGGGCTTGTCAAATGATTTGTTTTTTTCTACAAATCAGCCAGATGCTTACATTTGCTATTTACTAATTAACAGAAAGCAGTTAGCTACAGCTGGATCCAATGGGACTGTATTTAGTTTTACATCTTAAATGTATCTGATATTATTGACTCCCTATGAAGAGAAGTACAGTACATTGTGAAGAGAAACTGTCACGACAATTGACGTAATTGCTGAGGCGTGCACATATTTGCTGTTGCATCAGAGCAGACTCTATCTGCTGACGAGCCTTTAATGAGTTTGACGTGACATCAGCTATTTTGCGGTCTGCTGGGGCAGCAGCACCTCGACTGCTGGCAAGAAGAGACTCAACAGACTGGTCAGGAAGGCAGCCCTTGATCCAGGGGGAGTCGGGAGACGGCTCCTTCGATGACAGGCTGCCTCACCCGCGGTTTGTGTTGGAGAGACAAAGCAGATTCTTCTTTCCTGCTGCTGTCAAACTGTACAAACAAGCCAGTTCCCAGTAGACCACAACGATAACACAACTAAAAAAAAAATCATCCATGTGGAATGTCATGTATACTTGGATAATCTTCACTGTTCTGCTACTATTTCATAAACACTGTGCAATATAAAACATAATAAAACATGCATACCATTAGCAATAAATTGCTTTTTTACATTCACAACCAGTAAAATATTTATTTTTTATTCTATCTTTCAGTTTTCAATTTTAATTTAAACATAATTTAAACTGACAATAAACGTTATTTCAAGTTACCATATTAACTGTAAATCAATTACATGAAGCCATCAGTTCAACCATTTAACTTTATATTTCTATATAAATTTACACGATAAATGTATCATCCTTTTACTTTTACTGTTGTCGCTGCTAATTTATAGAAACAAATGTCACTGTTGTAATTGTTTTTTATTAATGCTACTATCTGGAACTAATTACTAGTTCCTGATTAGCATTTCACAGTTGAGGTGGTCAGTGTTGATTTATGAGTTTTGTCCTTTGATTATACTGTAACTAATCCAGCTGGATTCATGAGAGCTGTATCGCTTACCTTGATAATAATGGCCCGAGCATCTAAAAAGCTGCTCCGAAGGCCTGTTGCTAAGCTTCTCCTTCAAGCTTTGATATTGCTTTCTCTATAAATAGGTTTATCCCTGGTGAGGTCAAACTGCTTCATTCAGCTTACTGAATACAGAATCAGATCTCCATTCATCACCAGTAATGCAGTGCATTTAGCAGATTTACATTTTAGTCATTTAGCTGGTAATCTTATACGCAGTTTGTCAGGTTGAATGAGCCAATTGGGATCAGCTGTCTTTCTGAAGGATAAATGGAGCATAAGTTGTTTACATGTGTCTTATTGTACTTACCCTGACCTGCCGTTGACTATTTTCAGGTATTTGAGCTCTACTTATCATAACTGTATGCTCTTCCTGTAGTTCTTGTCCATGTTAAAGCCCACAGTAACTTGATTCTAAAGAAAATACCTCACACTCAAAATAACCCCAAACTATAACTAACCTCAAATCCTTCCTTACATCCTAAAATCCCAATCTTGATCTTGGCAGAGTAACAGAATACAAAAACCGTAAACTGCAGTTTATTCCTTCTGAATACATACACCGATCAGCCACAACATTAAAACCTTTGACAGGTGAAGTAAAGAACATCTTTCATCACTGATGCATCAGATCATTATCCAGGGTTTCCTAGGATGTCTGAAGCATACCAATATCATCAGATACAATCTCACAAAAAGGAACGGAAAGACCTTCATCTGGTTGTCTTAGACCTTCCCAATACCTTCGGATCAGCCCTGCATAAGATCTTGTGGACAGCTTTCAACTACTTCATTGTACCAAACCACATGACAGGACTGGTCAAGAGCTACTTCCAAGATCTCCAGTTTTGTGTAAAAAATCTTGTTTTTCCCCACATTAAATGTCTCGAAAAACATGAACGAAACATGATGAGGACCATGAAACTATCAATTTCCTGGTATTTGTGTGGATGTTACTTAGACATTTACCAACAACCAAGAACAGACCAGGCAACCCCACCCCTTAACAATGACACTCCTTGATGACAGCATCAAGGAACGTGAAAAATATTACAATGTGTTGCCCTGGCCTCCAAAATCACTAGATCCTGGGATGCACTGGAAAAAAGCTGATCCACAGAGGCCCCTTCCCTCAACCCATAGGACCCAAAGACTGACACTGTGTTGCCCATGTCCATTCTCTGATGAGCCACAGCTGTTCTGGAATCACAAGGGAGACCCATTGGATGGGTGGTTATAATGTTCTGCCTGATCGGTGTACATCCTTTGCTTTAATGAAGCTCAGCATACGTTCAGTCAGGAAGACTATCTTTATCCTTACTCATTCCCCACTGCCTCTCTCTTTCTGATTCCTCTAATCAGCTTAGACTTTCACAGTCTCCAGCTTAACCAGTCTAATTTTGCCATTCATGTCAGTGCTATCAAACTTTGTAATATGTTATCCTGTTGCTATTAGCTGGTATTTCAGTTTGAAGGTTTTATGACCCTCCATCCTCCCCATGTTCACTTGTAGCCTTCACATCCATGACACAGGTCCTCAGAGTCCACTCCTCATCCCATCCAGATCTGAAGCACTCTCAAGCATCTTCTAATAATCACCACCGTCTCTGTCCACACTTTAAATAAGATGACATCACGAGTGGGTCACAATGAAAGAAGTCTCTCCTGACTGGAGTTCGTACTCGGACATAAGACAGTCTTCACTGTACCACTGTGGGAGACTTCCTTAGTTTCAGTTATATTACCAGGCTTCTCCTTCTCCTTCCGTCATTTATAAATAGACTTATCTACACCAGGTGAAGATACCATGTTCCCTTTCGGTCGTCCAAGCAGCAGTTTGCTTTATAATTGGATTTCTCTCTTTTTCTCTCTTTTTCCTTCCCATATGAAAGCAGCTTCATTTCATGCAATGTGGACTCTTGCTGCATTACACCAGTGAAACTTAGAGAAATTTCTCCACCATCTGGAGGCATCCTAATGGACTTTGGCATAGCCTTGCGCTATCCACAAACACATGGTTTTACAGGTTCACATATACTGTATATAAACGCTTACATATTGCACTTTGTCCTGCTGCCGGTGTACTCCATTATAAAGAACACATTGTGAATGAAATAATTTGTCAGTTGCACTTACTGTTGTCATTTCATATCACATTGTTCATTTTTTTTATGCATGCATTGTAATAAGCTGCATGGTAACAGCAGCCTCAGATGCCTCACTTTGTTTGTCTGTGGGGGGAAAAAAAACAAACCGTTTCACTCCCTATTCATGCCAAACGATTTGAATGGGTTGTCATACTGCCCCTACACAGAATCCTGTCCTTCAGATGCTGAATAGCCACTAAACAGGACCTGACCAACTCCGAGGGTCTGAGGTGAACCACAGAAATAATCGTCTCTGTGGCCTTTTGTGCACTCAGCAAGGCAAGACGGGGAGTTCATTTGCCGTGAAAATTTATATCTCCCTTTTCCTTGGCTCCCGGTGTTCTCCCTTCCCCACCACATAACATACACTCGGGGTATTCTTCTTTCTTTGGGCAGCAGCCGCCATCCGCAACGCACCACATGTTTTATTGCCCACTAAAGCATAATGCTCCACTCTTTTTTGATATTGAATTATTTATTTATTTCCCCGCGCCGCCTGTAAGCCCCTATGAACGATTGTCCGCCTCGGGCCTGCTGCGACATGATCTCTGGGGGTATTAAATATATTGCCGGCATTTGTTTCCCACCTCTAAGTGGATCGGACGACACTGCAGACAAATACTCATCCTCCAAAGTAGAAGAGCCTAGACAACAAAACAAGTATGTCCTCTGCTCCATAATCCTTATTGCATCCCATTGTTTGGTGGAGGGAAAATGAAGGAATAGGAGACGGTTGGAGACTCGGATTGTTTTGTGTTTGTACCAGAACTGTGACTTTATATTGTATCTGATTTTTATGATTATTTCTTGTCAAAGAATGCACATGACTTTTTTTTGAAAATATCTGATTTTACACCATGCAACACGAATGCTGCATATGCCCGAATGAAGTTAACATAAGAGAGTATTAAAGCTCTATTAGAGTAGTGCAGGACTAGGTGCCGTAACCTACATAGCCACTGCTGATGTGAGACATTTATACTGAAATTTGTAAGACAAATCATGCAAATGTTTGTATCTCCAAACCTCTGCAGGTTAACCTTTCCTCCATGTGTTCCACCTTTATTGATGTAAAACAATCAATAAGAAAATTGCAGAGATGGAGAAGCAGCCAAAAGTACTGAAGCAGAAACACGCTACTGCCAAGTGGACCAATCACAACATTTGCAGTCTATGTCACTTCTGGAGCAACGGCATTAGCGTTGGGTCTATTAGCCTTTCACAAACTCAGGTGAATCCAAACTCGTTCACGTCTGTTACCGAAGGACGCATGCACATGGAAGTCAAAGGTTTTTACATGCACAGCCGATATAGTGAAATGTTTTGGACAGACGATTGCAAGCTTTTGTTAACACCAGGGAACATGACTTAAAACAGCAGGAAGTTCAACTGAAATGGAGAGAGCATTTCATAATACAGCCAAACAATTGCCACGCTCATCCCTACAAGGGCCGAACCTACGCACCTAACAACAGGCTCGTTCAGTATCAACTGTGCTGCGCCACGAATGAGGATGAGAGCAGCTGGTAGCAGCGATGGCCAGAGACAAAAGAAAGACTTCAGCCCGTACAGGAAGTTATAGAAACACACAAATCCTGTTAGGTCCAATTCTAGTTCCACAAACATCAGTTCCTACAGAGTCTACGACAGTTTTAATTCATTAGCAAGAACACACCTCAGTAGGTTTATTTTGACCAGGTTAGGGGAGGGAAAGATAGGGAACAGGATGAGATGGGTTGAAGGGTTAAGGGGATGGCATGAGAAAAGATGGAGGAATCCGATGGTGAAGGCGTAGAGACTGATATTGGTCCTCTGAGGTTCGGATGGAGACTCCAAGGGAGTGAGATACAGGGCGGGGGCAGAACTCTGGAAGCTTTGTCTCTGTGTTCACTGATTACTGCAATGAGATTGTGAAGAAGAAGAAGAAGAATAGACATGGGGGAGGCTGATATTTAAAAATGTGACACCTGTTCATCGTATCACTTTATTGTTGCTGATCAGCCTACTCAAATAGATTGAAATAGTCAAATGTTAAGTGGAAATACATATGACCTTGTGCCAGGTGTTCACATCATCAGACGTTATTTTAAGAATCCTCACGTCCCATTTTCCTAAAGTTTTTATGTAGTAGTGATTGAAGACGAGATATGAAACTTCTTGTCTCAACTGATTTATTTCCTTGTGACTCCTGTGCAAGTGAAAGAAAAACAGTACTTTACCAACACATGCAAAAGCTTTTCTTTAGTCTACGTAAGAATTTCACAAGACGGTATGATAGCTCTTTTTAATCACTTGTGAAAATCTTTCGATTACGCATGTGAGAACGTTTCATTTGTACATCAGTCACACTTTGCTATAGCATGTGTATAGTATGTGAACGAATTTGCTTTTGCAGGCGCACGTGAGAGACAAATTCTGAATAATGTCCCTAATGGCCCCTTAAAATTAGAGCTGGATGCCATACTGAAAATAACCTATGTGCAGCTGATGGTATAAAATTGGTCCATACTCAAGTCATTGCAGCCATTATGGCGCCCTTTGATGAAAAAATACACTGTGTGTGAGGGAGGCTTGTGGAACAGATTCTTTGGCTTTATCATTGGGCATGACTTCGGTCACGAGGGTGTTAAGTTCAAAGAACAGGAACCAGGACCTGGGATAAGTGATTTAATGCCTTTATTAATGCTGATTGGGCAGAAAGCCTGGCCATGTATACAGAAATAAGGCATCAGACAGTTCTGTATTATTATATTATATTATATTAAAATTCTTTTTTTCATGTATTTGCGTTGTTTTGTTTGGTTTGTAACTCAGTAGCAAACTCTATGTGTGAAACACAGTTTAGGGCTCAAGAAAAATGGAAGCATTTAAACTTTTAAGACGTTTTATATTTTCCCAACATAAATATCACTACCAGTGTAAGAGAAAATACAATACTTTGTGCAAATACATCTAATGTGCCTGGTAAATCTAAAAAAAGAAAAGAAAAGAAAAGTGGTGTATTTCAAATCATAGCTTCATAAAGAATAAAAGACATCAAAGTAATTTATTTATTTATTTGTTTTGAACTTTGAAGTATATTGAGGTAGCGGACTCATTTACGATAAACCAAACAGAGCACACAATATGTTAAAATGGTGTTTCAACCACTAAAAAACTAATAAGTAAAGGCCATTAAAAAGACCATTAAAATAAAATGTTTAATTATTAAGAGCTACTATAAAATGAAATCTTGCATCTTAACTCTGACACTGTGTTCTCCTCTTCTGTCCATCTCATCATAAACGCCTAGAGTTGCCACAGCTCAATGGTTTAGTTACTTTCCACTGTGTTCCTGTTGATGAGACACATTGCCTGAAATGCCTGAAGTATCAAAAGTATCGATATTTGGATTTGAGAATCTATTTTAGAGCATAAAGATCCAGTATCAGCTTATCACTAGTAACAGAGCATTACGTCAACAGATGCATAGGTTGAAACTTCTGCAGATAGCGTCTTTGGTTAACGGAAGTGCAGGACTCGGATAGAAATCATGACCGACAGAACCGTATAGCTGATACTGATGTGCTGCATGACTGCAGTATCTCTCACACTCACTTCATCTCCATATCTGACTTTCTTATTGCCAACTCCTCTTCTTCCTTTGCTTTCATTCACCCTTTTAAAAGCTGCAACAAAAGAGAAAAAAAAAAAAAAAAACTGAGAGCCTTATCTCTGCTTTTGTATAACCAGCCCATCAGTCTCATACAAAAACGATGTTTATTCATTTTGCCCTCGGGGGAGAGGGGGTAAAAGGGAGATGATTAAATTCTAATTTGACCTCTATCATAATTTAGCTGAACCTATTATGATGTCAATCATTTGTACTCAATGCGGCAGTGAGGGGAAGAGTGATGGTGCGGCGAGAGAGAAGGGGATTATGGATGGTTTGGGGGACCACACAGTCGCTGTATCAAATTGGGTTTTATCCAGGCACATGTCATTTTTTTCCCCCCTCGGAGAGAACAGAACATGTTCAAATGCTCAATGTGTGAACTGAAAAGGAATGACAGACTTGACTGTGGCAGTGTGTAAAACGATGCTACGATTTAAGAAAAAAAGCCATCTCCCTTTTCTTTGTTTTGATATCCTGCGTTAAATGTTGTACATGTTCCGTGCGTTCATTTCTTATACATGCAGGAAACGTCAGGAACATGTTGTGCATTTTTGTAATGGATGCCATTATATTCTCATATAATATAAAGCAGATAAAATACAAGCATGCACACTGTTCCCTGGACATTGGCTAAGTGCTCCATTCCAAGTTGACGTTTTGACAAGGTCAGGACTGCATGCAAACTGCAAACTTGTGTAGCAAATGTATTACTGTAGCAGGACGGATGATTTTATTATGTCTCTATTGGTGGTTGTCGGGTTATAGGGGCCAAAGTCGATGCAGCAAAGGTTAGATACCCTCACTTGTATGTCTTATTTAGACTGATTTATGAAAAAAAGGGACTTGTAGTCGTCTGACCTGTGTATTTCTGAAAATCTGTTGGTAGATAGTTTTGAAAATGGTGTGCTTGAAAGAGAAGTAAATTAACTTATGGACTAATTACCCCCATTTATTTCATCCACAAAATCTGTAGCTTGTAGCCAGCGGATCACAAACTTCTCCAACGGTTCGATGCTTTTGCCTAGGACACTGATAGAACTAATACTTTTTTCAGTATCTGAAGGCTGACGATATTTGATATAGTATTAATACATTATATTTGGCACACTTATCTTAGCTAGTCTTTAGGGTGAGAACCTTATGTTGTTCATCCAACATGTGAAGGTTGTGTCCCATGTAGCGTCTGTCTGTTCAACATCTGCTCATCAGTACTAAACGGTGGTCATTTTTTGATGGTGTTTATTAATGTTATTAACGTGGTAATGCCTTGCTGCCTGGGAAATTTCAGTGTCGCTGTGTCTGATTTTCTTGGTGTTCGTGATGAGAGAGAAAATCTAGTAAGTGCGTGTTTGCACTTAAACATACTACAGCAAGGATCTGTAAGCACATTTGTCGTGGTATGTATTTGTATAAGTGTGTTTGTTTGACCCAGTTGTTTGCATGTCCTTCCACAGAATGAGTGGGAGATGTGCTTAGGGTTATCTCCTGGAGCGACTGGACCATGCTAATGGAGCAAATGCACAAAGCATGAAATTTTGAATATATTTGTATATATATTTTTATATTCTTTTGTGTTATGTTAAAGACCTAGCATACATTTAGCTTTTCATGAAGTCAGGCTTGTAAAAGGGAAATAAAAAAGCAACACAGACCTTAAACTTCAGTTGATCACTCTTGATTTGTAATCCTCCGGTTGTCGTCATTTGTTTTTAATTTTCTGTTATTTTGTGACAAATCAGTCGTTCGTGCAATGAAACGTGCACTGTGTGATTTCTCTTTTCTGTTACTGTTTGATATGATGTTTGAAGACAGCCCTGGTAATGTAAAGTGAGTGTGTGAGGAACACTTTGTGGTCATAAATGGTTCAATTACACTTTCAGCATAATGCTTTAATGCTTTCACCATTCACTACTATGTTCTGTGTACAACTCAATATCTGGCAATTATCTTCTGTGTAATGCAATACTTTTTGTATATATGTCAATACTTCTGTTTTTTTCTTTTCTTTCCTATTTTATTACTTTATTGTTCTGCCCCTTTGTGTGCTGTTGCAAACTGCAGACGAAGGTTTTCTAATTCAAATTCTATGGATGATCTGAACTATACAAAAAAAAAAAAAAAAAAACTGAAACAGCAGCCAAAGATAAAAGAGATGTTGCAGATGCCAAACTATACAAAAACTGAAATGCAACAGATATTTCTCAGTTGCTTCATCTGCCTTTGAACAAGTCCGTATCACCAAGACAACAGCACACAGGGACATAATTAAAAGGGCATAATTCAATTTATTTACTTCAATTATAGATTTTAGAGGCACGCACACGTCTGCTTCTGCTCACACTGGACATTCACGTTAAAGTTTCCCAGTAACATGACGGCACAAGGTTAAAATTAAGTTATATTAATTGAACTTATGTTTAGGAACAAGGCCAGGCCCCATGTCACTCTGTTTACCTGAAGCTTGAAAATGAATGTCTTAGGGCAGAAATGAATCACTGTACACAAACAAAAGTCAATGAGAAAATGCAAAAATAAAACAGAAAACTAAATCCAAAAAAGATCTTGGAAATAACATCTCAAAAAAATGACACCTGTTATAAAAGTCCAAGGATCTATTATTTTACGTCTAATGTATATCAGTATAAAACATACTGAATAATGAAAAATCTATAAAATGTTAGTCTGTTTTAAAGAAACAATTGAAAGTATACAGTCATTTTCAAATCATTTTTCTTTATTTGGCATTTGATCCAACACAAAAGTAAAAAGAAAGAAGAATGTTTGTGGGTGCACGTCCATCGAGGCACATGAGATTAAAACAAGACGACTTTGAAGACACAGGCTGATTTATTGGTGGATTGATCTCTAGGAAATAAAGCACAGAAACAAAAGCAACAGGAGAGTCTGGAGGATTCCAACTTCAAAAGAAACAAGATAAGACACACGGCGCAGAATTACCTGCGAATTACCCAAAAGATAAACCCGGCATAAACACGACAAGAGAGTGTTTGAAGTTGAACGGCAGCCTCTGAGAAATACTAATAGCTCATGATCATTCATTGATCCTTCAGCACTCAAGCAGCCACATCCCTTCAGGTCATTCCTGACCTCCCCTCTCCTCGTTTTTCCACTCCGCCGTCTCCCTCCGCAGAATCTGCCAACATCCCCGTACGGTCTCATTGATCAGCGTCTTTCAAGGGCACAGTGATCGCGTGGTTGGAGGCTCACTGCGATCTGGACTCTTACACGGTTGAACACGTCAAGATGAGTGTCGGAGTGGACCACTTACTGGAGAGAGTCGGGGAGGACGATGATCAGGGAAGCACGGCGGCTTGTGCAGCTCAAAGATTGAGGGCTCGCCCGTATCTGCACCTCATTACCCTGTTATTCCAATTTGTAGATACATTCCACGGCACAGCGTCGCCCTGAATCATGAGACGACAACTTCTCTCTGCATATAGCGTGAAACGAGGGAAACACACACACACGCACGCACGGACACACTTAAAAAAGCAATTTCCCACATACTATCCATCTGCCCTGCTCTAGCCATGAGGCGGTTTTAATAAAATCCACTGTATGAGATGAATAGCTACATTCACCACCTATGTAATTAATTATAAGGCTGCTGTAAATCATGCTCGCCGGCTGTATGTGATTGAGGAAGACGGCTCTGTCTAAATGTGTCATTTGCGCGGCCACAAAGGTTACATCTATTCAACGTGACTTATGTTTTCCTTTCTATCGACACCTGAGGCCGCATTCGCTGTTCCTGATTATGATGTTACCCAACCTGAGCAATACATCTGGACCCGGTGTGAATATTTTGCACGTGTATATGGGATGCGATACTGAGGTTGCACAAGGACCGTTGTTAGAATGAAGCTGACATTTTTGGATCTTTTGAGCTGAGACTTATCTTGCACGGTGAAAGAAAACAAAAAGTAATTTTATTTGATAAACGTCACGCATGGGGTGAAGTGGGGCCCAAACGGGAGGCACACTTAGGAACTCCAAGTAAAATTTAATGAGAACTTACGAAACAAAACTTGCTGCAGGGAAGGCAGAGCATCAAGAAAGAAGAGAACTCCGAAAACAGGTATAATCCTAAAACCAAGAATGCGAAAAGGAACTGAAAAGGAAACACAGACACAGGGATGACAACTTAAGAAGAACAGGGATAATACGTAACAACTAAACAGGGTTAACATCACAGACGGCTTGACAGAGAACAAAGGAAGGACTATATATATACACACAGAGACAGAGGGTTTAATAAGACACCGGTGAAACTAATGAGGGGAGGAGCATGGCAAGACAGGTGAGGGAAATCTCAGAGGTAGGAACAGAGACAGGAAGTAGCTAAAATTGAAATCCAACAGGAAACCTGACAACAAAATAAAGCAGGAAACACCAGAGAGGAATTTAACAAAATAAAATTAGGAAACACAAGTAATAAATAAGGTTTCTAACAAGTACCCATATGGTGCTAAGAGGAGATCTAATAAGTTAAAATCAGGATTATAAGAAATGACCCACAGTACACAAAAGTATCGTGTCACATTACAGCTGGTTTGAAGCTCATGGATGCAGCTTTTGGTTGCCACCATCTTTTCTGTTTGGAGACAGGCCCTTCCACATAAGTAGTGTGAGGTATTGCCTTTCACGTTCTGAAGACACGCCTCACTAACTTTAATTAATCAGAACTGCTGGAAACAATGACTGGTTCACATACTGGCTGACGTCAGCTGCATTAACAAAGCTTTGCTCTGCTTACTGTCATGTTAGCTGCTTTACTAACTCAGCTTAAAATAGAGTGTATTAGTGTAACACAGTAAACTGTATATAAATATGAACAATGAGTCCCTACATCCTTGCATTGGCCAAACTGAAACTATCGATGACATGCCCACACTTCAAACAAAAATCACATTTTTGTTTAATTAATACTGCACTCTGCTCCATCTCCGGCAGTTACAAACATATGTCACATTATACATTCTACTTATTCTTTGTATATTTTTTCCCATTCTCATGGTCCAATGGGATTGCTTCATGGAGCGGTTGGCATGGCAACTTGTTATCATGATGTCACATCCTGCTTCTAAAGCTCCGAATAACTAACCAAAACGAAACTTACCAGTAAAAAATGGACACTGACACCTTCATTTTATATTAACTACCAAAAATGGGAGACCATCCTTGAAAAAAAATAAAAATAAATTATTTGACGTGTATTTTAGTGTTTTAGTTAGGTCCAAGCCCCATTCACTAACATGGAGGGAGTGAGGCTTATGACCTATACTGCAGCCCGACACCAGGAGAGGCTCTACATGATTTAGCTTCACTTTAGAGGAGTTGTTCCATCTGTCCATCTTTATACAGTCTATGGTGTAACTGCTTAACCACAAAGTAAGTAGAAATGAAAATAAATCAGTCTCAATCTTTGGCATGGCCGAACATTAGAGACAGCAATAGCATCAAAGCCTTCTGTAAAACTTCAAATCATATTAATTGAGCAACAATTTCAAAAGATCCTCCACAAGAACCACATCTAAGAACTCAGAGTTTCTTATAGTAAGTTACTGACTAGGAATCATTTGGAGCTATGGATGTCTTGGAGCTGGAATCCATCGTCCGTTTGCACTGCCTTCAGCCTCGGTTAAGATAATTGCCACTTGGCTGAAATGAGTGAAAACACCAGCGGAGGGGTACCGTAGGTCTTTAACTGAAAATATTTTAAAACTACAACAGGGCTTTCTGCAGCTGTGAGTGTGGGAGGTAAATGACACAAATGGTTGATCTGCAGTAATAAATGAGAGCTATTGTTGGAGTAAGAGTGCCTAGTAAATCCATATTAACAATAAACTGCATGTAAGGAAACTGTTCTGTTGCCACTGTCATGTATTAATGAAAATATTTCTTTCATTTTTATTGTTTCTTAAAGGAAATCAGAGGCAAATGTACTTTACTGATAGTAATCAGCAGGCAAATTACCCAGAGAAGCCAGCAGTGTGGGTTGGAGATGCGTCCTCTCCTTCATGTTCCCTCCTTCATCCCTGCTTTGCATATTGTTTTCCATCTCATCGCTGCTTTCTCCCCCATAGTTCTCCAATTCATCTCCTGTTATACACAACTCCTTTGATTAAAATCATTGTTGTTTCTTAGGAAGCCATTGGGGATGCAGGTATGCAAGTCTCCGATTAGATTACATTCCTTGTCTTTTAAGACGAGGGGGATTCGTGCCGTTTCATTATTACAGAGAGAGCATTAAATCAATAATTGTTGGGCTGGACAATTTGTGGCAGTCAGTTAAAAAAAATCTTCGGAGCAAATGTTATTAACTGTGACAAGGTCTGTGGCTGCTGAGGGCTACCTGCCCTGCAATCTCTGCCAGCTGCAGACAAAAAAAAACACAGAAGACGCTCATAACGCCTTTTCCCAAGGGAGATTAAAGCACAGGGGAAGCCTGTGTGTTTTCATGTGACATACACATGCAGGTCTCACATATGTTCATGCGCTTGTCCTGTGAGATGATCACAGGCAGCCAAAAACTCCCTAAAGAAGCAACTTGGTAAAATTCAAAGTGAACAAGTTCCAATAACAAGTGGCAATTACTCATCCGCTACCCTATGTGCATTTTTCTGAGGTGCACCGCTTTTCTGTTTGATGTTTATTTTTTTTTATTGCTAACATACAATTATGTTTGAGCATACCCAAGGGCCCACTTACTTCCCGTCCTCTACCTCTGTAAAATTTTATTTGATTGATTTTCAGCAATTTCTTCTTGTAAATCCACTATCTCTATCATGCTTGGCTTGCTGCGCTGATGTCTGCCCTTGCTGTCGACACTGTTTCAGCTAAGAGATGGATGAAGGAAGACGGGGTTGGAGGCGCAGGGAAGGGAAAAAAAAAAAACTCGCATTGGAAAGGAAGGGAAGCCAGTCCTGTAAGAGGCTTAAGAGCCTCCTGAAAAGCTGCCGTTTGGCTTGGGACCAAGCTCTGTTGTGGAATGGAGTTGGTCCTTTATCTCCTTTTTTTTTTTTTTTTCGTCAGGTTTTGTGATTCCAGGCAGAAGTCTGACCACCACTGCTCTGCTTAGTTGACTGTGGCACATACACACAAACTGCATGAGCTTAAGACCCTCTCACACACGACTGACTCCATCCTTAATTTCTCAGTTTGAACTTTTAGTTGCTGTTTGGAGGAAACAACAACAACAACGACAGTGGAGGAGAGAGAGATTGAAACTGAATTTGCTTATGTCTAAGTTGGGAATGTTGTTCGTATATAAATACTAGTTTTCAGTTTGTGAAATGATGCTAATCGTAATGGCTCTGATTGCTGCTGCACTGAAGGAATGAAGGGGAAAGTTTCATTTGTGTCTCTTCTCAGAGGCCCAATTGTAGTTGTCAGTAGATGTAATTGCTACTTCATGTTATACGCATCACTTACTATGCACATCTTATGATTTTAAATTCTTTTTTTGTATGAGAATGTCATCACAGGCACTTGCTTCATAATACTTTAAATGCAAGGACTTCCGTGTACTTGCATCAGGTCATAGGCTCAATCAGACGGTGACTTCATTTAAATGAGAATCTCTGTGGCTGTCAATCAGTTATGTAATGATTTTAATCAACTCGCTAAAGGTAAACCTTCCATCATCCACGAAAATTGCTTTATTCTTGTACCAGGCATGCATTGTTTGGACCAGAATTGAAGGGTCAGCAAAGTCATTTCAATGGAATGGTACCATCTGCTCAACATAACAGCTATAATTCAGCCTCAGGTTTTTTTTTTTTTTTTTTTTTTTTACAATTTTTCTGAGCTGAGTAAAGAATTACAGCTGGTGTAAATATTTTAGCTAACTACTGAGTAACACCAGTGACCGGCGAACAGCGGTTCTGGCCTGAGGTGTGCATAATATTGTTTGTGTAAGAGCACAAAGGGCTTGAAATAGTTTGCAGTGTACAGCAAAGCATTCAGACACATAAAACTCACAAAATAAAAGCGATATTTCTAAACTTTCAATAAAGTGCTTTGAACATGTTTCCGTTGAAAGGTGTTTTGCGAATGAGCCGTAGATCTTGCAAAACATTAGCTTCCTAGCTAATTGTATATTTACCAGTTCCCCACTCTGATTGACAAATACAGACAACTTCCCCCTGCTCATATACATAAGTAGTTTCATAGAGGCAACGTCCTCTTTGGTCTTCGTGGCCACTAGTTCTCTGGACAGTAGAGTATTGAGAAGACACGGATGCTAACTGCCTTGTGCAGACAAATTGTGCTTTGTATGGAGAATACAATACAAGACAAAGAGGTGATAGAAATCACGAGATAAAACAGACTATGAAATTACTGTATTTAATGTTTTATGAAGAGAAATAGATGTGAATAGATGCCCGCGCGATTCAATCCAGACTCAGACAGCTTGAATGTTATGCCGGGCATCAATCTGATCTGTGTGTGTTTTTAGAGTCAAGTATTTTTATTTTCTGGTTATGCATCCTTGAATAACGTGCTACTTTCATCCAAACTGGAAAAAACATGCTCAATGACATGAAGCCAAACTTTGCAATGAAAACTCTGGTCACTGTTTGACTTTGAATGACAACTCCAGAATGACCTCCGTCATTTCATCTAAATCATCAACGACAGAGCACCGTGCCAGCGTTTCCTCCGGGTGAAACGACAGCATGCACACACACGGAAAGCTGGCCCATCAAGATTCACTTATTTTCTCTTACAAGCTCTGCTAACATTTGTGTTTAATCAAGCAGCAGCAGAGCAAAGACGCCTATAAGCTTAAGTTCAAAGCTTTGCTACTCCTTTAGATCCCCACTGATAAAACTAGAACCAGCTTTCATGGTGGCAGGCTATGTTTGTATAGTTTTTTCTGGATAAATGTCAACTCATGACCTTTTTTGAAGTAATTTACTCTCAACAATAAAGTTGATGCCGCGCCTGCCTTTGTGCGGTTGTGTTCACCGGTGAGGTGGTCTGATATAACCCTTTACATTTGTCACCTACAAAAAACAGACACAGATGCATGCACAAACACACACCATACAGTACGTTGAACAATACACAGAACAAAGCTTGAATAGATGGAACTTTATGAACCTTTTCCAATTGCATTTTTTATTCCTGCTCTTCACTGCAGTCTGTAAAGACATCAGTTATCCTCAGTGAAAATGTCTCAAAACAGACCTCCAGTGCAATGAGAGAAAAAGAGGTCGGGCTACACTTAGATGTACTGTAGTTGTCCACATACAGCTTGTGTTGTGTGCTTGTGTATAATAATACTAATAATCTCCCCTCATTAGTTTGTAGACAGGAAGATGGACTGCTCCGGTTCAGATTTAATGCCTCAACTGCATCGTGTGCCCTGTGGCTAATGCTAAAGTAGGATGATGTCACAAAATGACATGAAAAACTACAGAAACATTGGCTATCTATACTGATCTATTCACAAGATGTTTTTCTTGTAAACAAAGCGAATGCTTTGTGCTTTCTTTTTCGCATGCCAAGGTGAGACAAGCTTCTCAAATCAACGGATGTAACTCATTCTCTATTATATGAAATCCTCCCCAAAAGTAATCTGACTTCATCTACCTGAAACAAAGATGTCTAGAGATCAAACATGTTTGAATTTGGCACAGATTGCAGTGAGGCAACATGTACTTAGTGTAAGCACCAGAGAGAAAACAACAGTCTGAAAAATACAGACAAAGGGTTCACTTGAATGAGATGTGAATATAGAGAAGTGCAGCAGTTTGTGCCACGGCGCACACTCAAGCGCACTTACCAGATACCATCTAATTTGAAAAAGTGTCAGCAGCCTACCTCTCCAGTGTCTCGGACTACTGCGTGGCATTGTAGTGGTACAGCGCATCCTCTTCATGAGCTCCTGTAGACGCATGGTGGGAGGCCCAGTGGAGGGTTGCATGGTTGGTTTGGCTCTCGATGTCGCCACCTGTTCAGGCAGCCAAGCATTCAGCCAAATGAGGCTCTGAGTGAGCTGAGCGTTGGGAACGAGCAGCATTTTGCTGAAGCACCCTTCACGCTACAATCACACAGGTGAGAGGTACTCAAACACATATTCTCATGGGTAGACACTTGTGGACAAATGTACTTATACATTAGAGCCTGATTGCCTCTTCACCAATGGATGCGTGGCTCTTTTGCGACTGATGGGAAGAAGCGCTTTCAGATTGATAATCATGTTGGTTTTCTTTCGCATTCTGATTTGTTGATCTCATCCAGAGAAGTATGTGCTTGGGTTCGCATGTTGCTGCAGAAGATGCTCGTCTTAGCAGTAAATGCTAAATCAGATTGGTACCTAACCACCACATGGGCTGGATTTTCTTTATAAAACTCCCAACTTTATTCGAATTTACTTTTCATTTAGCTAGCACAGTGGCACAGTTGGTAGCACTGGTGCCTCACAGCAGAGCACTCCGGTTTTCTCCCTCCCCAAAAACATGGGTGCTAAGCACCAGGCCAGGTTGACCCGATGGGGACCATCCCACCATCCGACCATGTAAATTCGTTAATGACAAATAAAGCGCTTTACCTTTACTTTACCTTGCCTTTACTAACAAGATCCCACCTCACTATATACAAAGACCAGCTTAAGGAGAAGAAAAGGTGGAGGGTGGGATGAAGAGGTTGAGGGGATGGGATGAAGGAAAATGATATTATGTCCTGTGATATTCGGATGGAAGGACCCTGAAATGATATTGTAAAGGAGTAGAAAGAACGGTGAGGGTTGTGGGGGAGGTTAGATGCGCCTATAGGCAGGTGCGAGTAATCAGATATTTGAGTCGTGGACTTGTTCCCGAACCTAAGTTATATAACTTTATTTAAACTTTATTCACCTATGGGTTATACTTGGGCCCATATAAGAAGCATTTGGATAGCAGAGTATAGAGGACATCATGCTTTGAATTGCTGTAAAGATATAACCTCCAACCAAAGTGTCACACCGTGGTGAGGGTGTCTTGTCTTGGGGTTGTTTTGTCATGTCATTTCCTGTTTTATTTTGAAAAGTAACGCTCCTCTCGTTTCAGGTCACTTGCCCTTCCTCATGTGTCACAAGTCTGATTGCCTTCCCTGATTCCTGATTGTGTCCACCTGTCCCCTATTTCCCTCCATGTGTTTAAGTAGTCTGTGTTCCCCTTGTCTTGTGCCAGAGTGTCGTCTTCGTCAACCTTCTCGTGCTTCGATTCATGTTTTCTTCCCAAGCATTTTTCACGTAAGCCTGTGAATCCTCTCGGAGAGATTACTTTGATTTGTTTAGTCTTTTCTTAGCTTTTTTCCTCAGTTCTGAGGTTCCCTCCATTCGGAGCGTTTTGTGTTTATTTTGTGAATTGTTTCTTCATTTTGAATTTTCCTCCCTTTGGAGAGTTTTTTTGTTTTCCCTGATTTGAATTACGTCCAGGAATTTTTGTGGCCATTTGTTGTCCCTCTGTAAGGGATCTCTGTACATTCCAATTAAAGTCCCTAGTCATCTCTGCATACTGAGTCCTGAGTGCTGCTTCGAGTCCCGGCCTGACAGTACACTCTGGCCAGTATGGACTCAGCAGGGACTGGCCAGATAACGGCCGCGCTCCACGCTCACGAGACCCGACTCTCCCGCCAGGAGGAGTTTCAGGTGGCGGTGTTCACGCAGTTGGGTCAACTTTCATCTCAAGTGCAGGATATGCTTGGACACCTACAACAGACTCACAACCCGCCAATTGTGCCGGAGCCTCCAGTCACAGCAGTTGCTCCTGTTCAGACGGTACCCACTGTCGGAACAGGGATCAGGCTGGCACCCCCGGAGCGCTATTCCGGAGAACCAGGATCTTGTAAGACTTTCCTCATAGACTGTGCCATTCATTTTGAACATTCCCCCCTTGCATTTGCCACAGATCGGTCTAAGATCGCCTTCATGATGTCTCACCTGACCGGAAGAGCGAGAGTATGGGCCACAGCGGAATGGGACCGAGACTCTTCACTGTGCCACTCGCTTCGACAGTTTCAGACCGCTCTTCAGAAGACTTTTGATCCGGTGTCAACGGACAGAGAGAAAGCTAGGGAATTGAGCGGGTTGAAGCAGGGAAACGACTCGGTAAGCGACTACGCCATCCGCTTCCGCACCCTGGCAACGGAGAGCGGATGGAACTCCGAAGCCCTCTATGATGCTTTTCTGGATGGACTGTCTTTTCCCATACGGAAGCTACTGGTTCCCTTGGACCTGCCTGCGGACCTGGATTCCCTCATCGCCCTAGTCATCCGGACAGATAACCGGATCCAAGAACTCCATCGGCATCAGAAGGGCCAACCATCGTTGGAGAGGTACCGACAACCGCTGGTTCGGGATGGGCATGAAGCCCGGGGACCGACTCCCGAACCTCCTCCTTCCTTATCCACGGTAGGAGAGGCTGAACCCATGCAGTTGGGCCAGACCCAGCTCACCCAGGCGGAACGACAACGTCGTCTCAAGGAGGGGCGTTGCTTCTACTGCGGAGAATCTGGACATCGTGTGGTCGTCTGCCCAGTCAAGGCAGCTCGGGGAGTAAGCAAGTATTCAACCTCAGGTTCTCCTTCACGCAGTTTGACCGCCATAAAGGTAAAACACAACACCACCGTCATGGAGATGAACGTTTTAATTGACTCTGGGGCTGATGAGAGTTTAATGGACTGGGGATTAGCCAAGAAACTGGGAGTGAAAACTGAGTCTATCTCACGACCCATCCTGGCAAGGGCCTTAAATGGCAACGCTCTGTTCACTATAGCCCACGTCACAGAACCCATAGCCATTACCATAAATAATCACAGCGAATTAATGAACTTTTATTTGTTTAAATCACCGACACGCACCCTGGTATTGGGACATCCATGGCTCACGCGCCACAACCCCCATATAGACTGGCCTACGGGCAAGATCTTGGGATGGGGGGAGCTTTGTGAGAAAGAGTGTCTGCAGGACAAGATTCAGGAGAAAGTTACCACTGTCATAAATTCTGTTTCCGCTCACCCTGTTACAGACTCCAAGTACCCCGATCTGACTTCGATACCCACCTGTTACCACCACCTCAAGGAGGTTTTTAATAAAATCAAGGCCACGTCACTTCCACCTCATCGACCATATGACTGCGCCATCGACCTCATCCCGGGTCCACCATTCCCAAGGGGCGGCTGTACTCTGTGTCAGGGCCCGAGCGGCAGGCCATGAAAGACTACATAGAGTCATCTCTGAAGGCGGGACTCATACGTCCATCCTCGTCACCTGCTGGAGCCGGTTTTTTCTTTGTTAAAAAGAAAGATGGGACCTTAAGACCATGTATTGACTACAGCCCCCTCAATGACATTACTATCAAGAACCGCTACCCCTTGCCCCTCATGTCATCGGTGTTTGATCAACTACAACAGGCCAAAATATTTACAAAACTAGACCTTCGAAATGCATACCATCTGGTCAGGATCAGGGAGGGGGACGAATGGAAGACGGGGTTCAACACCCCTAGCGGTCATTATGAATATCTGGTTATGCCATTCGGGCTCACTAATGCTCCTGCTGTGTTTCAGGCCATGATTAATGACGTGCTAAGGGACTTCCTTGATCATTTTGTGTATGTTTACCTTGACGACATTCTCATCTACTCACCTGACCTGGACACCCATAAAAAACATGTAGCAGCTGTATTACAGAGACTATTAAACCATAAACTTTACGTCAAAGCTGAAAAGAGCGAGTTTCACGCCGATACCGTCTCCTTCCTGGGCTTCATCGTAGCCCCTGGAAGGGTGCAGATGGATCCGGCTAAAGTTAGCGCTGTGGTCAATTGGCCCACCCCTGATAGCCGCAAAAAAGTTCAGCAATTCCTTGGTTTTGCTAACTTTTACAGGCGGTTCATCAGAGGCTTCAGCGCAATAGCGGCTCCTCTGCACGCACTCACCTCTTCGAAGGTTCATTTCTCCTGGTCACCAGAGGCAGGAGCTGCCTTCCAGAAGCTGAAGTCCCGCTTCACCTCGGCGCCCATCCTCATCATGCCGGACACTCGGCGGCAATTCGTGGTAGAGGTGGATGCTTCCAACGAGGGCATAGGGGCTGTCCTTTCACAGCGGTCTGAGCAGGATGGGAAGATGCATCCCTGCGCTTTCCTGTCGCGACGACTGTCCAGAGCGGAGCGGAATTACGATGTCGGCAATCGGGAGCTGTTGGCGGTTAAGGTGGCATTGGAGGAGTGGAGACACTGGTTGGAGGGAGCTGAGCACCCATTCATCGTTTGGACTGACCACAAGAACCTGGAATATATACGCAGGGCTAAGAGACTCAATTCTCGCCAGGCCAGGTGGGCGCTGTTCTTTAACCGCTTTTCTTTTTCTCTTTCTTACAGGCCGGGGTCCCGAAACGTCAAGCCTGACGCCCTGTCACGTCTATACGACCCTGAGCCTGTAGCCAAAGAACCAGAGCCTATCCTTCCACTGACCTGCGTGGTTGGAGCGGTGACTTGGCAGATAGAAAATGAGGTTAAGCAAGCTAATGGTGAGGCTCCGCCACCTAGTGGGTGCCCCGAGAATCGATTGTTTGTCCCTGTCGATTTGCGCCCACAGGTGATTCATTGGGCCCATTCCTCGCTGCTTTCCTGTCATCCGGGAGTTCGGCGGACGGTGTTCGCCATCTCTCGGAGGTTCTGGTGGCCATCCATGGAATCGGAGGTCCGGGAGTACGTCGAGGCTTGTTCGGTCTGTGCGAGGAACAAGGTGTCCTCCGGGTCACGTATGGGACTTCTGCAACCACTGCCTATCCCCTCCAGACCATGGGCCAATATATCGATGGATTTCGTCACGGGGCTCCCGGTCTCTCAAGGTAACACCACAGTCCTCACTGTGGTGGATAGATTCTCTAAAATGGTCAGATTTATTGCCCTGCCCAAACTGCCTTCAGCCAAGGAAACAGCTGAAATTATGATTGACCATGTTTTCAAGATTCACGGGTTTCCCAAGGACATCGTCTCAGACCGGGGGCCCCAGTTCGTGTCACGGTTCTGGAGGGAATTTTGCCGGCTCATCGGAGCTAAGGCCAGTCTGACCTCGGGCTACCACCCGGAGGCTAATGGCCAGACCGAACGCCTTAACCAGCAGCTGGAAACCGGCCTCCGTTGTCTAGTGTCCCAGAATGCCTCGACATGGAGCAAACACCTGGTCTGGGTCGAGTACGCCCACAACTCCCTGCCTACGTCTGCCACAGGGTTTTCGCCCTTCAAGTGTGTTTATGGTTATGAACCTCCTGTGTTCGCTGCCCAGGAGCCTGAAGTCTCGGTCCCATCCGCCCACGCCATGATCCGCCGCTGCCGACGCATCTGGGCCGCTGCACGGCAAGTGCTTATCCGCCAAGGGGACCGGACCAAGAAAGCGGCGGACCGCAAGAGGCGACCCGCACCTGCTTACCAGCCGGGCCAAAGGGTTTGGCTTTCTACCAAGAATCTTCACCTCAGGGTCCCCTCCAAGAAACTGGCACCGCGTTTTGTGGGTCCCTTCCCCATTACCAAGGTCATCGGTCCTGCGGCTGTCCGACTCCGCCTGCCTCGCTGCCTCCGTGTTCACCCCACCTTCCATGTCAGTCAGGTCAAGCCGGCCAAGGAGAGTCCCTTGGTTCCCTCCCTCCCGCCCCCTCCTCCTCCTGAGATGATAGACGGGGGTCCGGTCTACAAGGTTAAACGGCTGCTAGCTGTACGCAACAGGGGCCGGGGCAGACAGTACCTGGTGGATTGGGAGGGGTACGGTCCAGAAGAGAGACAGTGGATCCCATCACGGTTCATTGTGGACCGTACCCTTATTACTGACTTCAACCGCGACCATCCTGAACAGCCTGGACCGTCTGGTAGCCGGTCCTAAGAGGGGGGGTTCTGTCACACCGTGGTGAGGGTGTCTTGTCTTGGGGTTGTTTTGTCATGTCATTTCCTGTTTTATTTTGAAAAGTAACGCTCCTCTCGTTTCAGGTCACTTGCCCTTCCTCATGTGTCACAAGTCTGATTGCCTTCCCTGATTCCTGATTGTGTCCACCTGTCCCCTATTTCCCTCCATGTGTTTAAGTAGTCTGTGTTCCCCTTGTCTTGTGCCAGAGTGTCGTCTTCGTCAACCTTCTCGTGCTTCGATTCATGTTTTCTTCCCAAGCATTTTTCACGTAAGCCTGTGAATCCTCTCGGAGAGATTACTTTGATTTGTTTAGTCTTTTCTTAGCTTTTTTCCTCAGTTCTGAGGTTCCCTCCATTCGGAGCGTTTTGTGTTTATTTTGTGAATTGTTTCTTCATTTTGAATTTTCCTCCCTTTGGAGAGTTTTTTTGTTTTCCCTGATTTGAATTACGTCCAGGAATTTTTGTGGCCATTTGTTGTCCCTCTGTAAGGGATCTCTGTACATTCCAATTAAAGTCCCTAGTCATCTCTGCATACTGAGTCCTGAGTGCTGCTTCGAGTCCCGGCCTGACACAAAGAACTGGTCATGGACAGAATTCAGTTTAAGAGAGATGGTAAATGAAAACTGCAGACTACTTAATGGTCCTTGCATCCAAACTGAAAATAGTCAAAAGGAGAGTGCATTTCCATTACCTTGTATGATATTTTACTGTCAGTCCAACAAAGTCCAACAGTAAATTAAAAACACCGCACAATGCAAAATGTAACTCTTGTAACTCCCCACAACCTTTTTAACGTTTCCACTTATGTACAGGAAACAACTGATTGATCCTGACACTGAAATATGCCGCGTCTGTCCTCTTCTCAACCTGTACTCTGGTGACCTTGTCATTGACTGTGATCATTCTCAATATACAGTCAGAATCACAATTTACGGCTCCTTGGCCCTGCCTTCACTTCTGGAGAGCCCCATTAAATCAAAAAGGTCAGGGGTCAAGAGGTCATCTTATGCCCTACTGCTGCTGGACATGGTAAAGCCAATTGTAAGAGACAATCCAAACACCTATTTTTTTTTTTTAGTTCCTTTTCATCTCCTATAGGAGTAATGTAATTGATGTGCTAGCCTGTGTAATATTGCTCAGTCAATGTAATGTGAAAGGGAACAGGAGCCAGAGGAAATGAATGAAAAGCCCTCAGTCTGAAAATGAGTCAAACACATCATTTGTAAAATGTAAGCACCGATCAAAAAAAAAAAAAAAAAAAGGAAAAGAAAGCAAACCTTGAAGCGTATTAGGTTCCCTGGGGCTCTTTCATAGTAAAATATGTAAAGGGAAAGATTTATCAGTAAACTAGGGCTGTCAGAATTAACGCGTTAATGTGGAATCATCCATCATCATGATTAATCTAATTAATTCTTAAAACAAAAAAAACTTAACCCATCTGCAGGCAACACATTTCAGGCACTTTGCAAATATGCAGTTGATCCGGTAGTGACAGGCAGGGTGACAGGGAAGACTGATTATTATGGACAGTCTGCAGGAAGGAGCTTGCTTTTTGCCGAAGCACTTCCACCTTAAAATACCGCATTAACGCGAAGCATACGTATAGGATTGTGCGAGCACTTCGGCTAACGTGTTCACCCAGCTTGTGACAGACCGAGACAAAGACAAGCTGGCCACTGTTCAGTGTGGGAGACTGTTCTCAGTTGCAGGCAACACTGTAAATACGAAGCGGTCGGCTTTCCTCTCGGACAATGTCAACAAGTTTGTCTTAGTAGCTGCTGAGAGAGGAGTAATAGGGCCACATTAATGAGGTTAATGTTATTATTTTTTTAGAGAAAGGGGGACAAAATTTTTAAGGAAGAAGGGAATATATATGCACTTAACTTGAGTCTGTTTGCTCATGCAAATTGAAGCACGATATTTAATCGTGATTAATTGAAATTAATCCACCGCAACCCTTTGATACAAGCGTCATTATCTATGAGGTAGTCATTGCTATATGAGGACTGGCATACTGTCGGTTAAACTTAGAGATACCAAAAGCAGTCTTTCTTAGAAAATGAATACTCAGAGCAAAGCACAGGAAAATTGAAAAATTACACTTTTGTTTGAAATAAAGAGAAGAAGCACAGACGAATGAGCGCAGATATCCACTGCCTGAAAAAGGAAACTTATCAAGAAGAAATGATGTTACAAGCTGTTGATTGACAAGTGAGGGATGTGGTGTGTAAAGAAAAATGAAAACAGCGAGGACTGCAAAAAGTTAAAGAAAAACCTTTTTTTTCATCAGCTTATGTAAGGAGGTGAATAGAGGAATCAAGGTGTTGTGTACACAGCTGGAGAAAGACATACTTAAGAAAGCTAGGAAGAAACGGGGTGCAGAGTTTATGTGATGAAGATTTTACTGTCAGCCATCAGTAGAGGGCACTGTGAGGCTTTTTGGTCAGCTCGCCCCACCCCACCCCGCCTTCACCCACAAAGCCCTGCCAGCGGCCCAGCCCACTACCTGGCATGATGTCTGCTGGTGTAGAAGATTTAAACAAAGAGGGTTAATATCAATGAGTGTGTGTGTAAACACACTCATAACTCACTTGAGTAATGAAGCGACTGTGAGTCAGCCTTTTTCCCGTGTGGGGATAATGGCGTGTGTGTGTTTGTGTGTGTGTGTGTGTGTGTGTGTGTGTGTGTGTGTGTGTGTGTAGGGGAAGGAATGTGAGAGATGAGGCTAGCCTATGATAAGGAGCGTAGGCATGTTGTGTGCAGTACAGAGAAGGAAAGGGGAGACTGGCATACGGCCCCTTACAGATTTTACACGGAGTTCTGTCGAGTATATTCAACAATCTCTCTACAAAATAAGATATACAGTTTGCGTCCAAACTGTAAAAAGTGAAAGAAAAAAGTAAACTAACTATTCTTGGTTCCGAGAACACACTTTCACTTTTTATCCCATGAGCTTCATTACATCATTATAATTTAATTCCGTGTTGTTAATTTATAAAGAACCGTCTGTCGCAAGATTTTCTACCCTAAGCCCAAAGCGGTAGCATAATAGTTAAAAGCGGGGAAAAAAAAATAGAGTGAATAAAATGCTTATTTCAAACACATTACATAACTGCTTTCATTACGTTGCCCTGCATTTGGCATGTGCACCTCATTTTAATTGTGGAGAGAAGTGTGATTGACTTAAGCTTAATTAAATTTCCAATTTTTTGAAAAGTTTCTCTGGACTGAAATTACACGTGTGCAGGTGACAGGGACGTCACCGGGAATAATAGATGCAGCTCGAAATTTGTAAATTTTGTTTTCTGTGAAAGTCAAGGACAGTCAGACAGCATGGATAGTTCTTTGTTCACGCAGTTCAACTACGCAACAAACGAGGAAGGTGCGAAAGAACAAAATAAAATAATAATAATAATAATAAATCACCATTTATATGACTCACTAATGAGTGAGACGACAGCAGCCAAGCCAGAACTGGCAGGGCGGAGGAGAGGGAGTGATTATTGAACTTAATCATTTCCCTTTCTTTCTGCTTCCTGACACTTAGGCATACACGTGGAACAAATGATGGGTTGTGTCGGGAGACGTGTCAAGAGCTTCGGCCGAGTATAAATGAAGCAAGCTTCAGTTTAAATAAACTCCACCAACCCGTTCGGCTTATTAATGAGCGCACTTCCATCTTAATCACCTGCTTCTGCAAAACATCACGGGGAAAACCATTTTGCAGTGAAAATGAACGCGTGCAAACGTAACGACACGGAGCCATCATCGACGGCAGGCTCGAGCTACCGGCAGCTACACGCTGAAAGCCTCTCTCATTAGTGATTCTAATTCTAATTTATTGTGTTTTATTTATGAGCGTGCTGGCGAAACACTACACTACCCACAAGCTTCAGGGAGCTCTCACTCACTGGCGATGCTGTTGTTGCCATGGCGACGTCGAAGTTGGCAGTTAGACCACGCTAAAGAAGTACAAGGGAGCTAACAACCTTTACTGGAGGTTGACATCACTCCTCTGAGGCTTCGCTGCGAAATGATGCCTCTTTTGCACATAAAGCTGCAGGAGAGTAGATTAACGGAGATGATTAATTGGTTACTTTCCCCCCGTTTTTAGCGTTTTTTTTCTAGAGCCAGGGATTAGGAGGGCAGGCACATAGCAGCTCTACTTGAACTCATCTCCTTAAAGACGTCATCCTTCGAGGAGTAGATTTTCAACTGGAACAGATTACCTAAAAGCATAGCATACTGTATGCACATCTGTAATCCACCATCCAGCTTGTCAGCCGCAAGATCATCCCACTGAACATTAGTCTCACCTTATTACATTAGGTAAATTGCGTAAACATATTAGTCTGGTAAGCCTACCATATCATAACAGGATCTTTAGCAGTATGACGCTAAATCCTACCAACACTGAGACAGCCTTGGAGTTACACAAAAAAAAAAAAAAAAAAAAAATAGCATTTCAAAATGGCTGAAAGAGGTTACGGGATATCAGATTTCTGCACAATGACAGACCGCCGTTTTCCAATTTGGTGTGTAATCACAAAACTGATTAGGAAAATGCTCGTCGCATGCAAGCAAACGCAGCACACACTGAGCCATCATATCTGACTCCTGGCTTGTGTGGGCAGGTGGATTTGCTGGGCATCCTGTTCATCTCCCCGTACATTCAATTACAGTCGCCCACAAATTACTTCAAGAATACAAGCCAGCATGAGCCGCCTGCCGCCTCCGCATGTGAACGCACTCCTCCTACTCATGCCCCCATCTCACTTTCATTCCCTTCCTCTTCTCTTTCTCCTCTGGCGTTTCCGCAGACTGTTGGACCGTTAGTTGTCTGAGTGCAACTTGCTTTTTGGTTTCCACGGCAGTCTCCTTTGATCTCTCCGACAGAGCCGAAGTGGAAAATACATATAAGCGGAGAAAACACCCTTAAACAAGCGGCTGCACGTCTTTAAACGCCCACTGCTGACACGTGCTAATAAATCCTGTTCTTTTCTACTTTGTGCCCCACGCGCACGCACGGTGCTCACGTGCGAAATGTACAGCACGCGCAGCTGCATGCATGCACACATATGCAGTTCGCGGTGCACACACAGTACAGCTCCAACGCAAAAAACGACACACCCACCATCCTCATCTGTAAGTGTGTCTGTAAAATACACACTCTCTTTCTCGCACAACAAGGTTGTTCTCAGCGTGCGCTATCCCCATCTTTCTTGCTCCTTCTGTCGCTCTCCAGGGTATGCATGATAGCGACTGATGTAGGCAGCAATTTATATCGCTGAAGGAGGCGTATGAAAAATACAGATGATATCCCGCAAAGGGGGTTTCAAGAGTGGAGTAACTGCGGCTGCGAAGGGGACGGGGCAGAGTAGGGTGGTGGTGGGGGGGACCCTGAGAGCTTAATATAAGGCAATAGTATCATTCAACCGATGTGTCGAGAGACATTTGCAGTTCACGTCAGAGCACTTTGACGAGAGTTGTTTTCTTCTGTTTTCACAGCCTTGTGGTGCAAGTGCCAGCCAGGCAGCGTGCTACACTAGCCCACTCTCATCTCTCACACTACAATGTATCAAGTTTGTTAAGTTTAAGCTAAAGAAATGGGCCACATTTCCTTGTATGCAGCTAACATTAACCTACCGTTGCGTTTGCCCTGTGCTCACGTGTGTGATAATTTAGCTATAACAATCCACATCTCTTTACCTGTTACAAATTCACATGATAAAAATACGAACAAACAAACGAACAAAAAATAAAAAACATGTGACACGGAGTGAAATGTCAAGGCTCTTTTTATCTGAATGGTTAGTCCTGGACTGTGCTCCGCTCTTTGGCTATGAATTTTTAAGATGACAAATGCATGAGGTGGCGAGGGACCATTTAAATGAAAGAGAAAATGAAATAAAAGTTTGTGCAACTGCTTTTACCTTTGTCATCAGACTCATGTGTGTGGAAGTTTAGGTCTAGTTTCTGTTGTTATTCATTCCATATGCTACAAATACGAAGAACTCGTCTTGCCATGCTATATCATCTGCATCATTTAAAAAAAGCAAAACCAAAACAAAACAAAACAAAACAACATGCTTGACATGCTTTGCTAACATGTCAAACAGAGTGCTGTTTCTGTTCCACCTCTGACAAAGTATTAGCTTGCAGTTAACATGGTTGGAAAATGTTGTGGATAGATAAAGTTCATTTTCATATTCCTTTTCCACAGGAAACACTGCATTAAATATTAAAAATTTTGTAATTACAGAAGATCTGTATGTTCTACACATTATGTACAGTGCGAACCTCAGCCTTTTGCTGAGGCAGACCCACTCGAAGGAAAAATGCTGCAGTGCACCCTTCATTATAATCTACTACAAAGCTATTCCATTATTTGCAATCAATACACAATTATCACGCAGGCATGGGGGATATCTCATTCATGGTCCATAATTGTATTTTGTAATGGTCCAGAGTGACCTGTAGCTGTGGAGAGGATGTCAGAGGGTGTCAAGGTGTTGATATACTCCTTCAGAGTGGGCTCGGTGGCACCAAAATGAAGGCGAGGTAAAATTTGAGGGGTGTAGCAAACGCCCTTAATATCCATTTGGTTTTGACAGAGTCAACCAACCTTTGTCTGAATAATGTGTGCAATGTGTGCAATTTGTTATCTTCCTCTGCGCGACTGGGGTACTGCAAGTCTCCACAGTAGGCCTTATACAACACATGTTTCATTTAGGTTAGACTTTTTGCGAAACTCACATATCTATTTCTCTGAAACCTGGACATCGATAATGTTTAAACCCCTTTCTGACCTGCAGTGATGTGAAATCATATTTGTAATTGAAAGGTTTGACTCTTCAGGTTACTCAAACACCACAAGACAATTCCCAGTTTTAAACTTTATTTTGGTCTAATGGAGTAAACCGATTTGCTAGCGGTACTGCGGGATAGGCCAGTTACCAATAGATTGTCCTCCTCTATTGGTATCTGTTTCATCTTTTTTTATTTGTACCCAAATGTTGTTTTATAGTTTTACTTCTTTTACAGAAATTATAATATACAGAAGAAGCACATATGGTGGTGTAAGGACTGACACATAATGGAAATGTGTACGCAGTATAGTCAGTCTTAAAGTAGGAGTCTTCAACAGAAGAAAATAAAATGAAACAAATTTGGACGATGTGAGGAAGTGCGTCCTGTCAGTCCAGATGATAAACATTTCCTTAGCCAGCATGGAACAAGGTCAACCTGGTGGTTACAGGGGTCCCTGTGATTGATGTTTGAGTTTCATGTCTGAGTGGATCAGTGTTTCCCTTTCCCTTTGGTTGGTGCAGTGGTAAGCTATCCAATACTCCCATACGGCCTGAGCTCTTCCAATGGTGGCTTCCAGTAGGGAAGAAAACCCCTCTGGGTCTTTAACTTCCTACCACATTTCCCCTCTCTGATTGGCTCCTAAGCTAAAAAAAAAAAAAAAAGTCATCTCCCGTTGCTTTATTGATTTGGATACTCTGGGGAGGGCCAAGTGTAACATCGGATACCGGGGATCTGCTTGTGGATTGTGTCTGCCTGTCAACACTTAAAATTGCCACTGGGGCCGAACCAGCAACATTCAGGATATTCAATATGTCAGTTGCTGTTAAAGGCAGTGGGTGGGATTATCAATGAGAGGGTGAGTAACCAACGAGGCGCCCCATTTTGGGGGGGACACAAGCAGGAAGTGGAGCAATTTGATTTCCATATTGATAGTTTTTGAAATGAGAAACTGCAGATGGAAATTGATGCTGTGCGCCATGTCGTGCTAAGGCTTGTTGGCAGTTTTGAGGGGAGGCAGGGGGTGGAGAGGTAAAACAACAGCAATTGTTACAGTTATTATTTTTATTTCATGTTACACCAGTAGTCCTCATAGTCCTGTATCCTCAGGCAGTCATGATATTCCACATCTCTGCGGAAAACTGATTGGAACAAAAGCTGTTTGTGTAATTTGACACTGGGGTATGACACAGTGTTATAAGCATAGCGACATTAACATTTCTCTGCTAAGTCTAGAGTCTGAGACAAAGCAAGGGCAGAGTCATACACATGTAACCTGGAACCAGTATGAATTGGGGCTGACAAGGAAAATTATGGAACAAGATTACATTATTCTAATGTGGGCAGACAAAAGGGTAAGGGACAAGAATAAATGGAAATTCAGCTGAGTCAGAGTAAAGGAGATAAATGCCAATGAACCAAAGCAAAGTCTTTTATTTTAATGAGATAGGGACGGGGTGATAGAATGAAATGAGAGATCAGCGTGAGCAAGAAAATTAATGATTACACATCAACTCAAATATTATAAAACATGGGATTTTTAAGTTTTGATCAAAAATCAGTAATGTCTCTTTTATGAAAAAATAGATTATTAAAAGAAATTGATGAAAGAAATAGAGAAACCATACATTACTTACATCTTACATCTTTCCTTTACCCCTCAGGCAACCTTTTAATTTACCACCCTTTTGTAACCTTAGCGGACAAAAACCTCCCATCCAGAATCTGCTATAAAAACTCAACAGATTAATATTTTTTCAGATTTTTTCTGCATAAATCTCTTAAACCATTTCAGCACTTCACAAAACTACCAAATTAATTAAGTAATTTAAACCCTTTTAATGCCAGCTTGATAACTCAAAGACACTGTTGTTTTTACGAAAAACAAAAAAACATGAAAAATTACCTATTTTCCATAAAACTAATGTTGGGTACCTGGGACATTTTTTTCAGATCAGTCCTGGGTATGACCAAGATTATCTAAAATATTATTAGTTTTGTGTAGCATCCAATTTAAAATTTACCACCCTCTTGTAACCTTAGGTGACAAAAATGTCCCATTGACTTCCATTATAACCAAAATTTTTGATCTCTCAGCCTTGGCATGATAAAATCATTCATTCTGGAATATTAGGGTTTAATTTATGAGAAGAATGGCAAAATTTGTCATTTTTAGTGTTCAGCACTAAAATCAGCCATTTCTCCATTATAAGGTCTGGGCATAAAATGTTTGTTATTTCATTCGTTTTTGTGCTTGTGTTTAAGAGTGAAAAAAAAAACAAAAAACAGAAACATACATTAATCTGTTAAGTTTTTATAGCAGTGTTTGGACATGGACGTTTTTGTCCGCTAAGGTTAGAGGGTGCTAATTTTTTTTCACAGTGTTCTGTTGTTCTATTAACATTATTATTATTATTATTATTTTGATTATCAAAGAGATTATCTAGAGATAGACTTTGTTGTAAAAAATTGTGCCACATGCACTAACACAGCCAAAATGGCAGCCAAATGAAGAGGAAAATTTTGCCCAAATGGAGAAAAACGTGCCTAAGGTTGCCTGAGGGTTACAACACTACAGTATAGAGCATTTTGCATCCCATCTGAAACTATTTCATGCAAACTCTCTTAATATGTGTTTCCAGTTAACCACGCTTTTTCACGTTAATTTGTCAATATGTATCCACACTATTCTCCTCAAAGAGCAAACAGAATCCATTAGTGAGCCGTTAATGAGCATTTCTTTGACTGCTCGAGTAATGACCAAATATTTACCTAAAGGTTATATTTAGTAATTTCTCAGCATTCACTGTGTTAAAATATTAATATGAAAAAAGACTACAACCCTAACCCTCCTACCTCCCCAACTTTTTTAATTGCATTTTTGACAAAGTAAACAGTTGAGCTGTGGTATTTTTAGGAATTATTTACATTTGCCTGAATAGGCCACATATGCCATAACAAAAAGCACTAGACATGTACTATAATTCTGATTTTTAATTCTGGATCTTAGGCAGAATACAATCTTGGGCCAAGATTACAACCATCTTACATTTTGCCAACAGACAAACTGACTGTTTCTCTTCCAGTATTAAAGTCATCAGGAAAAAACAGCAACAAAAAGAAAGGTTTAAGGTTTCAATTCCCACTGGGTCGCCTGTGCATGTATAGTGCACCTATGTTGCAAGGTGGTCTCTACACTTTGACTGTACACGCTTTGATAAATGTGAGCCGCAGTGAAGAGAAAGTGGATCCTCATGCTGCAAGCTGTAGAGAAACACAGAGGGATTTATGTCTGAGGCTCTCTCCGTGGACCAGGACTCCACGCTCCTAGATCCTTCTGCCTCTGACGCTCACAACTCAGTGTAAGTCCTCTCATCTGGAATTATTCATGCTTCCACAAACAGGGTTGAAGGTTTAATCAAATGCCTGCTACCCCTCATCGTGTCGACCTCTTTCACGCACTGCTGTCACAGCAGGGACGATAGGTCAACCGCTTCTGCCACCACTGTTTCCTCCGAGGAGCATTTCCACTGCATGAGATGGCCATTAAAGCGATTTAAATCAGTGCTGGCAGAGAGGACGTGGCTTGCTGCTTGCCTTGGTAACTGACAATGTAATGATTAATGTGAGAGGGTTTGTGGTGGTCCTAACGTTGGGACAAACACACAAGTGAATAGAGGTTCCAGAGGTTCAATTCCATAGAGTACTTGGGAAAATCCAGGAGGAGATGGAATAATGTTCAGTCCCGTCTTGACGAAATATTGGAAATGGCCCAAAGCAAAGACCTTAGGCGCCATTTAAGAAAACTCAAACATTTTTGGGAATGCTGCCAACCCTGTCTAAATTAGGAGTTGCATTTTAGGCTGACTGGACAGAAACCATAAATATGGGCAATGCATCCACACTTCCTTGAACTGGCCAAACTGATGCAATTTTACCGAGGATATGGGCGGCTGCGGGCGAGTTTGGAGACAGAGTCTGCGCAGTACGGTCCGAGTGAGGAGTGGAGTCACGCGGAGTCACACTGGAGTATGTATCAGCACTATATTATTTTAGTGTTTCAGTTTTGTGCAGGTCCAATCCACTAACATGGAGGAGGTGGAGCGTATGACGTATATTGCAGCCAGAGACCAGGGGGAGCTCTATTTGCTTTGGCTTCATGTTTGAGAAGCTGTTCCCATGTCCATCTTTATACAGTCTATGACACAAACAGAAAAGGTGACGCAGACTATTACGTTCACTTCCTGACTGCATGACTGCTTGATTCCTGATTGCTCACCTTCTAACCTGGCGGAGCTGTCCAGTGGTTGGCAAAAAAGGACTGCAGCATGCTTTCATTGCGTTGTTATGCGAGTAAAACAGAACCAAGTCTGAATCCTTCCTGTATTTGTTTTACAGTGGATATACTGTAATAACATTCGATTAAAGTCTGTCTACTATAGCCCAAACCCATGCTGTATAGCATGACTTTGAAGGAAGAAACACAGAAAGTAAATTTACACTAGAGTCAATCTTGTGAAGGGATCACACAGTTCCTGTCGACATGTTCGAGTTCCAAACCATTAAACTGGCAAGAAGAGAGTCTGGAAAGATGATGTCTTTTGATATACAGCTCTTTTTTTATCCATATCTGTGCCAGCGTCGTGGTGTAGTGTCTAATTTTTTCAATTAGCGTTTAAAACAAAAGGAATTTTCAATATCTGTTGGAATCAAACAATGAGAATTTTATTCTAAAAGTCAGCCTTTTCCCATTTCTCTAACTCTTCTATGACAACCTTTATATGGCATCAGAAGTGCTTCACTCATCTCACAGGTATTTTTATTGGAAGGCTTGCTGTGAAACAGCGGCATCATTTCATTTTACGACTGAACAGATGCTGATACCGACTCTTAAGCTGCCACAATATAGTCGTGTCGATCCAGATAAGACCTCACCACATGATGCAGTGCAGTATTATATACCACCCCGATGCTTGCTAATCCCACCTGTCACCGTTAAGGTTCCATTTATTATCACACCTTCCAGCTTCTCTTTTCTCCCCTGCTGAAGTGGAGGATCTAAATCTTCTTCATGTCTTTTCACACCCAATTAACTCACGGAGGCAGAATGTGCCCTGTTGACCATACTATGCTACCCTGAGATATTTCCTGCCTCACTGCCGCATGACAAGAATAGAACTGTTGCCAACTGCAGTTACCCTGGCAATCCTTGCCAACACACAGTAAACACTGAGGCTACCTCTGTGCAGGAAATATCCACTAGAATGCAATCATCATCTCATTATGTCCCATTTATACAAATTTTATCCTTTAAATCACATTACTGAAAAGAAGCACCAAACAATATACCACCTAATTCTGATTGTGCACTAAATACCATGAAACAGTGTGATACAGAAATGGCATCTGTGCAGTCGGCCTATAGAATACATTATACAGTACACCTGAAATTCATGTAACTTTACCGTACCCAATAAATAAAAGCAATTACTGCATTAATAAAAAATAATGCTTCATCTTGACCATGGCCTGTCTCGGCTTTGACTTCAACACATAATTGAAAACATAACATAGAGCAGTAAACACAGGCCGCGCATCTGTGCATAATTTATCACTGACAGTGCAAGCATGTTCTGTTTACGATCATCCATTCTTTCATTACATGTTTCCACACGGCTGATCACAATAAAAGGTGTGTTCTTCAGTTTAACTCGAATACACAGCACACACAAACACATGTTTGTATGCAAATCTGTGTGGGGACATTCACTGATATAATGCACTCCCTAGCCCAGGAGCGCTGGCTCAAAGATCTACCCACATCTTTAGAAAAGTAGCGCTGTTGCACATATTGCACATGTTGCACATGTTGCAATAAAAAGTTAAAAAAAAAACTGAAGTGAATGTTTATACTGCTGTTTGTTCTGGAGCTGCAACAGATAAATGATTATTCTCTAAAACATTTATTTTCCAGTGGTGCACGATCAACCCACACTACATTTGCAAACTAACGGTCGATTGCGATCGACATATTAGGCACCCCTACCCTAGCCCCTAATCCTGAGCATAACCTTGCCAACCTTGAAATGTCCTCACTTTGCACTAATGTCCTCGCTACGATGGAATAAAAATGTGGTCCTCAGAAAGATAGCTGTACAACAACGCACACTCACACACACACTTTCAAAACAGTCCTCCTCCATCATGTCATATTGTTAGAGCACTTATAGTTGGATTTTCAAGACAGATTGAGTTGAATTCTTAGATCTGGGTAGCTAAGCTCATCTTAATTCATCTTTTTTAGAGGTGACTGGCTGTAGCGTACCACCAGTATCGGGTATGAATTGGGTGATTGGTCATTCAGGATAATTCACGTACTTAGAAGACAGAACCATCTGTATTCCCACTGGTCCTCACATGCATGAGCTACGCACAGCAGTAGGAAAATAATGTCTATCCACCGCCTTTTTGCTCATTCAGCTGTTCTCTGATGTGGACAATCAAGGCAGATGAATGGAGACTCGGTTTCATTTGACTACTAAGACAGAGTAGATGGAGTAGAAGACAATGTTCACAGGGCCCGTTTGTTGGTGATTTGATCCGCAGCTTATTAAAAAGGTTCTGAAATTCCACTTGTTAGAAGTCAAAGAGCGCACACAAATCAAGCACGCCTAAATGTACAAAAGGTATTTAAATAGAATACAATTAAGTGGAATACCTGTAAAATGGAAATATGCCAATGCCCCATTGCTGCTGGGAATCAGCTTTAAATAATCAGTGTGGGATTTAAATTTAATAAACTAAACTCTAGTCTAAATCAGTATGTTGCATTTAGAGTTCAGAGAAAAATATACGTTCTGTGCATCCAACATTATTTACGGCCACGGTCAATTAAGCTGTGCCAGTTTAAAGGCACCACAATGGACTACACTCTTTCACTTATGAAACAAAGTGTGTATTACTACACACAGTCCACGAGATGGAATAGCACCCTTCTTCTTTTAAACTTTCCATATGTGTTTGTGTGGGTCTTCTCGTCTCCACTTCAGTAGCCTTCCACCTTCCCCTACAGAGACATCCCTATTCCCCATTAATCTGTGTTATTACAACTGTGACATGAACAGATTGCACTTATTATGTTGTTCAGCCTCTAGATTGCATCTCTATGCATCACTTTATTTCACGCCCGCGTACAGTAGAGGCACATAATCATTTCATTCAATACATTTGAGGTGGCTGCGGGGAAGAACTATGAGAACATGGCATCGTCCTCCATGTAAACTACATGATCATACATGCATGAATTTTGCATGATTTCCTTTTAATTTGTTAATTTTCTCCTTTCTGCCTCGATCTTTCATCGCATCAGTCTTTTGAAACCCAACTCCTCAAATCGGTTCAATTTAGTTTATTAAAATGCCACAACAACATGTATTTGAACTGAGGCAAAAATAACACATATTATTTCACTAACCGGGCCCAAACCTGGGTCCTAAATTAATTTAATGACCACCTAGTGACACCCTCATGACAAATACACCTGTAATGCAGGATTTTCAGGCCTGAAATCCTCAATCCACTGACACGATAGCACTAAATAATGTGAGAATTAAATGAGCAGGAAACAGAGTGGCCTCTTAGAGCAGCACTCCCGATGACAGTGACCATTCAACTTCATTAGTCACTATCGACATATTTGTTCCAAACTTAATCTCCAAGCAACAGCGCTGCCACTTGGCCTTTTAGAAAGTGTCGATGGGATTTCATGCCTGGTCACCTCTGGCAACGGCATGGCAAACCACAAAGAATTAACACCATACAGAAGTACCTCAGTCAATGATTTTTTAAGTGTAATTTCTCTCTATTGGCCTTGACAACCTGGGCAACGAAAGATAAATAGCTCTTCTTTCACTATGCAAAGCCCATTTGTGAAGCAGTCAAGTAGGCAAGTAGCCTTTCTTTTTTTAGGCGTAGTATGCTCTTATGCACCAAGTTGAAACTCTGTGATCCACCCTAACCCTGAGTCCCATACTGTGGGACCAACCATGGACCAACCACAGCAAGTCCAGTGGCCATTTAGAAGCCCGTAGTTATTGCAGTGCTTTCTATTGACATAATACACAATTCTGCAGTGTCTGGCATGCACAGAAGGGGGTTGAATGAGAAAAAATAACATAGCCTGACCCATGTAAATGAACTGTAATTGTTCAATGAGCTGCATACATAAAGAGGATCTAAAAACACTCCAGAAAAGATTCAGGAAACATTGACAATGTACAGTTGCCTTTTTAGAAATCTCTGCCCTGCAAAGTAATTGGCCAAGCAAGCCAATTTAGCACCTCCAGACTAGAAACCTCAGACTTCATGGCAGCATGATCAAAGCCACCACACTCTCCAGTGTTTCCTCCACACACAGCTTCTCCAAAGAGACTTGTTTTTTTGTCTTTCATCTTTCAATTCAGATTTCTCTCCTTCTGTGCTTTCAACTGTCTGCTCCCGTGCTCGTGGATCAAACAAGAACGGCGAGAACAATCATAACACTGTATATCAGAGAGCGCCTTCCCTGCATAAATAGTGATGTTACCATGGCAATAATTAATGTTGTTCATAGCTTAAGATCTGCGGTACATTCACAGAACAGATGTGCTACAGTCCTAAGCCTGCATGGGAAAATTACTGCTGTGTACTCAATAATGTCAAAGTTAGGTTTTATGTAAAGAAGAATTTCAGATTAGGGTGATTGCAGACGCAGCAGCGCCGTGCACATGAAAAGTTATCCTGTCAAGCTAGTATAACTGCCTTCCAATTCCAATATGAAATACCACAATAACATTGCAATTGATCAACCCAAGCTTTGAATTTTGAATAGGAAAACAAAGACTTAATCACCTGTGGTTGACAGTCGACACATTCCCCAGTCAGTTACAGCATTAGTGGCAGTGCAGTACAGTTGTTTGTAGTCGTGTCATTACTGTTTAGTCATTTCTCAACTTTTACAAAATACTTGATCACAATAAGCTGCGTGGTTAAACAAGTATGTGCCAGTTCCCTCATGCTCTGTCTCTATTATTCTGTGTTGAATGTCATCTATACCGTCTGCTCTCCGATTTCCACACTTTCTAATCACTTCATTCAAATCTAAAGTCCTTCAATACAGCACATCATCATTCTTGTCCATTTGTCCACATTCTCCAGATCTCCTCGCACCTCCGCCTCATTGTGCTTGTCCTGGGCATCTTAGTCAGTCTCCGTCAGCACAACTCATCCACCACCACCAGTGTCCGAAAGGTACATCTGGGACTTCTCTGTTTGACGCCTCACATTTTAGAAGTTACTTCGACATATTTTTCAATTTTTTAAGCAAATAACAGTACGCAAATTCAAAATACAATCTTTTAGTTTAGTGGCAGATATGGCTTGTTTTATGTGTGATATGTGTAGTACTTCTATGTGTGCAAGCAAGACACATGCCTGTATACCTTTATACATAAGATACACAAGGCTATTTGTGCTATTAGTGGCAACAAGAGATGGAAGTGGCGGTACTGTAAGCTACAAGAATGGACACAAATCTATTCATAAAGACCATCTAGCCAACATCAGTCATATTTGAAAAGATAAAATAAAATAAAAAGGAGTGCTTGGGCATTATTCAAATTATGAAGGAATCAGATGCAATTGTAATTAACCTTTTGGAAATTTCATCTATATAGTGGATGGACATACCGTTATCCTGTGACTGCATTTAACTGGATGTTTTAATTAGCATGACTACAGTGTAGGACGTACTAAGATAGATAGATAGATAGATAGATAGATAGATAGATAGATAGATAGATAGATAGATAGATAGATAGATAGATAGATAGATAGATAGATAGATAACTTTATTCATCTCCGAAGGGAAATTAGGTAATTAAGAAGATCACAGTCTACATTTGTATGTGCACATACTGTACATAAAAAATAAATAAATCACATCGCATCCTTTCTCATCGTCTTTCTCCTCCCTGCCTCATTCATTCATCTCCTCCCTAGGCTGAGACGTACCAAGCAAGGTGGAAAACCATTATCATCGTCCTTTCTTCATCTTAACTATAATGTTTAGGCAAGCTTCTTCTCTAATCAGGGAGAGAGAATGAGGGCGGGAGAGAGCAAAGCAACAAAGAGATCAGACCTGAGAATACACAGAAAGGGCCACCAAGTGGACTACAAATCACCTTCTTATCTCCGTGAGATGAAAGACTTGTTTTCCCTCTGCCAGTAAACACAATTATGCATCTGAACATGCTCTCAGAAGATCATTCAACAGGTAATCTTCATCATCTGTAATTATGTGTGCTAAGCAGATAAGAGCTATGCCCAAGCAGCCTGGTAATCTGTTACAGTTGTGGCAATGGCATACGGTACTCGAAATCTGAATCACCTCGATTTAACAAGTAGCCTACAATCAATGCGCCATAATTTCTTTTGATGGCGCTGGCACAGAGAGACACAGTGACAATAAAGACACACAGAAACGTAGTCTTGGGATCCACAGTTGAAGTTTTACATGACTTCAGGGTATAATTTTTATTAGTGTTCAAGTCTTCGCCTAAGTGTGATTTCTAAACTGACACTTCGTTTTAACATCACAAGTGTATAATACCAGTTTGCGCATTGGTTGCAGTGGGTAACAATTCGACAGCAATAGACAGAGCTGCAGCTAAAGCAAATGGCAGATTCAAACAGTATATAAAGTAAGATGCTGAACCGGATGAGAGCCGAACTATTAAGTTGACAGCAAACACCGTAATCATCGTTTTATGTCCTGTGATTCAAGTTTCAGGTGTCTTTATAATTCCTCCACTTATTGATGTGTGTCTTGAAGAAATTATTTTGCTGAAATTATTTTGCAAAGAATCTGGATTCTTGCAAGATCACACAATCAAAGTCATCAAGACTAAACTGTGAGAATTAGCATCCAGAAATTCAGTATCATCCAAGTCATTCACTGCTCAATTCTCAACACTAAAGATTTGTGAACATTTTATTTTCACAAGGGCAAAAGATGAAAGTGAGATGAAACATTTCCTTGCGCTCTCCGAAAGACACTTTGTTCAAGGGTGGGATGAGATCATTTGCACATCCACTTTGCTGCTTCTCGCGGGCAGTCTCATTTGTGATTTTGTTGGGGCAGATTTTAACCTCCGAGGTGGGATGTTTCTCTCCGTGTGACTCATCCCCCACCATGCTCCTGCAGATCTAGCCTGGTCTGGGCTCACAGTTTGAGCCTCTATTAATACTGCACTGTGAAGAGACCAAAAGGCAACAGATACTCCTGGGCATCTAATTCATCCTCTCTACATGCACCATTGAGAGACCAAGCCTCTGGGGGAGCAGACGGCTCCTGCTTCATAGTGTAATCTCTGCCTGTAAGTGAGCGCGAGCCATACCGATCCCCCCCACCCCCAAGCCTTGAATGAACTGACTGAAAACTGGGAGGAATGCTTGGATCACAGCATCCACTTTGAAAAATGCTCCTTGGTACTCAAGCGCTCAATGGACTGACTCAGGAAGGACAGATGAGAAAAGCTGTGTCCCGACTAAAGTCTCATCCAAGGCACTAATCCAAAGACAAATGTGCAGAAAACAGCAGGTCAAATAATTTTTATGTAGTAACAGGTTCACTGTGCCCTCAGTTCCAATGTTCTTCTTTAATTGGATTTCTCATTTCAGATAAATTCTATCTGTAAGACAGTGAAATATCTGTATTTGACTCCGCAATGGAGTACCTATAATGGCTTTGATGATAATTTATATGTAGGTATCTGAGAAAATAGGTATAGAACCATTAGGTAAGATGGTGGAAATGTGACTCATTTGCAATAAGTAGAGATGAGCTGGTCATTGGTGAGAGTGCAATGATTGAAGGGGGCCCAGTGCTTCAAAATTACAGTGGATCTCACTAACAGAGAGATGTGAATACCTCTAAATGACCCGTAGCCTGTAATGTGTACCTGCGCACTTACATTTTGTGCACTGGTTTCTCATAATCTTCCATTTGATAAATGGGTTATTCACATCTTATGTTTACTGCCTCTCCTATGGTTAGTGTTCAGCTCTGGTCGGCGAACTTTCAGGGGTAATGTAGGCTATTTCTCGGTTTCACTATTTCCTGGCCTCCTTTAATGTACAATAACACGGTTCTCACATATCCTTACCATTCCCATCTCCCTCCTCGGAGATCGCTTGAGATTTAATGAGGTGTGAGCGTGAGGCAGCTGGACTGGAGCTCGGTTGTTGTTAACTTTTGCCCAGCCTTCGCCGTTCTATGGAATAGGCTACTGCTGAAAATCAATGAGTCAGCCCTACCACTCAGGATTGTGATTCAATATGTTCGATACCTTTATTGATCTCCATCTGCTCCCTCACTTTCTTGCTTTCATCCACACATCCAGTTTCTCAACCCGACATGCTGGCCAGGTTCAGGGGATCACTTTTGTCAAGTGTCATTCTTCTTGTAGAAATGTGCATTGGTTCCTAGGTGCTGTTTCAATCAACATGCTTGCAGCAGTTGGAGCAAACATATATATCCAACATATCTGTTGGATCGATGTATCATCTCAGTGTTGGCAGTTTCCAGTGGTGAAGTGTATAAATAGTGGTTATGGAGCTGGTGATGTACATGGGGCAAAGGGCAACAGGAGCATTTGGTCTCCTATGGGAATCTGTCAACCGCGCCTACGTTATTAGCCAATGTGTCACTCTGAAGACGATGTATTGGGAATTCAGACATAGGAGAAATGCCACTTTAACTCAGTAGAGCATCATGAGTGAAAGCACCAACAAATTGAAGTGTGAATATCACACTTTACCCAATGCGCAACAGATGTTCAGTGCATGGCAGCACTCTTTACAGGTGCTAATTAAAAGGAAAGATCTTCATAAAAATGATGGAACAGAGGGCTTTCAGGTGGCGGTGCAACACATCATCTGGTATAAGCTGTAAATTGTTGCTTTTCTGGGAAACACAAGCCAAGGAAAAATATATACATACACAGACACACACACGAAGAGGCACAAACCTTTTTGAATGTCATACACCATACACATGTCTTTTGGTCCCCATCTCTGAGTAAATTATAGTCTCTTTCAGTTACACCATCAGTTTGGCGCCTATCCCGACTGTCATTGGGTGAGAGGCAGGGTAGACCCTGGACAGGTCTCCAGTCTATCACAGGGCCCACACAGAGAGACAGACAACCATTCACACTCAGCCAATTTAGAATCACCAGTTAACCTAATGAGCATGTCTTTGGACCAGAACCAGTTGCTGTGAGGCATCAGTGCTAACCACCACTCCAGTGCGCCAACGTTGATGCTTATCTTTTTCCTTCAAATTGGATAATAATGCTACTATAGACAAAAGTTTTTTTGATAACTAAAAGAGTTTAAAATGTACATATTTTTCAGACAGAGGATTTGTGTGCATTAGTGTTATTATTGTTGTACTGGGCACTGTCTAGACGATCTTCCTGACCGTGCGGGGTGTGTGTAGGCCATATATTGGTGGGATGGGGTTGTCTTTGCTGATGCAAGTTGGCGTCAGCGTTTCAGCCCCCTCTTTTTCATGGGAACTGGAGACAGCGGAGCTCCCTCAGCTCCTCTATTTCCATTAATCCCCCACTCTCTTGAAGGAGTGGAACAGGTGAATATTTCACGCTGACTGCCCAGAGAGAAGGATGAGGCATATAGGTGACGCTACACTCCATTTATAATGGATGGGCAGAGAAGGCTGAGCTTGTCTCATAGAGGGTAAAGAATGATCTCGAGGGGCTTCCTCCTTAAATGTACATTTGTACCACGCCGTCTTCGCCTTGATGGTCAGTCGGGACACTTGTTGTGCATGTTAGTGGACATCATGCCAGGTCATTTCAGCCTGCTCTGCTCTAACTCATTATGTGGAAAAAAAAATAAAAAAATAAAAAACTGTAATTGTCCGAGTGGGAAATCAACACTTACCGCAAGTGGTTGTTAGAAGCCAGTATTTTTCTGTTGTTTGTCTCTTTGCCACTTTGGCAACCAGCCTGGTTTAATTTGAAGAACCCTCATTTGCTCAGTACTTCAAATAATTAATCAACTGTCATTTGAATAAAATGGGTGGAGAATGAGCATTTATTAAGGAAACATTAACATGCAAGATAATTGCTGGAGGTCATACCCCAAAGAGCAACAGTGTCATATAGCTGAATGTCAAGCTATGAAGGCAGACAGGACCCACTGGAGTCCTATGGCACTTGGAAGTGGTGGAGAAGTAGAAGAAGTTTGGAGGTGGATAAAGGACACCTCTGATAAAGACATTTTGGGATGACCAAGGAGGGTTGGAGGTGGAGGTGGAGGTGGAGAGGAGGAAGATTGGCTTTTAGAAGCTGTGCAAATAGTTAATGAGATAAAAGCAGTGGCATACAGAAATCAGCCACAACAGTGAAACCACTAACAGGAGAGGTAAATAACATTTACCATCTTGTGAAAATTCATTGTTCTGCAGGGAAACTTTTGGACCTGGCATTCATTCATGTGGATGGTACTTAGACTAGATGTTAGTAGACCAAACCAGGCAGCCCCCCCCCCAATAGCAATGACACTCATTAATGGCAGCAATCATCCCCAGCAGGATGCAGCCGGATACAGACACACACAGAAACAGTTTAGGAACGATTCAAAAAACATGAAAAACAGCACAAGGTGTTGACCTGGTCTCCAAAATTCACTAAATCCCAAACTGATCCAGTATCCGTGGGATGCACTGGAACAAGCCAGATCCACAGAGACCCCTCAACGTTCTTTTACCTGACAGAACACGACCCATGTCCATTCTCTGATGAGTCACAGCTGTTTTGGAGGCATAATGGAGACATTAGGAAGCACAACATTAGGAAGGTGGTCATAATGTTATACCTGGTAGGTGGTGAAACTGAGGATGTACTGATTTTGACAGCACAAGGAAATGGAATAGATAAGGAAATTGAGTGATAACTAATATTCACCAAAGGGAAACAAAATGTGAGGGGACAGGTCTTCCCAAATAAGCCTTATAGCCTTATAAGCCCAAGAGCAAAAAAGACATGTTCTCATAATGAGTCACTTGAACAGTAATTTCTATAACAAATAATAATTTAATGAAAAATGCCTTAAAGCACTTTCACAAGGCTAATTATGTCCCACGTGCCATAGGTTTCTATCATATTAAATTGGTAAAAGACAGGTATTTCCTATGTCTATAATTTTCAAATTTTTTTCTGGTTAAAAAAAAGGTGATTGTTTTCATGTTCTAAATAAGAATTCACCACTGGAGGGTTCCCCTCAGCTATCTTGTCTGTGTTGTGCTCATAAAATATTGAAGTCTCATTGAAAGTGCAGCACTGTAGCGGTACCACACTGGGCATTTTTATGTTTTGTGCATCTGAGTGTTTTGCATCTCAATGCGATGTGTGCGTACATGAATGTGTGTGTGCGCGTGTCATGTGAGCAGTGGTAATGGTGGTGATGTGGGAGGGGGGTTGTCTTTCACTGGTGAGAGTTTAAATATATTCAGGCTTTGGACTGAGAGCCAACATGCCTGCGCACAATGTCACAAAGGAGTTTTTGATGGAAAGGAAAGGGAGAAGAAAAAGAAACGAGTGGTTTTGGGTCAAAGCATTGGATATCCTTTCAAGCCTGAACACTCCACTGGGTGTTTCAGCAAATGTCAAAGTCACTTCTGGCTGTGGACAGACAGCCTAATGGACCACAGCATAGAGTGTGGGAGGGCTACGAAGGAGGAGGAGAAGGAGGAGGAGGAGGAGACGGAAACCAAAGGCAAACATAAAGAAAAAATAGTATATGTAACTTTTTGCTTTTTTTCTTCTCTTACAATCCACTGTTGAGGAAGACTAAACAAATTCCTCAGCTTGCCAAGGCGCTGCTCACCACCTTTCACTTGGTGCTTTGGCAGCTCCTGCGGTGCATTTTCCCTTTTTTTTATGCCTTGCTTTGTTGTCGAGACATGGAACGACTCATGAATAGGAGTACAGCCCCAGCCGTCTCTGCTCTCACTGATGAACATTGGAGACACTCGGGAAAGCACAAAAGCTTGAAGGATGATGGTGATGAGCTGAAGTCCTCCTTTTAGCTCATATTTCCAGCCACGCAATGTTTTGACAAGAGAGAAACGAGCCAGAAATTGTAGCATTATCAGGATGCAAGCCATGGGTGTGCTTGAGAAGGAAACGTTGATGGGTACTTTTCTACACAGACATCTGACAGTCACACTGTAGGACCAAATTGTCATGCAGTGCACCTGTCAATTTGAATCCCTGCATAGCACCGCTGCATGTATATAACTGACTTTGTAGACACATGATACTCTATTGAACTCCACAACTGTCCATGATATCTGAACGAAGACCGAGTGACGCATGCTTACTGTTCATGCCAATTTACATTTAAAGGAATATGCCACTGAAAATGTATATTTTTAATAAATATATTCATGACTTGGAGGCTTGAATGGATGTTTTGAGCAAATTGCTCTCGGGGGATGGGGCATATTTATGTAAGTGGATATGTATATGTGTATGCTTGTTAATTTATATGTATATGTGTGTGTGTGTGTGTGTGTGCAAACACTGTGCTGTCTATGCTGCCTTTACTCACTATTATGTCATAGCTTGTATTCAATTACGTTTACAATTGCTATTTGCACTTCATGCTGCACGCAGTGATGACATTTAATCTAATCAAATTCAAAGTTCTGCAGGATATTGTGTCTTTGGTGATTTATTGGTAAAGATCACGTTGAGCGTACAGTGAATTATGTTGCAAGCTTTTCTTACAGTCCTAAGAATTAAGCTGACATTCTGGAGGGGTATAATGAAGCTAGTGTTCTGCAGCCCGCTAATATTATAATTCTTTGCATGGCGATCATGCAACACACACAGTTGCCAAATTAATGGCTGACCTACCCACATGCACTGACATCGGGCTTAAAATAAATATTGATATTTGGAATAGATTTACAGTAACACATCTCGTCAGTGCAAACATGCAACTTATTCTAAAAGGAGCCACATGCTACAAGGAACCAAATACAGAGAATTGTCACATCAGCCCAAGAGGAGACCTTTCCAAATGATTAGAGATAGGCTGTGTGCGCTACTTTAAATTACCTCAGCCTGTCTAAACAGTAATTATATCTTCACTCAACAAAGAGGTGTAACAGCCATAAACTGTGCCCATCTGTTTATGATAGGCAGTCGCTTGAAGAGTGTTCCACCTGGCTGCTGTTTACAGTGCTGTCAACAACATTCTGTGCACATCGTCTCAATTTACCCCAACATCACTGCCGTTGCCCTTCAACTCCCCTCAACAGCCAGTCGCACACAAACATGGACACACTCAGCTCTCGATAATTGTGTCTCACTACTGTATCCGCTGTACGGGATTGTTAAGCATTAGACTCTGATGCTTAACAATCACTAAAAAAGGGAGACATTCCTTTGCAGATTAGAGTATCAGCAAAGGAATGTCTCCCTTTTTGTAGTGAGGCATTGGAAATGGAGAGCTGAGACATCATTTCTTACTTATTTCCCATCCTCTACAGCAGGCATGTCAAACATACGGCCCGCGGGCTGGACCCGGCCCGTTGGGTGATTTAATCCGGCCCGGCATAAATTTCTGAGTATGTCAAAAAAAGAAGCGAGTCTCTAGCCCATTTCTATTAAAAGTTGTGATTTTTTAAAATAAATACAAACCAAATGCTCCCTCCGGCCGCTAGAGGGCAGTAAATGTGTAAAAGCGCTCACGTCAAGCATGAGGCACTGACACGAGTTAGTCACAGGAAATAAACATTCGCAATGTGATGTGTCCAAGTAAAAAATAAACCGACAATCTTGCTTCACCATTCACCACTACTAAACAAGTTATCGGTCAACACACCCTTCCCAAAATGGCACTGTCAAAAAAAAGAAGAGTGGACACGGAGTGCAGAGGTTTCCAGGAGAAATGGACTGAGAAGTATTTATTCACAGAAGTGAATGCAAAACCAGTGTGCTTGGTATGTAATCAGCAAGTTGCAGTGTTCAAAGAGTTTAATATTCGGCGCCACTGTGAGACTCATCATAAAGACAAGTATGTCATATTAAAGACAATTAATATTGTGCAGTATATTCTCAACTTCAGTAGGCCCAGCCTAGTAGTTTGATCTGATGTAGTCTAATCTTATTGCCCATGCACTGCTATAACTTTTTATTTTATTTATTTATTTTATTTTATTTTGTATTTCTTTTTATATATATATATATATATATATATTTCAAAGCAGTATGACAATTAAGGCGAAAATGTTTTTTTCATAGCTCCCACTTGAGTTTGTTTAGTGTGGTGAGTTGGTTCAGGTGTAAAACTGCATTCACTCAACTGTTAAAATAAACCAGTTGTTAACACATTCACCGCCAAACATGAAAAATCATTTTTTTCCCATTGTTTTTGAATAAATGTGCTGTGCTTAGAAAAGATCCCTTGTCATCCGTGATTATAATAAGAGTAGGCTACAAATGTAGGCTGAATGATAAAGCATAGTACTGAAAAACAAAGCTAAATATTTGGAGTTGACATTCTTTTACTGATCCGGCCCACCTGAGAACAGAAAGTCTGGATCCGGCCCCAGAGCCAAACTGAGTTTGACATGCCTGCTCTACAGAATAATAAGTCAGGGCTATTATGCAGTCCCTGCACTATTAATGAAAGACAACACAATATACACTGAAAACTAAAACCACTGACAGGAGAAGTCAGTGTTCTGCTGGGAAACTTTTGGACTTGGCATTGGTGTGGTTGTTACTTAGAGACATGTACCACCCACCGAAAACATGTAAACAGCACAAGATGTTGACCTGGCCTTCACTCGAAACAACAACATCTCTGATGAGTCACCAGTTTTAGAGGCACAAGGGAGACCAACACAATATTAGGAAGGTAGTCATAATGTTATGCCTGAAGTATACTTGATTTTTTTTTCTCATCCCTTTTTTTTTATTTTGATCTTTAACGTCACAGATGCAGTACAAAGATTGTCCCAACTCACCATGTTTTCACCAAAATTTCCAAAGATGGCAAAAGCTTAATTCTGAGGAATTTTGCAATGTGTATAAAATGAACTCACTTGAGTCACATTACTATGGGCAGTATTACTATAGAATGACGCTCCAATAAAAATGGAGATTAGAGTCTGAATGTATGATTCTACAAGACAATCTGGAATAAGACATGTTTTGTCTTCAGTGCGGGAGTACTGAAACCCAAGAATTTTAAGAGATTAAGGAACCACATGTAGGACTTTGGTCGAATCTAGCAGATTTGTGCGTCAAAAAAGGGGCACTGATTAAAACTGTCCTTAAAAAACATCACACTGATTAGCTTATTGGTTCATCCGGCAAGCACACAATGAGAAAAATGTATGAAACAAAAGTGAGCAAAACAAAGTCAAGGGCACCCACATAAAATGATCTTCTCTTTTAAATCAAATCTCTACACTCAAACACACACATTTTCTCACAATAATAGGGCCATCTAGAATGAATAAAGTGTAGCCCAACGGATTGGCATCCGTTTGTAGCTCTTCCTAGCCTCCAAGCCTCCCAGTTAAAAGTAGCTCTATCGGCTTCCCAGAAATTTACAGTTGTGCATCATTGCCAGGAGAAACCAGTTTGGTACGCCCATACCTTAAAGCTTTTCCAATATTCTTTTCGAGGCTTTGGAGATTCAAAGCCGTGTCTTTCTCTGATCTAAAATATGAGCAGCCGATCTTGCTGCGTGACCTTATGAAATATCAAAAACATACATTAAGCTCGATGTCAATCAGATTATGTGTGCAGTTCAATTCTGAATGACTTAAGGTGTGAGCCATCACGCCTTGTTCAAACTGAACCTCAGTCAGACCAGCGTGTAGATAAGGGATCTATCCTTCAGATATACAGTGATGACTTTGTCTGCCTGTCTGATTGTAGTGTAGGGGCCCGGGCTTTCATGGCTTTAGCTGTGGGGATAAGAAAAGGCCGAGGTGATGGAAATCTGGATTCTGTTTTTGCCAACACTCTCTCTGGGTATTGATTTTGTCTGGAAACCTTCGTAGAGGAAGCATTTATGTCTGGATCACGAGACAGTAGAGAGGTGTGGGGAGGCTACCCAGACGGCTGGAGTGCAACTAATGTAGACTTGGCTCATTCAGAGGGTGGGTCAACGGAAGGAGGGGGTCGCCAGGCCAGGAATAACTTATCGGTTAACGTAAGGTGATACACAGATATATTGATCTGGCACACTTACCTGTACATAAACCGGTAGATTCACTGGTACAAATTCAAGCGAACTTTCACAAACTCTGTGTAGAAAGTAAAAGCAACGCTGCTGACAATAAATATTGTCATAATGTTTTAGTCGTTCAGGCGGCAGATGGGTTTCTTTTACTACATGCCATTTCCTGCGGTGTGAGAAGGTCTTCATGATCACAGGAAGAGTATCTGAAAAGAAGTTTTTACTGCCAAGTTGCCCAACATGATGTGAATGCTTCTGACATCATAAAACCCTCCCATCTGGTCCTCCAGACTGCAAACTACCCCCAGACAAAACACACGCACACAAAAAATATACTTGCGGCACACACAATCCCTCATGCCTGCACAAGTGGTGTCAATCTCCCTTCAAAATTATGCTGAGGGCAGCGACAGGATCATGCTTTAAGATTTCATGGAGATTCTCAAAAGAAACGATGGAAGTCGGAGCCATTTATCACGGCCTTGAGTGGCTCTGTCTTTGTGGGGGGACAGGAAATGTGTCCTGTGACATTTGGCCACATCATCTTGAATTATTAGCGCCTTCTGAGAGGACACAGGATTTATCACCACTTCTGTCCCAACACCCTTTGATATGCCACACCAAGCAGGACTTGTGAGTCTCCTCCAGGCGGGCTGTGACAGGCAGCCTGTTCAGGGCAGAAAAAATAATTATTAACATTTCACCCTCGGTTAGATTATGTTACAACTGAATACAACACTGAATAGGACACAGATTGAGTCAACTTGTGATAAACATCTAAATTATATTCTGTTCGGCTAGTTATCTCTCAAGGTTTGTTTGCACTGGGATAGCAGAAGAAGTTTTAAATAATCAGAGCTGCAGCCAGCATGGCTTTAAACAGGAGTGTTTTTATCCATTTACAAGTTTGTTATTTTATTTTGGAGATCTAACCAAATAGGTTTCGATTTTTGAATGTTAACACATTAAACGCATTATTCTTCTCTTACTGTACCCTGTTGTGGCCATTTTAGCTCCTGTCTTTAAGGTGGCCCTCATGAAACACCTGCGTTCGTTGGGTTGGTCACACCCATTGTTTTGGTAAAGGTCATGCAGTGGGTGGCTGTTAGTAATGGAAGAGAAGCATGGGCTGCAAATGTTTCATGTAGTGTTGTCTTTGGGAGAGAGTAACTCCCTTCGGTGTGGGCTAATGTGGTCCATTATAGCTTTTTTATGCAGCGTCAGGATCTGTTTTCATTTGCGTTCATTTCCTGTTTTATTTTGTAGTGTGTATTGCTGTTGGTGTTGCTTCCTCTATTTTCCTTTCTCTGTGATTGCAGTTTCTGCTCTAATGTGTTTCACATGTGTCTCATTATCCAGTGTATTTAAACCAACTCATTCCCTTATCCTTGCCAAACTGTCTTTGTAACCTTGTATCAAGGCTTTCTGCTGCTTGTCTTTTTGTGTACGACCTGTTTTGCAGTTTTCCAGTTTTGGATTTTGCCAGTCGCCTGGATTAATGTGCTTATTTTGTGGACTATTCTTCCGCCTGGTTTCTCCACTTGCACTTGGGTCCCATCACCCAGACCCTTTCACAAGCAGCTGGTAACATGCTGACCGACTGTTATTTATTGACCACTTTGTCAGTATTCACTTCTTATTCACACTCCTTTTCATCATAAAGCAAAGCAGCTTCAAGAAATAACAAGTCTTTGGTCCCTGACTTTCTGAAGCTGGAAGCAGTGGTATGAAGTAATACAGTGATTATAACTCCCCGTCTTGAGTTGTGAATGGTAACCTGCAGCAAACCTTGTCCAAGAAGAACAGGTTGTACAGGTGTGTGTGTGCGTGTGTTAATGAGCCTGCCTGTATTTTTACTCCCTGTGCCCCACACATGTATTATGCACAGACGTTATGCTTCTGCATGAGTTTCACAGCATAGCTACGGCCGTAGCCTGACGCGAACCTTCCCAGAAATGTAAATACCTGCCATGGCGACGCAGACCACAAGAGCTACGATCTGTCTGCTTGATAGTAGCGTGTTTCTGCTTTAGTGTTTTCATCTGCTTCTCCATCACAGTGATTTTCAAATAGATTTATTTATTTTTTGTCAATAAATATGGAATACATCGAGGGAAGGTACAGGTTCAGGGATAGAAACATTTGTATGGCTCGGCTTAGGGGAAAGTCTCGGTCGCCATTGTTGCATTAAGTGAAACAGGAAGTAGAAACAAATACTAACCCAACAGGAAAAACAGACAGTGTCGACGAGCGCTTGAGTGGCGTAGGCTGTGTATGTAGCTTACGGTACCTATGTTCAGCAGAGGTATAACCCATGCTTAAATCTGACTGTGTTCTTCCTTTGGGAGCAATATCGGGCGTCATGACACAAGCCGTTTGGTAGTGCGTTCCCAAGCCAAGCCGGCATTGAAGCCAATCAGTGTGTAGCTACCAGAAATGTGGATCCTCTCAGGGTTAGTGTGAAACTGCAGATGGCACAGAGGCGTCATCTGCTGTCTTGCATTAATGTATCTGTGCTCATTTGGACCTCAGGCAGGATGGTTTTCTTGCTTTTGTTTGTCCCAGAGGTACAGTATATATTAACTGTACAGATTTTTTGCTACTAGGCTTTTGTAATCATAGCTATGACCCCCTCGCTAAATCATCAACGCAATCACACTCAGCCTTTCGAATGGGGCCTTCACTGCACTCGATGTAATCTGCTCAGATCAACCTGCAGACACCATTATACAGTTACAGTGTGAGGAGAGATAATCCTACCTGGTGTCACATCAGAGGAGGGGAAGGCTGCCGAGGTTATCTGTGCAATAATGATCACCTCTGGGACTCTCTTCGCCTGAGACACTGTGCCCCAATAGCGTGGCCAACTGTACTCTGTCGTTGTGCAATCAAAAAAAATATCCTTTGTTGGGTGACTATGTTTCAGGATAGATTGTGTTGCTAAAGGCATGACAGACAACAACAAACTCCACTTAGAGCTGAACCTTAATGGCAGGAGATGAACAAGTTTTTTTTCCCCTTCCCTTTTACTTCTGTATCTCTTGTTTTACTGAATAGTCGAACAAAAAGGTGAAAAACTAAAAGTTGCCATTATGGGGCCTTCACGTCTTATTGCACAGGCTTTACAACAAAGCCTGACAGAGAGGTTCCATTACAGCCAACGTGGTATAAAGGGGAGGTCATTCCTACTCTGCTTCATGCTGTGACATACAATTCAACACAATGGGGGTGGGGGGTCTCACGTCTGTCAGAGCCAGCAACACAGCTGAGATTAACAAGTGGTTCCCTACTGGGCCCGCTCTAGCATTATTGAAAATAAATGTGGTCAAATTTTTGTTAATGGAAACAAAAAAAGTTCAGGAATAATTTAACACGGAGATGAACATAATAGAACTACAATTCAGCTTCAGGCCATTTTTTCCCCAAGCATCTTTTCCAGATATAAACACAGCTGATAGTCACTTGAAGCCAAACGATGAATAACAAATCTGTACATACGACTGTACAGTATAATCTACAGTATCAAAGACAGGACTTGGTCACCCCACAATATCCAGGTTGACGTTCACACTGGTTGCTTCCAGGTGACTAAGCTTGCAAAAGCTATTGCGGTCACACACACACACAGGTGTTAGTGGTGACATTGCATGTCCTCAAGTGTTGCTGCTGCTACTCTTGTTATAGGTGGCAACAGATTAAACTGGACTGGAATGTGCAGGTGTTTTCAGAAACCACAGAGTTGTGGAAAGATACTCATGTCTTTTTTTTTGGTAATCGTGATGTTGCCAGCCAAGTTGCTTGTGACTTGCTAAGTACTTGAGGAGACTAGCCTAATAATAATAATAATAATAATGAACCTTGGGGGACAGTTCAGTAAAATTATATATTGTATCTTTATCCCTCTTTCGTCAGTTTAGGGCTATTTCTGCAGCTCCATTCCTTCCACCTTCTCACGCTGTCAAAATCCCTTCATTCTTAATTTCAGTGTCGCTAACCTTGGCCATGTTCTCTGAGACAAGTAGTCAGAAGTCACCATTCTCTAAATTAATTGCACTGGACTGTAGACTCCATCAGCCTATCTCCTTCACTACCACCAAAATCTAGACTCCTGGAGGTATAGTCGTTATCTGCTACTTTGACCTGAGACCACGTTCTCTGATTTTGCTTTTCATTCTGGCCTGACCCCCAAAATATTCAGAATGGTCTTACAAATTCAAATCCACCACGAGCAAACCATGCACCCAAGATAGATAAAGTACAAGTTCAAAGCATTTGGTAACATCTAAAAGTGACGTTGCGGACTAGACCCAACTAAATTAATCTCTCATTCCAGGTGCGTACAAAAGCCGATGATGGCCACCACTCTGGCATATAAATGTGCCAGGTCCTCTCCAACGTTTTGCTTGTCTGTACAGGCAACTGTACAAACGTGACAACAAGGTGGGCTCAAATGAAAAATATGATCCCCAGCCCCAGTCCATAGAGAGGAAGAGCTCATTCGGAGGCAATTCTCATTCTGCGCATTCAGCTAAAAGATCCCCTTAAATCCCATACACCGGTTCTGTAACATCTAGAAGGCGTGCAGTTGTTCTTCTCTAAGAGCTTGGCTGTCACTTCCTACACAGAACAAGTCATACTTGTTCACCCTTTGATGTGGGTGTGCTGACTCATGTTCCACCTCCTCCTCCGCTGGTGTATATCTTTAACATCAAGTGTACACCACGTGTAATTCATTTATAGGTTTCGTATTTCTCTCGTGCCCCGCCTTGGACAAGAAGTTGTCGCTCTTGTGGTTCATTACAAGCCATTCTTCCCATTCTTCTTCTTCTTTTTTTTTTTGCGCTAATGCAAATGGCAAGCATGTAATAAGGAAGATCAAGCTTAATTGGGGCGGTTTAGCTGGCGGTGACAGCAGAGAGTGCCTTCCGTACAAGAAAGAGAAAGAGCAAATAGCCCTCTGTTGACGTTGCTTAAGGACAACAATATTTAAATCCTGTCTTGCTTCCTATGTGCTTCGTGAGCAGCATTGTTGTGGCATGCAGCGCGCCGAAGGAAAAGAGGAGGATTAGAACAAACGGCAATGCAAAGCACTCACTAATTACCATCGATTGCCCACTACCCTTCCTTTGGCACACACTTCCTGTCTGGTTTGTCCTCTCATTTCCTGTCCTCCTGTGACATAGAGAAGATCCTAGTGGCTGTGGATTCTTGTTGAGACTTCAGGAAGGGATATGCAGGTATCTTCTCCTCCATTTGTTCTGTGGGGGCTGACAGAGACTGACAGCGTCAGGTGAATTCTGGTACCCACTTCCACTAGCTTCATTTCAGCAAACTATGTGCACAAGCTGAACTCGAGCTAAATTTAAACACACGATCACTGACAGCTCCTCACAGCAGTCGCAAGATATGCTCAGGCACAGGGGGGGAAACTGGCAAATGTTGTACCTTAATTTTTTTATTTTTTTTTCCTGAAGTCCCACCTCAATTGACCACCCACATGTACTACCTCGTTTCTGTTGTTTACATTGACACACTCCTAGCTCTCACACCTCTAGCCAAAAAAAAAAAAAAAGCCCCACTATTAACCTTGTTATTTCTCACCTTCTCCTTTATCTCCATGTCTCTCTCACGCATACACCTGCTTTTACACAAGCAACTTGCTTGGGGGAAATAAAAATGTTCCTCCGTATTAAGCTGTGGCTGTGTCGGATGTCTTAGGATGGGAACATATGATAAGAGGAAGAAAGGCTCCACTGGAGGCTCTGGGGAGAAAAAGCTGCTCTCGCTTTCACAGGAAATGGCACTTTCAGATCTCCTGCGAGCTGAGGCGCAGGACGGTCTGCCTGGGAGAAAAAGACCCTGTTATAGTCGCCTGTAGCTACTCAATGCAAAATGAAGGTTTCCTATAATGTCACCATCAATGGATCTGAAATTGTCCCAAATAAACCAATGAAATACAATAGACACTGTCTCGGGAGGAAGAGAAACTCACCATTTAGATGCTTTACAGAATAGCTTAGCAACTACAACAATTTGATCACGGTTACTATAGCAGCAGAAAGTCATGAGATAGATTCCCCCAAAGCAGCACAGCATCGACGTCTAATAGTCTGAGCAGAGAATAGGGAGAGTGAACACATATGGTCCGCCTATATATATATATATATATATATATAAAGATCAATAATGAAAGACATAAAACCAAAGTGAAAAAATCCAAACACAATCCTTTTAGATCCCCACTGAAAGTACTCAGAAGAGAGTGCCTAATGGGGTGAGGATGTTACGTATAATATTCAAAATGTATTTCCGCAGAGAAAATGCCGCTTTTGATCATGGACACAGTGGCTCATGACGGCGGAGGCACCATTAGAGGGAAGGGAAACGACTCAAGGGGCGCATACGAGGCTTTATTAGAGAAAAATTACACAGAGAGGAACTAATTATGCACGCCGAATTCTAAATTGCATGCAGTTTTAGGATGGCGTTTGCAATTAATATCCCCCCATGTGTTGTTTCAAACATGAACACAGACAAAATCAATATTTGTTTCGTATCATTAAATCCATTCGTCAAAGTGTTTAACTGCTCTGGAGTTTATCAGTGTGTGCCCAGTGTTTCTGATAAAAGGTTTTGGAATCGCTCGGTCTGGTCTGCTTCCACAAATTGTCATCCACAAACACACACACACACAGGCATCATTCGCAGCTATTTCTCCCCGTTCACAAGACTCCTGTAGGGAGACATCGACGGCAAAAAACATATATTACATTAACGCAGCTCAGCTTTACAAGCTGTTGTAGTTAATTATATTAGTGTACACCACTTATTGATCAACATGAAGAAAGGTAATAGCTTTTATCAACCAAGGCTGGAGTTTAGGTGACTTCCTGTTGGAATAATGGATAATTCCCCTTGCTGGTTTTATTGCACAACACTATGTAAAAAATGAACTGCTAAATAAAAAAGGGAGTATTTCTCAATATTGTTTCTCAGCCCTACGCACTACTCTCTCCTCAAATTTGTTGTAGAGATGTCTGTTGGTTGTGATGCATTATTGCTGCCGAAGCATTTAGTCCCTCACATGCAATAACTACAATTGACTGAGCAAGGCAGTCAGCGCCGCAGTTACGGCACCTGGAAGAACCTGGTCACACAGCAGAGTTTCGGTTTACGTTCTACATAAAGTGTGTTTTATATTAATGTTGTTCGCACTGTTTCTGGGATTCAATACACTCCTGCTGCAATGAAGTAAAATGAACCAAAGAAAGCAATTCCAGATTGAGGCTTCCAGTGAGGCTGCACTTGTGGGGGTCTGTGACTCTCCTGTCACAGCTGTGCGCCAGAGTGTGGGTATAAACCTTTCAAGGAAGGCTTCTTTTGCCTTATGCAACGTGTGCCCCTAAAACCTAAACTCACTTACCTCTACAATTCAAATGTGTTACAAGCAGTGTCAACACAAAGTGCTTTCAGTGGAACAAAGCACATAAATACAGACACAAGCAGGAGGGGGGGGGGGGGGGGGGGAAAAAAAACATTACAGAGCGCAGTGTGTGCGTGAGTGCAAGTGGATTCGAGACCAAAGGGCAACAGCAGGGCAGCTTGCATGAGAAATACGATCAATAGCAAGACTGCAGCAAAGGAGACAAAAAGAGAACAACTCCTTTGTAAGGTGATAGCTGCAGCTTAGCCATGCAAATGTGTTTTATGTAATAATCCAGCTGTTTGAGCAGCCTGGATGGAACGTTTCCTCTAAATGGCAAGTACGTTCTCTATCTGGTGAAAACTGAGCTCACTAAATATGGCAAACCGACTAGTGTCATTCACTTGGTAAATTGTCTTGTTTTTAATACACCTGCTTTCTACCACGCGTCACAGACACATCTACCCATTCATTCAAATACACACATATTCACACACCAGTGTCATGCACTGGGACCCGCCCACAAGCTTAATGAACATATTTACATATCAAATTAAAAGATCAAATTCCGTTTGTACTGGTGATTGCATATTTATAATATATGTTGTTTTATGATTCAACTTTGCACAAGCTTTGTGTGATTCTTCTGTGCACCAGAGGCAAAACTTGTGATCTGTGCAACAACGTAATGAAGTTGTGATGTTCATGAACAAACCACATCTCATGACCGGCTCTTTAAAATTGGACGTCTAATAAAATAAAAAAGCCATTCTTTTTCTTTTCTTTTTTACACAAGCTCCTCCTTTCCATTGGAGCTTATTTGATATGCAAATAAGTCGTCTGAGTGTCCCACACTACCTTGGCATGAGAGCATAAAGTGTCTACCTAGGACTAATAACTCAAACTCAGATATATATTGGTGCGATGTCTAAGTTTGAATGATTCTTTCCCTATCATTCCTCCCAGTGATTATTTCCCCAATTAAAATGAGTTACCACCAGACTGGCATCTTAAAGAGAAAAAAATATCAAAATGAACCAATGAACTGCTCTTTCAAAGGAACAGATCAACAAGATCCTTCGAAGAGCCATAAATCCTATCTCTGCAACATAAATAGAAGATCCTTCAATTTCATGATAGAAAGTGACTGCTAGAGTTGTCAGATTTCTGAAATGTCAGGATACATCCTGTACTATTGATTGGAAAATTGTAATGCAGTTTAAGTGTTGAATTTAGAGATTTTTATCACTTTTCACTTTGCCCCCTCACTGTAAAAGCCCAGATTTATAATAGCTTCACATCTGTCTGACTCCTGCTGATATTGGTTTGTTTAAAAAAACACTTTGCAAAGTCTTCGTTTTTGTAGTGATTATATCTCCAAGCAGTGTGGACATCACGCAGCTGCCAGTGTAGTTTGACATTTTATAGAAATGTTCTGGATCACACTTTGACGTGTTGTGATGCCTGCCCTAGATGAAGCTCCTGTCTGATCTCTCCTTTAATCAAACCCCCTTCTCCCCGAGATTGCTTTGAGATTTTTCCTCTTTGCTCTCTCCATTTTGTCTTTTACCGGTCTCCTCTCTACCTACTTCTGCCTCCTTGCTTCGCCTTCAGCCCTGAATTCTCTCATTCTCGCCTCAATTTTGGACTCGCTCCCTCCTAATCTTCCTCCAGCCCTCCATCACATTTGTTCCTCACTTACTCCATCTTGCCTCTGTCTCTTCTAGTCTTTCTACCCTATTCAGACTCTCTTGTCCTTGTGTTTCCTACTTCACTGTCTGTGGCACGTGCAGGGAAAAATCTCAATCTCAAACCATTGAGTTGTAGAACAATAAAAAAAAAACTCTCTTAAACTATGCCACATACAAACAGCTGACTGAATGCGCCGCATTGTATGGACAGGCTGAAAGCCACATAAACCTGAGATTTAAGCACTGTTAGACGATGTCATATGATCCGTTGTCATGAAAGATTGTGTGAATGTTGGGCGGCCTCTGAGTTAACAAGGCGTGACAAGATGCTTCTCGTAAACCGGTTTGCTGCCTTCTGTGACTCTCCGGTTGTAGCCAGACCTGGTTTATTTATAAAATGTTTTTAAAAATATATGGTTTGTCATAAAGTGCTTTCCCGAAAGCAAAGGACCTACACCGTGTGCACACACGCAGGGCAGATAAAAGTAAAAGACGCGTGCCCTTTATGTATGTGTGCAAGTGGGAGGCGTGTTGAATATTGAATGTGTCTGTTATGGCAGCTCATTGTTGCTCTCGCGATGAAATGGACAATCTAAAAAAAAATCTGGTCATGTGTAATGTTTGGCTATCTGCACTTGTTTGTCAAACATCAAAATTAATATGTTCACAAGTATGAGGACACAAGACAATGGGCTCGTCTGGACTATGGACCTTTATTCATCCTGTTGAAAATGGGTTTGCATTAACTACGATAAAACTTCATTATAATAAAGAAGAGATTATTTGGAAATGAGCATGTAAACACCAACCAGCTATAACATTAAAACCACTGTCACATTGATCATCCTGTGACAGTTCATTGTTCTGCTGGGAAACGTTTGGACCTGACATTCGTGTGGATGTTACTTAGACATGTACCACCCACCCAGACCAGACCAGGCATCCCCAGGATGCAGCCTGACACGGACACGCAAACAGTTTAGGAACAACTAAGAAAACATGAAAAATAGCACAGGGTGTTGACTTGGCCTCCAAATTCACTAGATCCCAAACTGATCAAGTATCTGTGGGATGTGCTGGAACAAGCCTGATCCACACTAACAACATTCTGAGGGCTTTGAGCTTTTCTTTTCATCAGACAGGAGTATTAGACCCACGACACACTGAGCAGATGACAGCTCTGGAGAAGGCTGAAGTTACAGCCGAAACTTGTCAGCAGGTAAGAAGTCATCTCTATTTGCTGTATCAAATAAAAAGACAGAATGAATTGATCTAACATTCTGAGGGATGAGTCACAACAGTTTTGGAGGCACAAGGAGAAACCCACACAACATTAGGAAGGCGGTCATAATGTTACGCCTGATACAGTATCAGGTAGACAAGCAACATCATAATAGTCCCAGATGAAGGGAGGAGACATGACAAGACCTGCTTGAGTCCAGACATTAGCTGTGGTTGGGATATTAAGCTAATGGAGCTAATCGTTGATATACCCAGGATGAAGCGGAGATTAGGAGGATGAGGGCTACAAAATGAAGGGACTTTAAAGGTATGGCAACCAACGCTGACTGTGACGCCACCTCATTTCATATGTGTCTGGGGCAAAAAGTTGCACTTTAACCGATACCTTCCAGGACACTGATGGATCAATTCAGAGAATGAGGGCAAACAGATGATGAGTTAGTGATGTTGATATAGAAGCAAGGAAAAGAAGCTTCATGGCAAAAGTTGACAAGTTTTTAAAGCTGCGTTGAGTTTTAAAAAGACGTGAAACATTTAAAATTGGGTTCAGTTGGGTGATTTGAGAGTTTCAAGGAAATCAGAGGGTAACATGGGTCAGTACATGATTACGTACTGCAGAAGTGATGCATAATGCAGGATAGTGACATTCATCATCGTTGCCAGCCTGTTACTGTATGTGTCAGTGAAACCTTCTGTTGAACAAACTTTAATGCATCACTGAATGACTAGATAGGGATTTACACATGTAACGAGAAAGGCAAAATAAATAATGTTGTAAATTCAAAACATACGCACTAAGCAGACTATGATCCTGGTGCTGTTGGTTAATATTACAGTTGTGTCACGGTCCCTACTGTACCTTACCATGGTGGTTTCGCCCCTCATAAATATTGGTAACCACGTTCTAAATATTCACTGACAGGCTTGTGTTGCTGTCAGTTCACTTAGTCAGGAGTGGGTCCTCAGCAGATGTGACGTGGGCCTGGGTGGGAAGCAGCAGCTCCCTCTCTATGTGAAAATATCCGAATGGCAGGTCCTGATCGACTGCCAGGATCTCCTGCCAGTCGATCACCAAGCTTCTCTCACTCGCAGGATTGAAATGTGCCTGTCACTTTTCGGGTGGGAGGGGACGGGGCGTTTGGGCTTGAACATGCTGTTCTTTCCTTCCCACTGCATTTTGGATCCAAAGAAACCAAAGTGAGTTTGGGCTAAACAATAAGGCAGAAGAAAATTATGATCTGTTTTTTCCAGCCATTTAGTTGCATTTGTAAAAGGGAAGGAGGGAGGGAGCCGTGAAGTGCAAGTTTTATGGGTATCAAAAGAACTACAGGTGTGGAGCCAGTCCATAATGTCATGGACTTTAACTGTTTCCAAAAATACTACCAACACACTTCAGGTATGAATGAGGCCACACTAACTAACTAACTAACAAAAAAGTGTAATGGGAAGTTTATGCTTCTGCATAATTTTATTTCCCTAGAACTATGGAGACAGCCCTGACCTTATACAGACCCAATGCAAACTCTAATGCCATAGCCTGACATGGACCTCTGCAGAAATGTAACTACACATCATGAAAACGCAGACCGCAAGAGGTGTAAGTTTGGTAGTAGCATATTTCCGTTTTAGCATTTCTGAGAACAACAATTTAACTGATTGTTTTGGATCAATAAAGATGGAACATATCCAAGAAAGATTGACTGAGAACGTTTGAAGTTACAAGCATTTGTACAGCTTGTATTCGATGAAATTTCTGCAAATGTTTCAGTGACCATTAGAGGTGGGTATTGGCAAGTGTTTCATGATATGATACGTATCACGATACTTGAGTCACAATACGATACATTATTGCATTATTATGATATTGCAATATATTGCAGGATTGTAGATAATTCATTGAGGCTTTTCGAAATGCAGCTTAAAATGCAAGTTTTATATATGTACATCAGATGACAGTGGTAATTCACGGGACAGTGAAAAGTCAAAAAAACTATATTAATTCCCAGCCTATCGCACTTGTACAGAAAGTGGATCAGGTTTCTTGCCACTTAAATGTCAAAATACAGTTCACAATTTTTTGCTAGAACAAAAATCTGTGCCACTCTTTGAACACTCCGCTAAACAGATGTGAAAATAAAATGCCTATGCATACGCATTGCCTAAGTACTGGGTTATCCGGGGTAGTTCGCTTCGGATCAACGGGTTTCGGTGGCTGCGGTTGCTGAGATGATGTTGGTGTCTCATTAGATGAATTCGCAAGTTGGTCGTGTTCCCTGAATAATTAACTGGAGCGAAGCACAGTTTGCAAACAGCGTACTCTTTGTCCAGCTTTTTTAGTTGACTGCGTTTCTTGCCTCCATGCCCGCTTTTGCTACTTGCCCGTCCACTTCTTCGACTGCCGCGCTCACCACTGCAGAAAATGGCGCAGAGCGTAGATGCGGCAGATCAGCCCAAAACATGACTTTTTCGTTTTCGACATTCCAAATCGATATTGAATCGGAAGAGAAAATATCGCGATATATACTGCCATATTGATACCCCCCCCCCAGTGGCCGTTGAATGTGAAGCAGGAAGTAGAAAGTGAAGCAGGAAGTAAAAAAAAAATTATTAAATGACTGAAAAAACACAGCAATACACAGCACCGACTACTATTACAGAACAGGCCAGACTGACAAGGGTACAAGTATAAGTGGCTTGCACTGGTGTAGAGAGGCAAAAACTGCACTTAACCTGTTAATTAGGTTCTTCAATTTTCCCAATCTTGTGGGTGTTGCCTTCAAATAGAGTTGTGTTTACCAGAAAAGTCCTCATAAATGGCCCCTCGTTGGTATTAACAGCCTCCTAAGTGGCTACTGTTGAGATCCCAAGAAATGGCAGAGGTAGTTGGTAAATTAAGACATTGTAACTGAGTTAGATGGAATTTTAGATGGAATTTTCTTTCCAAATATGTCTGCTGATATTCTCACACCCTCATCCTTTCCTACGTTAGGTCACCTCGTACTCAGCGTCGTAACTGTCGGCCTCGATGGCTCCAAAATGGTTGCGTAGAGGATGTTCTCACAACTGATGGTACCAGCTTTCTATCTGATGACCTTATCTTACAGTTCCACTTGAAGCCAGTGTAGTCTCTAGAAGATGATGTTGTACTTCCACCACCTTTGCTAGAAAATGCTTACATAGCTTGGAATCTAATGGTGAGACATTATACCTTATTGAGGACTTTAACTGCTGTACTGTGTAAACAGCAGATGATGCTCTCAGAGGGAGAAGTGCACTGTGGAAGCAGGAGTAGATGAAAGCGTGATAATACTACCAAAACAAAATGATCAGGTATTCTACGCACAGAAAATCTGATAGAATTACAAGTATAAGCATTTTACTTTGGAACTCATCCACATTTGCAAAAGGCGCTGACAACATTTCATCCACACAGATAACATCTTCAAACAGTGTAAACACCTCTAAATGACTAATTCCTTCAATAGTGGCACTCGGTATTCACTACTTTTAGATGGGAAGTCAGTTTATGAGAGAGGCCAACTCCTTTGAATATCTCACTTTGGATTTGCGGCCTCCCAAATCTTTGTGAATCCGAGAATGCTCTTTAACTCTCCTTGATGCTCCGCCTTTGACTCCGAGGGTGAAGGAGCTGTGTCAGTGTCGGCTGCGAAGAGGCAATTGAGAATTCCTTTTGATGATTAACGGTGTATTCAAGGGACTATTCAGCCCGTCTTATCTCGGCCCCGAGCTAAATTGCTCTCATTTTCCAGCCCGTGAATGCTCGAGAGCCGCATTGTATTATATGAGATTTACCCCTAACAGGTAAGAGAGAGTTCAATTAATTATTCATGTGTTTACCTTTTTTATTCCTATTTGGGAAAATAGAGAGAGAAAAGACAGTGTGTCCAGTTTTTCTGCTCTCTTCTTCTTTTTATCTTGCAGCCATCCAACTGCAAAACAATGGGGGGTATCATGATCTCGAAGAAGTCTGTGGGCGCGCGCTTTGTGGCGTTCGTTAATGTTGAATAGTTTTGAGTTAAATAAAGATAACAGGAGGTTAACAGTGTGCTATTTACATTCATATTTTTTTTCCTTCCTCATTGGAGATGTAGAATCATGGAACAGCATTGACATGCAATCACTCGCTCATCACCATCATAGATGCAACACAAACACTGGATGCACATTCATCTGCATGTCAAAATAAATACTCTGTTGTATTCTTTATTTCTCTTTGACAGCGCAGAGCACTGGGAGCATCCTTGGCCTTCAGCTCCCACTCCCACTGAAGTGCTGTGTAGCTTTCCTGCAATCCACTACAGCCGCACTGATGTACTCCACCAGGGGGGATTGGCAGAGAAGCTCAAGAGAGAGAAAGAGAGAGAGACAGAGAGACAGAGAGTTGACTTATAATTTATTTTTCTCAGAGATGAGGCCCTCCTTTTTGTTTTTTCTTTTTTTCCTCCGCATCACTTTCCCTCCGTTCCAGTCTGACTCACTCTGCTCTTGGATCGTCTTGAGAGTGAACCTCAGCAGGTCTGATGAAACACAGGTGTGCTTGAACCACTGCGGATGCCGCATTTGAGTATATGAAAGTGAGGGGAAATTTGACTAAGAAGAAAAGACTGAGAGAAAAATTTAGCGCTGGACCTTTTAGGTGCAACGTGAAGGTGGAATTATACAGTATATATCTAAAAAGCCTTTGCTGCATGGAAGAGTTACTATGTCCTTGGGCCTGTGCATTGTTAATTGGTAGCTGTTTTTGTCTTATTGTCAGAGTGGTAGTAAGTGTTGGCCTTACACATACATGACTCACGAGAAATCAGATATTATGGACATTTCAGTGGCTCTGTATTTTTCTTCTCTTGAAAGTTTCCTTTGTGCAGGTTTCTTCTCTTGGCACCATTTTCTGTTTTCAAAATCATCTTCCGTTTTCTGAGAGAATCATTTATCACGAGGGTGCCCCTTCACCACCTCAAAAGAAATAAAAGAGCCCTAATAGAAAATACAGAAGCATCCTTAAACCCCCAGTATTAAGCAGCGGAAATTATTCTGAACACAGTTGTTGACAAATGGTAATTAAAAGATTTGTTAATGTCGAGTGATTAAAAACACTGCGGGTGTTTCACTGGGAAAATTCAGCATGCAAATTGCTTTCTCTGCAACCGCTGGTGCTGCTCGGTTTGTTGAATGAAAAGCCTCTTCTTTTTTTCCTTTTTTTTTCACTGTTATCGTAATATTAAAGAGCTGTCACTTCTCCTGTAATGGAATGCACAATGTGAAGAATTAGCATTGTTCGACAGCTATCTTGTTTGTGCCAGAATGTGCAATTACCGGCGAGAATGGTGAGATAATTTCCTTTCCTCTCAAAAAGATGCGGTCAGTCACTGCCTGAGGGTGGGTTCTTCTCGCGTCTGTGAGTGTTTACTGTATAAGCACATTATTTCTGTTAGATTTGTGAGGAAGTAAAAGCATGCACTACGCATCTCAAGTGATGAGCATTGCTCACTGATTCTCCTCATCCCTCCATCACAGGCTACAGCGGCACACACAGTTGCACGCCAGAGTCAAACACTATAGAATTAATCATCCTGGGTTAAAGCATCTGTGTGATGGAGTATTACACACCTCATTGGTGTTGTCTTCACTGAGCATTTTAGGATTAATTCTCCCCTCAATACAGGTTAATACCTCAAGTGTGCCACGTTATCGAATGCTGATATTCTAAGGAAAGACTCTTCTTACATTTACAAGCTCTCTGTTGACTTTGATGGATAAAAATGAAACTGTAATTAATAAAGACAATTTTTTACTCCCATTGTTCCCTACACCATTAATGCGACTAAATCATGACAAAAGGTGACAATGAGTTAAAACATTGTCATTCCTATATATTTTCCCAGTGTTTAATATGAAAAAAGCTGAGAACTCGCCTTATGGTTCTGCATGCACAAGAACAAGCCAAATAACAATGTAAGTGAATGGATCCAAGAGATATTGTACACATATGACGAGATGATGGAATATGCTGTATTAACTGATGCCTAGTGCAGTGATCTTCAACGTTTTTTTAAGCTAACAACCCCAAAATTGATTAGAGAGATTAAGAAGGGACCTCCTTCATACCGTTTGTGTCCCATATTAAACTCTGCCTAGTGCTATTTATTAACACACATTATTATCATCATTTTTGCATTCAATATTACGCTATTCAAATAATACACAAGTCCCGATATTATTTTTTTATTTCAAACATGTGCAATAGTAACCGTGCTGGAAAATTGTGGAGGAAGTGGAAGTATTTTGCGACCCCCCTGCAGTGCCACCACGGACACCTTAGGAATCTCGGACCCCCTGTTGAAGACCTACAGCCTAGTAGGTAGACTAGGCTGTAGACACAATAGACACAATGATAATGTCAAGTAATTGCCCCAACATATCTAAAATGTTGCTAAAATGGCACGTTCCTCTTCCAACGGTGGAAGATGGTATTTTTCCTCTTTTGGTGAGTGAACGTGTTGCTGGAGTTCAGACAAATCAGCTGAAGATTGTGCAATTTGAATTTAAACTGAGAATTTGAGCACCCAACCGTTTGGAAATACAGTATTTTTTTTTTAATTCTGGACACGCTTTAAATCATTTTTAAAGACTACCGTGAAAAGATGAGTCTTGTCGAGCTTCACCTGACAAGACTCATCATAGCGCTTCCACTTCATGGACATTCCTCATAGAGCTGCTGTCCAGAGGGCAGAACAGGTGGCTGTAAAAGGTTCATTTAATTAAGAAAAATAACTGGTACAAAATGTTCTGTTCGTAAAATGGTATTATGACAAATTGAAAATCAGGTTAGGTAAACTGCTGGCAGACTGTCGCTTGCACAAAACGGCACCACTGCCCAGAATCTAAACCATCTCATCCTGGGTAGAATACACACAAGAGAATATTGAGAACTGCATCCAGCTCTAAAATCACTGAGCGTTGTAGTTTATACACAAAATCACAACGAATAGCAGCGCCTATACACTACACGTCAATCTGAAGTCATTGTTCTACATGTGATGACGGTGGAGATGGGTGTTGCATTTTAGGTTCAAAGAAGCAGTGGTCTTAGCTCAAATAGCAGTTTTACTATATTCATTATTACACAGGATGAGATGTTACAATTCCTTGTGCCGAGATCTGAGGCAAAACACAATTAGAAGCCGAGTCCAACTGAAAACCTATCAGTAGGCTAGCAGTCAGCTATCATCTAGCAACCAACAAGAAGACACCAGCTAACTAGCCTAGCCACGAGCAGTAGGCAGTATGTGGCACATCATTGGGGTTTTCAAATGGGCTCCGCCCTTCACCAGTGTTTAGTTAAGTTAGGCCACTTTAAGAAGGCTTAACAGTGAGTTCCAGTGTTGTCCATGCTGCCACTACACAACCCCGTGACTTTCACCCACTGTGAAATTAGCTTAGCCCTTTTTACTGGTATACACCAAAGTACATAAATTTGTCGCCAAGGTACCTCTCTCCCCAGGAAGGGTAGGGTGGGATGAGGATACAAACCCTAGTTAAGGGTAGGGGAGGGTGGGGGAAACCCAGGTTCGGGTAGGTGATGGAGATTGAGGATACTGGAGTATGTCACAAATGTAAAATACAGTACATGCATTATCTCATCGTCTAACTACGTCTCCACCCAGAGTCGAGTCTCACATTGAGATATCCCATAAAATCTTACTTAAGTGTCCTCCCTGATCTCCTGTTGCACTTTATTAGTGCAGTTATTCTACTCACTCTACTCCTTAACGGTAGCTGATAATATAACAATTTACAGTCCCTGCAATATATTGTTATGTCGTGTGATGTAGATAGGCTTAATTAAAATGGCCAAGGTGGCCGAGCAGATGGTGACACTGTCCAGTAACTGAGAGGGCGCAGGATCAAAATTCCTCTAAATTCCGCCGTGTCCATCCACTGCCGTGTTTCTTCTCCATGTCTCCATGTGTCCTTGAGCAGGACAGGAATTAATTGGCTTTTATTTCTTTCATGTGTGCATGTAAAAAGCCTAAATAAAGATTTCTGAAGGACCTCTTTATTGTAAAAAAAAGAAAAAAAAAAAAAAAAAAAAAAGATGTGTTTATCACAGATGTGTGTGATGTGGCATGAAAATTAGCCATGCGCATTGTTTACAGTAGGCGTGCATGTGCAAAATGACAGGACATTTGCGCTTTAAGTCTTTGTCCCAGAACCAGACAGATCAGACAGCCAGATTTCAGCGTGATCGTTGTTCCTGATCAACAGCTGAGTCACTGATACTGAATGATATCCTGTCCCTCCACTGCAGATATGTTGATTGCAGGGTCTCATGAAAAAAGCGCTCTTTGGAGTGCAGCCACTTAGCCATGATGCAAAATCGTGCTCCTTTAATGCGCATATTTACCCCCCCCCCCCTTTTACTCTAATAGTTTAATTAATAGAAAACGCAGATGACATCCACCTTTTCTTGTTTTGAAAAAAGTTTGAAATAAGATGTTCAGAGTGAAACCTTCAGTCCCGTCTGGTGCTGATTGCTCAAAGACGCTGAAACAGAGAGAGCCAGCTTGCCTGCAGAGCTGTTGTCTACCATATGCAGGCTGTACTATCTGCAAGCCGATGGACAGATGCCCCCTTGATGTGTTTAAGTGGGTTGTCATCCGCTGAAGTGATGTTCATCTTGCCTTATTTTTAGAGAGTAAAGCAGCAGGCTTCCTCACTAGACAGAGAAGGTTGGGGGGCCACGTCAAGGCAACTTTTTTTTTTTTTTCACCTGTCTGAGGTTGAGGTGTGAGCGACTATAGAAATTTTCTGCAAAATTGCTGAATTAACACAAATTCAAAAAGCGGTGTGCCTTTTTAAGCCATAAAGGGTTTACTTAGAACCAAATGCAGCTGACAGGGCAGATCTGTAAGGAGGTCATTCAGCGCGTCCTACTGAAAAATACATTTCCTTACACAATAATAAATAATGATGTCATTAATAGCAGAAAATGAAAAGATTAAAAGATTTGTCAGGTTATTATGAAAACAGCGCATTTTACACCTAGAAATGTCGGACAATTAAAATTGCATGGAAGGATCATGTACTATCACTGCTTAATCTCTGTAGATATGCCCGCCTGATTTTGGAAGTGTAAAGAAGCAGCTCATGTCTCAATCTGTATCTGAGTAGATATAAGTGGCCTGCATCCTTTATTCCACCTGGGAGTTAGCTGTGAAAGAGCTTCCTGCTGGTGTGGTGTTTCCGCCCTTTTAAGATGTCAGAAAACGGTTATGATGAAAGAGAAGCTTCACTTGTGCTTCCCACAAGCATAAATGAGCATGTCAGGGATTTCTCAGATCAGTCGAGGGCTGAAAGTAGCACGGAAACAATCAGGCATAACATTATGACCGCCTTCCAGACATTGTTTAGGTCTACTTTGTTCCTCCAAAACAGTTCTGTCTCATGGGAGGATGGACATTGGCCTTCTGGGGTTGTCCTTGGTTGTCACTAATTATTTGACTTCAATTCAGGGTGTCCACACTTTAAAGATCCATTTCTCCACAACCACCACCAATTTAGAATCACCAATTAACCTAACGAGCATGTCTTTGGGTGGTGAGAGGAAGATGAAGTACCCGTATCAGGCTTGTTCCAGTGCATCCCACAGATACTTGATCAGTTTGGGATCTACTTTGATGGAGTGGGATAGTGATGCCTGGTCCAGTCTTGGTGGGTGGTACATGTCTGAGTAACGTCCACACGAACACCAGGTCATTCAAAAGTTTCACAGCTGAGCATCGTTTTGTCACAGGATGGTCAATGATATTTACTTCACTTGTCAGTGGTTTTAATGGTGTTGTTGATGGGTGTAAATAAGCATGGCAGTGATTCTTCAGGTTGGTCAAGAGTTGAAAGGGGCACGTCTGGCATGACTAAACAAAAAAACAAAACAAAAAAAAACATATAGAGAGCATGGACTGCAACTAACTCGCTTACTCACTCCAACACCACCCTACATCTCCCTTCTGCATTTCCAATTTTATTCATGCTGTTTTATTAAATGCTCTACTGTGTCAATGCTTGAATGTTGCCTATTGTATGTATGGATGTTTGCATGCTGTTTTTTATTGTATCCATCAATGTTTCTGTTGTATTCATCTGTTCCTTTCTGTAAACTCTCCTTGGGTGACTTGAAAAGCGCTTCCTAAATAAAATGTATTCTTATTACAATTAAATGTGACGACTTCCTCTTAAGCTTATTTATCAAGAGTTGGCATTTAAATCTTGTTCTTCCAACACCCTAAATATAAAAGCGCCCATAATGTGTACTTTTGCATTTGAAAGGCATGCGAGTCCTAGTTTCAATGAGGCATTGAGGGGGAAATGAAACAGAGCAAAGGACGCCATATGACCGGACAGCTGCCAGGGAAGATGCTCCTTTCTCTTGCTCCGTGGCTCCTTTTTAGGCATAGCAGGAGGCCTAGTGCAGTTTGGCAAGAATGAGCTAAGAAAAAAGGTTAAAATTTGGCCTAGAAAGTCAATTAAATCCGGTCACGTCTGAACAATTTTGACAACAAACTGATGGCAGAACAGAAACAGTCAATCTGCCCCCACATTGTTGCCATTTTGGTCTCTTGTCAAGACCAAGTCCACAAAGATAAAGCAGTTAGTTCATCTATCAGTTCATTTATACATTAAAGCTGCTGTAATCTTACACAGTCACCTGCCAGAACTGGTTTATGTTGTTCTTGTTCTAAAGTCACTACAATCCCCCCGGTATAGTTGATTTAATCAAAACTACCCACTGCCCAATCAGTGTATTGTATTCAAAGCATTACAGAAATGATTTCTTTCACATGAGGTTACTTTAGATGAAAGCCACCTACATTTCTTTCTAGATGAGGTTAATGAGGACATATTTAACAAGCCAAATAGGCATTCATTTGAAGCAATTTTAAAGTTCTGCTGCAGACAAACGTTAAAGGAAACAAAACAAAACAAAACATAAAAGGCTCCGGTCTTTCACCAGCATTTACAATGGTTTTGGTAATTTTCAAGCCAGCTGAAAACAATTAACAATGATTAGATCGCTTTGTACTGGTCTGAAGTGGCACTCAGGGGCCGTGTTAGCCAGGGCAATCTCCGATTAAGTCTCATTACTCCGTGGGTTTTGGCTCCATGGAATGTAGCAAAGCCGCACTAATAGATGGTTGAAATGGATGTGACCAGTTTGCTCCTGATCCGGATGAGGATTTACACCCTGCTCTGCATCATTTTTGGAACTTTTATCTATGTTTCAGCGATTTCCTTTTGCTTTGGTTCCCTAGTCTCCATATTCAATCACACAGACAACTCAAAAACAAGTACTAAAAGCTCACAGCACCAAATAAGCTGATTGTGTGCCGCCTCCCCGACCCCAGAATGGCAAAGAGCTTTAGTCAGTGAGACAGTGATGCATCTAGCAACACAGAGAGAAAATCAAATGGGGGAAGAGATATCACTTTAATTTGTTATTCTTTGGCCTGGTTTCAATATACTGTCATGGACTCAACAGAGACTTTTCTAGTTAAGAGAACCGAACTTAAGCTTGTGCAGCTGAAACTGATGCACACTCCTATTTTGACTTAACTGTGAAGCTACAGAGGCCGTGTGGTAGTGTGCATTGCTAGCTGTGGCTACAGTTCAAATCTTTTATATGCTTTACAATTTAAATATGTGGAATTTGAGCTGTGGGGGGATACTGCAAGATAGGTCTATGGGTTTGCCGGGCCATGTTGGAAATATAGGGAGAATCATTCAAGAATTTGGCTTTTTCTTTTTTTTTTTTTTTTTACTTTCTTAACTGAGTATGTATGTCAGGGTTGAATCATTTCGTCAGTCCAGCCTTTTCAAACACCTGGGAGGAATAACTACTGAAAGGCTTGTAAATGCTGTTACCTGTGGTTCCTGGGAGGTGGTAAGAGGGGAGCCTCATCTTTATGCTTCCCCTGCAGGTTTCCCCTATAGCACAGGGTGAAGCTGCAACAGCAATCTAGACATATTCTAAGCTATCCCTCTACGCGTCAGACCTCAGACACCTTCACTTTTCCGGTCAGAGGCTCATATTTTGGATTCTCTCAGTGCCACAGTTTGAACCATTATCTGTTCAGGTATTGATCATCCTGTCTGGGTTTGAATTCTCAAACAGATTGAAAGAAAAGCTTCCTTTTCAGAAGGTCACAAGGCTGGACAGCTATCATTTCACAACTCTCAACATCCCTCACAAGTTGTAGGACTAAACCCAATAGCCTTCTTGAATACTCGGAGGAAATACATTAATATTTCAGTCTATAAAAATACACACTGAAAGTGAAAACACGCACTTTTTTAATATGAAAGGTGAGTGAAAGGCGTCTCCTTACAGCTGCAAGGGAACCCATCCATTATGATTTAGGCCTCAGCGGCTTTAGGCGATTGCTTTACGGCTTCACCGACCATATGCTCAGACCTTTTTAGAGCCTTGACTGATGGGGTCACAAGGATCCTCAAGCATGGCGTGCACTGCACATTCAGCCAACTGTTGGTTGGAGTCCTATACCATCTGTCACACTTTGCCGTGGTGACATAGTAGCACCCTAAAGCTGCAATGGCGAGAAAGCATATCACCCACAGGTGAGACGGGTGGATATCTTTGACGTTAAATTCTTCAAGGGAAAACCATCCACTCCAGGCTTGACCAAACTGTCCAATCACATGTCAGCATTTACGCAATTTACACTTACGGTGGTTTAAATTTCGGTATGATGAATGAAAAAATTTAAAAAAAAAAACTTATGCAACAAGTTCTGCAGGAAATTTCCCAGTAGCATCTGCAGCGTTTCCCCACACACACACTTCTTCAACCCAATATGTTTTTCCGTTTGGAGGTGTCTGGGACTCAGGCTTTACTATAATCGTTGTCTCCACCATCAGACGGCAGGCAGCAGACTGTGGTCCTGTAATTGTCTTTCAGTCTCGTTCAGACTCGCCGTTCCTCGGAGCGTTTGTTAATAACAGCGTCTCCCCGATTTCATTACAGGTTGCTTCGTGTCAACAGCAGGAGAAGTGAGGAAAAGCAAACGGTAAATAGTTTTATGGTACCTGGTCAGCATGTTTGCTGTTGACGCATTTGAATTTTCAGAGCATAAATCTCTTTTAGAAGTTCGGTGTTGCATTCAGAGATGAATGCAGGAATCTTTTGAAAAGTTGTGTGAATGTCAAACCGACCACTAGCGCCACTGATGCAAAAAGTTTGTGTGACTAATCTCGCCAAGGATACAGATTTAGTTCTGAGGCTGATAAGTCTCTACGCTTGTTTACACTCAGTGTTTTCTTTGAATACCACGCAGAAGTGCTAAATTATATATATATATATATCTTTCAGTGGTTTTTGTTCTCACATTAGAGCATTAAACAGATGTAGCGATGCCAGAAATGATCCCTTCTTCATTCAGACATAAACTAAACATGTTCTGCCTCACCATCTCGACAACCATCCCAGTACTCAGGAAAATGGAGAAATTACAAAAACGTGTCTTGTTATCTTTCTGCTGTTCTTCCTCAGTTTTTTTTTTCATTTTATTCCGCATAACTTACATTATACGGAGAGTGTGGTTAAGATCAGTAACACTAGTAAAAGACTGCAAAGGTCAGAAACACAACGCGTTGACATTTCTGTGAAAAGAGAGCAGAACGCCAGCTCGTGAGGACATAGGTTTTTCTTTTGATGAGAGCAAATTAGATTTGAAGGGGAGCGTTTCTCAAAGAAAAAAAGAAAAAGAAAACAACATACACATCTCGGTTGATTTTAGGCACAGTGTGCACAGTCAGGCACACTATTCTGCATATTTCCATAATAATCATTTCTATTAACTGAATTGTAAGTAGTTTCTGCTGGAGTCCAATTAGATTTGATGTTTGAAGGGAATATAAAGGGCACCAAGGACTTTGTATGATGTATTATTGAATGGAAATTAATGGCAGCTTGTTTTGTCAGCTGTTACTGGCTAGCTCTTCCACCATCTGTTGTCTTTTACAGGAGAAAAAAAAAGGACCTCTATTTCTCCCCCTTACTTTTTCTCTCAGTCTGTCAAAAGAGCAGATTGAGATTTAGTCTCTCTTCCAGGCTACGGATTCACCTCTAAAAACGCAAGGGCCACACTTGCACATGAAGTGTGATAAGGGTGTATTTTAATACTGCGACTGCTTTTCCTTTCCAGGTAAAGGTCTGTTTTTTTTTTCCTATTCTCCTTCTTAGACAACAGTGACTCAACAAATGGAGTGGATTCAGAAAGCTTCTGCTGTTTCAGGTAAAAAGATAATGGGTGCATCATGGTCATTTCAAACAAAATCTTCTGTGGGAGTTTTGGCATGCTGTATTATTATAGAAGCAACATCATCGGGCATTGCAGTGAATGTAATGCATGATGGCAATACCTACTAAAAGCCTCTAAAATTCGATCAGATTCATAAGGAATAACCTTCACCTGGCAAGTAGACCAGCAGACATTGGTGGACATGTTGCCATCCAGGTAATGGCAACATCTTTGTTCATGCTGTATAGAAAATGTACACAGTCAGAGTTGGTGGACTGTCATCAAACACCCATCAGCCACAACATTAAAGCCACTGGCAGCAGAATTGAACTGTGCTGATGTTTCTATTTGTTTAGGCATCCAAAACTATTCCAAATGAACAGTTTTTACTTTTTCTACAATTAACTGCTTCTTCCAGATGGATGATTTTTTCTGCTTGCTTGTAGTCATCTCTTCTACCTGTCTCCTTCCTTTTTTTCAGTCACAGTTCCCCCCTTTTTCTGTCACTGTGCGAGATGGCTTCTACTTATTCCAATTAAATTCCATTCTAATGTATTTTGAACACAGGTACCTCTCAAATCTGAATGTTTCCTCAGGTGGGAACGGTTCCATGCTTTTTTCATTCAAAGCAGAGATGAGGGAGATAACATTTGAGAGTTGAAAGAGATCAAGAAAGACGAATCACGGTTGCCCGATTATCAAGCTGCCCATTCTTTCCAGGACAGCACGAATCAGGCGCGATTTGTCATTCTTGATCTCGCAAATGTTACCTTTCTCATCTCGGCTTTTAAACGAAAACACCGTTCACAGTGACTCACGTGCAACAATCCACCACAGCAATTCATGAAGGCAAATTCAAAACATAGGCCGTGGTGGAGGGAATTGATTTTTCTTTGGTGTGGAGACCAGGAAGTGGCATTGTTCTACACACAAAAAAAGGGGACCTGCTGGGAATAGGGTAGAGAAGCAATGAGAAAAAAGAAAATACCGTAGATTTAAATTTGTGATAATCAAATTAAGTTTCCCAGAGTGCCATGCAACACCTGCACAGAACCGATAAGATAAAGAACGGGGGGGTAGGGGAGAGAATAATCACAAGAGAAAGGAAACCCATAAAAGCCCAAACAAGGAGGGGAGTAAGCAATGAATAACGTAATGAACTTGTAACAGCTCAGAAATAATCTCTCTCTTTTAGTGCCTCGTTTTAGTACCTTGTTCCACCCCCCCCCCCCCCTTTTTTTTTGCTCCACGTGAACTCATTATATGAAGCATCACAGGAGACCAGCCTTCAAAAGGGATTTAAAAGAGAAAAAAAATGAATGCTACTCCCTCAATAGTTCGGCTACCACCAGGTCACTGTGTAGGAATGAAACCTGTGATTGGCAAATTGAACTTCACTTTTAAGCATATCCTCACAGAGCTACCGCTCATAATTGCAAGTCATAAGAAATTGTCTCCGTCTGCAGTTCTTAAAACAGTTTCTCTCATCGCTGCACTGACAGGGCCACGGTGTCTTATTGGTTAGAAAGTAATTTCCGTGATTTTATCAAGCTTCCTTAAAATGAGAATTGCGAGATGAAAGTGACGACCGGTTGGGCTTCACGACACGTCTGAAATCTTTATCTGGCCAGTGACAGGATAAGTGTATAAGGGAGGCTGTTGGTGAAATAGGTGCTGATTCACGTCTTTAAACTGAAGGAAACTGAGGGACCAGAGTACAGGTCTTAATGACCTGCTGCTTTGCAAAAGATGCACATCATATCTGCAGAGGATGACTTGAGATTATGCCTATCATGCACATCAATATTCATTTGAGAAAGACTGCTCCTCATTGTCCTACTGTGTTACAAGTGGCTCAAGGGTCACAAGAAAGGGAGGAGATGCACTACAAACTTAAAGCAGAAACGGTAGCAAATTAATTACAGTAGATCATAATAGCTATTGGAGAGCATACATGCGGTGAATAATGTTGTCGGCATAAAAGGTGAGAAAAGCAAAGCAAAAGGAGATAATGAAGCTAAGTGAAAGGTGGAGAGTCTGGCACACTCTGGGCTTATGTAACAAGGTAACACTGGCCAGATTTCTCTGGTTGACACAGTCACACTTTGTGCTTTCTGTGTCTTGTGGGTCCTTGTCTGGGTGGAGTCACACACAAGACCTGCACAAGATGTTATGATTTCTTTGTCATTATACACTTTATTAGGTACACATGTCTGTTCGATTGCTTGTTAACACAAATAGCTAATCACGTGGCTGCACCTCATTGCATTTAGTCATGTAGAGGTGATCAAAACAGCTTACTGAAGTTCAAACCGAGCATCACAATGGGGATGAAGTGGGATTTAAGTGACTTTGAGCGTGGTATGGTTGTTGGTGCCAGATGGGCTGGTCTTAGTATTTCAGAAACTGCTGATCTACTGGGATTTTCACACACTCTTTAGGGTTTACAGAGAATGGTCCGAAAAAGACAAAATATCCTGCAAGCGGCAGTTGTGTGGAAGAAAATAACTTGTTGATGTGAGAGGTCAGAGGAGAATGGGCAGACTGGTTGGAGATGATAGAAGGGCAACAGTAACTCAAATAACCACTCGTTACAACCAAGGAATGCAGCATGGTTTAAATGCCACAGTCTACCTGAATATTGTTGCTGACCATGTCCATCCCTTTATGACCACAGTGAACCCATCTTCTGACGCTACTTCCAGCAGGATAACGCACCATGTCACAAAGCTCATATGATCTCAAACTGGTTTCTTGAACATGACAATGAGTTCACTGTGCTCCAATGGCCTCCACAGTCACCAGATCTCAATCCAATAGATAATAGCACCTTTTGGATGTGGTGGAACGGGAGACTCGCATCATAAATGTGCAGCACTGTCAATATGGACCAAAAGCTCTGAGGAATGTTTCCAACACCTTATTGAAAGTATGCCATGAAAAATTAAGGCAGTTCTGCAGGCAACCGCTGTGGTCGCTGAGTCTATCTCATCAGTTCATAAAGCAGAAACGTGAGTGACTTCTAGATCATGTTCTCCTGTTTTTCTGTTGCATTTCATGAAATCTTTTTCCACTTTAGCAAATATATATATAAATAAATCATGAAATGTTGACATTGGTTTCTTTTTGTGCAAATTCAAAGCACATACTCAAACAGGTGGCAATGAATTAACTCAAATGACAGATTTTTCAAAATGAAATAAAAAATATGTGGATACATGGGTATGGCAGCAATATGGTTGTTTAAAGATAATCTGGCATTGGCAGTGACTTCTTCAGGTTATTGGATAACAGTTTTTATGCTTACTGTTTGGTAACTTGCTTATGGTTAGGAAAGCTTTGTGACTGAAGTAACAAAGGCAAATGACATGCCCTGCACTGTTACGTTTGAGTGGTGAACGGTAAGGTAGGACCTAAATGGAGGATACAAAGGGAGGCAGTAGTAGAAAACATAAACAAAAAAAAGAAGCAATATAATCCAAAAAAACTCAGGAACACAAGAGAACATACACAAAGGTAACAGCTCAGGGAAGAAGGTAACAGAAGAGAGAGAGCAAAAGGTAAATGTAGGACTGTGTCCACATGGACAGAGGGGTTGAGGACACAAGAAGAAACCAAACAATCAAAGGAGGGAAATACAGGAAGTAAAGCAGGACAAGAAACAGTAGGGAAGAAGCTTCCAAAATAATAATGATAATAAAAAACAAAAAAATAACAAAAAATGGACAGGATTACAACAGAGGTATCAAAAACACAATCTGTTCAATCAGTTCTTTGAAAAGACTTGAGAACGTATAGTGAGGTATAGTGGAGGAAGTCAGACCAAAGGAGCAGGAACTTCTTTCAGGGGATTACAAATTAAAAAGGTAAAGCACCAAAGAAGTCGGAAGTGCATACATTTTTCACATCACGTACAAAGCGCAGGCTGGAGAACCCAAATACACACAGACGGGACAGGCAGGGACAGTTCAATGATTTTAGGATGACAGAGGTTTGTTGGAAGGCAAGCATGCAGCGGTTGAGATGGTAAGTGTAAGAAAATGCAAGATGATCTGGCAAAGAAGAACCTTTAAAGCTGTTGAATATATGAGAAGGAACAGGTGAGCCATTCAGGTGGATGTGATTGGTGGGAAGGTGGTCAGGTGGTGAGTGGTAAAACTGAAAACGACATAGAATCAGATGATTGGGGAAGCAGGAAAAGGGTTAACTGTAACTGTCACATTCAACTTCCAATCAATGTGTAAGACTTGAGCTGAACTCCCAAGACTTGCAAAATTTATATGCTTTTTTCAGCATAAAAATACAGACAGGTAAATTGTGATTTGTCAAACAATGGAGACAAGACCTCAGTCTGCCAGTGGTAGTGAAGGGAGCCATTAAATATGGAGGCACATTTAATGGGGAGGCACACATTAGTCAAAATGCAAAACAAAACCATACATGGTATTCTTCTGTTATCTCTAATGCATTTTAATCCTAAAATGAATCCTTAAAATACTTATTCGGTTATCCAAAGAAACAAAAAAACAAAAAAAAAAAAACAAACAAAAAAAAAAAAAAAAAACAAGACAGATTGGGAATGTGTTCTTAATGTTCAACATCTGAAGGCTTATTCAAAATATATTTTAGAACATAACCCAAATGTCTGAGGAAAAGTTTCTCCCAAATGATGCTTTGGTATTTATCACCGTCACCACTTCTCCCTTGAATATTCTCCTTTGGTATTAAGCCACAGCACTGCAGGCACTACAGCTCCAGCCATCTGGTCAGCCTGTCTGCTCCTCTTCTCTGCTGTCACTCACTCCTGCCCCCTCAAGTGTCACTCAGCAGCCTGGTGGGTGCTGTGGTTGAGAAGCAGCAAGAGAACATTAGCATCATAAACTCTAATTACTGAGGTTAAGAGTTGACAGTTGCAGTGCAAATACTTCAAGGGTTCTCAATTAAACCTTTATTCAGCGAGGCCGCCTCGCTGAATGTTAAACCGCGCCAGGAAACCGCGCTCGCTGGTACGGCCACATGACAGGAGGAGAGTCTGGAGAGTGAACTGGCTTCATGATCAAGCTACGAGACTACATGCAGAGCACATTCACGTTTTGCTTTTACTCTTTTTAAAATGCATTTGGGATCTTTCAGTGTAGCATTTAAACAGAGCAGCGTTAAGTACTGCAACAATTGTAAAAAAAACAAAAAAAACATTGCATGTTTTTTCATCTGGCTGGACATTAAGTATTCTCATGTAATTCATCAATTTCTTGGATGTTCATGTCACTCATTGGAATTTCAAGATTTCCCCAAACCGACATTGGTCTACTGTGCCTAAAGCTAAGGACACACTTCAGGATATTTAATGCCAGATCTTACCCACGATTCTCAGTTGGACAAAGTCTGCCTCATAGATTTTATAAATATAGATGGTGGAACAGCTCCCCTAAAGTGAAGCCAAAGCAAGTACAGCTCCCTCTGGTGACTGGCTGCAGTATAGGTCATAGGCTCTACCCCTTCCATGTTACTGGATGGGACTTGGGCCAAACTAAAACACTAAAATACATGTCAATTTTATTTAATTTTTTTTCCAGGGATGACTTCTGTCATTTCAGGTAGTAATTATAATGTTGATGCATGTTCATGTCACCTTTTTGCATAAGTTTCATTTTGGTTAGTTATTCATTATGTCACATCTTATGTTTCTATAGCGTCAAATAAGTGCAGCGTATAATCCAACATTTCCTTGTAACTGGTAGGGGTGGAGCAGAGCACAGTGTTAACTGAACGAACATGCATGTGTCTGGAGGAAGTGTGGACAGGTCATTGATACCCCGGGTCCACATAGCTCTACTGATGGACCATACTGTGCAGACTCTTGATCCAAACTCACAAGATGGCATTGCCCATATCCACTGGGAAAATAGTGCCGCTATACAAGGAAGTGGCAGCACATTGTCCATATTTATATGCAGTCTATGGTCTGCACTAGTTAGGGATAGTCAGCAAAGGGTAGTTGGCACAAACAAAAAATCTGTTAGTGCAGATTAGGGGGTGAAGACGCAAATCTGAAAGTGTTTGAGGAGAACAGACCAGACCCAGTTTCAGATACAGCTCAAAAAATTCAAACTAGTTTGACAGCAAATGGAATCGTGTAGTGTGAACTCGTTGCTGACCCAACTGCAAACATGTGTCACAGTCAGTGAGAAAGAGAGCGTGGGTCACAGGAAATAGCATCAGAAGAACTGGAAATGGTGGGAGTATCAAAACAACAATGGCCAAGTGGGAGAGTGGTGACAAAGTAAACCTGGACCTCAGAAATGAAGTAGAGATAAATTGAATTGTAGCAGGAGCATGAGTGCCTATATAATATTGCTTGTGATGCATACCACCACGGTAACCGTCGCAAAAGTTTACACTTTGTTTGATGGGTACAATTGGCTTTAGTCGGTTTGACAAACCATTTAGTCTGTGATCCCTCTCAAGGTGCAGTTATTAATCTGCTTAAGCCAATCTGTTAGTGTGTACACTACTAAAAATCTATAAAGACTGAAAGTTTTGTAGTGTGACCTAGGCTTAGGTTTGAATGTTTACATTTGTCTTGCTTAACTCCAAACATAACAAAAAGGATAACTAAAGTCATTGTGGTTCAGTCTTGAAACGCTGTATACCATATTTAATAATACACTGGATGAGATGTTACGATCCCTAGTGCCATGATCTGAGGCAAAATTCCTTTAGAAGCCCAGTCCCCAACCAGCAGACCAGCGGTCAGCTACTAACTAGCCTAGACAGCAGCAGTAGGTAATAGAGGATAAATCACGCAGTTAACTGTAGAATAATGGGGAAATCACATTACAAACTGGAGTTGCTGAAGCATGCTTTCATCCTATAGTATTCATTCAGGGTTACTGTGATAAAGCCATGGTCTTTAAGTACAAATGGTCAAACAGCATATCACTTCACAAATAAAACCCCCTGCACAAATTAGTCGAAAACATGAGAACTATCACTAAATCAAAATAAATACAGACAATGTAACTCACTGTAGCCAATTACTGGGCCATGAAGTTCCAGACATCTGTCTCCCTACCTTGGTCACTGGCCAGGTCTGATGAAAATTAAAGCAAAACGAATCAAAAATCTAATCAAGCCAGTATTTGTTCTAACATTGTCTTTGGCAGAGGATGTAGACAGCGCTGAGAACAGTCTTAAATGAGTCTGTTACCTCCTTAAAGCAGCTGCTCAGTGCTCCCCGTAGAGGTCCTAAAGAGAATGAAATCCATTTCTTAACAAGACGAGCGTGACTCTTTACACACTGAACTTGTTAAGACTCTCTGGCCTTAATTCACACCATCTTGCTCTTGTACATAAATACACCTAATGGAGCAGAGTGTGGAGGACTTGCAAACACAGGTCTGTGCGTGCAGTCTCATTCTGTATGCAGCCTATAGCGCAAAGGCACTCACCCACATGGAAATCGTCACAAAGGCACAAGTGCATTGCACACATCATCTTATTCATCCGTCTCCTTTATCTGCTGATTTTTGGCCTCTCAATTTTTCTCGCCGATTTCATCTCTACACCATCTTCCTCCCTGTCTGCTATCTCTTCCGCCTCATTGCTTTCAGATTCTCGCCCACCTTGCTTTATCTACACTGCCTTTTCACTTTTGTGAGTAACATATACAGGAAATAAGAGAGAGAGTGGAACTTAAGAGAAAACATGGCTGTTCTTTTCATTGCTGCAGGTTGGGTTGCACTGGGTTGCGAAAGAAAGTGGGGGTGAAGAGGACATTGTTAGAAACATAGGTGTCCTGTGTCTGTTAGCATGCCTGTGTATTTGTGAGTGTGTGCACTCATCTGCGTGCAGCTCCATGTGCATGTCCAGTTCTCCCATCTGTCCCTTTTGCCTTGACGTCCAAACACTCTTCTAATGTGCTGTCCAATAAACCAATGATTATCATATCGGCGCAATATTAGCTTCTATCACTGCCTGGCTGAGGATCAGTAATTGCTGTCCGGGCAGAGGAAATGGGAAAGGAAATTACATCTGCCTATACAAAGAGATCATTGCCTTGTTAGTCCTAAGGGACTGTGATGACCCCCTCTTCGCATGCGCGCATGCACTTGTCTGAACTTGAAAATGCGAGTTTGCGTATGTGTTTGGATTTATAATAGTCCTGTGTTAAAGAGAAAATTAAGACAAGGGCCGTGTTGATATATAGATATCACCCGCTGAGAATGTAAAGGCCAATACACTCTGCAATAACAAACAGCAAAAAGTATTTACTTTTCAGTAAGTAATTCAAATACGTCTATAGCGTAGTCTAGACTAATTAGCATTACCAAACAACTTGCATAACCAAGCTACATTTGTGTGTTACTGGTATACCTTAATAAATCAGCATCAATAGAAAAAAATGTGCATAATTTCCCAACATAACTCAAATACTGTGCACACCAATCGGCCACAACAATAAAACCATTTTCAGGAGAAGTGACCACCTTGTGACAATTAAATGTTTCACTGGGAATCATTTGGACCTGGCATCAGTGGGGATGTTACGTAGACATGTACACGTAGAGAGACCAGGCACCCCCACTCCATACTAATGACACTCCTTGATAACCTGACACAGGCACACACACAGACACACACAGTTTAGGAACAACTCACAAATCATGGAAAGCAGTGCAAAGTGTTGACCTGACCTCCAAATTCCCTAGAACCAAAACTGATCAAGTATCTGTGGGATGTACTGGAAAACAACATCCTGTTGCCAGACACCACTGGACACCCTCAGAAGGTCCATGTCCATTCTCTGATCACTCACAACTTTTTTGGAGGCACAAGGTAGACCTACACAATATTAGCAAGGTGGTCATTATGTTATGACTGAGAAATCCTTCTTTGTCAAGTAGCCCACTGTTCAGTCAGACCTATGATTGTTAAGTGTAAATGTGCTATTTATATATTCATGCATATCCATGTTCCCTAAAGAAGATATACTGTAGATCACATGCCAACAATGTAAAGACACAGGGCTGCACTCCTGAGAGGAGATGGTGGAAGTGATACTCCATAATGCATATCTCCATCTGCAAGCTACAGCATGGGAACACCTGCTGTAGGCACTGGACCCAATATAGCTTAAAGTCTGAGAGTTAAGTCCTTTTTTTTATCTCGGCACTGTAACATCTGCCACAGTAGTGATATAGTCTGTTTGCGTTTGTTTCCACCAGTGTTTTTGCATTTGATTAAATGTCAGTTTTGTGAAACAAAAAAATCAAACACGGATGATGGATTTTAGATACACATCTATGAAGATGATTGACTTTTGAATAAAGTGAATGCACCAAGTGGAAACTTGGGAACCAAATCTCAATGCACTGCTAACTAAACCAATCCACTGCTAACTAAAACCAATCTTTGCAGTTTAGAGCACAACAAATACTTCTTTTTGTATTATTTACACTTTACAGTCCCATATATTGAAACTGGACATATCTATGTAGGTGTACAATATGTAGGTGGGTAAATGGATTGGATTGAATTAAATTAAAGCGCAATTTGGCTCCCGAATAACTGCCACCATAAAAGTGTGTGGGTGTTGTATTAACATTGATCATGTTAGAGTAGGCTGAGTTAGAAAAGCCGACTGGCTGCTCCATTATGAGACCATTATAGCTCCTTCAGCTTCTTCTGTGTATCAAAGTGGATGCAATTCCCACTGAATAGAATGAAGATGCACGGTCATGCATTTTTTAAAATGCTGCTACTCATATTTTATTTCTTTCACATGCTCTTCTTGTATTTGCCCTGAAATTGAACTTTTAAAGATTTTTTTCCCCCATGCCTCTACTCTAGTGACCCGTGCAATCACGAATACAGATTTAGGATTTTTATGTTCCCATTTGATAACACGCTGAAGTTCAAGTACACTTTCTTCTATCATCCATGAATATGTCTGTTATTTCTTCTCGGTAGCTTTACTGAAGGAGAGGAATTCTGTTCTCTTTCTACTTCTGCCTTGTCTAACTCCCATATAAAGTGTGACAATCAACACCAACACCAACACGAGTCTTTCAGTTCCATTAAAACCCTTTTGTTTGATTCCCCACCTCTGTTAGTTTCTCCAGTTTTATTATACTCCCACGTGCTGGCTCATTTTAGTGCCAGTGTATTTTAGGTCAGTCTTGAAGTTTCCTCCTCCGCTGGTTCCCATAGCAGTTGTGCAATTGAGTGTTTGACGATTTTAGTTTAAAAAAAGAAGCAATTAAAAGCATGCGATGAAATTTTCATGACACGAACACGATATGCCACAAACGTCTATGTTTAATAAGAGCTGATATACAATTTCAGCTTGTACAGCCAAACCAGTCAAAAAAAAAAAAAAAATAACAAAAAATGGGAACGTGAGAAATTGAGGAACAACTGAACCATTGCTGTGGTCTTCAAAGTAACACATTTGGAATCTTAAAATACAAAACAAGAGATATTGCAAAAAATAAGACATGGCAGACTGCAACATAGATGTTGGTGTTTTGGTCTCACACAGTCCAACAGACTCTGGTCATAGTAGGAGAAGACACATATATCTAACATCTAACAAGCTAGCAGCATAAACTAAACTGTTACCTTGTAAAATAAAATAGAAGAGTTTAAGTGCGCAAAATATGGCTTTCGTCACTTCAATTGACCAGTAAGGTCAACTGTACATATGTTTGTGACCCTTTCTTCCTTACATACAGTATCCCTTATCCCTTTCTTTTCCTGAACAGCATGGTGTAAGTTGGCTTGACCTGGGGGGTTACAGAGAGACAAGAGAAGGCGTGGAGAAAAGCTGAGCAGAAGCAGAGGGTGAGGAGATTGAGCCACAGTTCTCACACTGGCAAATAACCATTTAAGGTATCCACAAAATCCCCCTCCGTCTTCCTCTACCATCCCACCGTAGTGCTTCAGTGCCCTTTTTTCATTTGTTTCTGTTCCTCCTCTCCTGCTGTTTGCACCACGGCCAATTTTTGGGTCACAGCAGATATCAAGATGAGTCACCACACCAAAATCTCCATTTTTCTCATGTCCCAGCAAAGCTCAGGTAGAGGGGCTTATGTTTAACCATGTACACACACACTGTTGTAGGACATGCTTGTACATTTCCTCCCTTTTTTTCTGACTTTGCTTGTGACAAATGGGCTGAAGTCCTCAGCATCACATCAGGAATTGTTTGCAATTAGTAAAGGACAGAGGAATCAAGGGAAAGTGGGAAGTGAACCGCAAAGCTCTGTGTGCATGTGTGTGTGCAGTCCAAGCTGACGAAAGAGCTTGCAGGGCAGTGATTGCGCATGGGATTGGCACTCGATGTAAATCTACATCAGGTGGAACACACCTTCAGATCAGCTGAAGGATTCTGGCTTCACATGGACCCCAGAACAAATCTGCATTCGCTGGAAACATCTGAAGAAAATGTACTGCCAGGCCAGGAAAATCAACGGCAAAAGTGGCCACAATCCAGTTGCTTCTCAAAGCTGCTCTGGCCCAGGCCTTTGTCGGAAGTTGATCATCGTGGACATCAGGCTTGAGAGTCTGTTAGGTGAGTTGGAAACAAGAAGCCTTCGTTAGCATTTGTCAATTCTAGCTATATACGTAGTAACATTGGTCCATTTGTTTTGCTCTTTGAGTCCCACACTCTTGCAAAGAATTGTTTACAGAGGTAAAGGAGGAGATGGCAATGGAGGCCACAGAGGGATTGACGTTACGGTTAGAAACCGATACACCAAGCTGACCGCAAACTCTGTATCTGCCATGTTGCCAACATCGACAGTGCTTTAGAAAGGATGGAAGGGATTCAGGCAGCAAAGTCAGGAATGGAAGGAACATTTGGTGATTATTGTACTGGACTGTAATTTATTTGATGGAGGGCATCCGCAGCATTCAGTGTTATTGGCACCTCCAAACCGACACAGCGAGACAAGCGAGTTATCTTATCATAACATGTAAAGACTAATCTACTCAGATTCCAGTATTGAAATACTAATAGAAATAGTAATAGAAAAAGAAAAACAGAAAAATACTTTATAGTCTTGTGCTCCTACCCACCAGAACATTCAGCTGTGTTGTAACTACGAAGACCTGGCTGTGGTAGGTTGCATTCAAGACTTACTGCCTCCTCTGACCAGGCTGGATTGACAGGCTCTTTCTCTCTCACACAAAAATTGAGTAGTGCACAATATGTGGCAATAACATGTGGTGAGAATGAAGCACTCTAACAGCATACGGCATTCTTGTTTGTCTTTCGAAGTCACCATGCCCACGAAGGATAGCGTGCATCTAATCTGCACCATAAATAGCGTGCACATTATGTATGAAATTAAAAAAGCTGCACTGTTTGAAATTCTGGTCTGCTGCATGAACGACTCCAGCTGTTTATTAAAAGACATAAAGGTCAGCCGGAAAGGAGGCTTTATTAACCCACTGAAAAGAAGCATATCGCCACCTAGTGTGGAGGAAGAGGACATGTTCCCATCAGTTATTCGATTTTCTCCACTACATGTAAACTGGGACAAGGGCCACATTCAGAAATTTCGAGGAAAGCTTCACTAAGCTGTGCATGTAAACATACTGAATTATTGGTTTGCTGCAGACGGGAGCTACCCCAGCAACAGAGATGGAGGGTATGGTGGGAAAAAAAAACTGTTAATAATGTAAGGAAGGATCTATGAATTCAATTTGATGGTTAGACAAATAAAATGGAATACATGAAAAGTTTCTGAGGCACCAGGTGAAAAAAAAAAAAAAAAAAAAAAAAAAAAAAAACTCATTCAGAGAAACAATTACCGGCAAGGACTAACACGGATTACCACTCGTGTGACTTTTCTTGCTGGTGAGTGCTGAGAGAAGAGATGAGAGTGAAGTACTTACAGGGAGATAGTATTTGTGTAACTGCTGTCATTGTCCAAAAGGGTTATATAAAAGCTGTTGCAACGCTTAAATTAAATGCAGTGTATCATAAAAATGATTCCAGCATGTCAATCTAATGACAAAACAGAGACGGAAAAAAACAAACCCACGAACAACAACAAAACCACAGCAGCAGAAACAGTATCCACAGAAACACCAGTCTCTGGACCATTCATTCTACAGAGTGAATATTTTGTCTCAGGTTGTGAGTAGGTTAAGGTCTGGTGTGAACCGTGAGTGCACACAGCTACGCCAAATGCCTTGTTATGGTCAGTCAACATGAGCTAAACTTTCTCAGGGAGGTTTCAACCCAATTTAAGGCCATACAGTTTCATATTCATCCATGCAATACACCAGCTAAGGCCATGGTGTTTCATTTAAATCTTCAACACTTTGGTAACATAGAAGCAGAGCTGGCAGGAGAAAGTGAGAACCTTTCTGAAAGGATTACAAGAGAGTGCATATATGGCTAGTTCCTGGAAGGTATTGAACTTCTGAATGCACCACTGGAAACAATGATTTTGTTCATTTTACTGGCCTACGTTGTTGTCAAAATTAGATCAAACTGAATATGGCCCAAATCAGGACAATAACGGGTTCAACAACAATCACAGTGACATTGCATCTTGTTTGGTTGCTGGGTTTGAGAGACCAGTGTGTCCAGACCAGTGGCCAGGGGGTTGAAATGTCAGAGTCCACTTGTCATTTCATACGCCTGTGTGACAATAACAGCAGGATAGAGACTCTACGCTCCCATTTTACAGCAGAATGGACCAAGTTTAATTTTGTTCAGCTCCGTCTGCCACACTGTGGCCTCTGATTCACTTTTCCCTGAGTGGCTCAATGTGCTGCGGGCTCCTTTTTGTTCTTCTACAAGCTCGATTGAAAACCAAAACAATCGTGACCATAACATTAGCTTAACAGTAGCTCACCTATTTCTGCATCTGCGGTTAACCTTTGGACTTCCTTTCGTATTTATTGCTCGCAAACATGGTCTAAATCCAGCAAGAAAAAGTATAAAACATTTTTACGGCATTAAATATTTTATAGTGCGCAGTGTAACTAATGGATATGTGGTGTATGTTTCCTGACACCTTGACTCCTTTGACTTTCCATGTCTTTGTATATAACCGAGGTCTTTTTTCTTAGCCTCTCACACACACACACACACACACACACAAACACACACACTTCCCAACATCCCTTACTTTTGCCCTACAAATACCACTCGCTGTCACTCCCTCAGAGAGCTCCATCGAACCACTATTGACTGCTGCTTGGGCTAATCGAAGGCCCCAGCGGCCTTCTTGTCCCGTTGGTTAATGGTGACCCACCTACCCCCCTCCCCCTCCCCACCGACACTGCCGCCATCCTCCTCCTTGTCCTATCTCCCCATCTCACCCCCACCCCTTTTCCTCCCATGCTCTAGGTTGATTCGATGGCATTGATCTCCTCCACCTCTTGACCTCCTAGAAGAAGATTTACTGATGTAGCGGCCCCGCTTTGAACACATACTGACTCCAACGTGCAACATTTCTGCCGCATTTCCTAACAAAACTTGTGAATTATACAACTGGATAATGTCCACCTATTCTTACGCCTCATGCTTAGATAGAGGTGTTGTAGGTTTATTTTTTGTTGTAAAAATAATGTTGCGCATATAGATACTTAATCCTACAGTTAGCTTGAACTCTATCTTTACATTGTAAGTCTACAATATGTAGAAAATTACATGTTCGTGATTGATTGGAAGTTTCCTTGATGATACCATATTAATTTGTGTCAATAATTAATTAAGTGGTAATAAGTTGAATGCAACAGAAAGGAAGGACAAGAACAGAAATACAGCACAGTCCTGAATGTAGTTGCCTGCTGGCCTGTGAACAAGATAACTTCCGTATATAGAAGCTAAAGTCATTAAAATGTCACAGAGTTTGTGGTTTCAAATATATATAAACATGCACAGGGTAGTAAATGGCACTGAGAAGTCATTTCAGATTAAATTTGTGTTGTTTACAGTGAGAAAAAAAAAAGTCAGTACAAATTCTTACAGAGGTGAAATCCTCTTCATTCCTGAATGCTTTTCATTCAGGTTTGTCACAGATGCAACAGACAGCAACCGACAAAGGTCAGGCAAGGGTCAGGTAAACTAGATAATCTGGTCACGGGAGGGAATGGGGGGAAATGGACTTGTGTTGATGTGGCACTGGGACCAACTGGGAATTGATTGCCCCATAAATTATGTGAATGTGTTTCTTCTCTTTAACTACAACAGTCACATCAAACTCAAATTAGTTTTCATCCATTGTTTTAACTGCTTGTGAGTTTTGTCTGTGCAATCAATGTCCAGTTAACTCACGTCTTTATGTTTTCAGTTGAAAAAGGTAATGAGATGCGGTGGGATGAGGCTGCTGCCATTCTTATATATATATTTTTTAATTGGACAGACTATTACTATAAAGCGGTGATACCTACAAACAAGGCTACACAAACAGAATGAAAACACCTTATTACAATGTCAGTAAAAATGTTGGCACCATGACTGTAATGGATGGGTGGATTTTAGAAGCTCTTCCTACCGGGAATTAATTCCCAAGTGGTTGTTTTTGGATCAGATTTCAACATTGTCCTGTGTAAAATAAAATTTCTCACATGGTGTTAGTTGAATCTGACTGGAGTTTGCAATTAGTCACCAAGATGGGAAATCTTAGAAGCAGCAGGAACATTACTGCTTTGAATTTAAAAAGGCAATGATAAGAATATAGTGAGGAAATAGTGAGGTGACAAAATGGAATGAGTGTTCTTCAGTGGATAATGTAACCTAATAAGTTGTTTCAACTCACAGTATCAAATTGAAAGAAAAAATTATTCTTTTATGTTATGTAAGTCACATTAACTTTTGAGTTCAAACTTTCTTTATTTCTGGCTGCTTCTCCATTTTCATGATTTTCGTATTGATTGTTGTGGAATCAGAAAAGTTAACTGAGGAGGTTTGGAGATACAGACATTCGTACAACTCAGCAGAATTTAGCCGAAATGTTTCACCTAAGCAATCGCATCCGTTGAAGCTTTCCCATGAGGTCCTTAAATGATACTTTTAAAGTTTAATACTTGTAATCTGCAAAGTTCAAAGAACCTCAGCCTGAACGTGAAAAAAAAAAAATCTCTACGAGACTGTTGGTGTTGAAGAAATTGTCGTTTTCAAGCAACACATACACATAATAAACGTGACCAAGTATAAAAAACAACAACACTCAACATTTTGAAGGCTATTGAAGGTCTAACGCCAAGTCAGTGCAAGGTGAAGGTCCAACATCTGGAGAAACAGATCGAAGTACTGATAAAGGAGAGTGATGACATGAAAGAACTACTGTTTAATCAAGAAGGATACAAAAGATCACGGTGTCTTCGTATCAAGGGCAAGAAGAGGAAAGTTGACGAGAAGATCAGAGCTGAAGTGGTGGAGCTTGTAGGGAAGGTTTCACCGGACCTAAAAGGAATGGTGGTGAATGTGCCTCAAGGGGATAGTATCTGTGCTCAGATACTACACTTAGATAAAATTGAACTGTCCAAAATACAAAAAAATGTACTTTAAGAAAATCATGATAGATTGGATTCTTACTGAATAAAAGCAGAAAAGACCAGATTTTCAAGATCGATGGTCAAGATGAGTTTTCCTAAATTTATCCTTCTGTTTGTTTAAAACCAAATATGGACCATTTCACTGTACAGTAATCTATAATTGGCTGGCTTGTTGGCCGTTAAACATATTAGTTCCATCACTACTTTCCAATGTATGTCTTACTGTTCATGGCAACAATTTAAAACGAGACTGATGCAATGCTATAGTGTGCTTGAAGTATATTTGATCTTCACTTATTCAGCATTAAGCTTGGAAACAAACCAAGAGAGGAGACTGTAAAAGACCATTTGTTCATTAATTCATAGTACATGTCGTATTTTGAATCCTATTTATGTCATTCCATGGCGCTACCATGTTATTCTTTTTCTTTCCAAGCCTTGGAACAATTGCATGAGCTGGGAGCCAAGCAATCTGTTGGTGTCCTTCAGTTATGGATGGCTGCATAACGACGCTCCTCCCGCAACCGAAACAACTTTTTAATCAAGTTAACGTCTGCGCCAAATCATCTATTTTTTTTCCTTCTTTTGCTAAGCTGTTTTCCCTCCTCTTTTCACCCCCCAATCTCGTTCTCCATTGTCGCCGCACACACACGCACAAGCTCTCATCTGCTTTTTTGGTATATTACCCGGTCCCCGCTGGAACGGCTCAATTGTTTTAGCTGAAGACAGGGGCCATAAAGTGCCATTAAAGATATATCACCACAGCAGCTAATGTTTCCTTATCCATCGTCGAAGCACCTCCAGGACGAGGACACATTCTTTTCCAGGCCATTTGCAGTCCTCCCTCCAACCTCCTCCTACCCCCTGCCTTGTGTTTGCCACCGTCTCTCCACTTCGTCCTACTTCTTTCCGTTCTCATCTGCCTTGTAGGCCTCTGTTATAATCTTTCCCCCCTATCATCAGCCCTCTACATTTCCCATTTATAGACACTGTACATATCAATCCATTCAACAGCCATCATGTATTTAACTCATCTGGTTTTAATTATTCAGGATTAGTTTTTTTGCTGTTTTGAGTGTGCTGCCTTCAGCCGACACAAGTCTTTCCTGCTGGGCTGTGGAGAAAATGGAAGATACAGATGTAGAGGGTAACAGGTTGAGTGAGCGTGAGAAGGGTCTGAGAGAAGCATAGGGAGTCGGTGACAGGCCAGACAGTTCCAGCTTGGTCTTCAGTTCCCAACTCTTTAGGTTCGAGACATGGTAGACGCTTTTAAATGTACACCGCTTCATCTTCAGGACTCGCATGGCTGACGCACCGGGGTCATTTCTCATCCTATCCTGTTCGCTTCAATGAGATCTGCAGCTTGTGGGCTGCACACTTCATCCTCAATTATATCTCACATCGCCAAATGAAATCAGGGATTGAAGGCAGGCAGCAGCAGGCGAAGATCACCGCTCACCTATGCTGTGTACGCTGTAATAATTCTGGCAGTATGCTTAATGGCTTTGCACAGTACATTTAGGACTGTTTGTATTCGATTTGGTGTCAGCGTGCTGCCATTTGCATGTGTTAAAACGAAGACCCAGAAATCGTGCGGAAAACAGGTTGCTGCTTTGCATGGTGCCTTGCGCTGAAGCAGGGCCACAGTTAATTAGTAAATAAATAAAATGTCTGAATTCAGTTAAAGCCAAGTGTATTAATAGCTCTGTAATCTCCTCTGCATTTGCCCAACTTAAAACTAATTTCATTAAACATGCACTACATTGGCACTTCAGCAGTATACTGTATGTAAATTCTGTATGTGATTTTCAAATGCCTTTCATATGCAGACCAAAAGAAAACCCAACCAAGAAACCAACGGGGATAAAACATTAGTTGCGCTTTTAATCACAGTTCTGAGCTCATGGTAGCGTTATCAGCTGTCGTGTGTGGCTCATTTGGAGGATTAACACTTTTTAATCATAATTGAAATTGAGAAATGTTGATAAATGTGTTTCCTTTTAATATATATTTTTTTTATTTTGTTTTCCCCAGCAGGGTTGGAGCTACTTAGTATGTCAACTCGGTGTTCTGCTGGCGACTGATCAAAAATTAAGCTGACTGTTTAGGTCCAAAGGTGTTAAATGTACCAAAACCTTTGTAATCTTACGGATGGGTGACTGTGCCTTTCAAAGGAACCGTTTTTTTCAGCTGAAAATCTGAATTTTTCAGAAAAGTAACAGAGAGAAGCAGAATAGAGTGTGCAATACTATATTATAAAACACATTAATAAATGTAATAATATCTTATGTACTACATGTATTCTGGGTTGGTACAGTGTTTCTGGCCACAACAATACACATTAGGACACTGGCTAATGTTAGCTTATACTCATTCGTTTGCCAACTTAAGGCATCATCACACTGTGTGTATGTTTCCTGAGCCTTTGCCTTTTGCAACTACCATTGCTGATTGCAGCACGGTGTCACAGTCTGAACGGGCCAAACTGAAATCAAACCACCCAGTAATGTGTACTCATCACCTGGGATTGATTCTGCACATGCCTTGCCCAATCTGAATAAGTCCATTGTCTCTTGATTTGTGGACGCTGTGGATGCAAAACTTGTAAGGACAAGCACATAAGGGGAAAGTTGGTCTTTTTGTGACAATGTCTGCGCTTTGGAAAACAGTTTTGTGATATTGAGGTAATGGTCTTTTGAAATAGAGCTTTCCACGATGCGAAAAGGATATGAGACTTCCTGAAAGACACTTTGGCAAGGAACATGATTGAACCGTTACAGCTGCACGAAAATGAAAAGATAGCTCTGGATGTGGGGAGTCGGAGAGGTCTAGCGGGAATTTGTCACCACAGTGATGACAAGGTTTGACCCATGCCGTTAAATAACGTCTAACTACTCCTTTGCAATATCTTTATACAGCCACATTAACATTAACACCGCTAAGTAAATAGCATTAACCATCCTGTGGCATTTCCATGTTCTGTTGGGAAACCTTTGGACTTGGCATTCATGTGGATGTTACCAGACCAGGCAGCCCCACCCCAGAGCAGTGACACTCCTTGATGTCAGCAGCCATCCCCAGCAGGATGCAGCCTGACAAAGGCACAAAAACAAGGCTGTCCTCCAAATTCATTAGATCCCAAACTGATCAAATATCCGTGGGATGCACTGGAAAAGGCCTGATCCACAGAGACCCCTCTCCTCAACCCGACACCCACCGCCCAAACAACATTTGGTTGCCAGTCACCACAGGACTGTTTTGGAGGCGCAAGAGAGAGCTACACAGTATTAAGCAGGTGGTCGTAATATTTCGCCTGATCATTGCATGTTTCATGCTTTTAGAGCAAATATGATTATGTTATGTTTTTATTCCTCATCGAATTGAAGCTGAATTATAAAGACTCGACTTAGAAAGATACTAATCCAATCAACACCCCAATCCCACAATGAGAAATGTCTGATGTGTGACTCTATAAGCCCACCGAGAGATTCTGTCTTCCAAGGATAGAAATGGAGTTTGCACAAGCAAGAGCAACTTGAGGCCCCTGTGGATTATTTACACGGTGTCACGTCTGTCCTACCCTTGTCTGTCTGATGCCGTTATTCCCTGCAGTTTAAGCTGCTGCTGTTTCACTTTTCACCATCTCCTCTCTTGTTTTGCTCCAACTCTTCTTTTCTCATCTACGGCATGGTTTCCCACTCAGCTATGTGGCACTGCATTATAAATATGTGCGTTTTCTCACTGTGTACATTTAATTTCTTCTTACTACTGCATATGTCTGACACACGTGATCGGTTCAGTTTAAAAAACAAAAATGCAGAACTAATAATTTCCTGATAGTTTCCATATTTAACTTCACATTTTAAATCAGCAGCTTTTTCCCTTTACGTGTCCCTTTCATCACCTCGCATGTTGAAAAATACGCTACTATATGCCCCAAAATCCCTGATAGGCGCGCCACCGTATAGAACATCACTTTTTCAGATCACACATCTGTCGGCCCTCATGGACGTCTGAGCCATGTTTTCCCAATCTTGACACAGATGAGACAAGGCCGGGCTCGGTGCGGTTAATGGGTCGGTGGTCATCTGTACAAACACGCCAATAGATAAACAAGCCACGAGGACAGGATGAAGGAGGGGAGAGATGAAAGCCAGGGGGAGTCAAGAGAGAGAGGTCGAGGGGGTGAGGCTGTGAGACGGGGAGATGATGAACCACTACAAAGGCAAAGAGAAATCAAAATGGAAATGAGGCACCACCAAAGAGCACTCCGGTCTCCCACTAGACCAGTTTGAAAGCCCCGAGAGTGAAGGGAAGGGAGGGGAGAGGGGGACGAGGGAGGACGGTGATCTATAGACAAGTTTGTTGACAAGTATTTTAACTAGATGTACTCATAAAGAATATAACTAGGAGCTAAAACAGATTTCCATAATCAGATGTGTACAATGAATCATTAAGTTATAGCTGTGATTGTTACTGGCATTCATTTTGAAATGGGGGGAGTGCGCTGCAGGTGTGTAACCACATAGAAAAAAACATGCACAAAAATAAATGTACTAAACCTCCAACAGGGTCAGACTTGACAAAAATCAAGGGGAGGGATAAAATATGTAGAAGTTCTTTTCTAAAATTACACCACAATGGAGATTTTGTGGGGCCTTCTTGCCAGCCCTGAAACTTATAATAAAAAATAATTTCCATCTAGCTGCATTTCCAAGCTCAACTAGCCACTTTAACAACAATTAAACACACGTCTTTTCCATCTTGATCTGCTCCCATTTCTGCTTTCTGTCTCATTATTACAGCTCTTCTTTCCCATATTGACACATCTAGGTTAGTTGTTTAGTTTTAGCTCTTGTTGGAGTGGTTAGACTCAAGCTATTGTTTTGTTTTAGATTTTTTTTCCACAAAAGCCACCAAGTTTCAAATACTTGTCAACGTTAGTGGATAGTGGATGGCAGTGGATTTAGGACAGAAAGTAAACTCTACAAAGGAATCAGGTGCAGGTCTCAGGAGTTTAGGCACAAAAACAGAAGGTCAGTTAAACAAAGTTTCAGAAAGATAGAGTTTCAAAAGATACAAGGAGGAAAAATAAGACGAATCAGAAATTGCACTTTCTGGCCAGACACACACACAAAAAAAAAAAAAAAAGTTCATTGGTCACTGCTGCAGAGGCAAACTGAGCAACCGGGGATGAGTGGGAGAATTGAGAGTACTTAAGTAGTGTTCCAGGCTTGATTGAATGATGAGAAGCAGGTGAGTTAGTCTCAGTAGTGGCTCTAATCTGGACACCTGAGACAGTTCAGGAGACACAACAATGGTTTTTGACAACTCTGGTTCAAATCCCCGTTGGATCCACAGCTGAAGTTCTTTGACCGAGTACCTAAATCCCCTGAATCTAACTCCTCCTTGGGCATGCATGGAAGCCTACTCCTCCACTTCTATGCACAAATAGATGGGTTAAGATCCAGAGAACAATTTTTCCCCATGAAGGATTAGTAAAAGTTTATGTAGTCCTAAAGTTTCTGATGTATTGAGAAAGACTACGTTTAAAATATCAAAAATCTTCCATGGCAGACTAAACTCCTCTTTATTCATTTTACCTTACCTATCTAGTTTTATCCTATCTTGCTGCTCGATTTCTGTTCAGTCTACGTTTGTCCACTGCGTACACCGAACCGCCACAACTTTAAAACCGCTGACAGGAGAAGTGATTGAACATCTGCTATTTCTGGTTGGTGCTCCATAGCTGACGTTGAAATAACTATTAAGAGTGAAACTACTAGTAAGAGTGAAAACTGTTGTTCCTTGTTGGCAAGTGTAGACTGTAATGGCGCTGCGAGTGTTTACTCCTTTACGTTGTGCTGGTTCCAAACATTTCATAAAGTGCTACATTGTGCGTGCCATCATAAGCAATCTGTTGAAATGAAGTTCTCCAATGTGAATTTAAAGTACTACTTCATTACTGCTAAGTAATAGAGTGTAAGAGATATAACACAATATAAGTGCAACTGCGGTGGCACATGATGAAATGTGAATTATAAGAAAGGAGGCGCAATAAGCTGTAATGGAGTGGCGAGTACAGGGAGATTGCCGTAGGCCCACAAGCACTAAAAAAAATATTTTAGGGCGAGAAGGAGGAAAGTTAGAAGGATAATGAATAAAGTGTGTGTAAAGAAGTAGAGTGGAAGAGTAGTAGCAAAACAGTGAGTTATAAAACAGAGAAGAAGGTAAAGAGGTTGTATGGGGGACAGAGGGAAGAAATGAGACACTGATGAGGACAGACAGGAGGGAGGGAGGACTGCTTTGAGGATGCCTATGTGATGTCTCCATCTTTGCGTCAACATCACGTCAAATGTATGGCAGCAGATGACAAGCATGGGCAGGAGGCAGGTGAGAAACATCACTCGGAAATCACTCGGCACCTCTACCTGCCCTCCTTTCACTTTTCTAGTTCCCACTTGCTCCTTTCCTCTTCATTCTTCTGAACCGGTTTATCACTACTCTTATTCACTTTGATTGGTCGATTAAGTCGGGGATGAGGATGTTGAGGTGGTAGGACCCAAATGCAGGACAAGTGAGGCAGGGAATTCAAACAAAACATATTTAATAATTGACAAAAAGCGCTGTGTAGGGCGGGTAAGTGCAAAATACAAAAGAATCATGGGCTTGGCACGGTGCAAAAACATGGAGACAAGGACTGTGGCATGGAGACAACATTAACGACGCAACAAGGAACAAAGGGAAGGCAGGGCTATAAATACACAAGAGGGCTCAGGGATGACAAGACACAGGTGAAACAGATCAGGGCAATGATACCAGAAGAAACCAATTAATAATCAAGAAAGACACGTGGGACACACACAGGAAATCCAGAACTTAACAAAATAAAACAGGAAACAGAACACGTGACCTGGACAGGCATGACAAAAACACAAGGAGACACAACAGGCAGGAAACTAAGAAACTTTGCAAAATAAAACATGAAGCTCAACACAAATACAGGATAACGACACAAAACCATGATGACCTTCTCTGTAAATGTTGTTTTTAGTTGTTCCTAAACCATTTTTGCGGTGGTACATGCCAGGTCCAAAAGTTTCCCAGCAGAGCATTGTCCATTGCCACATGCTTATCAGTGTTATTTACTTCTCCTGTCAGTGGTTTTAATGTTGTGGCTGATTGGTGTAAAATCCATTTCTACTGTATATCACTCATACATACTCACTATATTTGGATAATTCGAGGTTAAAAACATATCTCTGGGACTTGGATTTTGTACAAACACGCAACAGTCATCTGTGTAATGAGATCTATTCTCTAAAATATACCGCTATATACAGCATTGTGGTACATTTTGCAACATATTAAAGTTCAGTCCTCTGTATGTCATTGTAAAGAACTTTGATATTATATCATAAGTAGCTTTATGATCTGCAGACAGGGGGAAAGAGGGAAAGAAGCCTAAATGTCAGTGGTGACAGCAGATCCCTAAGGCTGCAAATGATAGAGATTGACTGCCCCCAAACTTAAATGGAAGTGTGTGTGTGTGTGTGCTCAAGACTGCCAATGTATGAAACACACTGTGTAGCACTCCCGTGAAACCCACTGTTGTGTACGCGCGCGTATACCCGTACCAGTATGTGTATGAGGACACCATAAAACACCATAAATTATGTCCTCCTCACATATCGGGTGACAATACCAGAGGGTGACACAGAGGATGGATTGAGGAGGGAGGGGGACGTGGCGGTGGTGGTGGTGGCTGAAAGCTCATTAAGCAAAGACCATAATGAGGCAGTTTCATTTGTGCATAGTTGCGCCTATTACCTCTCAACGCATTAGACAGAGATGCTCAAAGTAAAGCAGCGAGCTATCAGGTATGGACACAGCCAGGCGGGTTCATCTGAGGCTGCTCTGACAGCTGACAGCGTGAAATCATAGTGCCAAGCACGTACAAAATGTGAGGATACAGAGCGAATATAAATATTAAGTGTAATGAATGCACTGAGAATTTGTCTTCGTGACACTGATGTTAAGGCACGTTGACAACGAGTTCACTGGTTCACTAAGTACACTCCAGTGTAACATTGTGTAGGTCTCCCTTGTGCCTCCAAAAGAGTTGTGACTCATCAGTGAATGGACATGGGCCTTCTGAGGGTGTCCTGTGGTGACATAATGTTGTTAGTGGGGACTTTGGGGCCTATGGGTTGAGGGGAGGGGCCTCTGTGGATCATCCCACAGACACTTGATCAGTTGATCTAGTGAATTTGGATGTTGTAGGTGCATCCTGCGGATGGCCGCTTTGCCATGGGCTGAGGGTGCCTGGTTTGGTCTAGGTGGGTGGTACATGTCTGAGTAACCTCTACATGAATCCCAGCTCTGAAAGCTTCCCAGCAGAATTGTCACTGAATTGTCACAAGAAGGTCAATGTTATTTAATCCTCCTGTCAGTAGTAATAATGTTATGCTTCGGTGTAATCTAAATCTGTAATCTGAAATCACCATGTTAATCTGTATTCCAAAAATAGATACATTTCCTTTTTGTTAAAGCTCCTTATTAGTATTAGGAAACGGAGGGGCTAAAGGGAGAAGTGGTATAAGTTGAGTAATATTTTTTGGAATAAAAGGTGATGTTTTGTTTACCCGTCCATCCACTTTTCCCTCCTCCTTTCCTGACTCGTGTGACTCTATCTGGCGCCACTACCGCTATAATATCCAAAAGACAAGAATTCCAATTTGTATGTCTAAAATATGTCTTTGTTACTTGAACTTCAACATTTCACTTTGCAGCATCAATGACTAATGCTGTCATTTTTCTTTGGAATCTGTCTCCTTTTATGTACTGAGGGATTCTGGTTCCTTTAGTGCCTTCTACTGCAAAGTCCCTGCTCCCAAGAAAGGAATATTTAGTCATCCAGAAACTAAAAAGCATAGGGCTAGTAGTGATCACTGCAGACTCGAGAATACTATAATCTGAACATAATTCATTGTGATTGCAAGCAAACTATGTTTGCCCTTAATGGCAATATTAAGTCTTCATTTCTTTTCATAATGTCGATGCCTGAAACATATTCGAAAGTTATGTGACTTGACTTCTCCATAAAAGAAATTCCAGAGAAAACATCTTAACGTTGGCTAAACCTCCGTATCACAGCAAGATATTCATCTCCAAGGACTGTGCAGTTTACTCACGCATCTGCCACTGACAATTAGGCATCATGACAGAGAGACTGTCAGCCCAGGGGACTTGAAGGGCAGCTGGGCACACATGGACAACTGAAATTGCATTTGCAGACTCGAAAATAGGGCCAGGGTTAGCTCAATGGGTCACTGTAGCGCTACAAATACAAACAATTATCATTAAACTAAAAGCTTTGTGTCAAGCTTTGATGTTTAGGTTTAATCCAAGCCATCCACCATCTCTGCTATTTCCTCTACCTGAAGGGTACCTGTCCAGACCCAAATTAAGCACCACTTTGCAAACAACTTGAATACACTGATCTTCAGACTCTTTTAGGCTATGTTTACATGAATCTGGATTTTGGGTGAAAATGCGTCGGTCTTGCACGGTTCTGCCTGCTGTCAGTGACAGATCCGGAGCTTCCTGAGACAGGAACCACACCCTTTTTGAATTGAGGTCCCAGGGTGAAGAAGAAAAATACAGAGCGAGTGCAGTTCCTTTTTTTTCATTTATCGACAGCCCCCAACGTCTCATAATAACAACATTAATATGTTTGTATACTGTGTGCATGGTTGATGTGCATGTTCCCCCTCTTCTTCTTTTTTTGGCTGCGATGCCTTTGCGAGAAACCGCGCCACAAACATTCCTGAGATATGTACTACAGCCTTTGTACAACTAGATGCGGTTTTGCAATTCATCGACAATTACGGAGAAAGACTTGACACAACGCCAAGGATCGTTTGTGTGGACATAGCCTTGGGGCACCGAGGGATATAGACGGCCCAACCCATGCACATAGACTATGGCGGTGCAAGCCATTTGTACTTGTGGCCTTCTCTGTCTGGCGCGCTCTGTAATAATACCGCCCAAACGCACGTTGGTGCTGTGTCTTTTGCGCCAGTCAGGTTAATTTTTGTTTCCACTTCCTGCTTCACTTTCAACAATGGCGACTGAAACTTTTGCCAAAAGTCATCATCTTTATCGATCCAAAACAATCAATTAAAAAAATGCGTCAATGAAGAAGCAGCAGGAAATACTAAGGCTGAAACACGCTACTTCCAAAGGGATCAATCACAGCTCTTTCAGTCTACATTGCCGTGGTACGTAGATACATTTCTGTGAATGTGCCTGTCAGCTACGGCACAAGGAGAAAACCCTAGACAGGGCATAAGCCTATTGCAGGGCTAGCACAAACATGTCAACTTTTATTTTCAGGGGATTGTTATTAAATAAAAACATAATTATGAATAGTATAGTTCCTACTAATATATCCATAAAAAAGTAAAATAACTCTTCTATCCTCTTGGTGTTAACTAATTAACACGTATGCTGCGCCACCTTTTTAGGGTGATTTACATCCTGTAACATATGTCTGAAACAGAGAACGTCTGACTTTACCACCAAACACTTTATAATCAAATCCCTTTATTTGAGGAGGACACTCTGAATTGACAGTTTAATATGTAGAGACATTTATGTCACAAAAATGCATTCCCCCCAGCACACAGAATGAAGGGAAATAAGACATAATGCAGAAAAAACATATACCCTTAAGTGTCATGCATATTCTGTTTGCACAAGCACATGTTCTCTGAAGTGTGACTGAGTGAGATGTATGTTAAAAAAAAAAAAAATGAAGACTGCTTCACCTGTGAGCTGACATCAATTACAGCACATCCCGCTATATGTACGGCTGTGATCACACAACACTGTATCATAGAGAGACGCATAAACCGGAAGACATGGGAGATATTTACTGTACCAGCTCTAATACTAATACGGCTGAGAGATACAGATGCCCTACAGCGAGTGTTACTACTCACTCACTGCAGCTCTTCCACAAAAAGAAAAAAAAAAAAAGATGGCAGGGTGGTGAATGCCTAGCTCAAGTACACATTTACATAGTGATCCTAATAATCAGATTTAGCTCTGGCGGCTACTGTGTTCCCTTTTATAAAAGTGATGATACAATTTATTCTAGCAGTCCCTTTGGCCAGGTTTAGTCTTCTCCGGATTCTGATGGACCCCCTCGTTCCTAGTGCTTGTGCTTTTAATCCGGATCCAGTTTCTAGTGTTGTGGCAGCACAGAGAGGTGTCATTCTGTGTGCATTTCATCTCCATTTAGTTAGTTTTAATATGAGCTATTTGCAAGAACAATTCAATTATCTGGTGTAAGTGACAGGATAAAGTTCTGCGTTGTATCCATTGGCAACCAGACTGTAGAACAGTTTTCTTTGAAGTGGGTGTTGGATGGAGATTTAAAAAAGAAGTGACACATCAAAGAAAAATGCACAATGCATGCACGGCAGTACACACAAGCGCACACATACACACATTCCATCATTTACCGTTATTCTTCCAAATGACTCAAAAAAATGAACCACATGCAGCACACACACACAAAAATCCTCCATTTACCAAGGTTACGCATTTGGCACACTGGGGCGCTACTGTCCAATTCTAAACAGGCTTGTTGTTCTATACTTTCTGTGTAGACATCAGTTTGACCGTGCGCCCCTTGGTCTAAATGTGAACACACATAATAACGGATGTGTGGCTGAGTCAAGGATTCTCCCATGGCTGCTCAGCAGGATTCAAGTTAAGGCCGGGAGAGTCAATTTTTTTGCATGTGTGAAGGTTTAGCTTCCCTTCTTAATCAAGCTTTAACTTGGTTTATGTGTTTGCTTTTGTTTAACACAGCCACACTTGTTGTTTCTTTCCTTCTTTCAGCGGACCATAACTTCACTGATGATTCAAGTACAAGACCCTGCACACTACAGCCCTATGCTGCATCTGCACACTCATCTCATCTTCTACTACCGCTAATCCTCACTAGGGCCACCCCTCATCTGCACACTCGTCCACGTCAAATAATTGCCATCCTTCAGAATGGATAGCAGCTGTAGCTCTAGCAAAGAGTGCAATGGATACACTGTGTTTCAGTGCTCTCACCAGGAGTTGTTGGTGGTGGTGGGGTTAGACACAAAGTGTCAGGGCTATATATACTAGACGCAGTGTGCTTCATGTCGCAACACATAAAATAACTGCTGTTCTGAGCAGATTATGGTGACAAAGCCTCAGCGGGGTGGGTAGACCTGTACATGGTCCTCTGTGAAAAAGCAGCAGATGAAGAATGCTGTTAATTCTGCCTCAGATTCTGCAGCTTTCTGTTGTCACTGATGTGACTTGCTTACCGCTATATACCTCTACACACCTCACACCCTGTACATTGGATGTGCAGGGTGTGAGGATGACTTGTGGGGTAAATCTGTCAGAGGTCAGGAAGAAATACTTCGTAACATACAGTCAGACAACATGCTACTTCCAGCATGACAAATTATTTACTGCTGTGCATGCAAGACGCTTATTTTAGAATTCTGAAAACGACCAAGAGACCTCTTATAATCATCAACTTGCATTAGAAAATGACCATTACGTCAGCTTCAAACATTTTGGAAAGCATTTTACGGCAATGTCATTTTAAAATTTTAAAATGCATTCAAATGTAAGAATAAATAAAACACTGCAGTAAAAGCAATTCAAAGTGACAGCATTCTTTCAATTACCTATCTAGATAAGAACATGTAAAGGAAAAAGCAGTCAGTGTTTGGCTACTAGTACTCTCTATTAGGTTAAAAGACAAAAAGAAAAGCAACTCAATACCACCAATGCACCACTATCTGATTAAAGTATAAGTCGAGGTAACTGCAATGAAAAACTGCATCCTCAGAATGACATAGATGCCTGGACACATAAAGTGGTTCAGTCCCCGCGTGATGATACTGGAACGACTCTCGAAAAAACCAAATACACTAATTTTCTTCCCCTTGCAGAGCGTCATCTATGGTCATCAAGTACTAACCTGAAATCCCAAGATTGGCACTGGGACTTGAGGCTAAAACGGTAAAATACACCTCAATTTTTTTTTCTTTCAAGATGCTTTCTCTCATTTTATGCAGTTAATATAAGGCTGAAACTCACAAGATGGCACCGCCCACATCCCTGGGACGCTAGCGTCAGTTTGACCAAGGTGAGAAAGTTGGGACACGTTGTCCATGTTTATATACAGTCTATGTACTGGAAGATAGAAGACTCTGACTCTCTATGCAGGTGTGGTTAAAAATGAGGACTCTCAGCTTTAGAGGTTTGAATGGAAATACTGTACTAGTGAGCAGTTGCACCACTAATACACTCTTCTGTTCAACCCCTCGAAATTTATTTAAATAAATCATGTAATTAAGGTTAAATATATGTTATAAAGTGTACAAGTCTAAGAATAGTCACCTTTCCGCAATGCAGATTGTGTTATATTTGGATTCTCTGTTCAAGGTGTGCATCATAAGGTGTTGTCTGCAGGGGTATTTGTCTATGGTTGGTGTGTAGCAAGTGGATCACTTAGGGAGAAGGTCACAAGTCTTGCATCAATAGCACAGACACGGTGTGGGGTGTTTAGGTTAGATGTCAAGTGGTAAAATGAGAAGCAACATAATGCCAGCAGTTCAAATAGTGGAGAGATGCAACTCGAGTTTGGCTTGAACAAGGGGATTGGCCCTGTCAGAAGATGGAGCCAGTGGGATGCGAAGTATATGGGAGAAGACAGGGAGGGTTGTGGGAGGGCGTAAATATACAATGCACACAGAAGGCATGTTGGTGAGTGAATGAAAGTAGGTTGCTCAAAGGTGCAAAAAATGGAAAGGAAAAAAGATTGAGACAAGGGTATGTGCATTAGTGAATAGCAACAAAAATCGAAAGGGACTTGAACAAAATGGAAAATGAGTGAAAATAGGTCAAGAAGGAAAGTCAGCGAGAAAGAAGAGATGCGCGATGAAGCTAGACGCATTTAAAGACGTTTTAAAAGAAGCATAGCTCTGAGCCATAAGCAAGAGATGCATATGATACGCAAGTTGAGAAGACATTAATGACAAACCCCTTTTTTTTGTTCATGTCACTATGAAGTGAGCTGATTAGTCTGCAGAAGTGGTTTGCCTCCAGTCTGCCTCCCGCTGCCAAGCGAATGGAATGACTGAGAATTAATTACTTTGTGCTTAGACTAATAAGCAAAAAAAAAAGAATAGAGATGGAGGCGGATGCAGGTAATGTGGGTCTCCAGTCAAGGGCACGGACAGTGACGCAGGCCAATAAGTCTGGATCCGAGAGTGTTCAGAACAGCAAAATCCTATTATGAACAATGGCCAGTTGAGCTCATTACCAAGATGTCATAATGGCATCTGCCCATTAGGAGAAAATTGGAAGAACTGCAAACTCACTGTTCATTTCATGGAAAGAAATGTATATCTCAGTCTACATATGGTAAATTTGACAGTTTTAAATTGAAATCTAAAAAAAAGTGTTCTTAAAACTCAGCTAGTGTCAGATATACATGTTCAGGCATCAGTGTTGTGGGCCTTACACAAGCAACCGGTGAGACTGTTATAAGTTTCAAATATTCAAAAATGTACGAGACTTATCAACTGAATGTGAATAAGTAGTGGCTATGGCATTATGTCCAAGAAGTCTGTCTATTGAGTTGCAAAGATACTTATGGAAGTTCGTATGTTCGTATACCAGTTCATACCTATGACGAAATAGCGCTCTCTGCCACAAGATGTAACAGTGAGTCAGTGTAGAGTTCAGTCTACCTTGAGTCCATTATGAATTCCATGATTCTAACCTATTGTCAACCAAAGGCCAGATGGTCATTGAATGAAACAGTCTAGCATTGATCCCGCCATCTCCTGCCATGTGACCATGCGATGGGCACCAAGCAACAGTGAAGCCTGAAGGCCTGGTCCATATATTGCGAGGATTGCTTCTTTACACGTTCTTTAGAAATTAAAGAAAGCCGGGCTAAAAATCATAAATCGCACAGTTCAGTGTCTGCCAGATGTGAATATGCCTGCCGTGCTGTCAATTTGTGGATGCTAGGTTTAACTGTGTGCTTTCTCTTCAGGTGCTCCAGAATTTTGCACAGGGCACAAGATACTTTTGGATAGTGTTATCAGTTTAAGTATGACCACACTCATGTGAAATTGTTATTCCGTACTCTACTTCTACCCTTGAGTCATACTGAGACACAGATATATCTCTATATATCATGGCATAGATCATCTCGACGAAAGTGGCTTCAGTATCCAGATAAGTTGCTTTTGTAAAGATGTGAGTTCTAACTGTTTTCAGCAAAGCGCAGATAGTTTCTACCCTTTATAGCACGTAGCATTTCATCTACTGAACCGGGGGAGCCTCAATAGGAAGTTTTTAATGCCCCGAGGTAAGTTAAATGATGATGTAATAATGAGAAGCTGCAATGTGTCATTTTATAAAGTCTTCCAGTTCGTAAAAAGGACAGCACTGCAGTCACTATGCAGTAAAGATGCATTAGATAGTACTGTATATCAGGGTTTCATTGGATATCTTCACCGTTCTTTTACCATCCTTGTTTACTCATCGCGTGCCCTCAGCATCTATTTGTGCTCTTTGTCCTTCCTTTACACATGCACCATGCACAACCACATCCTCTCCCTCCCTCCCTGCTGCTTCAGATCAGATCAGTGTTTCTATTCCATGACCTATTTACCCTCAACGCCTCTCAACCCCAGTGTAGTTCACCTACTCAGGGTAAAAGCCACTGAACCCGTTGCCCTAAGCTTTGGTCATCACCCAGTATTTCAAGTAGGATTAATGTCACAGTCACAGAAATGGATACAGTTTCCAAACCAGCCAAACAATGTAATTGAACACAGAGGCTGAATTTCTAAACTGAAAACCTTACTTCTAGGAAACATCTCCCATGCTGTTGGTCATGTGACCCATGTGTCTCTTTGCCAGGGGATCCATTCATTTTGCCTGAACTCCTCCAGTGCAAGACCGTTCCACTTCATACTATGCCATAGTATTTTGTGGACAAAACCAATTACATTCCATGTTTACAGTGTCACATGTTGTGCCATGGAGCCCTGCTGACCCCGTGCGATTAGAGCCCCCAAAAAATGATGTTGTTAAAGGATCAAAGAAAACCAATGGTGCAGCTAAGGAGAAAACGCATTACAGAAGCAGTAAGGAAGACATTTACTTTAGAGCACTCACTGTAATGAAATATTTTGTCTCATCTGAAGTGCACATATATCTGAAGGAGTATAAGACCATTTTGTCTCATTGCACAGGAGCCTGTTTTAGGATCATTATTAATGGCAAACGATCGAGTCAAAGCAAACCAAATGAAACCAAAGATTATTTTCACCGACTGGCTTGCTGGTTTTTACTTCATCCAGTTACTAGAACATCTGAACGAGGCTACGTCTTAAATGGGGTATGCTGGAACGGCTCTCCAGTCGGCGACGTAAGAATGAACCATGTGACTTCTGTGATTGTGTGTATATTTTGTTTACATTTGTGGAAATCTTATTAAATCAATTTTTGTCTACCATGTAAAAAAAAATAAAAAATGCTTTTACTGTCAGTGAGTTTGTTTTTTCACCGTTTATTCTGCAGTGACACTTTTTTACCTGGTAATTCCAAATGTATTTGAAGATGATTGAACTGTTCTGTATAGTTAACATTAACAGCAAACACTTTAGTTTTTTTTTGTATTTATTCTCTCTCCAATAAAGAGCAAAAAGTACTGCTACATTCAACCACTAGAACATTTCAATCACTTTTGCAAGAATTTCAAAGTGTCTGTAATGATTCTTTTATCTGTTCATCTTTTAATTTATTCATGGCGATGGCAGAGTACTGGCATGCACTCAGCATGCTCGGAAATTGTAAGGGGACTAATTACTTGGCGTTTTCATGTGGGGAGACCGTCACACAGCCTCCAGTTTGGTTTAAATTCAGGTAATGACTGCTGAAGTGTGTGTGCATGCGTGTGTGTGTGTGTGGCACTGCTGCGATGGAGGCTTGTTTAAAACCTGGCGAGCCGACCTCATCACCTGGCACCCCGGTCCCTTGCCGACCTCAAGGTCATCCAGCTCGGCGCGCCGCATCAAAAAAGCTGGAGGGCAGCGGACGAGGTGCATCCCTGAGCAGCCGTGACGGTGTGGCATGTTGTGGCAGGGGTCCCTCTTCGCCCGCGGCAATCGAAACAGGCTGACGTCACTCCTTCTCCTGGAATCCGAGGGATATCCACTCAAATAGGAGTGAATGTCTGTATCGATGTCGGATGTTTCCCTGTTGTTGTTAGACAGTGCCGTTTGGAGGAGATTGATTGGAGGACAAGGGCTGGTTCAGAGTCAAGGCCCGGTCCATCTGGAATGGCTCATAATGCACTTTAATCAGTCCAGATCTACATAGGCTTAATGAAGTGGACGCATTCACCAGCACCAACCACCCCTTCATCCCAACCCCTCCCCTCCCTTCTTTCAATTGATGAATTAAAGGAGTCTCAAGGGTTTTGTCAGATCTGTCGATTATCTGACGTGTGCATGCATGTATCAGAAGCTAACCAGCAGAAAAAAATAAATAAAAAAGGATGCTGTGCTGTTGTGCGTCTGTATGTCATTCATAACAAATCTCCTCTATTATTTCAGTCATTAAGAGCTTTCTGAAATCTGCACCCAGCTGACAGAAAGAGGAGAATATTGTGACGGGCTGTCATTAACTGCCGCAATTTGAAGACACACAGTTGACAGTCTTGTAGATGGCAACGATATAATGACTTTCCACGAGATGATTGTCTCTCTCTCTCTCTCTCTCTCATCCTCATGAATGTGCGGAAGACTTGAAAAAGTGTTGCTTTTTTTTATCTTTTTCATTTTTAATGGTTCCTTTTCACCGTGTGTGTGCGTCACTTCCATTAGCGGACAGGATTAGTCAACCCACCAGCCACTCTGCTTTCTTGCCATTAGTGACTAAGCTGTGGCAGCTATGATACAAACAGCATACGTGCTGTATGTGCAAGCTCAATCCCGAAACATACTTGTTTGTCAGTTTTTAATGATACGCTATGAAAAGACTCATTCGGTGGAGTGTAACTAATCAGGATGTTTCCCTGTTTTGCCAGTCGGACACAAAAAAAACTTCGCCCGACTTGTTGTTTTTCTGCAGACGTGCTCAATATTGCCTTGTTTTCGGATCCGCTTACTTACGAGAGATTTCAACACAGTCACCTGAGAGTTTGTTTGCATGCTAATATGAGCATTTCATAAAAAGAATACAGACTGCTGCAGATTTAACATCTTGAAAACAAACTTATTTTCCCGAATCTAATCTCCCATTAAATTTCCAAAGAAAAATCAAGTCAAAAAAAGTGTGGTAGGACGCTTGCCAGCATACAGCTTTGGTGGAGAGACACAGGCACATCCCGTAATTTGTCAGTGGGTCTTGGTACAGCCTGACACATGCAATACACAGCCCACAGCGAGGACAATCTGACAAGATAGAAAACATAAAAAGACTGGATTCCAAAGAGTATTTAGATTAAAAAAAAAAAACAACATTTATTTTCCCTATCGAGCATGCACATTAGTGCTCCTTAAAGACCGGAAGAAGGGTTAATTTGCTTCAATTATCTAGTGCTTAGTACTAGGATCAACTAGCAATTAGGAGCTAAGGCTGAAAGACTAAAAGCGGAGGAATTGCAGAGGGGAATCGGTTGTTTTTCACACGTCTGAGACGGGTGAGTCTGTGTTTTGTTTAACCACCGCCTTGTAACTCTCATCTTCACGCTTAATGGAAACGTTATTTTCCTCTCATTTTCCACGTCAGAAGATTAAAAACATAATGGTTATGTTGTTGTCAGCGGGGAGATGTCCAGAAACCCAAAGTCTGTGAAATTGAAAAAAAAACAGAAACGGGAAAAGAAACATTACAAAAATAAAATTGCAATGAACAATAATTTAACCCGCCCTTTTATGTTTCTGACCCTTTAGTTTCAAAAGCAATTTTCATGTTTATTGGGTTGGAATTAAATCCTTCCTTGAGATCGCGTTAGATGCTATGTTTGCAGGACAGTTTAATTTATTGTTTTCCTGGTGGTGGAGACTTGAACGATTAAACGTCTGACAGATGCCTCTTTCCACAAAGAGCTAGTGAGGGAGAAAAGAGAATAATAAAAGATGGTTAAATTATTGATTGGGACATGACAGGACGACCGTCCCTGTGGGCACTCTCCATCAATATTTTCCATACAATTTAGCCCAGTGCTTCCAGGACGTGCCTGTACATAAGCAGCCTCCGAATGATGTCCGGCACTCAGTCATTCACACGTGCACATATTCAGACATGCAACCCCCCACAATGCCATGAATTATTGAAGTATAGGCATCACCGTGTTCCTCGCGGCTGAGGACACCTTCATGTTCTGTCACCACTTTGGCCCTTGCGAAATACCTGTTTTATTTTAATGCAAATGCTGCAGAGCTGGATGAAATTACTGCTACTACTACTACTATGGTTACTGTACTGGGATGAATATATATTCATATTGAAAAAAAAAAATTTCAATATGAGGTACCAGAAAATCTGGTACCTCCTTCACTGCTGGCGAGCCTTAAGGCAAGAGGACAAAGCGGTAATTTCATGTCCGAGGAGGCTGTCAGTGAGTCTTCCAGCTTGTCCGTATGTATTCCTTCCATCAGGTGCACCGCCGGCTGAATGGCCACAACAAGACGAAGGCAAATCCCGGCAGTAATCAGTTACCAACAAAGGAGATGTAATATTGTATGGAACCATGTGATGCCGAGGCCTCTGTGCTGGCTGTGTGGATTGTGGGTATGAGGTTTCACTCAGACGTGTCCTGCAGGCAGGTTATGGCTTCTGCATGCTGGCTGAAATATTGGACTTGGTCCCAGATTTTTTCTTTTCTCCACATGAATATATATGCTTAGGACCATATAATGCTTGGCTATAAAGTTAATCCATCAGTCGGTGGAATGGAGGGCTTTTGGCTTCTTTTTTGTTTAACAGCAGTAGCCAATGTAAAAATCCCTCCATCCTGCATTAGTAACGCAACACCCACTGTGTTGTTGCCAGCCCCCCCCCCCCCCCCCCCTTTTTTTTTTTTTGGCGGAGGCTATTCATTACTCGATCCCAAATGAAGCCCCCTGAATGTTGGATGACAAATCATTTTTTAATTTTTTTTCTACTAAATGCTCTTGAGGATAATACACATGTAACATCCATAGCATGTTACATGTGGGATGACAAACTTGATGCACAGTTGTAGCATGTTGCCACTATTGTCACTTGAGTGACATTGGCTTTACTTTCTTTATCTAGTCTATTTATTTAGTTGTTGTTTTTTGTCTGTTTATGGGCCATATTCAAATCCAATATGCCCTTTCACAACCCTTTTATTTGAAGGTGATAGAACATGAATGTAAATCATTATTATTACACCAAATAATAAAAAGCCAAAGGTTTCTGCATGCATACGAGAACAGTATTCATATTTGTCTTTGTGTGCTTTCAAAAACTACCATCCATCGCAATTTATTTTTATTGCAGCACCCCAAGCTGCTGCATTGTTATCAGTAGCACATGCCTGAAATTAACCATTAAGATGTACACTTCTAGACTGCTGGGATAAATCAGATAAAACCCCAAAGAAAGAAAGAAAAAAAAAAACGTTGTAAATGTCGTCACCCTCTGTGTTTCCGGAGCTGCGTATCCAGAAAGGGTTTATAGCCGGGACCAGATCTACCAATCTAGGGCATCGTCATTCTGGGTCCGTCCCGGGTTTATTTCTAGCCAGGGATCTTTTTCATGTGTTGTCCCCATTACTCTGCCTCCCGATGTTAGCCGTCACTCTCGTGCTGTCAGCTGTCAAGTGGGGTCAAAATAATCTAAGGACAAAAAAAAAAAAAAAAAATCCCCTCTTAGCTGAGCGTTCATCCTTCAGATTACGCAAATATAATAAACTGGAGTAATAATGGACTACATTAGCACACTTGGTAATGCACAAAGCTAATATTGGTCAAATGTGCTGCTTGTCCTATGTGTTTCCTGAGGGTGGAATATTTAACAGAGCCCACCCAGACTGTAATCCTGAGGGGCGGCTTGACCTCGATACTCTCATGAAGACGCTTGAAGGCAATAATGGTGCTGCCTGTCCATGTACTCCAACAGTTCGCCAGAAACACACACTGTACACATGCACAAAATGATCAGGCAGTTTCGTGGAAAACACAAGTTCTAATCTAAGCGTCAATAAACGCGTCCTTTAAAGACTTCTCTCAGCGTCCTTGCTGGTGCTCGACTCTGTGTCACCGACGAGCCACAAATTACCTCAGCCACCGTATGAAGTACACTGACAGCGCGGTTAAATTAGCACGGTAACTATGTTAAAACCCCATTCAATCCCGATTTTAAATGAGGTGTCTCACTTCATTAACATACACAGCTGGACAAGGGCATAACATAAATGGCCGTGGTCTTTATTTACTCATTCTCTGCCGATAAAAAAAAAACAAAAAACAGAGTTGTGAAAGCACCACTTGTATGTTCAGCATTTAGCCAGGCAGTCATCGGTCCACTGTCCACTGCTCCACCCCCTGAATGTACCCTGTTTATTGCTTGTTCGAATGGCACACTCACCCAAAATGCACAGGCTGAAGAGATGCAGCATTGAAATAAAAACTGACAATAATTTGACTAAAGTGGTTACATTCACTTCCCTTGGCTCTTATCAGCTACACACCGTTCACTGGTCTGCTCGCACACACATGTTGTCTTAAATGGATGCCATGATTAATGTATCAGTGATTTCTCCAGATCAAAACTGCTGTTTGATCCAGTTCTAGATTAGTATTTTGCTGAATAAGGTAACCATGGCAGTTGTGGGGGTACCAACGTTAAGGCTGCATCTGCATGTCCAAGGTTTCACCATTCACGTCTTCCTATACGGACTTGCACCATGAAAGCTATGGACACAATGCTGATGAACTCACAAGAACCAGGAAAACCTCTGTGTCTTGCCATATACTGGAGTCATACTTCTATCAGGCATAACATTATGACCACAGTCCTAATATTGTGTAGGTTTCCCTTGTGTCTCCAGGACATTTGTGACTCATCAGAGAACGGACATGGCTCTTCTGAGCATGTCCTGTGGTGTCTGGCAACAGGACGTTGTTAGTGGGGGGTATTGGGTCCTAAGGGTTGAGGGGAGGGTCCTCTGTGGATTTAGGCTGGTTCTAGTGCATCCTTTGAGTCGTTCCTAAACCGTTTTTGTGTGTGTGCCTCTGTCAAGCTGCATGTATGTCTGAGTTAACATCCACATGAACACTAGGGCCAAAAGTTTCCCAGCAAAACCTTGAATTTTCGTAAGATGAAGAATGTTATTTACTTAATCTGTTTTCTGTGGACAATTTGTTGCTAACTTTTCAAACCAATAATTGGTCCTGTGTGTCAGAGTTAGACAGAGTAGGCTGTTGTTTAATAATAGAAACACTTATCAAGAATTCATAGAAACTTAGTTACTTCTGAGAGTCAAGAAAAAGATTTTTTTTTCTATGAGACTTTAGAATAAAAATTAACTAGCACTCAGAGGAAGGTTTGCGGTCTTTACAGGACTTCATGGTGAAGATTACCATGTCTTTTCCTCTCCGGAGAGTGCTGAAAGAAGAGAAGGAACCGAGAGACTTTTGTCTGAAGCACATACCCAACATGTTGTGTAATCGCTGTCTAAATGGCGAGACAAAAAAAAAATCTGCACGAGATTTAGGTATACTTTAGGAAGCTATTGACAGTCTTGAAATTGTGTGAAGAATAACAGTTTCCTAAATCACCTTCAGATTTTCTGCTGCTTCAGAAACTATTTCATCTTTTTCTTCACTGGTTACATAAGCTCACTTCTATGAAGTGGATATAGATGGACATAGCCAATCGAACCAATGTAGCACCAATCTAAATAAAAAAGAACAATCAATTTTTAAAAAAAATTTTTTTTTTTAGAATTTTGCAAGTGTTTAATGATGCTAAATGTGTCAAGCAACCAAAAGTACAAACAAAAGAAAAGTGAGTTGGTAAAAAAAAAAAACAACCCTAGGAGCTCAGCACCTTGACAGCAGATAATTGTTTTTCCCAGGGATACATGCCTGTGTTGTTCCTGTTGGGTCCTGCAGGATAATGATGACATCCTGGTCAGCAGCCTTGAAGCTGAGAAAGAAGAAAATATTTTGAGTTTTCCCCAGCACTTAAAACAGACAAAACAAACTGTATTTAACGCGGCACAGCACACAATAGAAAAAAAAAATCAAGACATTTGGTCAAAACAATGGTTCTCTTCCAACAGTGCAGCGTGTGTGGCTCCGTCTAGTTGACATTAATTAGAGAACGTGGTTGGTAACTCAAGCTGTGATGGTCATACACCTCCTCCTAGCCTTACAGCTACTAATTACGAGCTTTAATTCGACGCATTTGTGTGATCTCATTTATTAGCTAGCAGTTTAGGTCATCAAGGTATTTTTGTCATTGCAGGGGAGGATTTAGAGGCAGGTGGAGCGGATCTACTTTGATCGAGGGGCGTTTTTGTGCTTGAGGGAAGGTAGAAACGGTAAGGAGAGAGTGTCACACCCCTTCCCTATTTTAACACTGACCGGATTGGACCCTGAGGGACGGCAGCGATGCTATGACGGTGATGAATCTGCCCTCTCTATGTGTAATAAACCATAAAATACTATTATTTTAAATGAATCTATATTGTACGTCTTTATGAATCACAAAGTAAACAATTGTTGCTGTCTGTTGCTTGATTTTCAAGGTCAGTCACTTTCATATGCATACAGAAGTGCATGTGAATAATGCAAAGCACCCCAAGATATCACAGAAAAAGAAAACAAATGCACATGGCTGCCGTTGCTATGCAACAGTGACTGCTAATGCACATGTACGCACACTGTAGACCCGAACAGCACAGCCCATGGAACCAGCTTTACATTAAAATGTGCTAAATTGATTCAATGCAAAACCCATTAAAGCATATATTAACAAAGCCGGGAGATTTGGATACATGTCTATGTGTTAGCGAGCGAAAGTGAGAGATGATTAGAATAGCTTTGAACAGCTGCTGTCACATGTCCACCTAACAGTGACATATACTGAACAGTCAGAACATTAAAACCACAAAACAGACAAAAACAGCGTAAAGTGTCAACCTGGCCTAGATCTCAAACCGATTAAGTGTCTGTGGGATGAACGAGCCTGATCCACAGAGGCCCCTCCCCTCAATCCATAGGACCCAGAGGACCCAAAGGCCCCTCAACATTCAGTTGCCAGATGCGACAGAAGCCCCGTGTCCATTCTCTGATGAGACACAACTGTTTTGGAGACACAAGAGAGCCCTACACAATGTTAGGAAGGTGGTCATAATGTTATGCCTGTTCAGTGGATAACATGTGTGTTGTTATATTGTACAGTGTAATTGGCTTATTAATGTACTTTCACACATCAAAAGGGATTTTTTTTTTAACTACACCATTTATTGATTCACGAATGCTGAGACTATTAAATAAAGATGAAAACGCCACAAATAGCATCAGTAGTCAATGAAAAGCGAGAACACCGTTCAAAGTCCAAGTTGAATCCAACCATTACACAGTGCAACCAAAGATTTGATTCCACTTCAACCAACTGTGCGTGTCATGACCCTCGACGTCAACTAACCTTTGTTCAGATTGAATGTTCCGGCATCACGAGGAATTCTGAGAAATGTGGATGCAACTAAAGCTCCAGTCTGCCTCGTCTTCCAGTGAATAAACAAAGCTTAGCCGTCACTGTGACTGAATGGAGTGAAGGTTAGAAACGGTACATTCATATTTTAGGTATTTTTAAATATGAATGGAGCTGATGTTTTTTATCCAGAGCGCCTTATTAGAGGGTAGTTATGCTCTGCTCTTTGACACCCACCATGACTGAAAAAGTCATCTTTATTAATTAGATTAAGAATATGTTGATAGCCACGTTCTATTATTTAGTATATTGTCAAGAGGAAAAAACATTACAAGGACAAATAAGATGTTGTATTCATCTGCGAAACCTGTGCCACTGGTTTAGTTAGATATCTGAGATAACTTTGAAAGGCTAGTTTCACAAACTACCAGTTCATTCCTGCTCAAAGAGATTCCCTTTTTGTCAGAGCTGATGGGAAGAGGATAATATGTAAAAAAAAAAGTGTTTCCCACGACTAGAATTACTGAAAATATTCGTGTCTAAACAAAATTAGTTTTCTATTTGTGCTGCTGATCTCAGTGAGAATCAGCTCTTGGCTTTTTTTTTCTCGGTTAGAACTGCCCTAGAGGATGATTATGATCAATAACCACAATCATTCGGTGTAAAGATGCAGTTAGGGGATGCTATTTCCTTGCTCTTATGTTTCATTTTGCTTGCATTAAAAATAATGAGTCAAAATATGGATCCTTAGAAAAACTGATTGCGAACCACCAGACAATTTTTTTTCCCCCTCCCGACAATCTCAGCTTTGTTAACTGCTCCAGCTCCGCTCTCATCCCTCACTAAGAGATGAGCTAAAGGAGTTTTCTTTGCTGCAGACACGCTGGCTCCCCGCTCGCACTCTCTGCTGTAATTACCGAGGCTTTTCCCAGAGCTGCTTTTGAACATCAGGCGCCAACGCTGTATGATCACACCTCACCAAACCAATGCTCCCTGGGATATGAGATTGTGGTCACAGCGGCCGCCAGCCCAGTTTGCCTGTTTGCGTTACATCCTTGGCGTCGTGCTCCTGTGCATCAGGAGTTACATGGCGCTGACCCTGTAAATACAGCATGACTAAACAGCGAGTAATGAAATCCCTAGCTGGTGTCTGCACAAAGAGCTTATCCCTCAACCTGGGCTTACGCTGTAACATGTCATCGGCCTCGCTTTCCCTCCGTCACCGCCTTTCTGCATGTGATAGGAATCTCCTCGAGCTGCTTCATCCCTTTCGCAGCCGATCCAGGATTGACTTTGTTCGCTTTTGTGTGCCATTCTCTCCTGATATTTAAGTATCCATCGCTCTTATTTGTGACTCAGCTGGGCCTTGTAGCCACGGCCTGGCTCCAGACAGTACCCCAGAGAAGAGAAGGGGGGGTGGGGGTTGACAGAATCAAACCACAGATGGTACAGGGCTTATCGGCTGTGAACACCCGAGAGTCGGCAGCTCCCCGAATGCTATGAATATCTGTTCCTCTATGTGTGTTTATTAAGCGACAAGGAAACGCTTTTTTTTTTTTTTTTTCAAAGGCAATTGTGGGTCTCTTTCTGTGCGTGCACATTTGTGTGTGTAGGCGCCACATTGTGCGCACACTTCATTAGAGCAGAGATTTTCCTACCACATCACAAGGAAGGTATTAATGTTGTACCGGTGTCACTGAGAGGCTACAGAGTCGGACCCCTTCAGAAGAAAAGGAAAGGATATACTGTACTTTATTAAAGGGAGCCAACACTGACGAGAAAGAGAGAGAGTGAGAGCACTGCAGAAGAGATTGCGTGTAATGAAAAAAATTATATTTGGCTGTTATCGCTAAAGCACCTCCTATATTCAAAGCATCAAATGATTACCAGGCAATAAAGAGTGAATGACTTCTCGGTGCTGGCAGTGTGCCAACAAAACAACGCGCGTCTATCCTATCACAGCTTTTGAATGGCGGCAAAGATTTGGAGATTTAATCCGTAATATCCCAAAAACTGACGAAAGGACAACAAAGCCCAATGCAAATGCATCTCACGAAGTCGTGCAAAATAGTAGATACAACTAATGATTTGAAGCTGCCACCTGTGGACGAACGGCAAGCATGCATGGAATTTCTCAACCTCAACCTAAATATTCAGATTCTAGCAAAACAGTGGTTACCTCCAGTGGAAATAAATAACTAAACAACTCTGGTGTGTGTCATCTGAATTTTTATTTGCCGCTTTTTTTTTTTTTTGCCGCTCGCACAAACAAGAAGCACGCCACTGTGCGCCGGTGTTTAGCACGACTGATTTACACCACACTGGTCGCAAGTTCAAGACAGCTGCTACTTGCTGTGAGCAGATAGAGGAGACAGCATAAATGGCTCAAAGGAGAGATAGTTAGATTAGTTAAAATGTGTTTATTCTGTCAGTGTGGGTGATACAGCCTATGGGTAATGAAGCTTTGAGATAAGTGAACTGAAGGATGAAAGCAAGGCAGAAAGTTATTGAAAAACTGGTATTATGGATGGGCAGCAAGCGGAGTGCAAGCAGAACACAAGGGATTTGAATGGGACTGAATGTATCGATACTCGCAGCAGAATAATCGATACTTTCTGGGAGAACAAAATATCGATATATATCGATAAAATCGATAAAACTGCCCAGACCTAACACCTTGTGCTGTTTTTCTTAATTTTTCGTGTTTATGTGTTTGTGTCAGGCTGCATCCTGCTGGGGATGGCTGCTTTCAAGATGCCTGGTCTGGTCTACTTGGGTGGTACATTGTATGCAACTGCACAATCACAGCTGGGGACGACAACAGCAGCTCCATCTCAAGCAGGGACAACAACTTTATCTCAGCCTAGTATACACCCAGCCATTCACAGTGGTCTCTGACAGTGGCTTTAAACGCCTCATGGGTGCAGCAGCACTACATTACTCTCTGAAAAATGAGAAGTATCACCGCACCGAAATGCTCCCAGAAGTTTACCACAAGGTTGTTGAAAAGATAAAAGCCCTGATCCAACCAGAGAATGCTGGCCATGCACTCTCCTTCACTACAGACTGCTGGTCTGGATCCACAGAGTCATTGATGAGCCTAACATGCCACTTCGTTGGCAATGAATGGAAAAGACAGCAGGTTGTTTTGAACACAAAGGCAATGCATGGATCCCACACTGGAGAATATATCAGAGAGGCATTCCTGGGCATGCTTGAGATCTGGAAAATAAGCAAAGACCATGTAGCACTTGTGCTTTGAGACAGTGGAGCAAATATGCTGAAAGGCATGAGGCTTGCTGAACTTCCAGACCTAAGCTCCACAGCACATTCTTTACAACTCAAAGTGAATGATGGTGTGTCAAGTCAAAGAGCAGTTACAGATATCATTGCAATATTAAAGAAGTGTGCCACCCATTTCCACCACTACATTCTTGCCAAGCAGCGTTTGAAGGACATTCAAGATCTTGGCCTGCCACAACACATACTAATCACTAACATACTAATCCAGGCTCTTCCAACAAGGTGGAGCTCAACACTACACATGCTGCAAAGAGCAGTAGAGCAAAAGCGTGCTCTTACCATCTATGCAGGTGAACATGGAGGATTTGCATGTCTCACTGCCTTCCAGTGGGACACTGTGTCCAACTTGTTTGATACTCTTCTCCCAATTGAGCAAGTGACACTGGAGGTTGGCCACAACGATGCATCAGCATTCCCTGTATTGCCATGCTGAAGATATTGCTCCAAGAAGATCAGGGACCCTCGACACATGGCATTAGAACACTTGGAAACACTTTTCCAGGCTTGATATGAAAACTGTGCTGCTGGCAGGTCTCCTGGATCCTCAGTACAAGAACCATGCATTCGCCTCTCACGCAATACTGACAAAGGCCAAAGAATGGCTGAAGGAGGATGTTGAGAAGACACAAGAACAGCATGCTGCTAGTGAGGAAGAGCAGAGTGCTGTAGACATGGGTGAGCCCGATGACGAGGGAAAACCCCAAAAGGCAACAGACGGAGAAGACATCCTCTTGTATTGAAGATATGTTCAGCTCTTTTCTAGGACCCCACACCGATGAGCCATTGGCCAAGGCCTCCATTGAAGATGAGCCTGCACCTCAAGGAGCCAGTCATAGACAGGCGTAATGGATCCTCTCCAGAGGATGAAACTCAATGAGAGGACGTTTCCAGCTTCTTGCCTTACAAGCAAGAAAATTTTTCTGTGCATCACCCTCTTCTGTGCCAAGTGAGCAAGTCTTCAGCGAAGTCTCTGCACTTCATGAGAAGAACAGAAGCCGCCTAACAGGGTGCAGGCTGAGCAGCTCTGCTTTCTGCACCACAATCTGGTGCTACTGGTTTGGAAGAACTAACTCAGTCCCAAATTTGAGTACAGTTCAGTTCAGTTTATTTTGTTGATTTTTTAAAAAATTCAGGGAGCTATTTCATTTATTTTTTTCATTCATTTGAGTGAGTTTTAAGAAATGCTGCCAAAAGGCCCCTGCACTTTTGTTTTAAAATAATTAAACTTAAAGGCATTTCAATTAAGATTTTGTGTTTGTGCTATTTTACAAAAAGTTAAGGCCATTTTTTCAGTGTACACAAAACAAACTAACAGTATACTGTATTCATTCTAATCCTGGGCGTGTCACTCTAAATTTTGACACCAAAATTTTTACCGCAAATGAATATCGGTCCTACATATCGGCTATCGGTTTCTCTTAGTTATTAATAATCGGTCCACTTTGGTTGATGCCTAGTACATGTCCAAGTAACATCCACATGAATACCAGGTCCAAAAGTTTCCCAGTAGATCATTGCATTGTCACAGGATCAATGTTATTCACTTCTCCTGTAAGTGGCTTTAATGTTGTGGCTGACTGGTGTATATGACAGGTTTCAACAAATCCCAAGGCTACCCAAATTTATTACTACAGATTTTAAACTTATTTTACGGGGAAATTGAGAATATGAACATTAGCAATGGACGTTCATGTTGTAACGATTTTATGAAAAACAGTTTTCCTGTTGATGATATTCCCACAACATCCACACAGCAATTAAGTCTTTTTTCCATGCTGCTTTTACTGTAAATGACAACATCATTGTTCTTCTGCAAATGTGAATTAAATGCAGCCACCATGTGAAAAAAAGCTAGTCTCAGGTTGTGGGAGCGAGGCGTGTAAATCTCCTTTTCTGTAAATAAATAAATAAATGAAAATCAAGCCAGGATGTAATGCAGCAGCCGGGCCCAGTTGCGAGATGATTTACCACAACATCCACCTGGGTCTTTATTCCTGCAACAACACCCCAAACTATCTTGACTCATCCCTCGTCTCTGGCATCCATAACTCGTTTCCTCAATCAAGCCGTCGGATTCGGGTTCTGTAACCTTGCATGTGTTTTAAATTGGTTCCTGTGAGATTCATCCCCTTCTAAAATTTAAATGACAAAACGCCTTTGACTGCACCTGAGCTGGTTCTGCTTATGAATTTACACACTAGCCTCTGATGCAGATTAAATTATACAAGGTACCTTCGGAATATTGCCCGGTGTCTCTTCTTCTTTTTATATTACTGAGCAGGTTTGTTAATATATTCATAAAAGCCATCATCATTGGCCCCGCGGTGCGATTGGGCTGACACTGAAGCAGGAGGACTTTTCATTAAGGGATATTGTTCTTTTCTGCCTGTTGAGTTTGAGGCATTATGAGCTTAAGGATGGAGAGAGGTGCAGATGTGGGCAGCAGCAGTGGAAGGAGTTTGTCTGGAAGAGACCCAGGATGCTCAGTATCCTATTATGTAGGCTGTCACTTCGAGTAACCCAGGGAGCCTGACGACGGAAAACATCAGATACGCTGTATGCTTTTACAAGAACAATAAAATTTGCCATCATTTCTTATCAGAGGTCAGAAGGTGGATGAAACATGTTCATTCGGGTTCAGTTTACTCCCTTTCCGTGATGTGTTTTGTTGCTGACACAGTCTCTTATATGCCTCCAATTTCTGCTTGATATCATGGCTACAGCCTACTCTCAGCTTTATTTTGAAAATGCTATAAAAAATTGGTATGTTTTAATCTGTCAAATGGAGTTTGAAGGTACTGACCATTAACTGTAAGTTGTGACGTCACCCATTGGATTCTGAACCTTGGAAATGAAGCCCGAAATGGGTGGAGCCTGCGTTTGCCATGTTGGATGAGTTTTACTCTGCCCACACTTGAATACTCCACATGTGGGCTGAATGGTCTAGTTAGACCCAACTTTCTACCTCAGTGGTCTCTGACGTTTTTCAGGCCAAGGACCCCAAACTGACCCATTATATATGTGTTCTATATTAAACTAAAATTATATATATTATTATTATTATCATTCTGTATTAAATATTAAGCTATTAAAATAATACAAAGGTTCAAATTTCATGTGCAACAGTAAGGTGGCCATGCAACTGTCACAAACATACATACCTTATCCTTTAAATATAGCTAACTGTAGTAGGGTCAGTGAATCACCAAAACATTGTGGCCTCAGTAGTTGGCTGATGGGAGCAAGCGAGTTTGGCTTTTTAAAATGAAGCCAGCCTCAAGCGGCGACTCGATGAACTGCAGCTTTTTGCACATCCGCATGGGATTCATCGCTCGGTCCCGGACATTGCCACCCGGTACTGCTGACACGAGTAAGGCACCAGCGTCGGTGCTACTTCAGTCCAGGCTTGCACCAGGTTCGCACCGAGGAGTAAATCTTTCCAACATTCTTTGATTAAAACTGTTATTACTGGAGAGCTCCATTCTTTTGTCATCCTTTGGAGCTTGGCCAAAACGGTAAAATTGCCTGACCTCTTCAGGTGACTCATGCTGCAAAACATGGAGTCAAAAGGAGAAAGAAGAGCACTTTCAGATCAGAGTGTAGTGAGCAGATGAATAGTGCTCCGTGTCTGACCTGGAGTGTTCAAACTGACCCCTGTTGGCCCTCAGCCACAGAGATACACTTGGTATTAACAGCAAAGTGCTGACCAGACAATTTACAGTATGCCTGCCTCGTGTTAAGGTGGAAAAAGCAATATATTGGTTACCTATAAAGAAAACTGTTATGCGTTTAATAAAAGTAAATAGTCAAAAAATGTTTATCCTCACACTTGGCAACACCATTAACATAATACATTCTTCAATGAAATATTGTCACTGGGTTGAAGAACAAATTAAACTTTTTGGTTACAACTCTATAGGCCCGAAGTGCTGACAAGGTGTCTATTTAAAGCTGCAAGCAAGCAAGCATCCAGCACTCCATTAGCAAAAAGGATCAGGCTGCTGGATTCACCACTGTGTACTCATTAGAGTTCAGATATTTCTGATCTGTTCTGCACAGAGGCGCACGCACGCACCGATCAAAATGCACATACACGTCCGCCTCCACTCCCCCCGTCATCTTTCTCTTACTGCCCCTTTCTCCCCATTTCCTCCTCCTACTCTTGCTCCATCCCTCCTTTGCAATTTCCATCTGTTCAAATGAAATATATTTGGCATCCGGAGAATGCCCCTCAGCAATGAGCGACAATATATCTTACAAATATCAGCCGTCCAGCCGTGGCTCATGTAATATTTATAAAGGGAATGTGGCAGTGGGGGATGTCAACAATGTTTACCGTGAACAGGTTGAGCATCCCTCCAAAGTGCACCGCCAGCTGCCAACTTTTTGACAGGCTAGGTGCCCGGCCGATCCAGAGGCTCATTTACATGTTACCCAGCAATCACAGTTGACCTGATCACATCTGGCATGCTTGTCCAATTAATTAATCATGTGTAAATCGGCCAACCGCAGGCTTTGATTACGACTGCCATATTGTTTTAAAGAGAATTTGTGTGTGCGGTGGGAGGTTGGCAGACAAGTGGCCAGATGGACAGCGAGGATTTTGGAAAAAAAAAGGAGCCTTCAAGTTCCATCCAGTGTATGTGTTGGGGAAGAAACTAACCGTGGCATGCACGTTTTCGAACAAAGGTTCAGGAAGTTTTCTGTCCTAAGGCATCACATCACATTTTTAACTGTATTCTCAATTTTGTTTTAACAATTAGAGGCAAATGATGCTCAGTTATAAAGTACTGATGATCCATAACACTCTGTGAGGCTGTACTTCGGCAGAGTTTATTTGTACGTTGACCATGAGCCACCAGTTTAGATTACCATGAGCATTTGTTGGTTACATTTAAATGCTCAGCACTGAGGCTGAAGAAGAAGAGATTGTGTGAGAATTGTAATGTTTCCAGGATTTTCATTGGTATGTAGACCGTGTGGTTCCCACAGAAAAAAAACAACAAAAAAACTCAAGGTCAGCACAATAGGGAGTGGGCAACAACGTTAGTACTAACACTCTAGGGAGGAGGAAGACTCACACCCCATTTGGTATGCAGGTTAAACCCACATCAAGGGTTTATCTGTATGACTCCAACAGTGTCAACACACCCCCTTCCATTGGCCTGGTGAGCTGGTTTAGCCATAAGCAATATAAATCTCATTTCCAGTGTCAGCAATCAAATGTCCAAAAGGAGAAAGAAAAAAAAAAAGATATATGCATTTCACCAGTATTGTTGACCTTTTCTGTGTGGTTAAATATGCAGAAGAGGGATGTGACATCAGCTCATGGAGACTGTCATATGGGCGTATGGAAGCTTCCTGGGGTTTTTGTGCAGGTCGGAGTTCAGTAAATAATCATTCGTCATGTGTGCACAAGACATGATGCACGCACATAAAACAGTAGTGCTTTCTGAAACAGGAGCGATCCATTAGAGACAGCGGCTGTTGAAATATTCCACTGCACCCCCAAAAGATGTCAGAGTTCATTTGCATACAGAGCGCAGAAAACTCAGACCGGATCCGAGGAGCCGGCTCGAGATGCATGTTAATGCAAGGTATGAATGCAGACACTAAGAGCTGGCTACTTGCGATCAGAAGTGTCCGAGTATTTATTGTTTATTGGTTTGGGGCTTTACAAAATACTGAATGATGGACTCAAAGTTGGGCTTTTTATTTATTTTATTTTTTTTTGAGAGTGAACTAATTTTTTTGCATCTTGCGTAAAGGAAATGCTAGAAGCAAGGAGCTAATCTTCCACTGTGAGTGCCTCAAGCTATATTGACCTGTCAATAAGTCTGCATGGACTTAAACAGAAGAAGTCATTCATATTCTAGTACTAACTTTGATACAGTATGTCCAAAGTTAGATCTCAATAACATCACTGCAGCTGCATTTACTTGACAAGGACGTGACCCAAATATGATATCAATAAATGTAAATTCATAATAACTAATTACTATAAGCATCCAAACTGATGAAACGTGTCTAACCTCAATTTAACACGAGTTGGCTTAAGGGCAGTTTTACCCACAAGCTTATCAACACTGCGAGTGCATATGCTTTCAGCAAACCTTCGCACAACTGGGAATTGAACTTGTAACCCCCGACAGTTTTATTACCATGCTTAAATCACTGAGCTGTAGCACTACTTCCAAGAACCCTCTAGACTTTAATACTCATACTTGACACTGCGCTTTTTTGTGACAGGGGCAGTCAAAACACGTCTTCAGTGGCCAGAGGCAAACTAGATGTCCACTGTGTGTTGTAAGGTCAGCAGTGTTTGCAAGCAAAACATCGTCTTCAGGAGAGAATATTGGGGGTGGGGGGTTGAGACTTGGCTTTGGTCCAGAGTCCCGTGCCCCTGTGGATCCTGCCTGTCTGTCACGGTTGTCTGTCTACGCCTGTGTGCACTTACAGAAGGCTTCTTAATGATTTTCTGTCTCACAACAATCGGGGACAAACCCACACCCATGTATTCCTTCCCTCCTCTTAGATCCAGCATTCCCACCAGTAGTATTCATAGGGCCATGTGCACGGGGAAGCAAAATGTGGATGTTTTGCTCGCTCTCTAGCCCACAGTGTCAAACAAAATTGGATCTCAAGGTAAAACTCACTGCAGAATTTACATCGAGCAAGCATGACAACTTCCCAATATTGTGCAGGTCTCTCTTGTGCCTCTAGAACTCATCAGAGAATGGACATGGGCCTTCTGAGGGTGTCCTGTGGAGTCTGGATCATCCCACAGATACTTGCTCAGTTTTGGATCTCGTGAATTTGGAGGTCAGGTCAACACCTTGTGCTTTTTTGAGTTAAGCCATTTTTGTGTGTGTCGCCTGTGTCAGGCTGCATCCTGCTGGGGATGGCTGCTACCATCAAAGGGGGGCCTTACTATGGGGTGGGGGTGTCTGGTCTGGTCTAAGTGGGTGCAACATGTCTAAGCAACAGTTAGTAAAGTTATTTACGTATTTTACGTAGCTTCCAGTGTTGCGGCAACTTAAATGAACTTGAGTCAGCATGAATGACAGTTACCACCACAACATTGTGTGCCTCCACTAAACCGGTCAGAATGCAGTAACTCCCCGACTCATAATAAACTGTATGTAAAGAAGACGACGAACGAATACCAGGACACACATTGTGCAACATTGTTTTAATTACAGTGTCATATATTAAAATAAAATGTGTTTTGCGCCTTTAAATTTAAAACACCAAAACGAAATGGCTTCATTTTTGAGGATGTATCTGACAAATCTCTGTCAAATTTAAAAACATTCTTCAATACAGTTCTGTTGATTTTACATTCATGATTTGAGTTACAGTATGAGAAACAGCATGCTGACCTTTGACCCCTGAAGATGAAGGTCCTTTAACTTGAATGAAGTCTGACCAAACCATGACGTTTTGCAGATACTGTCACATCATAAAAGGGTTATTGTTATTGATCGGGTAGCAAACTTGTGACCTATCCATGCTAAATTTCTTTTGATTAGTATTAATTATGGCATGATTCCTCATCATTTTTTTTTTGCAGTGCTCTTAAACTGCTTTATTTTTGCACTTTGCCTACTTTCTACATAAATGCAAACAACCATATGAGCCTGTTTTGCTCCGATACGCAGAGTAGCCTGCTTCCACTTAGCCTGCCTCACACATTGCGCTTCCCCTGGCACCCCCTCTGTCCATCACTCCACTTGTGTCTTTGTGTTTTTTGGATCAGGCATCAGTGAGAGAGGGCAGAGAAGTGAAGAAAGGGAGGGATTGGATCGAGAGGTGTGAAGTGGTATGTGTTAAAATGTGTGTGTGTGTGCGCACAGAAAGCCGGGAGGGGGGAGCACCCCAGGGAGTTGCCTGTCACGGCCCTGTCACGTTGATAGACATGTCAATCGTGACTGAGCGGGAGGTGGAGGTTGAGAGGGGGAGGGGAACGCAAGAGATGAGAAAAGTGACATTAAGAAAAATTAAAATGAGTGTGTGTGTGTGTGTGTGTGTGTGTGTGTGGTGAGGGGATGCATCTGTCATAAATTCTTATCCCATGCAGTCATTCAGTCCATATTTGTGTTGCTTCTCTTGATATTCTGTAATGACCAAACACCCCTAATCTAGTATTGCCGATACCGTTTCTTGAAACGTCATGATCATTGAAAAGCTTCATAATTTTCCCTTTAGTTAGTTGATAATGATTATGCTAAAATACAGGACAAATATTTAGGCAAATAAACCTGTTTTCTTGACTAATTACAATATAAAACAATTTAACACTATAAAATTTAAATAATTCCCCTTTCACTACAAACAATTGTTTGCGAAAAAAATTGTGTAAACTAAGAAAAAGGAACCACACACCACATGTAAACAACACAGCAATGGAAAATAAAGTCGGTAACAGAAGTCAGTTGAGGAAAACAAGTGAACAAAAGCGACAATATAATAATAAATATAGAAATTGCTCAGAGGGAAATTTTGGCTCATACATTTTCCAGCAAAGAAGTGCGGTGCACAGACTTGAGGAGAAGCTGCGCTCACATGAACTCTATGAGGAGTAATTTACTGGACATATAGAAGAAAAACCGTAACAGAAGTATCGATCTCATCATGCTAGTATCGATTCGACACCGACATTGGTATCGATAATATCCATATTTAGATCGATACGCCCAGCCCTATCGGAGCTTGAGTGCCATCACATTCTACATCCATGTGGTGTATGGAGTGAAGGGATTGAGCCGTAGAGAGCAGCGGATCATGGCCCTGAAGAAAATGAAGTGATATCAAGTTTGATCTGGCACGACTGCTCATTAACTATATAAAATATACATACTGAAGTATACGGTATTCATTTTAATTCACCAACTATGTAAAAAATGTGTTTTCTAGCTACTCTGATCTACTAGAAAATGATACTAAATGTATACACTGTTTTCAACGTCTTCTTTTTTGCCTTTTTCTACTTAAAAAAAACACCTGATTAGTCCTGGGTGGAGTATTGTTTGAGTGCATTTGTGTCTTTCCAATGATGTAATACTGTAGTCTGTCACAATGCCAGATTTATGGCTCCCCGGTAATCAGATTTCCTGGTACGAGTCTCCTTGTCTCCTTTCTCCATTCTGTTATTCTGTATTACTAGACCAAAGCTTCTGCATCAGGATTAATTCTTACATTCGAATGCAAAATCCCAAATCGGCGATAAAAATTTAGCTGCCACTTCTAGTTTCCTTATTACCAGGGATGTATTTTGCAGTGCAGCACCCGGTCAAACAGCAACAACAACAACGCCCCGTGTCTTGTGTGGTACTTTCATCAGTTACTGACCGCCGCCACTGCAACCTCCTGGAGAGTGAGCATGAATTTAAAAGCTCTTTCTGCTCCTCTGGGCGATAAAGCCGCACTATTTGTCTGTGGCGCATTACACTCCGCAACAAAGGCATTTCTGCTTTTGACAGCGGGTATCACAGAGATGATATCAGGCTGATGCTGCCTGGCTTTCGATGCCGGTCATGGCCTTCTTAACATATGGTTTCTGGTTATGTGGGGGAGTTGTGTGCGCAAAATGGAGCCACGGCCATTTGAGTGTGAGCATCAACCAGTTTCTCACAGTGTATTTTGCCTTTATATTCGCCTGCTTTGAATGTTTCACTTTGTTTGGCGTCCCTATTTACCCTCCTGATTTTCTCTTTCACGGATATACAAAATCAATGTGATGCACATCTCCCGACTCTAATTTGTATACATATTGTAATTTCAGCTTCTCAAAAACAAGGATTCCGTGCATCTCCCTCCTTTCGTTGTTTATTTTATCCTCCCATCTCCCTCTCCGTGTCTTGCTCTCTCTCCTTGCCTCCATCCTTCCCTCTTTTACACCCCTTCCCCTGAATTCATCAAGTGTTGGAGATTAAAGGAAGGAGCTGCCAAGCTCTTCGGTCTAAATTAGATCCATGCTTCCTTGAAAGAACGTAGAAATTGGTAGGATGAAATCCGAAGGTCAGAATCTCCCTCTCTGGCCACGGGAAAAAAAAGAATATATATGATCCCTTTTTCTTGCATTGGCTCTCTCTTGGCTGTCGTACAGCCTTAACCACTGTTTTCTCCAGTTTACTAGGTCTCTCCGTGTATGAAATTCAGCATGTGCTGTGCTTTGGCAAGTTCAAAGACCTTTGCGTGGCTGGGAGATAAGCCCTTCTATGATGAAGGCACTGAGTGAAACGGTTTATTTGATTACCAGGCTACAACTTGCTCCGGGCAGCGATACTACCCACTTTTTGAATGAACAAAAAAAAAAGAAAAGAGCAAATGCTTACACTGTCTTGTTTTAAAGACAAGGCATACGAGATGTTCCAATGCTAACTCCAGTCGCTTAAGTTTTAATCTACTCTTTTATTAGCTCAGGACTGATGCACATTTCATATTTTTTGAATTTTCCCCCTTGATTCCCATCCTACAAATTGAACTTTCTTTAAATACACATTAACATGAATGTAACATTTTAGTATAGGAATAAATTGAGGAGACATTACTGGCACCCTACTGTTGCCCGTTTGAAATAAAAAAATAATAATAATAATATTTGAACCTGTATATTGTTTGAAAAACTTAATACTGAATGCAAAATGAAAATAATAATGTATATTTATAAATAGCACTGGACTATAGAGCAGATATAGAAGGTATGGGGTCCCTACTTAATCTCTTCATCAATTTGGACTGAAAAACATTAAAGACCCCTGGTCTAGTAAAACACAACTGTAGTCATCATCCAATCCCTGCGTCCTCATATGGGTACGTAAAAGGTTTTATTGAAGCTCATTCTGCTTCATTTAAACCCACTGTCCTCATTAGTGTATGCTTCAATCTGCCATCTAGTGGTAGCAAAAGTTAAAACTTATCTTTTTTTATGCTTATTAATGTTTCTAGTTTGATATGATGCGCAAATTTAACAAATTAGCAATTTTGCAGATTAGCAAGTACACATTTGAGGACGTTGGGACTTAATTGTTGTTTCAGTGCACAGCTATGTCAAGGTATTAAAATACACAGTTTTATGTTTTATCACACATTGGTGACTCTTTACAATATATAACTAATGAAATAATCCCAGTGTCCACATATGAGGACTTGCAAAAACAACTACTTCTTGAGATGCTTCTTGAAAGATGATGCTTAGATTTTATATGTCTTAGGTCATACTAATCCAAAATACCTTGAAGACCTTGGATGTTACTTTAATGTTACTTAAATCACTATTCCAGTGTGTTTCCTTAACCCCTTGGTCACGCATCATCCCGTCGTATTGGTCTTATTGGTTCCTTGCCCTTTAGTGGTAAACATATACAAACTTGTATTTAGACCATTAAAACTTGTCGGCACTTGTCAACATACATTATCATATTAAACAACATTAGGCCACGTATTTGTAAAAAAGCAGTTAGATGCAGAGGTGTACCACATTTAACCTTGAGTTTTGCTGACTGGCTGGGTAAGAACCACACGCTTCTAAACCCCACTGAGAAGAACGGGGACGCAATTTAAAATGTGCACGGAAGCGAAGATATATGGTTCCTCACCCCATAAAGGGTTAGAAAGCACATGTTACACAAGAGGAGATGGGCATGTGAAATACATAGCTCTGTATCAAACAAAAGGATAAACTTGTTAAAGCACTTATGGGCTAAAACACTCCAGTAGTGAGGATACTGTGCAGTGTTTTATAAATGGGATCTCTCTCTACATCAAAGCAATATTTTGTTACTTGCATATTCTGAATCTGACCAACAGCTCACAGGAGGGGCTCATCAAAGAAAATGGCAACGACGACTACGCTCTCTATGTCTGTATGAAGATTTGCCTCTTCTGTGATTATACAAGCAACGACCCGGTAGAAGTGTGTATTGAGGGAAATGTTTCTTGACCTTGATTGCCTGAAGATGTCTAACAAAGTCCAGATTTTGTGCAATAGACTTTTAGCGTAAGTGCAATCGTCTTTTTTGTGTACGTTTAGTGTTAAATGTTCGATGTTTGATTAAAAAGATAGTGATATGTAAACGATATGTTTTTCTAATAAAATAATATATATAACATCAATACATTCATATTTAGATGAAAAGAATATTAACTTTTTCTGAAACAAGAGTAGAAGAGTAAATAATATTTCAGGAGCAATTGTTTTGTCACAAAATGGTTAATGTTATTCACTTATCCTGCCATGGTTTTAATGTTGTGGCTGATCAGCGAATATACAATACATACAGAGAGTCTGCTTGTGTTTTCAAAGATTAGGGAAACAACTTTCACTGCTCATCAGCTGCTGATTGCCGCTGTGCACAACAGCAGTAAATCCACTTTCGCCTCTGACAACGTCAGACATTGTGTGAGAAGCTTTTAATCTGTTGATGCATAGCGTGTCTGCAAAATGATAACTCCATTAAATTACACTTGGGAACCTGCAATTAGAAATTCAAATTCAAACTCTGTGGGATGCTTCTTTCCGTGGAACTTCACACGGTGATGCGCCGTGCTGAGAATTAAGATTCAGAATGCGAAAGACTTTATTTACATGGCATTTATTGTATGTGGAGTTTCACTATAATCACTATTCAGTGTGACAAAAAAAAAAAAAAAAAAATCCCTTTCTGAAATGTTTAGGTCAGTTTGTTTCCTCCTGTCTTTAAACAAACTGTGTAACTACAGGTTTAGTTCCTGCGTCATCAAACGTCTCATTAGGCTGCGGTCCACTGTGACAGTATGTCCTTGAGCGCTGAAACTCTGAGTGCACTTTAAATGTAAGCATCAGCTACAAAAAAGAGAAATGGATACATAAATCACTCATGTAGAAACTATACAGAAAAACACTTTGCTTCAGTTTGAAGGCAGCAACTGAGGAATGCAGGTGCACAATTAAAACATCACAATGATTTGCGGCAATTATCGTTGATTACCCTCCTCCCCTTACGCTGACGAGACAGACTATTGCTAATCATTGTGCTGGATCCAAACTTTTCCAAGTGTCGACAATTACAGTGGCTGCCTGAAAGAAACACAAGGTGCTTTATTTGTCCATTTTCTTTTTTACTAGGCCAGGAATATCGGATATGAAACAACAATAGCTCTGTCAACATTTGCATTGTGACACCAATGGACAAAAATGTGAGAAATGCCAAGGTCAGAGGATTGGACAATTTTGACTACATTGAGTTAATTCAATATAATTAACTGCAAAGAGGAGGGGGAGTCCAAGCTTATTTCACTGAGGGTCACATACAGAAAGATATATACAAAGGGCTGGGCCACTCATGTGAGTTATGTAGGTAAATTATTATGATATATGACAATGCTTTAATTTAAAATCAGCCTACATTACAGCTTTCCATTAACGGGGTTTAATCTGTTTTGTCACAATAAGTGTTGGCAACCTATTTAAAAAATAGCAGCTTCTTCCTAGTCATGATGCTGGGTGGAGTGAGGGGCTTGTTATGCAAGTAAGTAATTGGATTTATTAACACCTGAATACTGTGAAAAAGGTTTTTCGACTCATTGTTACTGGTAACAGTGTTGTACTCATTGTGAACAGTGATGCTACGCTTTGCTCTGAGCAGTGGTTAGCAAGGCAGGAGTAATATTGGTGGTTGAGATGTGAATGAGGGCACAGATATACACCGATCATTATGACCACCTTCCCAACAGTCGATGCATCTAGCTGGGGATGGCTGCTGCCATCAAGGAGTGTAATTTCTATGGGGTGGGGGTGCCTGGTCTGGTCTAGGTGGGAATTACATGTCTAAATAAAATCCACAGGAATGCCAGGTCTAAAAGTTTCCCAACGGAACACTAGATTGTCAGAAGATGGTCAATGCTATTCACTTCTCCTGTCAGTTCATAATATTATATGAATATATAATATATATAATAATATATCATATATTATGGTTGATCAGTGTAGCTGTCGTTCTGTAAGGCAAAGTAATTGTATCGCCAACTTCCCAATAAAAAAATAACAGCTGTGAGGTGTCTGTAGAACCCATGCTCTCATTACATCAAGAAGTCTTTATCTCGCCACACAACTGTGTTTCTGGACATGCCAATGTTGTTGTACGACTGCACTTTTTTTTGTAGGCACATTATTCCTGTGACTTTAGTCAGAGACTTTTTTTTATTAATTTTTATTTATCACCATCTGAGAAAAGTTTTCCATATTGGATAATGAGTCATGTAACCTCGCAACTGTTGTAGACCAGTTCTGACTTTCGTATGATAGTATAGTCTTTTACAGCAACAATTTCATTACAAGTCACATGTGTTTTCTGTCAATTATTTTTCCCACATGTCTGAAGTATTGTGTGCTCGCCTGCTGAATTGCTAGCTTGGCTTTCTTTGGTTCCACCATTTTTGGTCACCTGTGGCAAAAGTCCTCTTTGTTAAATGTTGTTTTGTGGAGAGGCTGCAACGTTCAAGATGCCAGCACTAAGCCATGCCACTATGTCCACGGAATAGGGAGCCGAACTGTCTGTCCATCAAAAAATCCTAGCCTTACCGATCACCGCTTAATCAGTTCCCAACAGAGTGACTCCAGACCAGTTCCACTGTTGGGAAACATACTGTATATTTTCTGAGTGTTAGAAGTTTGTGTTGTCTTCCAAGGGAGCAGTATTTTGTATTCTCCCAGAGCTCAATCCAGCTGTAACAGTGATTCTCTTTCATTTCTCTTTATCTTTCAAACAGCTGTCACTAGATAAATGTCCTATACAGTAAAAAGAACTATAGTTTTATGTTTGTAAATCTTGTCAAAGGTTTGGCATCATCACTGGGAGTCAATTTTCAATGGGTAATTGTTGACACAGCTAATGGAATAGTAACAGGAGTGATTCATCACTGTCGTGGCATCATTACTGCAATAATTTAACTGAACACGGGTCATCAAAACAAGTCCTGCCAAACTAGAATCCATTCATCATTTCACTGTCAGTCTCTCGTCTGCTAATTTAAAATGAGAGGAGAGTGGCACTAATGTTTTTGTGTGAGCATCATCAGCCCCTGCATAACCACATATGATTGGTTGCGTGATTAATTGATTAGTGTACAACGGGAATGGATTGTTTGCTTGATTGATTGACTGATGGGTCACAGACGGAGTTGTTTGTTTAGTGTTATGGGAATAGCGAGCAAGGAGTGTGACTGCTACAAAATGAGGTAAATAAATATGAGGTCCTGCGACAACATTTCATGAAGAAAAGAAAAAGAGTGAATCATGGTTGATCATAACAAATTCCAAGTAATCAATTTCTTACTTTTTCTAATTTCACTTAACCTGGTTCAAATTTACCAATGGAGTCTGATCTGGGAAGTATATTATTTTTTTGTGTGTCTATTAGTGCTCTAACACATCTGAGTAGCATCCTTTCCTACGGGGAAGCTAATTGGTGAAAGTGGTTCCCAAAGTGGGGAGTGTGCCCCTTATCAGAGGAGAGAGCTGAGTGAGGCTTGATTGAACACTGCTAGCACACCTTAGAGAGGTTTTTGAAAGGGTTCTCCGCCAAATGTAAAATATAGGAAGAGTCCTCATCAAAAAAAAAAACAAAACAAAAAAAAACACAACTTACAAAGTAAAGATGAGATAATATGACATATGCCCTATATCGCCATTGGTTTCACCAGTGGATAACGAGGGGAGAGCACAGTGTGTTGTCTTCCTAAAAATATTAGCTTCTGACGGTTTGAATGTGCACACATTAAGATGCCACTTGTAAACAGAGCATGAGGACTAGCCAATTGATTTAATAATAATAATAATAATAAAAAAAGTTGCTTATAGATTTGCTGAGAGTAAAAAATGCACACTACAGCAGAGGAATTGATACTTTGGCATCGATATGACTTTGCCTATGGTTGATAAAGCAACAGCGAGCTAAAATCAATACCTCGACAATACAATACAATTGTGAGGCATCTCTCTGATATGTTGACAGACATAAGGAAAGTAGTGATGAGGTACGAGAAAGATGCTGCTTTGCTCTGCAAATGGACGAAGTGACTGACAGGTACAAAAACTGTTTACTGATAACGAATGGCAGATGTGTGTATCCATGTCGAACTGCAGTGGACAGGCCCCAAAAATAGTCTTATCTACGAAAGGGGGGCCCTGCAGAAAACGTTTAACACTTACTCCAACACCTTACATATACACCGATCAGGCATGACATTACGACCACCTTCCTGGTATTGTATAGGTCTCCGTTGTGCCTCTAGAACAGTTCTGACTCATCAGAGAATGGACAAGAATGGACATGGGCCTTCTGGGGCCTTTCGATGTTGTTATTGTTGGCCTTTGGGTCCTCTCGGTTGAGGGGAGGGGCCTCTGTAGATCAGGCTTGTTCCCACAGATACTTGATCAGTTTGGGATCTAGTGAATTTGGAGGCCAGGTCAACAACACCTTGTGTTGCATTTCATATTTTTTTAGTTGTTTCTTGTGTGTGTACCTCAAGGATGCATCCTGCTGGGAATGACTACTGCCACCAAGCAGTATCATTGATATGGGGTGGGATGGCTGGTCTGGTCTAGGTGGGTGGTACATGTCTGAGTAACATCTGCACAAATGCCAGGTCAAAATGCTCCCCAGCAGAACACTGAATTGTCAGAAGATGGTCTTAATGCTGTGGCTGCTTTGGTGATTTGGTTATTTGACAGGCATTCTTTGGTTACCAAGATGCTCACGACCTCATACTTTATGCTAAGTCATGCACGTCTTTATTTGTTGTACAGTTCTGTGACAAAAGCAATTATATTCACATGATTTCGCAATGTTAAGGTGGCAACTGTGAGTTTGATTACTTATCTACTAGAGTGTTTGTTTAAAATGCTAAGCTTACCTTGAATGTCATTGCTCTCAGGAGTTATTTTCAGTGAGCGAGCAGGTATGAGTTTTTCACTGGCAGTTTCACTTCAGCATATCTGCTGCTGCAAACCTGCTAAGTTCCTCTCCCCATGTTAACAGCTTCCACAGCATGTCACCCACCCAAGCAAAACAAAGCAGCAGCATGTGTGTTGTTTTCCCCCGCAAAGCCTCCTTTAGGCAGACAACACAGACACAACATTCACTCCATCTCATCGGACGTAGCACTGAGTTAGCTGGCTCGCCGCCATTTTGTAGCTACTAAATGTCAATGCAAAAGGGAAAGTTGTGGTTTATGGCCACCTGGATGGGGAACAAAGAAATAATAATAAAAAAAAGTGGCTGGGGGAGATGGAGTAAGGGAAACCTAAATTAATCCTCTAAAAGCCTTTTAGCAATATTGCCCTCCCACAGCGATCTGGTAGCACACACAGAGACCACTTCCAATCATTTAATTCCAGCTGAAATTTAATTTAGTCCGAGAGCTATTCATTTTGTTAAATGAATGTGCCGCCTCTCTCCAAACCACTGCCACCAGTACATGCATAGGTAGTATGCAGCGCTGCATTATGTGCAAATACACACACACACAACTCAGTCCAAAATAATAAAATGGACATTGTTACCACTAATGTATTTAACAGGGTGAATGACAACTAACACCCATCGGTACCTGCCCCTCCACTTCCATACAGACTGTCAGACAGACTCACACACTCCCACGTAATACAAGAATTTTGTGACGAGGATCGTATATGCTGAGTCACTCAGCCTTTTGCTGGAGTGCACTTCTAGGAAGGCTCCCAACATTTTCCCAGAATAATCCATTTGAGGCGTGTGTCACGTGATCAAAGCGTCATAAGAATGAGGGGCGTGTTTGTGTATATGTGATGGGGAGGGGGTTAGAAAATGCCTCTGCACTGGAACATTTTTCCTCTTCTCTTTTTTTTTTTTTTTTTTTTTTTTGCTTAATGTTTGATTCCTTATTAAGGCGCCCTTTAGAATATGAAAAAAGGAATATAGATACAGCCACTCAGAATTGTCACGCCTAAGCTGACTCTTTTATATATTCAGCATTTTGCTTATACATTAAAAACCCTAATTGACAACTCATGACAACATGATACTCAACTGTGAATTTTCAATACTTTTCATATCAGGGGCCAATTTCCTCATCCACATGGCATAGATAGAGCTTTGCAACACATTCTGCTGCTGTTGTGAGTGAAGGTTGTATTCACTATGTCATTGAGAGGGATCTCATTACAGCCAAGGACCCAGAGGGGACAGAGGGGATCTGCCAAGGATCTGTATGGGCACTGTCAGGGACCAGACACCAAATTTAGGAGTGTCTATCTGTGTGTGAAGTTACACACATGCCATTACAAAATATCTGGCCCTTGTGCCACACTAGAGAAATGCATTACATGCAGCATACAGTCATGAATTGTAAATTACTGTATTATATTCCATAACATATTATTCATGGTTCTTATTTCTTGCTTGGATTTGTGTTCATTTTTATTGCACCAAACACAAAGATCAAGTTTTTGTGTGTGAGCATACGTGGACATGAATGCACACATAGTACCTGACTCCCAAGGATATGAACATGGAACATGAACATGACTTAGATACAATACAGGTCATATAAAGATGTGTGAAAGAGGGAAGTCTGTAATATTTTAGGAGTCCTGACTCCTCCTTGTTCATGATTTGGGCTCTACATGCCACAACATTTAATTTGAAATGAAACGACTGAGATGCAATGGAAGAGCAGACTTTCAAGTTTGATGCAAGTGGTTAAACAAAAATATCCTATGAAACATTAATGAATACCAACCATTTGTAAACAAAGTCTCCCCGTGTCAGGGGTTCAAAAGTAATTGGACAATTTAACATTACCACAAATAAAAAGTTCATTTTTTAAGTATTGTTGACAATCCTTTGCAGGCAATGACTGCCTGAAGTCTGAACCCATGGACGTCACCAAATGCTGGGTTTCCTCCTTTGTGATGCTTTGCTAGACTTTTACTGCAGTTTTCTTCAGTCGGTTCTTGTTTGTTGGTCTTCCTGTTTTAAGTTTTGTCTTAAGCAAGTGAGATGAATGCTTGATTGACCTGAGATCTGGTGATTGACCTAGACATTGCAGAATATTCCTCTTCTAAAAAAGAAAGGAACTAAAAAAGGAAGGAACTAAAAAATTCCTGGGTAGCTTTTGCTTTTGGTAGTGTGAAGCAATGTCCAATAAATGTTACTGCAATTGGCTGAATTTGAGCAGAAAATAGATCCCTATACACTTTAGAATTTGTCCGATTGCTTCTGTCTGCTGTCACGTCATCAATAAACTATAGTTACCCAGTGTCATGGGAAGCCCTTCATGCTCATGCCATCCTACCGTGTCCACCATGTTTCTGGTACAGGTTGATGTTAGTTTCATTTGTCCAAAGAATGCTATCCTAAAACTGGGTTGGTGTCTTTTGACAAAGTCTAATCTGGTCTTTCCATTTTTGAGGCTGATTAATGGTTTGCACCTTGTGGTGAACCCTCTGTATTTATTCTCATAAAGTCTTCTCTTTATTGTAGACTTAGACACAGATACACCTACTTTCTTGAGAGTGTTCTTCATTTGGTTGGATGTTATGAAAGGGGTTTTCTTCACCATGGACAGGATCCTGCAATCATCCATCACTGATGTCTTCTGTAGGTGTCCAGGCCTTTTTGAGTTCCTGAGCTCACCAATGTTACCAAAACCTATGATTTGGCCACTCCTAACATTTCAGCTCTCTTTTTTTGCCTTCAGCCTAAGTATGGTCTGTTATACTTTCATTAAGATCTCTTTTGACATGTTGTGGGTTCACAGCAACAACTTCCAAACGCAAATGTCACACATGGAATCAACTCCAGACCATTATAGCCAATGCAGACCATTTAATAGCTTTTGAGTCAACTGTTCATTTACTTTTGGTCCCTTGAAAAAGAGGCAGCTACATATTAATGAGCTTTAATTCCTAAAACCTTGCCCCAATTTGGTATACAGCTAATATAACAAAACATGTGTCAGTGTCCAAATATATGTGGACCTTACTGTACTACCAGGTGGGGTAATCTCCACATCAAACATTTCTCTTGATACCTCAAGAAACCAAAAACACACATGCACAGACACATTGCCCTACCAGCTGATCAAAGCCCTTGTTTGAAGCACACCCTCTGGGAATCCCTAGCAGACAGCTCCTGGACCTGAGATTCCATGTGATTGGTTGTACAATATCCTGCACCACGTCATCTGGGGTGATTTTAAGAAGCAAAGGTCGAAGACACGGTGTCAAGAGTTTCTGCAACAACATGAGGCAACAAAGGTTTATTGCTTGGATGTGGGGGAAACTTGCAGCATTATCACTATATTTTCAATCATGGACATTGTAGTTACTGAGTGCTGAAGGGTAACATCAAGACCTCATGCTGTCAGATATCTCCCTGGTGAAGTGTCTCTGGGCAAGGCATTAAATCCTAAGCAGCCTGACTGCTGCTTCTTATGCCAGAGTCTGTGGAGGGAATTATCAAGAAAAAGAATTTGCCTCCAGTGTTGAAATGAAATATTGTACTCCTATCATGATTTTAACCCTTCCCACTGCTCATGGGCTGGTACTGGGAGTCAAAATTATTTCACCTTCCTTCCTTTCCAGCTGTTGTCATTCATACCTAAAAAAGCACTTTAGAATAACTGGGGGTTACACCTCAAAACAGTGTAGAGACTAACTGGCTGTGTCAAATCTTTGAGGATGTTTGTTACTTTGAATGGGTAAGTAAGCTGAACTCTGCTCAATGCCGATATTGAGCCACTTTTTTTTTAACCCTAGTGTTAAGCTCTGAGGTCTCTGCTAACTGGGTTGGAAAGTGCACTAATGGCAAGTGCAAAAAGGAGTGGTCCAACACTGAGCCCAGTATCCACTGTTGTAGCAGGAGCTAGAGGCCCGTGTGGGCTTGCATGTGAGATCATGGACTAGCCTTTTCTGAGTAGCTGAGCTTCAGAGAGACACCGTGAATCTATCTCTGTATGGATGCATGTCCCCTTTGTTCTCTTGACCCTATTATGATAGATATAACCTTTGCTTTCTGACAGAGAGAAGAAGCACCACTTATCAACCTGAACTTTACATGACTTGCTCTTACAGCGAGGGTGTACTGTATGTGTATGTGCTCCTCTGTGTTGCCATACTTTGCCATCTTCTGAATGTTCTCACATGTGTCTTTTTTATTGCATGCACAGAAGCTTTAGAATGTGAAGTCTGGTCAGTCGCAACAATTGCAGAGACAGTGATTGGAATAATATCCCTATCATACAAGCTCTTTATTCCAAACAGTCTGGGCCGATCAGAAGGAATTCTCAACTGGCCTGAGAGTAGATTCAAACCATATGTATGATATTCTGTTCTAAAGAAATGATTGCTCCAGGGTGAATGCTCTCAGGGTGAATACATTCTCTCTGCACAAGTTTGCTCCGCTTTCAGTGGACATGACTTGGTGTGATGAGTTTCCATGGCCATCTAAAACTAGTTGTTCAAAGAACTGTTTATTTTTCTGTTCAAGTTATAATTCTGACTGTGATCCAGTCGCCAGTCCATCGCAGGGCTTACATGGAGACAAACAACCATTTGCACCCACACTCACACCTAGGGTCAATTTAGAATCACCAATTGGCCTAATGAGCATGTCTTTTGGAGGTGGGAGGGAATCGAAGTACCTGGAGAAAACCCACACAGACACAGGGAGAGCATGCAAACTCCCAGAAAGGCCTGAGCTGGACTCAAACCTGGACCTTCTCGCTGGGAGGCATCAGTGAATCGTCCATTCTCCCTGCGCATGCTCTATCTTGACGTCAATGCACAATGACATTCAAGTGACGTTTCCTCAACTGGTCTGCGGTGCTGCAGAGTGCTTGTTTTTATCAACAACTCTGAAGGAACTAGACATTATCGCACGCTTAGATGGCAACAAATATTGAAATTTAACTGTTTAAAAAGGTTAATCAGAAATTAACTGAAGCTGGGATAGACTGAAGTGTGGAACAAATTCGGAACTGCTGCAAAACCTTGAAGACTACTACTAATACTACTACTAATATTACAAGGCTAACACGTGGATATGACCCCATAATCTGCACCACGTGTAGAAAGCACACAACCTCCTTCGTGTGTTTTCTCTGGCAGCTAATCGCTGGGTGGCTCCCCCTCTCTCAGCCGCTCTTCCCTGGTTGATTGAACACACTTGCAACCCATCTCCTCATCAAGCCTGCGTAAAATACCTTGTGTCTGAGTCCAGTTCATTCCAACTCACTCAGTGGTTATCACTCGACAGTGCCTTTCAGGTTTGTTGGATTTGTCTAGTCTCTGCCCGCTGCTCGACCCTTTTGACCCTTGTTTTGTTCTTTGTCTCCACTTCGCTTGGGTGAGCCTAAATCAACCTGTACTAACCTCTGCATTCAGCCCTGCTCTCTCCAGACTGGAGCATAACTACAAACTGCTCACAGCTGCCAATCTTCTAGTGTTTTTCTTTTTCTTTTTCTCCTGCATTTGTATCCAGTTTTAAGGAAATCTAACAGATATATTGCAGTTAAGCCAGAAGGTTTCCTAACAGTCCATAGCCGGTGACATTCATTATTCAGTTCATCTAAAGACAAATGTAGGAACAAGGCCAGGTGGACTTGTTTGAGGTTTCATAAAGACATTTCACCCAAGTATCTTCTTCCATTTTGCGCTGAAGCAGCCACTAGGATGAAAACTCCATCTGCCTACATTTTTACCTTTGAATGACTAAGGCTATACAAAAAGGAGTTTGTCTCACAGGACTCTACCACCCATGTGATCAGTCCAATTGAATTTAATTAACAATTCAAAAATAAGTCTTCGTGCAAATGATATGACAAACAACTTCTCAAATAACTGTAATCACATGTGTCTCATACCATCTCTAAATTGCGCTACTCTTTAATCGGCTTTGTTTATTAGTTTTCACTTTTGCCTCTCTTGTAATGAGCCTAAGGCATAGATTTAGTCTCTTAACCTCACAAAGAACTTATACCCTCACAAGAATCGTAATTAAGATAAATGAAAATCCAAATCCTTGTTTGGCCGGTAAGAATGACTTTCCCCTATCATTACAAGGATTATTTGCTGGAATTGTAATTAATTATCTTGGTGGACAAATTATATCTCAGTTGTGTATATTAATTCTTCATAATTTGTCCACAGGGTCAAAAACACAATTTGATTTAATTAATTCCTACTGTGGAATCATTTGTGTGCATCCAACACAATGTCTTGCGGCATAACTTTGTTTCCATTTCAAGCAATTTCCAGTTATTTCACACTCATTCTGTGATTATTTTGTGATTTCACGCTAATTAAGTTCAGCAAAAAATCAAAATGTAATTATATTACATCCCATTTCTTTAAAGATTTGTTTACTAGAAAATATACTATGACAAATAGGGTGAAGTGTGACTGACTGGCTTTTCTTTCTCTGAGAATAATATGATAACAATTCTCTCAGATCTCTTGAATGTTGCTTCTTGATTGAGTTTAATTTACAGCCTAATACTGTATCTTGGAATGAAAATCGGCTGCAACGCTGAGAAGCTGCTGAGCCACTAAGTCACTTTAATTGTGAAAGCATGACTGAATGGTGATTCATATAAAACATATTTTTGATATTTAAAATTTAAGGTATTAAACCTGAGCAATATAGTAAACTTAAAATTGAATTATACAATTATTCTCACACTGAGTATTTTGCAGACTACAGTATACACATGTTTATATAAACGTATAAACATCTGGTGTACTGTAGTGTTAGTATAAGTTTTGTATTGCACGGAGGTAAACTTGTTTTAAAAAGTCTACAGTCTGTGTAGGTGAGGAGTGAGGAGGAGACTTCCTCCACTTTGAATGCATAAGCACTGCTGTAATATAACATTCAGTTGCAGCCACAGAGGTGCATGCTTCCCTCCGGGACTGCAAGGGAAAGGTCATTTCCCTGTGGTAAATAAAAAGCCCTTTTGAAAATGATTCAAAGCGATGCATTTACACTCTTTGTCACATCGGATCTCATCAGATGCATTTTCCACCACTGTCGACATACATTTTTTTGAAAGAAAAATATGGAACAGAAACACATTTTGGCTTTTAATTTCATACAGTTATGTTGGATTTGTGTTTTACTGTGACACTAGTTTTGCTGTACTAATGTTCATCATTGTGAAAGACAGACAGTTGTACTTTATGACACGACTGCAGTTCATTCCACCATTAATTATATTATATTATTATTATATTAAAGTAATAGCAAAATTTAATGGAATCGGTGTTGCCAAATATACGATAATTATCGTATTAATATGACAGTTTTAGGACCTATGCAATAGATACTTTCTTAAAAAAGCCAAATATACGATAGATGCATGGTTTGGGATTTTTATGCGGAACTGCAATTCTTTTTTTTTTCTCATTTATGTGATCACCAAAGTCATGCCTGGCAGGCTCCTCCTCAGTGCAGTGTTCAGATCATGTATGTGCAGCTGCACTGGCACCACAACAAACTTATGGCTCCTTTAAAGTACCGTGAGACCTGCAACTTAGCCTAGCCTTAGCGCGTAGCCTACATCGTTGTGAGCCATTCGGGTTTTATGTTTCTACTCCCTGCTTCACTTTCCACCTCCTGCTTCTCTTTCAACAGTAGTGACTGAAGCTTTTGCTGAAATTTCATCAAACCCGAATCATACACATGTTTGTAATTCCTAGGCTTCTCAGTTAACTGGCTGCAGAGAAGTTAATCTCTATTAAAAAATTAGCTAAAGAGTTTGGACCTGGAGGTAAAAAGTACTAAAATTAAAGAGTCTGACAACACAGTTTTTAAATGCTCTGTCCTGGTGTGATTTTTGAAGTTGTGTCAGTAAGAACAGTGCAATATGTCTTAATTTCCCAACTTGTGATGCTGGTTGGATTATAGTTAATGTGATTTAATGTATAACAGTGACAGGTAGTATCTACCAGTCACATTTCTTTACAGTGTGGGGATCATAATCCAAAAATAAAAGCTCTATGTAGGACATTTAAAGTCACTTCACACACCCAATTTAATTTAACTGTGTCCACACATAGTGGCAACTTCGCAAAAAAGCTCATCAAGCTGACGGTGGTATTTTCACTCAGCCCATGCACAGTATATTGCCTATTGATTTACTTACTCATCTTCTAACCACCGTAGTGGTCTCGACAGTCTCTGAACCCACGTGAAGGTCGTCCGCTCTAAGGGCAACTAGCCACACAGCCATCCAGTATTGGCTTGGCCTAATGACTGTCCTGGAGCTTCCACCTTCCCTTTGCTGCGATGAGGCAAGGCAGAGGTGTGATGACTGTGGGCAACTCGCCCCTATTCCCCTTCATAGTTTGTCAGAGTGTGTCTCGGGAAAAGTTCGAAGAGTGTCAACATTTTGTGACAGTACGGGAGATGTGTGAGTTTGTGGGCTGCACATAGTTGGAAAAAAAAAAAGAGTTGGACAACAGCACAAAGCGGTATTTTGAGTCATCTTGTTTGACTAAAGCACTTTTTTTTAAAAAATAAATAAAAAATGCTGCTTATGTGTTAGGACCTATTGTTATTCCGCACCTGTCCCCACATGGAGATGGAGGTGATGATTCTCACAAAAGGTGGAACACAATGTTCTCCACGGGAGGTCGGGGGGGAAAGCGGTGTTTGTCTGATGCGTGTTGGCACCTTAGAGACCTGAGCTATGAAAACAAGCCATGTTGACTGAGGACCGGGCGAGTCACTTGTATTTACATCACAAAGCGGAACATGTTTCTCATGAAGTGCTTCATGGTGACCGGAGGCCAGAGGGGGCCAGACAGGAACAGAATGTGACTGACACCGCTGCTGTAAATGATACAGTGTGCTGCTTGCCAGCTGACACTAAACCTTTGAACAGTCCCCCCCCCAACATTTATAAGACACACGGAGCACCCGGTACTTTTTCTGTGTTACAGAGAATCACATTGGCAAAAGCAAGACAATATGTTGCATGTCTCAACAGGGACTGACGATGAAAAAGAAACCCAGAAGTTTAAAGGTTCATTATGGGAACAAAATTCAATGCAGAAATACAGCGACCACACATAACATTATGAATACCGTCCTAATATTGCGTAGGTCTCCCTTGTGCCTCCAAATGTCTACGCAACATCCACACAAATGCCAGGTCAAAAGTTTCCCAGCTGTATTGACACAAGATGGTCAGTGTTATTATTTTTACTTCTCCTGTCAGTGGTCTTAATCTGATCAGTATATTTGTATACCCGTTGTTAAAGTTGCATGAATCAGCTTCCTGCATCAGTAAAATAAGTGAAAACAATTAATTTTTTAAATGCATTTCTCCTACTAATGGTATCGAGCACTAGTACTTGACTACGTTTCTGCATTGACTTGTGTGACTGTAGCATCTTAATGGCAGGAGCATTAAAAACAAAATAAATAAAATAATACTCTTTAAACTAATGAAAATTGTGTCACAGCTGCAAATACTCCAGTGTAAGATTTCAAAATATTTCCCTAGCTATGGCATATCAAGTATATTGAGCTGAGGGTAAAGTGAAATGGCAAATGCCAGAGTGCATCCTACTCGATTTGTATTGACAGAGTTCCGGCCGTAGGCTACTTCAAAGCTCTACTGTATGATGTTTGCGGCGTGATGCTGAAATGGCCTTGGGGCATTCCCTTTGGTTAGAAAGAAAAGTCTGCCAATGGAATAATAACATTCCAATTGCAGCATATAGCCTCTGGGATTCGTCCTTGACGCAGGGGATTGACCACAAGTGCTCTCTCTGCATATGTAATAATGTTACACTTCCCATAAGAGATCCAACAGGACGCGCATATGCAATTGCACAGATTACCTACATAACTGTAAATGTGTGTCAGAATCATAGCAACTGCAGTAATGGTAAGTTGAAGTTTAGCTATTTACAATATAAAATATGCATCAGCACACCGAGGTAAATTTATAATCTGTTATGCAGTCTATATTTTTTAAGCGGCCTATATTTTTATTTAAGTTTGAAAATTTCTCCATAGTTCATACAAAGCTCTTTTTTACACACCGTTCTTATATCTTGTGAGTAAATTACATCAAGTTACCATTAACCCCTCCCGCCCAGCAGCCGTTTCTCACTCATGCGAGCTATATTTTCATTTCTTCAGCTCAGTTAGGTGTTGATAGAAGGCATCAAGAGGATTTTGCCAACTCCTCCGCTGTTCACACCCTCTTGAGCTCTCGCAGCTTGTACCTCTGGGTTTAACCGTGGGGACAACATTCATCTCGAGTCTCTCTTTTCCAAGGCCAGTCTTTAAACTAGAGTGTCAGTCTCCCTGGCCGCCTTTCAGACAAGACATGGGCGTCTGCAGAACAGCTCTGACAGTTTCCAACTGTCTTGCTACTTACTAGCTTTGAGAAGATTTGGTTTTCAGAATCTTGATCAAAGAGGCAGCATCGCCCCACCAGCCGTGTATTTTCAGCCCTTTGCAGAATCATTGACTCAGAAATTCCTTCACAGCTATTGCCATTGAGTTTTCGGGCCGTCTTGTCATACAGGAGTTATTTTTAATGGCTTCACTAAAAGAATCATTGCATCCACAAGCGTCTGTGTATGTTTTGGTCATTGGGTTTTCCATTCAGAAATGGACAAAAAAAAAAAAAAAGTGGTTATTTGATTTTCATTTTAAAATTTAAAATAGAAATTCAAGGCGTTTTGTCTTCATCAGGGTGGAGAAGGGATAAATAAAACTAGTCAATTTTCATTTTCTACTTCTAAAAACAAAATTATCAGAAGACAAAACAAGAAAACCACTTTCAAAGTAAGAGCACGTATGAGGACAATACTGTGTTTATGGCAAGAGCATCGAAATATATGACTTCTATGTGGTTTCCATAGCCCAGGCTGAAATGCCTTTGGAACCTCACACTGACGTGATCTTTGACATAGCAAAACAAGGCTCACCATCTGCAGAAACAGAGCAATGTTAACTAGTAGTTAACGATTTCCTGATTATATATAGTTATTTTGGTTTTTAGTTGAAATATGCGGCTTACTTTTTCTGCAGTCATTTCTTCATTACTGAGACTTATTGTTCAGGAAAAACAACGTCCATCAACTTCTGTTACACAGCGCCGTCCTCATACGTGCTCTTACTTTGAAAACAGCAACTTTCAGTTGCAAAATTGTTGCTAACGATTTTGTTTTTAGAAGCAGAAAATGAAAATGACCAGGTTTTTTTTTCAAAGTTTTATTCATGCCTTCTCCACCCTGATAAAGACAAAATGCCTTGAATTTCCATTTTAACTTTTGAATTTTAAAATTAAAATCAAATAACCACTAATGTTGTGTTTTTTAATGTCCATTTCTGAACGGAAAATCCAATGACCAAAACATACAAGCACCCACAAGCAAGAAAAACAGGGTCAGTAATGAATGGCATAGTCACATCACATGTACAGCATACATGAGTTGGTACTTTGGAGGAAACACTGGGTCGGATGGGCATGTGGGCAGGTGAGAGTGCTTTTGATTAAGTTATTTTTGGATATTAGGTAGCAGTGGAAAGAGACAGGATGTGAGGTGAGAGAGGGGACGACATGCAAGAAAGGGCACGGGCTAGAATCAAGCCTGCACCAATGCAATGACCGTAGTCTCGGTTCATGGGGCCCAGGGTTAAGGATTTTGACCGCAGAAAGTGTAATATTACCATTGTGTGTGTGTGTGTGTGTGTGTGTGAGCTTGCACTTGCAAGTCATGAATTTTTAGGCTGCCCCTTTGCTACTCGAGCTTTGCACATTAATTCTGCGGTAGCACAGACAGGCCAGTCAACTCTCATTTTGCAGAGCAGGCATGTAGGGGAGGGAATGTTCTTTAGTTTAACCTTGTCATAGAAACCTATGAGATGCCAAAGAAGAAAGCCTCGCAGTGCTGGCAGAGGCCACCTCCACCGGTATTGTTTACTTTGGCAGGACTGCAGCGAAATTGGTCTGACATTACATGTCAGCCTCGTGTATCCAAACCCCTGCGCAAAAGGTAAAAGTGGTGGTCTAATACACCAGAAAGGTTTATTTTAATAACTGACTAAGTATGAAACTTGAGCTGTGTGCTGCCCATTCACACTAAATCTGGCAGCTAAGATGTTTTTTTGTTTTTTTTTGTGATTTGTATAAGATGTTAGATTGAAACAACTGAGAGGACTTACTGCTGATCAAAACCATGCAGTTGAATGCACTGAAACAAAGCTTGTATGTGGAGTTGATGGGTTACTCTGGTGATTCAGCTTAACTTCTATAAAGTTTGGGAACTCGGAAGACAAACTTTAAAGGAGAAGAAAAATCAATGCACCAGGTGACAATATATCTTTTCTTTGTCTTACCAGTAAACCAAAAATTCTCTGTAGTGATTTTTTTTGGTGAAAAATAAAATCAAAATGACGAAAACTGTATTGGTACAACAACTGGTAACGGTAGCAAACCGGCACATTAATACAAAAATGTTGTTGGTAAACTGAAAAGTGCTGAAGCAATATTAATTTGAAAGAGCATTTTAATCCTAAGAAAGGTGAGGGTGTGAAGAAACAGACTTTGGTAGATTGTCTAAATTAATGTGTAATTTGAAATAACGCGCTCTGGCAACTAATGTGAACAAAGCAGTATTTTACTGCTACTGCTTTGTTTTATTTATCTTATCAATCTAACCCTTTTTTAATATTCATAATTCACATTGGCAAAAATGTATAGAAAAGGTGCTTGAAGGAAAACACATATCAGGTTTTAATTATTTGTGTATTTCTGTTTAAGAATTCTCCATTTTCCAATGAAATGGTTGCCTAGATATGTTTGACACCATAGCTGACAACCATGCATGCTATATTTAGAGTCTGGTTTCTCCATGCTTCCCTCACAGAGAAAAAAAACAACCATGTGTTCATTTCAGCAGATGAGTCATAGTCCAGGTGAAGCAAGCATAGATAGACTGGGCCCAGTACTTTGGTTTTGGCTTCTTGGTTTTTCAGAAGCTTGCTCCCAGTATATCACAAATATGTGGATATTAAATGCTTGTGTTCACTAAGATAGACCCTTGCAGTACCCAATTTGCGCCTTCACAATTTACCCAGCATCTGATTAAGACCTACATCAACAGCTACAGGTTAATTACAACCATCATCTGCTATATTTCATGTAATCACCATTTCAGGTTCATTAGAAAATATTGTGATGTGTTAGGCACACAGGGGAAGAAGAGAAATTATTTTTCCAAGCGGTTCTACAACAGCTTTCTGAAGCTTTAGTCGTTTCCAGAGTATGCTATATGGTAAACATGACTTATGGCTGCTGTTACCACTTAAATGTCAAGAACTTTGTGCACATGTCTTCTCATGTCATAGCCATAGAACTAACAGAGAGAGAGGCGTATGTGAGCAGATATGTTTAAAGAACATAGCATGGTGATATGAACACTTGGCTCCAAGGGGACATGGAAGCAGGATCCTTTGATATCGCTCTGAGCACAGGCGCTCGCAGTTGCACTGATTGCACAGCCCTGCCCACCAATTACCTGGACAAGACAATATAAAAACCAACATGCAAGCAGCCAACACCAAGACAGAGGAAGATCAGGGGGTGGGTGTGTTTGTTTGTTTGTTTGTTTGTTTGGTTTTTAACTCAACAATATGTTTCTTGACTCCAGCCCTATGTGCACACACTATGGCCAAACTGTAATTTTATACATTGATAATTTTTGTTTGTGAATACCTTGTACGTTTTTATATTTTTAGTTTGGACCTTAGTCTGTTAGGAATGGACTGGTTGGCTTGATCCACCATGAGCACGAATTAGCAAATTGCAAAAATTACATTGAAGATTGCTGTTATTTTCAATGAAAATAACTTGTCATTTGAAGTGAAGTGGACACAACAGCAATGCAATTTCCCCACTGTGCGACAAGTAAAGGTATTCTAATTCTAATGTGTCCATATTGCACTTACTTTTCTTAAAAGAGTTATCATTTTTTTTTTCTGATAGTTTAAACAGGGGGGATGTTAGGACAACTCCAAGGTCTCCTGACTGGCATAATAATAAAATATAGTGGCAGGAAACGTTAAATATCCACAAATCAAAAGGTAAATAATATTGACCAACCATCCCCATAATTCTGCATGAAACAGTTTGTTCCTGCCTTAAGGCATCGGTTGCAGGCAGCGGTCTGTAGTTGATCCATAGATATAATAAATTATTACTATGGCTATATCGGTCACAATGCTGCCCAGTAGCAAAGAAAAATCGTTTTTTTTTTTTTAAAAAAAAGGAAGGGTGTCAGTATGCGAGCCAGATTTTCTGTAAGAAAGGTGTGTACCCTCTGTAGTTTGTGAGTGGCAGAAATGCACCTATTCATAGTCCAATAAGCTAGTTAGCTAGCTAGAGTTTGGGTCCATGTACCTTTCATACATTTGAATTTTTCACACTGGAAAATCAATAAAATGGAAAAGCACTTTGTTATTTCATTATTAGTTAAGTCAAAATTTGATCTCTATTTCTAATATTCACTTTACTACATTGAAATCCCTTCATTGTACTCAATGAGGTACTCTGGTCCTGAGTACCTCATGAAGTGACAAGTGATTTTCTACATGAAGAATCTTTTTTATTTTTTTTAACAGGGCCTGGTCTGGCCCTATTGAAATCATGTTGGGCTGTATGTGGCCTCCAAACTAAAATGAGTTTGACGCCCCTGCTTTAGCCCCAACATGGTTAACTTTTGTTCTTGCAGTCAATTAATATTCCATAAAGCTCTTCAAAATAAAGTTTTCACCCAATCCCTAATGATGAGTGTGAACAGATTTGACAGACACGAGGTTTCCAGAGCAGAGATATGAGGCAGTGAGGTACGTTCTGAAGTTGGACAGCAACTCATCTCATTATCTAAACTGAAGTCATATTTATACCTGGACGCTAACACACCACTGTAGAGCCAGATCCAAAAATGGTTAGTGATTCTGGATGGTATTTAACATGCCAAAGCCTTGTTAGAGCATAATCATATTCATTTGCTGGGAAAATAGAATAAAAAACAACAACAAAAACAATCATTTCTCAGACATTAAAAACCTTTCCTTTTAGTCAAGTCCTGTGAGCAGAACTTCCTGGCCGGTTACACTCATCTTTATTGAGGTTCACTTGAGCTCTAAATTAGCTCATTAGCTGGCTAATTGGACAAATTAAAGCACCAGTCAGGAATGCTTTGGCTTTCAGAGGTTCTGTAGGTGCCTTTTAAATCATCTGTCGACTCAGATGGTGAAAGGAGGACAAATTTGCCAAGTGGAGCGAATAATTGCCTCAACTGAGTACTAGGAAAAACGTGGCAAACAAAAGGCTAGTGCACGCAGCTAACAGGAAAGGCTGTGCACCATCTCAAGCTACTGACACTCCCAGAGCTATTATGTAGTGACTTTTTAAGATTTTCTGAGCACTTCCTGTTCCAGTTTAGAGGTGGTTTTATTACTTTGCATTGTAGGGCATTTGTATGTTAAACAATAGAACTATTTAACAGGCTGATAACATATCTTCAACAGAAAATGTTTGTCCTTTAAGACATTTTCTTTCCAAAAATCAGAGCAAGGAATGGCATGTTTTGATTTTTGCAAGCATCTTTCCCCACGTGACCTTCTGTGGAAGCAGCCAGGCACAAAGTCCTGTTTAAAATTTTATAGAAAGTCATCAGGAGTCAGCATAGTGAATGGGGTCACTGTGTGATGGTGATATTGCATACCAAACACCACAAAGTCATTAAATATCTCAGTTTGCTTTATTTCCTTTACTGATCCTTTATTTCATATGAGCTTTTTTGAATAGTGTCAAGAAGATATGAATAAAAAAATAAATAATGCAAACCATATATAGTGATTTTGGTATTTTGAATACCCTCACAAAAAAACACAGTAGCACATGAGAGAGGGGACCACAGCACCTGACAACAAATGGTTGACAACAAAATTGCAGCTGAGTAATGACATCATACAAACAATGCCAATCTGATGACATATATTGCCATATCAATAGCGCCACCCAACGTCGGTGTTCAACATCTCACTAGATCAAATACTCAAAACTGAAACTATAATGTGACAATGATAAAAAGACAATATGGTTCATGGTGCACACCCAATACACAGCAATTAATATACAAAGTCGCCACACACAAACAGACATCAAACAGACATTTCACCTCCACAGACACTGCTCCGTGAGGTTATGTCCCCCAACTCACACCCACACACGTATCACCAGTTACACATCAAACATGCCATTATAATTCAAACTGTGTAAACTACAATATCAATTCCATTTAGATTAAAAATGAATTTGCGCCTTTTTGACAAGTTCCCAGTTAACCAAGTTTTCCTCTTAAACCACTCCTGGTTGAATGTCCTAGTTTTGTCTTTTCCCTCCTGAGAAATTACTAAATTCTGCGGTCGATGGGGTCCCAAATGTTTAATCTCCAACTTCTGCTCAAGTGGCAAAGTCCTGAATCTCACACTAGTCAGGTAGTCAACTCGATTCAGTCCCTAATGCAAAGACGCCACTAATACGGCACTGATAATCCTGACCTTTGATAGTTTGCAGCAAGAACACACAAGAGAAGACAATGATAATAAGTCTGCCATCATGAGTTATATATCAGATAAGAACATTATTATCACAAATTTGATTGTCATTGTTGAGTATAATTGGGGGGGGGGGGGTTCTTGAACTGCCACAATATCTAGTGTCTATCACACACTACACAAAGTACAACAAAGCTGATGTTAACGTGTTGCACTACAGAAACAGAATGGTGATCAGATGGTCATTTGTTTCATGCTATGGAATAATATACACAGGATCCGAGTCAAGTCCTTGGATTGTCCTGTGTTTGGATAATTTAAAGGAAGCGGGATGGTAATCTGGACCAGAGCTGCACAACCTCCAGCTAATTTTTCAGGGCTTAATTACTGCAACCTGCAATTACAAGCCAGCTGTTCACACCCCCCACTGTGGTGGTGCCACTGAGGAGTCTGCCCACTGACATCCCACAACCCCCTACTCACGATCACTATCTCCCTCCCACTATCCTCACATACAGGCACATACAAACATAGGCGTACGACTTTGCTGGACCATTATTTTGTCTTTCCTCATTTTTTTTTTTATACACAGGGTGCCTGACATAACATCCCATAACACCAGTAAAACATGTTTGCAGCATGTGTCTGTGCAAATATGATAAATTGCCTTTGGATGCTGGAACCCACACACAGTAAAGCAACAGGAAAAAAATGAAAATGGAATTAGTTATTTAATAGCATGAATGATTCGATATTTGTTGACATATACACCAGTCCGGCATAACATTATGACCACCTGCATCTGAAAACAGTTGTGACTCAGAGTGGACTATCTTTCAAAAACTAGGGTCCAAACCAGGATAACATCTGAATAATTAAAAAGAAAAGCCCTATCTACTGTGCACTTGGCCCAGTACACTTACACAGTAAAAAGGAAACAACTGTTTCTCTCTGCCTCTCTTCCAATTGACGACATGGCAGTGGGGGCTGCTGAGCACACACCAGCATGACATCCCTGTCTCAAGTGGACAGACACAATTAATCCCAGGCACAGTGGAGACTTGCTGACAGAGCAAGATAAGGTATCAGGCGGTGCACACTGCTTCGTCTGACCTGTTGCACATGAGCCTAATTTAGCCCTTGTGACATATATAATGTGTTCCTCAAACAGCAAAAGACTGCTCACAGTTCCATAGAGTCGTCCTCGCTTGACGCCCTTGTAAGGTCAACGTTTGCGGCAGAAGAGCCACGTCTTCAACAGCGAATTTCGTCAAATCATTTATGGGTTGTAGGATTTTATGGAAGAGATTCATTAGTGATTATGACAATGCCGATGCTCAGTTTTTCAATCTGCAAGGTAATCATGCGTGCAATCTTAAGGTGCAAGGGAATAAAGCACACAGGTTGTTAATGCAAGTCTCATAACTGCACCTTAATGGAATTTTAGGCAGCCAATTACCCGTGTGTCTCTTGCGTGTTGGTTTGGTTCCTCGTGCAAGAAGTTCAATACAAATATATTATTTAGTTAAATAACAGAGTGCGCTCTTTAATTTTCTGAAGTATGCAACTGCTTCAAATTTCCATTAAAGGCCACATTTTTCGAGATATTGAACACATATAGTACGATATCACAGCCCTGCAGGTTGTATAAGCGCATGCATTCATGAATGCCTTAGCATGGATGATCACAGTGGGGCACTGCTAAAGTGGAAAACTACTGAGCAAGATTAGTGGCATCTTTCCAGTGAATCTGCAAGCCAAAATTACACATTTCTAAGAAATGCTTTGTCATTTAATATCGTTCATGTCATTCTCATAATCCACTATGGCTCAGCAGGAAAATAATATTTCAGTTGAAACAAGCCCTGCTCTCCAATGTGCCCCCATGCAACTGAATAATTCACCCACTTCCTAGTATATGAGTATTGCATCTGTATCAACACATTGGACCCAAATGCCCCCACTATTAACTTTCTGTTGCCAGACACCACAGGACACCGTCATGTTCACTCGCTGATGAGTCATATCTGCTTTGGAGGCACGAGGCAGACCTAGACAATAGTAGGAAGGTGGCTATAATGTTATGTCAGATCGCTGTATCATTTATGGGAGTGGCATAAACAGTGGTCATCTCAAGCATTTAGTAGCACACTTCAAAAGGCATTCAACAGGCATTTTTCATTACAGGATATTAGCCCTATTAAGGATGGCTGCATTCTAAGTACCTGATTTCCTGATTCAGTGCATTCTGGTTTACTGTTGTGGCTTACTGGGACACTTAATGGAGCTTTGTGGCGTATCAAGCATTCCCTTTCTGTCCATTACTTCAGTCTGTCCTGGCTCATTATCCTTGCTCTGGGCTCACCACATTGTTAGCTTCTGCATTGGCCTGCATCTGCATCCCGACTCAGAAGCCTCTTTCAGCGTTACCAAAGAGTGGTATCTTTTGCTTGTATTGATATTATTTATTGAAACACTGTGAATAACCACAAAACAGAAATGTATGTCATTCTATGGAATAAATACTTGAATAAATTTGTGTTGTGTTTGCTCCAACCAGCTGTCCACGTTGATTCACAACAGCTGTGGCAGACATAACTTCCTTTGTTTCTTTCCCATTTTCCATCTGGATTTACGAAACTTTGTGTGTGGTATTTATCCCAGGAAAACTAACCGCAAAAAGTTGTGACAATTTAGCTGAAAAGGATATACAGTTTATTGTATTATTTAGTGTTGACCCTCTGTTTTTAGTTTTTTAGTTGCTGTTGACTGGTCTATGATTTTACTGAACAGGCAAAACAGTACCGTGGAAATACTAAAGTGAGGCCTTTATTGGTAATTTACTTCACACCAAATCAATATCGTCCTAAATGAATCATTAGGACCTAGGTCTTTTTTAGTATTTACTGTTTCACATTGTTGCCTCTGGCAAAGCAGCAGAAAAGCAGCTCTTAATATTCTACTGGCTGATTAACAATTTAAGAGCCATCAAATTGGATGTAGGGGACACTAAGGTAATGGTGGAAAGGCTATATAAGGATAACAAAAATTTATGCTGTTTGAATGTTCAATGCTTTTGCTGAAGTTTCTTTTTTTTAATTAAACATCTGTGCAACATCTGTAGAAAAACATTTGCATTTGATCTTATTTTATTGAAAGGGTCTGAAAGTAGACATTCCTTGAAATTAATTAAATTTCACATAAGTTGTAGGCATTCAAACCAACCTCTAATCTGCAGGTTAACTCCGTTAATATATTTCAGGCACACTCAACCTTCTGGCGTTGGGACCTTGAAAAGATTCATTGTGTTACCAAGAAACACTTCTGAAAAAATGAGTACTTTCTTGTTAAGTCCACTGAGGTCTAGGCTTCATCTGTGTTAGAACTCTGTTAGCTTCTGCAGTAATGTTGACAACAATACCTTTTATTTTCTAGGGCAAGATGTTAAAGAATTATATTAAATTGGTCACTTTCTTGCTTCAGGTGCATCACTTAAAGGTAAATTGAGTGTGTGTTCATGTGTGTTGAAGGGGCAGCAGAGGAGTACTTCTTGCACGAATGCTGCTGTAAAAAGGAGTAAGTGGGAATCACATTTAGATCTGCTTTTGTCATGTTTCACACAAAGCCAAAGTCCCTCAGGTGCTAATGTCAGATAATATGAATCCCCTACAGCGCTTGAGAGATGTTTTTTGCTGATGAAGATTCAACCTTAGCGTCACGTCTTACAGAAGAAAAGTCCTACATGTAGCAGAAAAGAAAACATTCCCTGTATGTGAATAATTTAAGATCAGTCTCCGCAGTATCTGTGTTACCCTGCCAAGGTTTGTTTTTTTTTTTTTTTGCTGTTTATTTTGTTCGACTGTCATTCCTCAAAGTACTAAATCAGATGACACTTGACTTGCTGTTTCATCTCGAAGATGTTCCACCGCTCATCCGCAAAGCTTTATGGGTTCTTTGGGATGGTGAAGGCTCTAATATATTTTATCCACTGTGGGTCATCCACACCTTGCAGATAAGAAAACTTTGAACTTTTTGAAGAGGCTTTGAACCATCTGTGGGAAACGGCACACAGACCTAGGGTTAAATATGCGAATGGCATCTGCACCACGATCAAAGTCCGGGAAATTCAAACCTTACCTGAAGACATACATTCATAGGGTAGTAACATAAAGTTTTCAAGACGAGAGATGACAAGGGACTAGTTTTCTTCAACTGAGAACAGACTGGAATTTCAAATATTACAGGAAATCCACAAAAATCGCTAAAACAATTCTCTCGGTGTCTACTTGTGCCACAAACATGGGGCAGATGAGACTGCTTGAGTAGCACTGGGTCCAGAGACACGAAGTGGAGCTATCTAAGGAAAGCTTTGGAAGCGTGTGGCTTTATAAAAAAAACGACAACAAAATCTAACATAACACCAGACACAGAGGCAGAGGAGGGAAGCCAAGCAGACAGAATAACTTTGTCATGTGGCTGAATCTTTAAGAAGCTATGAACACCAGTGCAAGGAGGAAAACACCCTGGGTATATGAAATATTTTGTGCCCCAACAAAGACTACCTAGGGTAATTGAAGTACTTGGACTATTCTTGAAAACAAAATTGAGTTCACTTTGGTTCAGTTTTCAAAAGAACATAACAACCTTTAAGGACTAGTCTGTTTCATGTTTCATGAGGAGTGTGAACGTGGTTCGCACACCAAAGACATCTCTAAGTCAGAACCACACCAGCAGCTTTGTTGCCAGGTTGTGTTGTTGAAGGAACCACTGAGACGGTATTGAGGTTGTGTCAAAGATTAAAAATTACTGTTTATTCTGCCCCCGCTACCACAGCTGGGCAGATAGACAGCTGGTCCCAAGAAAAACACTGAGGATCCGCTTATACTCTTTACTCGAGAAACACTGTAAAACTGGACAAACAAAACATACAAACTAGTTTTATATATGGAAAGTAACATTATACAAAGATGCGTTAGCTTCCGGCTAACGTCAACCGAAAAATGCATTTAATGCTAATGCTAACATTCACCACAATCGGCGGTAATCCAAATAATACATATAATAATCTACATAACACATGGTATTATCAGTATTATAAACAATACACTTAAATATACTCAGAAGCATATGTTTCCAAGCCGAACACTGAAACACTAATATGTAACCGTTACATTTCCCCAGATGGCTTACAAAAGCAACACTATATCAAAATATAGTACTCAATAACACACAATCTCATGGTTTTGCTCCATGTGCTACCCATCAATGTGTCAATGTGCCTCAAGACAGATCACCTGGATTTGGACCATCCAGTTGGACTGGCATACCTCCCCACAGTGTGCTCTAATTCCCCCACCCCCCAGGGCATGCTCTAATCCTTCTTGGCATCCACAATGCAGCTTTAAGACCCCTTCAAGTCATCAATCTGAGGCCACCTCTGCCACGGCTCCTGTTACATTGTAGAAATTGTAACAAAGCATGCAAGGACATTTTTTTTCTTTTCTATGTCCAACAAAAATCTGTGCTCACATGCAAATACAACAAACAAGGGATCGCCTCCTTTAGGTAACACTTCCTGTTATCAACTGGTGGATTATACTGAGTACCTTAGCTTTCAAATGCTAATATAATGTGTCCAGTACAATCCACACAAACAAATCCAAAATGTATAAATTCAGTTCACTTATGTAATCAAATACAGCAGAAGTGGATTGAAATAAACAGGTTTCGTGTGAAAGCATCCCTTGACGCTGTATGACCTGAAACACTAAGAATATATGTAGCTTTTAATCACACATTCATCGCTTTTGCATCATCAGTGTCGACCCCAGTATTCTATGAAATACTACTGCAATGTCATCCACAAACCTCCACTTCAGTTTGTAGTTTACAGCCTTGTTGTATCAGCATCTATACCCAAATTCCTCACATTCTTATAAACTAGGAAAAAAAAATGTTTTGTTTTTTCCCCCTCATTTGTAAAGCTGCCTTTCCCTTCTGTGCAGAAATTAGACTGGGCATATTCCAAATCAAGAGAGAGGGTTCTCATTAGCGCTCTTCTCATATCTCACAAAAGAGCCTGGCTACAAAGAGGGAATCAAGCTCTATTTAAAGTAATGCCGCCAGGAGTCCATTGCCAACGATAATGCGCTTTACATCATTTTGTCCGCGCCTTTATCTCGGGCTTCTTAAGGAGTAGGCAACACACAAAGTCATTAGGGACACGATAACTCCCCATATAATTAGATGGGGAAAGATTGGATGCCTGGTGCACCACGGGGCAGACCCACTTACGACATAATCACTCATCCCACCAATGAGGAGCATCTTGTATGTTGGCAATTAATTGAGATGATTACAGTTAGGGCCTACAGAGTGTTTGCCTCTGTCTTTTTTGACCAAAGAGTTGAATTTAATTTGTCTCTGGTTGAGAATACTGGCTTTGAGTCAGACTCATTACACTGAATAGTATTTTTAGATAGGGCTGAACTTAACTAATAGATTCTTGGCATATGAATCAACAGAAGAGGGGGTTTGATTTAGAAATTAGGGCAAGGGAGACATTCCAGACTCCAGTTTGGATTCAATTCATAGACGACTATAGGCTTTCTTTTAAGTCACAGATTTTAATGATGTGTTTTTAGCCATCACCAGACATGTATTACCATCTGAGTATTATAAATGAAGACCTTTATTTCCACTCTTGGAGTCATTTTCTACCGTGGAAGCTTTACCTTTACTTATATGTAAATCTGTATGTAAATTTGACCAAGTCTAAGACTCCCTTCACATCAAAGACACGCCAGATCTCTGTATCTCCAGTGCTACAGCAGCTCATTAAAACAATACCTGTTGATAACTTCAGTCAGGCAGGCAAAAACTTACCTTGGGGGATTGGTTTCTTTGGCAGTTTGCAGGTGATAGGTCAAGCCACTTCCTGCGCTTATCCCCCTTATTCATGGTCCAATTATCTGTTACTGCTGATCAGATGCATGTCTCCTGTCAAGATACTGATGTAGGGTGTGCCACTGTCTGTCTTGCTACTTTTTCTGAGTTTGTGTAGAGAAAACTTACACCGATCTGCCACAGCATCAAAACCACTTGTGACAATACAGTGTAATACTGGGACACTTTTGGACCTGGCATTCATGCGGATGTTACTTAGACGTGCACCATGCACCTGCACCAGACCAGGCAACCCCACCCCATAGCAATGACACTCATTGGCACAGGCACACACACAAAACTGGTTTAGGAACAGCTAAAAAAATACATAAATAAAAATATATATATATATATATATATATGGAAAGACAGCACAAGGTTTTGACCTTTCCTAAACTGATCACGTATCTGTGGGATAGACTGGAACAAGCCTGATCTACAGAGACCTCTCCTCACAACCAATAGTAGCCAAAGGCCCCCACCAGCAACACAGTGTTGCCACAGACACCACAGGACACCCTCAGAAGGCCCATGTTCATACTCTGATGAGTCACTGTTTTTTTTTTTTGTTCTTTTGGAGGCACTTCTATTTGTTACAACTCGAACCAAACACAGTGAAAACAAAACTGGTTGAGGAAAACTAATTTGGCTGCCATTGTAACCCAGATAATGTCTTTGAACTCAATTTTGTTCAAGAGTGATAAAAGTGTAATTTGTCCTAGGTACACAGCCTTGAGAAGAGGTTCACTCAGGTGCAGTAATTATGAGGCATATCAAAATGAAACCCAAATTAATATACTTTGCAGCTTTGTTTCCTGTTAAAAATGACAAAGCGACGACATGATACGTTAACTACAAACAAACTGGGCTGGCATTCATTCATTTGTGGTGTGTGATCACAGTGTCTGAGCACTGTCATCTTCTGGCTATCTCAAACTACACATGCTGGAGTCGAGCTTCGCAACTCAGGGTCTTGTACCACTCTAGAGTGTGTGTGTGTGTGTGTGTGTGTGTGTGTGTGTGTGTGTGTGTGTGTGTGTGTGCGCATATGTTTGTGTGTGTGTTTTCATCTGCCCAAGGCCAAGCAAGCTGAAAGCGTAAGGCCAACTTAGTACTACATTTAGGTTTCCTCCAAGACTCAGTGAGCCCATTCGCTCTAATGGAGTCAGGATGTGCGGGTGGCTCAGAATGCAGAGTATTAAGTGCTCTCTCTGTGTCTTTCTACACACAGCCTTACCTTTGTTTTGGGCTGAAGCATGCTTTTACAGTGGGGCAATTTTTAAGCGTCATTCATCCTGGAATAGGGGACAAGAAGGGTCATGGAAAAGAAGATTATAGTAATGGCCCGTAGGAAGAGACGGCTGCAGCATCAGACTGGCACTGAAAGTGTCTTGCTTCTCTGCCTTGACCTCTTGTTTTTCTTCTCTTTGTGTTTCTCAGCTATACTGACCCAAAAAGTCTGCATGTTGACAACCCTGAATTACAGCGGCAGCGCGGAGGCAACAGCTGAAAATTGAACTTTAGAATGAAGTAATTACCCAAGGTCAGCCGTCTACATGCTGCATGCTGCTCATGTTTATCAGCCTAGCGAGTCACCAGTGGATTTAGTCATCATCTTATTTCTTAGAGCTGTCAAGGTTCAAAATTGGTTGCCGTATGTGCGCCTTGTGTTACAGCAGACAGACTTTTTTTTCTATATTTGTTAAAAAAAAAAGTTAGAAAAATAATCATATGAGAACTTCCTGTAAACAGACACAAATACAAACAAATACTGAGAGGCAGATAGTAAAGAGGCAAAAAATACAGCAGAATCAGCAACTGTTTGTAGAGTAACCCTGTATATTGACAGTGTAAGCATGAATGCAGCACACTAGAATTTTAATTACAAAGAGTACTGCCCATCATGGTACAAGGCAAGAAGGTCAGACTGCATATGCACTGTATTTTCTTTCATCAAATCCCATGATGTAAAGTGTGCACTCTTTGAAAGACGTGGCTCACACCTGAAAGTGAGGAGAAACTTAGGCGTCCTTTCTAAGTGAGGCGCTCCCATGTAACAGAGTAACACGGACAGACCACCGTTAGATTTTATGCATTGATTCCTCCCAGCCTTTTCACTTAGCCCTGTTCACGTGATCCATTGACTCGTGGCATCCTGCCACAAAACATGTTAAGTAACGTGAGTTGATCAAGACTCACAACCGATCAATAGGCCTGCACTTGACTGCGAAACTGTGAGGGTTGCGGTTTCCTTCAAAAAGTTGACATATTACATTTGAGCCTTTGAGAACGGCATTGTCAGACTTGAGGTATATCTAATGTTTGCGAGCTGAAACTGTAGACCTCGCCAGACAGGCGGCAAATAGAGCTTAACTGATTGTTAAAGTGATAATTATGGAGAATGTGTGCATGACTGCAGCACCAGAGCTAATAAACTAGTTATTAATGGATCATCCCTAAGCTCCCGGCAGTAACTGAGACTTCAGCAGCTCATCAGCCAAGCTGATAGTTGTGTGGATGTATTGTCACAGGCTTTCATCCTGCTCACCAATTAATGCCACTCAAACTTCCTCCTGCTACATTTGTTTGCAGATCTTGTTATAGCTTTGCATACCACACTCCATGTCCCATTGCCTTGGCACCATCACATCAGTGGACATGAAGCCCTTTGGTGCTCCAGCCAGGCTGCATTTCAGAGGGACTTGAACCCTATTGATCAAAGCGTTCAGACGTGTCCAGGCCCTTTCCCCCAGTGCATCATGGTACTGCTCGTTGAGGCCAAAAGAGTCTAACAACAACAAACATCTCTGCCGCTACTGCCTGTCTCTCTCTGATTAGCTGCCGGGAAGATATTTTTAGAGTATCCCAGCCCCTTTGAAGAGGAAGAAGAGCAGACCCTCCCCCCTCCCCCGATACCCATCTCGCAACCCACCAACAACCCCTTTTCCAAACTACAGTCCGACATTCTTTGTTCATTTTTGTTGGTTGTCGCCGTACTGTCAGCTGTGATTTAAAATGAATGGTTTCGCTCACTATCTGCATGCATCCTTATCGTGCCCACTGCCTTACAGAGTGTGCATCCAGACTACTATACATAACTAAAAGCTTCTCCCGAAATGGAACGTGGCTCCATTGACGGCATCCATCAGTATGTAAATTGTGTTCCGCACATGTTAAATTTAAAAATATTACAATTATGTCCAGTAATAGATTCATTTAAATGCATTGCGTATCAAAGACCTGGCAATAGGCAGTTGGGCAAAACAAAAGCACAAATGTGACAAGTTGCCTGTAATCATTTTAATAACCGGGAACTGATGATTAAATCCCCATTTTTCAGCTGATTGACTCATATAAATGGCAGCCACCCTTTTCTTTTGCAGATAAAACCCATTAAATCCTGAATTCATTGTTTAAAAAAATACAGGCTTTGCACAGTACTCATACATGAATACATGCAGTAATTATTCATAGGGAGCGTTTGCTAAGATGAGCTTTGTACTCTGTAACATTAAGGGATAAACCAGTGTAGTGATTTATGCTGATACGCTGCTCAGGTCATCAAGAAAACATGCGCACAGGTACCTGTTCATATTGTAAAAAAATTATGAGGACAGTCTTTGGTAAATATGATGAATATCGATTGGAAATTCCCTGCCTGAGCATATTAAATATGTGGTTTCATGTTCATCCATTTACACGCACATTAGCAGCAGTCAATGCCTCGACCGTAAGATATGTGGAAATAATACTCTCAGTTACTCTTGGACCCAGCTGGAACTGATGGAATCTGTTTCTGTCAAATAAATTAAGTCTGTTATTATGAGTTTGGTTTTCCATCCCAGCTTTTTTCTTTGAAGTAAAATCTATTAGTTTTATGCTTCTGTTATAATGAAATTAGTTTATTTTATGACTAGCGAAGCCCCAGAAATGGATGACTGTATTTATTAATGACTGGTCAACAAAACTGTAAAGCAAAAACAATGCAATTAAACAAATCCCGAAAAGGAAGGACGCGAATTGGCAGCTCCCACAGGTGCAGCAAAATTAGGACTATGGGGGCACGATGGCTAATCTGTGGAAAAGGCCTGATTTATGTCTAATGAGGACGTGGGAGGTATGTGGATAAGTGGGGTTTAGGGCTGTAACTGGTGGGGACATTGTGTTGGACGAGTAAGCAATTAGAGATTAAGGGATGACAGCGGGTATAAGAACTGGCATATCCCGAAAATCACAAATTTGGATGGAAATGCAAAGCTTCAGTGAAACAACTTCAACACTGCTCACTGCAAAGGGTCTTTTGTTGAGCCGAATGCTGGAATCGTTTCAGAAGCCAAATGTAAAGAGCTGGATTTAATTACTTAATGATTTAGAATGAGCTAATTAGAGTACAGAACATTTCCATGGTTAAGAGTGACAGCTAGGTGAAAAAAAAAAAAAAAAACTGCATTGTAGACGGAGCTCTGTGGGGCTTTCTTTAGCCTACGTGGTGTGTCGACACATACCCCTGAGAGGAGTTTAAAAATGGAGAGAGGTACGAAAAACACAACCTGTCTATCATGCCGCTGCTTTAATTGACAGATCAACTTCGAGTGTGCCCACACAATCAGCAGCTGGTCCCGGTGATGCCATTCAAATTAGCTGGATATTAAAGAATCCCTCGGCTGAAGCTATATAAATTATACATAATGAAAGGCAATTAACATTTTTACTCTGACAATTAAATACATTAAAGCACCAGGCTTGTGGAAAGAGAGGAGTGGAGGAGAGGGGTTGGGTAGGTAGTGGGCCTCATGTATGAAACAGCGAGCTACCTTTAACGTTCACCAGTGCACTCTGAGTGTCTGCTCAAATGTTTACAGGCCAATTAGCGCAGGTGGGCAGCCTCTCAATCACACCAAATGCCAGGTTTGCATGGAATATTAAGTGGTTTATAATGGAGTGGGAAGTCGTGAATGTTATCTTTTGGATAAAAGAAATACGACAGCTTAGAAAACAGCGAGCGCCACTGTGCAGTTTTTTTCTTCTTTTTTTTGCGTATTAAACTAAAGCATTTTAATTTAATTTGAATGGTACATGCTACTTTAGTGGGCAATAAGTCATTCCACTCACATTCATGCTTTTCAGTCATCCTAGAGACCTTGATGGTAAAGTAATAGAATATTGCCAGTGTATATACACTGATCTTTTCCTTTGCTCCATGACACCAGGTGGAATATAACAGATATTTTCAGAAAGGCTTTCACACATTAGACTGTGTATAAGTATGGACAACGCATCCCCGCTCCCTTGCATTGGCTAAACTGACACTATTTTCAGTGGAGCTTATGATCTATACTGCAGTCAGTCACTAGGGGGAGCTCTACTTGGAGCTACTTGGCTTCACTTCTGCCAGAGTTGTTTAAATTAATACTGCACTCTGCTCTACTACAAAGAAATGTTGAATTACGCACTGTACTTATTCTTTTTGGCCAGGAGGTGCAGACCAACACTACAAAATGTGAAACACTTTTACAAAGCTTGAGACAAACTGACATTTTAGAAAACAGTTTTACATATCATAAAACAGAATTACATTACCCTAACACATTTACAAGTCCCAAAACAAATTTACAAACTTCACCATCAACCGAATGGGGAATGTAGGCCTACCAAGTCCAACCAAATCCTACCAAGAAGTGGAAGCAGAAGTCATAATGGAAGCGCCCAATACGAGTTGTTGTCATTGACGGTAACCATGGTGACCAAAGATGGACAGCGAGCGAGTGATGTTTTTTGTATGGTTGGTCTTCAGAGTTTTTAAATTGAACTGATGGAACAAACACACAGTGGACATCTCAACAGCCAGATAATGTTAAACAACATTAAGTGCAGCATAGCGCATAGCATATCTGAAGTGTGTTAATGAACATAAATAGTGCTATTGGTTAGCAGGTGCTAACTCTTTATTTTGAATGAAGCTTTGTTAGCAGCTGCTAACCAGTGTGTTTGGTCCGTCGGTACATTTCCTTTCCGGTTGATGCTGACCTTTGTAAATTTGTTTTGGGACTTGTAAATTTGTTTTCTAAAATGTAAATTTGTCTCAAGTTTTGTAAAAGCGTTTTGCATTTTTTAATGTTGGTTTGCACCACCTGGCCACCGTACCATCTCCTGTCTCAACAAAATGTTCAAAGTGCAATAGCTTTGACAGAATCTTGACAATAATTAGACTTGTAGCTAATGCAAAGAGCATAGCGAAGAAAGCATAACATCGTTAAGCTGTATGGAAATAGGAGGACAGCAGTTCTAAACGGTAATGAGGGCAGAGGTGCAACGACAGAGGAAAGCAGTGTGGTTCATCCCGCCAGCACCCTCGGGCTATCTTCCTCCTTCAGGTCAGCTACATCTTTTTTTTTGTGATTACATCTGCTAAAAGCTATCAGTTTATTTAGTGTCTACATCAGCAGAGCAGCGATGGCCCAAGATATGGACACTACAGGAGTGTGACGCTTATCTTTGGCTCTTCAGCGGGGAAACGAAGGGAAGCAGTAAAGGAAAGGTGAGAGTGAGGATACCGAGGTGTTCGCAGCATTAGCATTTACCATGTCGCAACAAAAGTTCATAATCACAGTAAAAATATGTTCCAGGCTACTGGGATAATTGGAAAGGCCCAATAAATCAGGTAATTATTGTTGAAGTCAGATGAACCCATGCAGTTATGCTAGTTTCTGCTCATCTGAGGCGATTCAATTACAACCTAAGACTCTCTTAATGCTACCTAAAGGCTTTCTCTCATCCACCACCTGAATAGGTTTCTAATGAAATCACTGCAGAGGAGTCACAGGGTAACAAGTCATTTCATCAGAAGGTAACAAAAAGTCATTAAAGCAAGTTTTTTTTCAGACGAACTGCACAAATAGGGGTCAAAGGCGGAAATAAAAAAAAAAAAATTAAAAAAAAGGAGGTGGGGGGAATACAGTTACTTTTATCTGAACTGCAAACGAACAATCTGATGCATGTGGTGATTAATGTTGCCCATTAGCGTCTCCAGATGAGTCTATTATACACAGGAGGAACAGATTTGTGAATGGTTGGAAAAGGATGTTTCTATGAGGACTAACAGTACTTACGCGTACTTTTGTCCTTTTTGTTATTGCCTCAGCAAATGCCCAAATCTCAATTTTAAAATGCAGTGACCTTATTGATCAGTAAGTTCCAGGACGGTGTGTTTTATTTTATACTCTCATGCAACAATAGTCATCCTTTCGCAATGGAATATTGTTTATCAGCATGATAGCTTGCAAGATACAGAGAAACCCATCAATTTAATACCCCCACGCATTTCAGTCGTTAAAACAACAAAACTAAATGCGCTGCAAACAGAGTGAGATCCAGATCGATTTAACTTGTTGACAAGTAGGTATAAATGTAGGCAGTCAGTGCCACCAAGTCAACATAATAAAGCAAGTCTAGAGACCACATTACTGCATGTGACTTTGAGTCACAGCGGGGAGGAGGGTATAAAAACAGCTCCTCATCGATCTTCTGTTTTGAAAATGCTGCATGAACAACTTGAGATGCAGCATTTTTTTTTTTAACTTTGTATCTGTCTACTACCTGTTTTCTATACTCCATGAACTCTACTGCATTGCTACACCATAGCCAATATTATTTTGCTCCCTTACATACACACTGACTTTATTTTGTCTCAGTTTATTGATGTGTTTTTATAGGCCGCATTACATTTTCATTGACTCCATAGTTTGTCGGCCTGTTGTTCCATTGTCAGTGTCAAATTCAGAAACAATACACTCAGCGAATGCTAAGGATTTTTTTTTAAGATGGTAAATAAAAAAATAGAATAAAAAAGACCAAATGTTATCCTATAAAAGACCTACCCTTTCTCTCTTTCACTCATTCACACACGCACTTTCTCACTGGCAAAGGCCACCTCTTGGCTCTTGGCCTTGTGGCCTTTCACTATCTTCAATGTTTCATTAGGCTTTCGGGTGGTGTCTTAAAAACTTTTCTGCTTGTGAATGTGCGGAGAGACCTGTAGTTACAGGGATTTCGGTGGTGGTCTGTCAAAATGCCAAAGATGGAGTGTGAAATGTAAAATGGTTTGAAATGGCCACAAAGTCACTCCGTAAATTCAGTCATTTTTCATGAGTGCGATGTATTTTTTCATGGCCTCTCTCAGTCTGGTGGTCAATAAAAATAGGTCCAATGAGATCTTCAACTTAAGATGGATACAAAAGACAATTTTATTCATTTTCTATACCTGTCTGTGCCAATGTATTCAGTTCTTCCTTACTAACTGTCCATTTATATTTACATTAGTCACTCAAATCATTCTGTCCTGCACAGCTCTCATGCATTGTTCAGCTCTTGCAGCTAAAGTGTTGATCAAGACTTTCATATTAATGCCCTAGCAGCCAACTCATGTCTGGACTTGTGGCCAACACTTTGTTAAAAAAAATTTAAAAAATTTAATTTTGAGCGTTATGTGCGGTTACGTCATAGGCCTCGTTGGCGCAGTAGGCAGCGCGTCAGTCTCATAATCTGAAGGTCGTGAGTTCGAGCCTCACACGGGGCACTTGTTTTTAATTTTTTTTATTATAAGTACAAACTCTGTGTAAATACAAAATGCATTACTTGTCTATAGATTCTAAATCTAAACATGCTGTTGTGTATCATTAGTCTTTCCTGTCTCACATTTTAGAGATACGACAGATCATGCATCATCAGTGAGAAAGTTGTTGAGGTTAGAGGATCTTCATTGCCCTGGTTACAATGAAAAAGACTTTGGTGTAAGTAAAGGGAATGACAAATCCCCCTAGCAATATTGGATTTCGGGAAAGGGGGAATGACAGCAGCCATGTTATTTTGGATTTTTTTTCTGTTCTTTGGAGAGATTGATTCAGTCGCATTTATTCCAACTATACATAATCGGTCTGCAATTACCAAATTTTAAAGCATTTTTTGTTGTTGTTGTTTCTTTGTTTTTGGCAAATTAAAGAAATGAAAGACAAAAAATGTATCATTGCAAGGAAAATTGATCCATGGTATAATTTATATGATAAAAGATATGATGATATATTACTATTTCAGCATTTGCCCCAGGATTGGCCTGTAATGATCGTTTCACTGAACTATGTGGCTGAAATCCAAACCCGCCCACAATGGACAGCCGTTCGGCAGCAGTGCTTTGTTTTGAAGGTTATTTGCCCAAGATGTCAAAGGAAATCAGATGTTTCCCACATCTCCCTGCCCTCTATAGCCCTTTCTGGTATCCCTCTCTCAATGCTTCACCCAACCTCCAACCCCACAGAGCAAGAATGGGGTTTGTTGATGGATGTTGAAGGCTGCCCCGGTCCCACAGCAATTAACTCTTCTCTGCAAGAAGCAGCCTGTCAGGTTGATGGAATCTCCCCTCCACCGCTGCCTGTCACACAATCCAGGAGGGGCTGCAGACAAATGCTTCATCTATGTGTTTGCTTTACTGTTTTGCCTACAGTCAAGAGCTGGCACGAGAAAAGAGCTAAAGGGTGGATTGAAAGTCATGAAGTTGTCCAGAGTTGGTTTCCGACAGTCAATGGCAATGCAATGGAGAAGGTCACTGGGATTACAGAGAGTAAAGTTGGAAAAGGTTAAAGATTGTAAGCCGGTGTTAGTGCTGGAACAGAGATATTACTGTTTCAATCTGACAGGAGAGTTGATGCACTAGCATTTCTTCAGAAGGACAATTGAAATGAAGCAACAAATTATTCATAATAAATTATAATATATTTATTTTCTGTTCCTTTTGTCAGTCAGCAGAATGTATATACTAGCTTGACATATAGACCGAGATGTTACCACACACAAATTGTGGAAGGCAGTTTGAAGGAAGCAAACCAACATCTGTCACAAATTGATAAATTTAACCTGCACATTGCTTTAGGATTTTAAGGCTTTGAGTTGAGCTTTGTTTGGCCAGCAGAGTAGATAAAGTATGAGTTCACCTCTGCGGGTCAATGTATTTGGCTCATATAATGCAAAGGGAAACATATCCATTCAGGTGTGTAATCGACTGGGCATCCTGACAACTTGCGTCAAGATCTCCTCTTTGACTTCTGGTCTCACTTCTCTCTCTGAAATTCACAACCCCCCTTTTCAGTGACCAGGAATGTCATATCGGAAATACTCTGAAGGCTGTTTCAAACAGTATATTACCTTTCACCTTCAGGCAGAAACATGTTTGCCAGTCATGACTTCGTCCGGGTCAGCTATTCATGTTCACACCCCAGCACTTGTCACTCATCTGGATGAAATGTTTACTTTGACAAATGTTGCCCAAGGCTAAAGTAGACGACAGTACAGATATTGAATGGAAGATAGTGGATAAAGATAAGCTTCTGTTTTTTCTTTGAAGATTTGTCTTTGCAGAAGTGTTATCTGTCACCCACTAGGGTTCACACATATAGTTTTCTTTTCTTTTTTTGGCATTGTTGGCTGACTTTTCCAGCGTGACTCTGCTGTGGGCACTGGCATCTCCTTTGAAACCATTGTCCCGACCCAAAACATTCTAAACATCATCATCAGACACAAAGAGTATTTTTGTGGGCGGGGCTTATCTGGAGGCAAAACAACCAACAGGAATACATTTTCTTACTCTGACTAGCAGTTTCTGTCAGTTTGCTTTTGACAATGGTGGAAGAAAATATATCTTTATTATTATTATTTGAATATGTAAAGTTACTCACTCCCCAGAACCATGGGTGTTGAAAAAGTTTCCAAATAACACAATGGATGGAATACCTGACAGGATTAGCTACTAAGCAACGGTTGTTTACACTTGATAGAGAAACTAAATGTGTACACTAAAGAGAAAACGAGGGCATATAAATCTTTAAATGCCTATTACTATGTCCCGAATGGCTATGCAGAAGGCTGTAGAAAGATTTAGCAGAGGTATTTTGAGTTGTGTGAGCAAAAGTTCTGCCTATCTAGCAGCCTCTCTATCTAACAGACCTGCAACGTTAGGTTGTTGTGAACAAAAACCAAACGCTATACGTCTTGACAGCAAACTGCACTAGCAAGGCTGGATAGGTAACCTACATCTTGTATTTCTAAACCATAAAGTTAACTACTTATGTGTTATACTGTACATGCAATAGTTATATAGGCTAATGGCTAAAAGGCTACTCTGTCCGATTCTGGCAAACTACAACACAGCAGGATGATGTGTTGATAACAAAAGCCTCCTAATCTGCTCTGCGGTTTTTGCCTCCAGCTAACCATGACGTAATCCATAATAATATCTGACTCTCCTCTCTGTTACTATCTTAAAAATACTTGAAGTCCCTTCTTTGTTATTTTGTATGCTAATCCTATAGCAAGTACACAGTACATTTGAGTTTTGGAAAATGTTACAGTGCCAGCAGAGTGAATAATATTCTGCTTCGGGGTTACTTGTAAACTGATGATTTTTCACTCTATTAGCTGGAAAACACAACCTTTTGGTTTCCAGTTCAGGTGGCTAGATATGAAAAGATGAAGGATTTCTTTCCACATCCTCACCCTGCCACTTTTTACCTCATCTTACCTCCACTCTCGCCACTTTGACTCTGTGCCCCTCCACCACTACGTGCAAGGCACAGGACCATCTGAGATGCCTGTAGGTCCTGCTTCCTTGTATTAGCAGGCCCTGGGGGTAGGTAAGCCACTTAACCTGTCATCTCAAATTGTGTGCACAACAGCAGATAGGTGGCCCTACTCCCCCATCATGCAGGACAGAGAGAAGCACTCAGACTGTGTCGGAGCAGTTGAGTGAAGGCCGTGGGGACAATCTGATGCTTACGGGTCAGATTGGGATGCACAAGTGTGTGTGCTCGAGATGAGTCGAGGGGAGATGAGCCTGATGGTTGGTACCTCAGGGATTATGGTTATTGTAGGGTAGGTTCTAGGGGAGTGCAGATGTGGAAAATGTCAGTAGATATCTTACAGATGGGATGACATCTCAATTCTCCCTCAGTGTCCCAGGGAATGTAGCAGAGTGAAGTATTTAGCAGTTTGGTTTAGTTAAGTTAATAGATTGCATTTGACAGCTTACAAAGACTTTGTGTTTTATTTGGACAGAAGGTCATGCTCCTTGAACAATATCCAGCTTCACATATATTCAGTTGCAAACATAATCAAACAGAGCTGCGCAGTACCCCTGGGTACTGTGTAAAATGAACTGAAGCTATAAGGAAAACCACTGAGGGGAGAAGCCAGTGTCATTGACAGTCTTGTAACAATGCAATGTTCTGCTGGGAAACTTTTGGACCTGGCACTTGTGTAGATGTTACTTAGACATGTACCACCCACCTACGCCACACCAGGCACCCCCACTCTATAGCAATGACACTTATTGTGTCATCCCCAACAGGATGTAGCCTGACACAGACATATAAAGAGTTTTGGATTTAATGAATTTGGAGGCCAACCTTGTGTTGTTTTTTTATTATGTTTTTTAGTTGTTCCACAAGAGAGACCTTTACACAATATTAAGAAGGTGGTCATAATTGCATGCCTGTTTGGTGTATATACAACACTCATACTGATGACATTTAACAAAAAAATCAACAGCTCCTTTTTTTTTGCATCTTAAATTCAAGCAAATGTAATACTTAATGTTTCAAGTTATTGTACAGTTCAGAGATGATGCAATGCCATATGATTCAATACTGTATGATTCTTTACAACTTATTAAAAGATATCCTTCTAAGTATCATTACTACTGGTAGCCAATGAGCTATTACATGAGCTGCTACATTGTTATTCCTATGTCGGGTTCCCATTCCTTTCAGTTCCCTTCACCTCTGTCACTGCCTCTCATTCTATGGCTTTACAACTTCACTTGACATATCTACTTATTGATTGGGTCTGCCGCACAGAGCTGTTTGAAGGACTGTTTGTCGGGCTATCGACTACCCTTGCCCACCACTCCTTCTGCTTCCCACTTCAACTCCTCCACATTTGTACTTGACAGACTCACTTACCCTGCATCCTCCGTTCCCCTCTCCATCTCTCAACTCCTGCCACTCTTATCTGCATGGCAGAAGCACAGAGAGATGGTCGCTATTTGCCAGGCAGTCAGATGGGTAAACACCCACGGCCCTTCTCTGTGCTTAAAATCAGAAGTCAACAGGCTTTTATAATAGACATGCCTGTCGAAAAGCTTAGAGATTAGAAGCATTAAGGTGATATTGACACAGAGCTCTGGTTACACAGTAGACAGAAAGATATTCGCTTTCTGCAGACAGAAACTTGTTGTTTTTTGTTTGTTTATCATTGCTTTTTTTTCCCCCTTAAAATTACCTCATTTTGAAAGTGTCTTAGGATTCACTGCATACACCTACTACATACAGCCCACTCTTTATTACTGACATCATCAGTCTTGAAGCACCGCCTTCGGTAAATCAGTAATTACAAAACGTAATTATTTTGCAAGTCAATTTGTCTAGGGTTCACGTACACGCTTATTAAAGGACCATGACTTTCATTTTTCTACATTTCTCAAAACAACATCCAATTTAATTACTGTCATGCCACCGTTCTGCTAGTCCTGAACTTCAGATTGTTATCAAACTTTTATTTTTTATTACTTGGCATGACAAATGAGTGGGCCCGGTAAAACTCGTTAAATATAGATTCATATCATGAACTGTATTTCCATAATATCGCGCATACCCAGTGTGATTATTAAGTATCGAGTTGCTTATCAAAATAAGATCTGCTAAGGGTTACCAGAGAGACCTTGAAGCATGTATCTGCAGACGCCGCATTGGTCATATAAAAGCATCCTATGGTTTGCTGTATTTTACCCTTGTTTCCTCTCTCCGGTATTGACATTGTGTCCAGGTGCTTCAAGTCGTTTCCCCCTCTGTAGCTGCCAGGCCTTAACTCACACCTCAGGGCTAGATAAGGCCTCTTTGCTCCACTGCACCTCATAACAACATATAGACACCCCTAACCAACGGTGTGTGTATATCTGCTGTACACGTAGAGGCCCACTCTAAGCTTATAGCAATCTGCGGGCATTCTTTTAAGCTTCCCTGGCTGCAGTGGAAGTACTGATGCTGCTGTATATCAGGTGAAGGGGAAAAGCTTTTTAAAGCTTGCAGTTTGACCTTAAGCGGTGGCCTGTGTTTGAACATGTTAGGCACTTATACTGAGGTCCTCTGCTGTGTCCACTCTCACATTCATACATACAAATTAGTTCTGCTAACGTTTTATTTGCACAATTTAAAAAAAAGATCTGATATATCTGATATGTGTATTGTGTCACTGTGATAAAAATGTTAGGCTCCAGTAAGTGATCAGTGTATTAGTTTTATACGTAGGAGTTTCACATATTGTTATACTGTGGTCTATAAATCAATAAAACTACTCAGGCAATTGGTATTAAACTCAACCAATGCAACCGTTGTTTTTTTATGGGTTGTGTTTTTCAAAATGGGAACTACGTACATGGAATAGCAATGCTTGTTTTCTTGTGATTTAATTCTGTAATTATTATTATTGTGTAAGGTGGAGTAAAGACCTACAAAGTTCATGGTCGAGTAGGTTAGATCCAAGGCTTTCACCCAGGTGTGTCCTCTCTCTGCACATTGACTTTATTTGTTTAACTGATCTACTTTATTTTAATGGAGTCACACTACAGGAAAAAAATAAAAAAAAAAATAGATCAGTCACAGTTTGATGACTTCAGAGCTGGTTTAGAAAAAATCACGGTTTAGTTGGATATTGCCAGCAAGCTTTGAGGGCCCATAATAATTTAGATGATCATTTAAGGAGGAGGCCAGCCCAGCGGCAGCCTCACAGTTACTGTACTTTAGGGTTTTTCCAGATGTTCAGTTATGGATCCTCTAGGGCAACCTCATCTTTTAGTTCTCTGCCATGTAAAGTTATCCTTTGTTTTTTTGAGATCACAAACAAAGGTTAACCAAAGTTCAGAGACCCAGTCAAGGGAATGTCTTAAATTTTCTAGTTCAAAACTTTGGTGGATATACTAACTCAGTTTTATGTGTGTGTACATGAGCGTTAAATGAGACTTGAATAGACAGAGAAAGGAATGGTTTTTAATGGGAACCCACAGCCCTTTAGTTTATCTCAGTCTAAAGACTGGACAGATGGGGACAATGTTGTTACACTGCGAGGGACGGTGTCACAAAACACCTCAACGTAGCCAGCAATACATTGTTGCAAGTCGCTGGTAAAGGGTAGTGATCTTTGATACCACCAATTTCCTTTCCAATAATGAGCAAAAGTCAGACGTGTATCGACAATACCAATCTGATACCGATATTGTGTCTGGGAAACCTAAAAAAAAAAAAAGTAGTGTATTTCAAATCATAGTTTCATAAAGAAAACAAGCAGTCAGAGGAGGTAGCAGTCTCATTTACTATAGGCAAGCTAATACAAATGAAGTATCGAAAGTATCGATATTTGATTTGAAAATTGATTTTAGAGTATGAAGACCTGCTATCGGAAGTATCGATATTTCAGTATCGATCCACACATCATTAAGCGTTGCCTAAGGTCATCAACACTGCACAAGCACAAGCCCACGTTACTTTATTTACTTCGTTAGTTTATTGTGATGAATCAACTGTTAAAAGTGTCAGTAAACAGGGCGGCTTTAGCTAATGAAGCTAATTTCCAGCTGTAGTCCACGTCCAGGTGCTTAAGGGCATCCTTTGATGATTTGTTGACGGTTTACCACGTCCATGTAGAGCTAAAAATAAGATGAAGCTATAATATATATAGTCACACAGCAACATCGCCCATCGCTATGTAGAAGTAGTGACTTCCTCCTCAATTTTCTGGCACCTAACCCCGTCTTGTACTGAACAGGATATAACAAGTCATTATTGAGCTTTGGAGGTTAAATTTAATAGCTCCCCATCCCCTTTTCTTTAGCAAGTTTTCAATGCAAAGAAATATTCCCCAAGCACAAACATGTCACGTCCCTAAATTACTGTTAAAACTGCCAAATGGGCTACAATATTTTCAATGTCTTTAGGCTTTTCTCAACTCTTATCTGGCGAGGGACTTGTTGTTGAGACAATATCTCCTAAATGTTGGTTTAGTGCCACTCACGGTGACTCGAGGCTGGTCTAAGATGAAGCATCGAGCAAGATAGTCATTTTTCATCTAGAGGTGGAAATTATATGCTGCTTGTCAGGATAATTACGTATGTATCATAATGCATGAGCCAACAGTGATTACAATTAGACACTCTCCTGATTGCTTTGTTGGTGCCAGCATCTGAAGTTCAGGTCAGCCACTGGAATCAGGCAGGAGACACACAAACACTCATTAACTTTCTTTTTTCTCGTGCACCGTGCTTAAGTTAACAAAAGCCCACGCTACCTTGCCATAATTACATTGTTACACTGGCAAGGGGTATAATTTCCCAGAAACGGTAATTATTTCTGATGTTTTTACAGCTTCGCCATATATCATGAACACACTCGCTGCACCTTGCATCAGGTCTGAGATCTGGTGTTTACAGTGTTTAGAGGGCTACCCACAGTGCATCGCTCCGTCTTCAAAGGGCAGACCCGCTGCCTCCGGGGAGTGTCTAGGTTTGTCTCAGTCTCTAAAAGAGCCGTCATGGAGAGAGAAGAGGGTGAGGGATGCATAAAAAAAAAAAAAAACACAAAAAAAACAAAACAGAAAACAACCAAGAAAAGTACAAATGAGTTCTTGACATATCTACAAAAAGTCACGGTGAATTGCAAATTGCAGTGTAGTACAAGTGTTTCGGTCAAGTGTTCTTATTTCAGGTGAAGCTCACTGCGTGTCAGCTACGGGCTGCTTTTGTTCTTAATGTGTAACAGGAACTCTGCATTAAAAAAGCACGGCACCCTGTTGTTCACTGATTTGTAACAACGGAAAGTAGCTGACACGTTGGCCTTCTCTAACTGAAGTCTCTCGGTTGGTTGTTTAGTATTCAGTGCATTGTCACTTCACCAAAGGAGCTGGACACTCCACAGGAAATGTAAAACATCCCGATTTAAATGTCAAATTTGAATATTTCCGCCTGTATCTGATGAACAAGCTGCTTTACTGCTTCTGTAATCGTCCACTCAGGGGTTGAGAATTTAATTCTTTTTTTCTTCATTCTTCTGCTGGCTGCTGTTACAAAGGTCAGGCTGATAGGATTTTTATTTGTTGCACACTATTCAGATGGGAATGAAGTATGATCCTCTTGATTAGTCTCATAATTCTGTTATCAGCACTCCTAAAGGTTGCGTGGAAGCTGCTTTAAACCCGCACCTGTTTGCCTTGATATGGGAGGCGGCATCACCTTCATTCTACTACCCTCTGTTATGTAATTAATAGAATTATTAATAGAAACTGCTTTTGCATGCCAAGAATATTTAAATGGAAACAACAAGTAAGAAATTAACACATTACTGGCTTAATGTCAGTACACACGAGACATTTTAAAGAAGACAGGTGATGGAGGTAACACTGTTTACTTGTGCAAATACATTTACACCTGCTGAATATGTAAAGGACCTCCAAACTGATGAAGAGATTAAGTAGGGACCCCTACCTACTATATGTGTTCTATATTAAACTCGGCCTAGTGCTTATAAATATACATTATTATTATCATTTCGACATTCAAAACAAGCTATTCAGATAATATACAGGTTCAAATAGTCGTGTTTTTATTTCAAACATGTGCAATAGTAGAGTGCCTGTGCTACTGCCTCAAACATAAACATACCTATATACACCATGCACTGCACTGCTTCTCTTCTGCTAATATTGCATTGCGCCTCTGAGATTACACCTGAGGACTGAATAGACAGCTCCTGCAACGAGTGAAGTGCTGACAGAATGATAACGTCTACTGACTAAATTTATCATTTACTAAAACATGTTGGATTCATGTTAACGTGTATTTACCCCTCACACCCCGGACACTATCTATTCAGATTCCTTCCCTCAGGCCGGCGTTACAGAGCACTGTACGTCAAAACCACCCAGCACAAAGACAGTTTCTTTCCCCGGGCTGTTGCTCTGATGAACTCTGAACAGTCACAGAGCACGTGACCGTTCCCAGTAACCCTCATTACATTCTGGTATATACTACTGTTCATATTCATGTTCATATTCACTGATATACTATAAACAGATACACACACATATATACTATTTTTTATTTATGTTGTACAGTATTTCTATTTTTGCATACATTTTTATTCTTATGCTTATTCAAGTGTTGTTTTTTATTGTCTTGTACCACTGAGCAAAGTGACTGGAGTCAAATTCCCTGTGTATGTTCACATACCTGGCCAATAAAGCTGAATAAAATAAATACATTTCTGTGGGAAAATTAAAAAAAAAAAAAAAATAGAAACATGTCTAATCAACCTACAGTATCCCCTTGGGGTTGCAGACCCCTGTTGTGAGTTGTGACTGTTGTAAGGAAAGGTTAACTGAGCCGGTTCGGAGATACAAACATTCGTAGGACTTCAGCGAAATTTCGGTGCAAGTTTTGGTCACTATTGTTGAAAGTGAGGCAGGAAGTAGAAACAAAAATTTGCCAACTGGCAGAAAACTATACAGGTCGGGGTGCGTACAAGTATAAATAACTCGCACAGGTGTAGGCGACGTACGTAGGTCACGGCGTCTAGTCCCTCAGTACCTTAAATGAACCTTAACTTTGGGAAACCCTGACAGTGCAGTACACTGCAAGACAAAAGAACAGTAGGCAGTAGCTCCTTTGCCAGATTGCACCCAGACTGGGAGAAACACCTGCCAAACAGAGGCACACACACAACTGCGACTAGACCTCCCCAATCTTCAGAACTTTCAAAGGATTCGGGTCGTTTGAAGGGAGGCCGCCGATGTTAGCTTGAGACGTGGGATGTGGCGGGACGTGGGGAAAGGAGAGTTTTCCTTCAGACAACTGGAAACAAGGGGTGGGAGACAGGTGTAGTGAGAGGGGAGCTTGTGTGCCTGCCCTGCTTATAAAGCGTGTATCTTACAAATGTACAAATGCACATGACGATGGGCACTACTAATAAAATCTAATGCTGATTATGATATACACATATATAAAGAACAAACATTTGCACAGAAACATTTTGCTCCAATGAAGAGTAAACATTGTGTCATAATATATATGACACTTGGTCAGATAGTTTATAATAGATATTCAGCTATTTTGTATAATCAAATGCTCTAAGTAAATAATTATGGCATTGCGGAAACTGTCGTCAGTCTATGAAGACATGACACTGCCTTCTTGTTGCCAGCTGCAAGTCGTGATCATTGGTTGCATGCAATTAAATCCAAAAAGTCTAAATAGCTTTAAATGTGCTACTATTCATAGACTTCTTGCATATTTCACATTAGGTAACGTAGCTCTCTGGATTCACTGCACAAAGAGTTCCCTGCAGTTATAAAAATAAGATAAAAAAAAATGACATATGTGCTGAATAGACTATAAAATTACAGTAATGTGATCCTCAGTGAGAGGCAAAGTGTGGGAGGGATTCTCGTTTTTAATAAAATAACTGTGCTAAGTTTGCCAATTAGAAAAAAAAACTGTAACTTGTAAACTTCCCTTGTAGTTTCACAATTTTCAGATCGGATATTGTCTTGCAATGTAACCACAATGCTCAGAGCAATTTATTATTCAGCTGTTGAACAGCATGTGTTATGAAAAGAACCAACACTTTACTTGGGTGCATAATTTGACATTTAAGCAGATAATTACCATCATTTTTTAGTTACAGGATCCTGACAAATCTTCCATTGCTCTTTAGTTGTATAGAGAATATTATTTTTGAGTGACAGTGTTGTTTGAATGGTATAATAACACTGCCAAACGCACAACTTTACAATTACTGTGCATCTGTCCACTCTGGAAGTTTGAAGGAACCTGTCACCCACTATCGCTATTAAATAAATAAAAGAAAAAGAAAATATTAGACCGATATATATATATATATTTATCCTCCAACTATGGCAAGATTTAAATACTACATTAAATATACTCAACTACTACTATATAAAATATTTTTTATGATCAACTTACAACCAAGAACCAAGCACCAACATCACCCCGGCTTCTTAGCCACTGCTTGTCAGCACCCAATTAGAGCCTGAGGGGGCAAATTAACACGAAAAACAAGAAACGCCAATTAACACTGACACGTTGATTTGGTGGGAGGCTCGTCGCTGTCTTAAAATTAGAATTAATCAACACAGCAGAGAGTGTCAAGTCGAAGGTCATTTATTTTTTCTTTTGCACCTGTCGGATATTAGACTGTGAGGACACGTGGAAAACATTTATTACGGAAGACAACAAGCCAACAAGAAAAAAAATGGTCGGCATAATTGTGCTACTTGTGCTGTAAATGTGTAATTTATGCGTTTGGGAGTGACCATTTCAGAGGGAAGTCAATTCAAAGAAAAACATCGGATGTTGCAGAGGAAGGATCACTTCCCTCATCATAAATCCTTCTCTTCTTCGAAAATGTAATATTTGTCTCTCTCCTATTTCATTTCCACTCTCGTTGTCTCATATGCCTTTGACCCCTTCCTTTCATTTTCTCTTTCCTCAACTGCCTGGAGGTGGGTTCTGATGGATCCTTTCATTTTGGATCTAGTTCCAATTTGGTAAAATGTGAGGATTACTTAAGATCTGCTCTTGTTGAGAACCAACTTAAACATTACAAAGAAAACAGTTAAATGGATTGGACATGTCCGGGATTGGTCCCTCAAAATTCTGTGGGCTGCAGAAGTGCAACAGCGCGATTGCATTATGCAGTTTATTTCCATGTGTCAACTGTGGTATTAACTAGACCAGACCAGCTTGTGTATTAAAGTAAACATAAAAGGCTAGTCTCTAAAATACTGTGTTTTTTGCGACACAAGGCAGTTGTTGTTCTGTGTTTTATTACTGCGGCGCACATTGTTTTGCTAAAATATGTCTGCATTCCAAACCTTAAGGCTTTGATTTGGTGGATTCAGAATTAGATTCAGATTCAATGAAATGCTTTTGAACTACATCCCCAAGCACTAGTGCCTTCTGACTTTGCCAACTTCTCCCCTTCTCTTTCTCTGTATGTCTGTAATTCTCAGAGTTTGCCCTGCAGTGCTCTTGATGTTGGCAGTGGAACACATTAACACATCAAGCTTTGACTCTATTACTGTTCTTGGCCTTGGCAGGCTTCCAAACACACAACCACATATCTGATGTTATCTGCCCGGTGGTGCAGCTGGGTCAGAATTAAGTCAGGTCAAAATGATGTTTTTTTTTTTGCAATAACCCTGATATCTCCAAAGAAATCAATGCATGTTTCTGATGTTGACTCATGTTGTTCTCACTGATCAATAAAATGATGAACCGAAAAACCGATGCTTTTCATTAACTGCACTGATCAGCCAAAACATTAAAACCACAACTAAAATACAAAAAACATGAAAAACAGCACACAGTGTTGACCTGGCTTCCAAATTCACCAGATCCCAAACAACTATCTGTGGGATACACGGGAACAAGCCTGATCCAGACATCATAGGACATCCTCAAAAGGCCCATGTCCATTCTCTAATCAGTCGGAACTGTTTGGTGGTCATAATGTTATGCCTGATTGGTGTAAATGAGTCTTAGATAACGTTTACGATATAAATAGGCTATTTATAATGATTTAATTCGTTTTATTCTTGTACTGTACTGTTGGACTGACAGCCTGCAGACTCTAGACTTTAGAACAAAACTTGCAAAAGAGAATTCATTTTTAAAGGATGTTGTTTATCCCTCCAGTACAGTTAATGAAGCTTCCAATGAGAAGCACAGAAGCTGTTTTTGGAGCTCTAGGTGGCTCTTAATAAGAATAGGTACAATGTTATTTAGCTATGTTTTTTCCCCTCTCAATTGGTCACCAATCCGCAAACAGTCAACTTTATAAATCAGCAAGCTCAGACTGTGGCATTTATTCAGTAGCTGTTACTTTTTGGCCACAACATAAACACAGTGACCCTGAGGCTTTTGTACAAATACAATAATACAGCAGTTCAAAGTAGAATTATTTTAGTGGAGCACATCAAACCGGAATAAGGACAATTAATGATGTGTGCTTTTCAAAGGAGCTGAGTTGGCAAATAGTTATACTGTAGTGGGTATGGGTTTATGAGGAAATCAAGTGAGTGTGATGTGCAGTAGCTGCCATATCTAGGCTAATCGTTACAGAGCTGGCTAACATTCAGGACGCTCTTTATTGTGTAGAGTATACTCTGCGTCATCGTTTCCCATACTATCCATGCCCACGTATGTATTTGAAGCAACTGAACTTGTAGAGTTTGCTGAAGATGTTTTGCTATTCATCCAGGAGCTGGTGTAGTAGTCAAGGCATTTCCTTTTCTCATGTTCAAAAGTCTACCACAGTGAGATAAACCCAAGGATCATGATGTGAATGTATGGAAAATGCATGTGGCTCAAGAGGATGTTAAGCATTCTGTGCTTTCAGATCACTGGAACTGTTCAGTTCTTTTGAAGATGGTGACTTATTTTGTGTGTATGCACTGTGTGCACGTAGCTAAATTGTCCCCTGTTAAAAACACCCCTTCACGCTATCCTTTAAAGAACGGAACAAAGCATTGAGATACAGACCGACAGTGAAGTCCCGGTATAATGAACCCTACATGTAACGTTGTTATGCTGTGTGTCACGTGGAACCAAGTGATGTTTCCATACCTAAGACGCATGACTTTCTGGATGGTACCACTTTCACTGGCGCAGTTGTCGGGGGTGATGTGATTTTCAACCATGTTCTGCCTCTCTGCTGAGGTTTTGTCTTTAGGTTGTGCATGCAGATATTGTAGCTACAGTTTTCAAGACATGGAGAATCACACCCTTTGACACAAACCATTAAACAACCTATGTTTCAGTGAAAATGACATAATTCTCTGTTGTTGCTAGGTCAGTAAGCTTTCTCCAGCCTCTTTCACATCGAACGAAAAACCGTATCAACCCAGATCAAATAACTCGGCGATTGACCCGGTATTTCATTGGGTTGGCTCAGCTCGGCTTCAGCGTGAACAGGAATGCTGCGTCGACCCATTCATTTATACGATCACATTGATGCACTTGCTAGTCTCATTCTGATTTTGTCGCTGGACAGCCTGTTTGACTGTGTCACTGTAGAAGCTCCAGGGCTGAGAGCAGCTCAAAAACTGTGTCAATGTAGAAGCTCCAGGGCTGAGAGCAGTTCAAAAAACAGAGTTTTGGTCTAAACCCATAAGAGGCTGATCTCTGAAGGGCAGAGATTTTTGTCCATTTTTTCAATCAAACAAATCAAATGTTGTTGTTGTTAAATTGCACCGATGGGGGAACGCATGTGCGACTGTATTTATATACGGCTTGTATAGCAATATCCCACACATGTTTTATCGATCATGGCAGCACATTGGTAAGGTCATGAGACCCGCGAGCTGCTCTGCATTCATGGAGAAGAGGAGATACGGCGGCAGATGTCAGACATTTCTTCGAATGTCAGCAGCCTTTTGAAAGAGTGGGAGTTTGACCGATTCGCTCTTCAGGCCATCAACTGAAAGCATTAAAAAAATACACCATGCTGCCCATTGTTTAGTGTAGTGTACTTAAATGTGTAATGATGACATTGTTGAACAGTTTTGGATGCACAAAGACTTTCACAGTATTGGGAAGTAAGACTGAAGTCTTATTGAAAGTATGAGACAATCAGAAAACAAAGAGGAAACCACACACACACACACACACACACACACACACACACACACACACACACACACACGCACACACACACACACACACACAAGCAGGCTAACTCTGCTTCTTTAAGGTACCTGAGGGGCTGTCAACAGATTTAAATGAAATATGAGCTGCAGACGGATGAAAACAGAAAACCAAACATTCAATTAAGTTTATGAAATACAAAGTACAAAAATGGGTGTGGATATCTCTGTGGACAGTATTAGTCTTACAAGTGCACTAACTCATTATTTTACCTCATCCGCAACAAACAACAAAATGTTGTTTTCCCTGCTAGACTCAAAGTAAATAAAGTTTCTTTAACTTTTCTTTACTGAGTCAACACTGAAAAAGCCAACATCTGGTGTTACACACAATTAGCCCAGCGACTAGCACACTCAGCATCTGGATTTGGGCCATTTAACCCGATGGATATGAGGATTACTGTAAGGATCTGATTAGATGATTGATGAAACCAGTGGGTAAATTAGATACATGTTGTTATGAAACTAACAACACTGAGCTGAGCGGGAGTGTCATAAAGAACAAAGGCCCAAACAATAGAAATGAGCTCATGAGGGCAATGGCTCATTTAAATCGTTAAGATTTTAGAAAGGCAAGAACACGTGAAAAGCAGGACAGAGAGTGTCTGAAATTACAGACGTACAAAACCATTAGAGAAGTGGGTTTTGTGCTGTAGATGACAGCTACGTGACAAGCCGGTAATTTACCACAGGAACCCATTGAGCAAATTATAACCGACTTCATGTGGAAGTATTAATGTCATCCTGATTGAGAGTTAGGGGCACATTGTCAGCTTCCCACTCATTATTCCTGTAATTTATAGAGAAGAGCCACCAGTATGAATATTTACTTGATAAACAGGACTTTGTGGTGCTTTTACGTCTGTTTTTGATCTGCTCAATCTTCCTGATTTCCTCTGCACTACCTTATTTTACTGAGCCACCGGCATTGATGTGATTCACCACCACACTTCATCCAATTTTACAAATGGACTCATTTCTCAGACATGTTAGCATTAGATTTCGTAAAATCAGACTTTTAATAGTACACTATATTACACCGAACAGGAATAATATTATGACCACCTTCTTGTACGGGTCTCCCTTTTGCCTCCAAAACAGTTGTGACTCATCAGAGAGTGGACATGGGCCTTCTGAGGCCGACCTGTGGATTGAAGGGAGGGACCTCTGTGGATCAAGCTTGTTCCAGTGCATCCCACACATATTTGATCAGTTTGGGATCCAGTGAATTTGGAGGACAGGTCAACGGTGACTCGATATCTGAAATCTCTTTAAAGTTTGTCCGGATAATGTCAGTTTGGCACAGGGGAGATGTTGGAGTGTGCAAGATGTCTCCATGTTATATGCCTTTTTCCTGCAAAATAGATGCAACAGTATAGTAAATGCTTTGCTTTTTGCACCCGAGTATACTCACGGAAAAATTAAAATGGGCAAATATTTGCTCAACTATTTTGTGTTGTCTCATTAATCATCCCATTCTTTACATTTAATTTGTTTCATTATTTCCTGACTACCCTCCAACTCAGTTTCCATTCATCTCAGAGAACAGAACTGAACTCCCTTGTTGTTGTTGTTGTAGCTAAGATTTTTGTAGAAACTATTCTGCTATTCTATTTTATAATAATTTAATATCATTTAAAGTTGTGCTGCTCTTAAGGTATGAATAAATCACAGCAGTGTTACAACGTACTGCAAGACTGTGCTGTAGCTTTGCTTCTCTTGTTTTCAATGTGATCTTCATACACTTTGAAGTTTTCATTTGGCTGTTGGAGTGATCTAAGGCCTATTCAACTACTCCACTCACTTTCAATAAGTGTAAGAAGGCCTGCACCTATTAAAAAAACAATTAGGTGTTTAAATACCCATAAAAATGTAAATCCGTCCCAAACAACAAATGCCCCATGAGCCCAAGTTATTCCCCCATGAAGAACTAATCCGACTGTTTAGGTGGGAGGGGTTTTTTTGTGTCAGAAAGGCTGAACTCAAACTGACCTGACTCGTTCAGGTGAGCTGTTTGACTTTGCTGGATCAGTCCCACTTGGGCTCTAATAAATATTCCGAGGCATTTTCATGTAGCCTGGTGGGAAAGCAACCTTTCCCCCTGCTGACTCTGTTCTTTTATTTAACTCTAACAGCCTACAGAGGTACCAGACAACATGAGTCATGCACAGCATTCTCGATCCTCCCCATTCAAATAATTCTTTGTGCAGTTGTAGCATTATTTCATGGCTTTATCATGGCACCTGCACAGTCTGTATTGACTGCGGTCCAGCATAAGCACCCTTTGGTTTTCCATTTGACTATGAAACAAGTGGGGTCTGTTTGTGTAGGCGAACACCATGCAGAGAGCAGCATGTAACCCTGCCAACACCTTCTAAAAATGAATCAGTACCAAATTGTGTTCCAATGCCTGAGTGGCATGTGTGTATTATACCAAAACAAAATGCAGCAAAACGGAATCGAAACTGGCACCTGTGGGGAATAGGCAGGAGGAAAGCATCTCAAAGGGATACCTTGACATTTTGGTTCAGGTTTTTTTTTTTTTTTTTTTACTGAGAAAGAGCACTCTTTCAAATGTTATGCCATCACTTACGTCACCTCAAAACGTATTTTTATTTTAATTTTAATTTATCATTTACATCAATCACTAGGGAGGTTCAGGTGTTTGTTCTTTTTTATAATGAAATTTAATGCAAAAAGCTTATTCCATCCTGCGGCAGTGATGAAATATTATATCATTTTAACCCTTCAACCATTTGTATGACAAGCTCTCATATAAATACCTGCCCTGTCGTCATCATTATCTCCCAATCTTTCTGACCCAGCTCTATCACCTGATGATGAGACACCATTAGCGAGGCATCCTGGGACATGTTTTGTCTAGTAAGGATTGTCTTTTTGGTTCCTGGTTGAATCGTGGCAGCCTTGGAGGTTTGAGTGTTTATTCCACCAAGTTGTGACATCGTGATTTAACTTAACATCACATAGTGATTTTGTTGAAAACAGTCACCATGTATCTGACCTTTCCCAGAAGCTGTTATTCTTGGTTACAAGGTATACAATGTGCGCAAGGCGACATGTGTGGCCCTGCGTCACTTTGGACCACACAATATTTTCTTCATTTTCCATGGTTACTAGGAGGCCTCAACAACTTCCACATTTCCACTGCAATTGTTAACTCCAAATAAAGGCTTGTATGAATTTCACATAGAGGACAGGTTTTGAATACTGCCCTCTCCGTTTCACAATTTGACACCTAGTGAACCATCACTGTGGGGTAGCTTTCCATCGCCCACGAGGTCCAATTATTTGAAGTGAGGGCAAGGCTCTGTGCTACAGCCAATTCGTTTTCAGTACCTTTGATCGTTGTTTCGTAGGGGTTGTGTTTTACCTCAGTGTAGAATAAATGTGTGCGTGTGAGACACGGCAGCAAATCCTTTACAATGATCAGACAGTTTGTGTCCAGATATTAGTTTAAGTAGTGTGTGTCGATTATGTGTACCTATTACATATCCTGGTATTCGAATCTTCACTGAGGTACAATAGTTAAGTAATTCACTTTTTAAACAGTGTGACATATTTTGAGGGGTGGGGCTTAGCTGGAGGCAAACCATCTCAAACACTCTAGCCTGTAAATGCCAATTTGCATATTTCAATGGAGTGTTTTGTGTAGTTGTAGCATGGACGAGGAACTATATATTTAGAGAATATGCTAATACATGCATTCCCCGAGAGCATGAGAATATTTTAAAAAGCTGACTCCTACACTCTCCCTCACTGAATGGACGATTTGACCATATGAGAACAGAGAGAGGACAAAGTCTGGACTGTCTTTATCAAGTGAAGCCTCTCCGACAAAGATATTACAAGAAGTAGGCGGAGCCACTGTGGAGGGTAACTAAGCTAATGAAATTTCTGCTTGGACACTGCTGAAACATAAAACTAACGTTGAGTTAGCTAGTAGCTAGCAGGAGCATTAACATGTAACAAGAATCCCCCAACTGTTCATTAACTTAACGTCATTTCTGTCACAATTTAATCTAACCCATATCATTATCTAGGCTGAAACTGATTGTGCATTACATATTAATCTTACCTGATATCAAGCGATGCAAACATGAGCACTGTTGATGATTGTCTCGCTCAGTCTCAATCCTTTCTTTTAATGACATTCAACCAAACTGGCAGTGGCTAGTATGCAATAAAAACAGTAAGTAAAAGTGTTTTTGCTTTTCTGGTTTTGCCAACAAAAACACAGCAAGATGAAAGGAGTATGAAAATTAATGCTGGACCATTAATGGAAAACTGTGGCTTGCTTCATGCAGTGCAAGTTATCAGAGCAAGAAAAGTGAGTATAAATGTATTGAATTACATTGTAGGAGATTTATGCAGTTATGCAAGTTATGCCAATAAACGTATGGCATTTTTAAACATAAGTGGATGAATACCCTTGTTGCACGCCATGCAGTCCTTTAAATTACAATAATCTGTGAACCTAGGTCACCACACCAAGCATTTATTTATATATGATGGTAGTAAATTGTTCCATTAGTCAGCACTATTGAATAGGTGATCATTAGCATGTAATGCTACCAATAACAATCTTCCTTTAGGCAGGAGCTCCTCAAAGAAAGCACCCACTATTTAAAGTGAAAATTAAACTATCTCTTTGGATGTGTCTGTGAAGTCAGCCGATATCGATCAGCTGGTTGGACAACTTCAATGAGCTCTCTGAAATAATGCGTCATTTAAGATGCATCCCCAGGGCTTTTGTTTTTCCGTTTTGCCATTTTTCTTCGCCAAGACACTTCTATGTAATGAATATATTTGCGGTTTCAAAATGTGTCCGCTTTCCCCACCAAAGTTCCCGCTGCTGGTGTATATATAGCAACAATATAGTGTCAGTGTGCGCATACTGTGCCATATGTCGAAGGAGTCACCTGCGAAGATGCTTCTTTCTTAATATGAGATGTTTTTGTTGTTTCTGCAAGGTCTGCTCGAAGCTGGTGTTGACCATTCCAACCTAATACCCAGTAATCCCTGAACTCCTTCTAAGTCTCTCCCCTTTACCTTCTTACACACACACGCAAACACACACACATTTCCCCCACATCGCACACCTGGCCCCTGTGCCTGCCTTGTTACTGCCTCCTCAATAATTCACTACTCCCAAGACTTTGGAAACATCTTTTATTCATGCGCTGGAGGAATGTTCGGCTCCTGATATCACAGTGCACACACACGCACCCACACACACACACACACACACACACACACACACACACATACACACACACCACAGACAGCAAATCTTGCATTTAAACACCCAATATCAACCTCTTTTTCTCTTGTGATGTTGGCACTACTCAAAACTTAACATAGTCACTCATACGTGGAGTTTTTGAAGTCGCTTGTAAATCAGGAAAGTCACATGTCCTGGGATGACAACGTCTAAAGTGTGTGTGTGTGTGTGTGTGTGTGTGTGTGTGTGTGTGTGTGTGTGTGTGTGTGTGTGTGTGTGTGTGCGTGTGTGTGCACTGTGATATCAGTGTGTGTACATTACATTGGACTGCACATAAGCTGTTTGTGTAAAAAAAAAAAAGAGAGAGAGAGAGAAAAATAAAGGACAAGGCAATGATTGAGATTGCGCTTTTGGCTTTATACTTGGTTCTAGTCAAGACTTACAGGTTCTGTCTTGTAAATGATACATACTGTGATAAGCGTCTCCTACTTAACAGTTAATCTTTACTACTTTTATATTGTTTGTCCACAACATATAAAACACACGAAGTCGATGCTAATGTAATTTTAATGAACCGCTGTCTGGCTACGAATGCAGACTGTTAAATCATCATCAGACGTTAGCCACGTTAGCGCACTCAGAGATCACTTCCTACTGCTGCAGCTTCACATTAAGAGCCTTTAGATGGCAAAACTTAAGCTGGCTTCAATTAGGAAGTAGACTCAACATATGCATATGTGTTGGGTCAATGAGCCTCTTGCTCAGTTGTGCCTCTTTAAGGCAAAAATTTTTCTTCTTACAATGCATTTATTAAAAATATTGCAGCCACGGTTAGCAGTTAAGATGAAGAGTCGACGGCAACAGGTTGCACACCTCCAGATTTTCAGTGAAGAAACCCTACCACTGTGACCTGCTACGCACAGGCTCACAGCTGTTCAATAAGTGGTGGACAAAGGTCAATTACAGGCTAGCTTCTTTACTATAAACAGGATACTACTACTACAAAAACAATAGTTTAGTATAGAGCTATTTCAGTGAGTTGTTGTTTTAAACATTTCTTTTCCCACCGGTAACTACAGGTGTCACCAAATCAGCCAGGCTTGAAATGTTCATGATTGCCATTTAATTAAGTCCTTGTTGTAATGCTATTATTATTCCAGCGCCTCATTCGTCACACTGTTTACTTCTCTAAATTTACCCACAGTCTTCTTCTTAACTCCTGACACAACCTATTTTTCCTAATTGGAATTCTACTCTTAGGGTACACCTCGGGGAAAATGAGTATCTAAAGGATATCTTGTAAAAGCTAAATTAAGTTTAGGTCAAATCGGGCCTGGCTTGTGTTCTAGTGCATTGTGGGAATCAATAAGTAAATACTAATTAGCGTGAGTGGACGAGAGCGAGGCTGACGCGACACATCCACGCACCCAGGTGCATGTTTATACAAAGTCAGGTTCGCACATTTATGCACATGAATGCACACTGATGCTATGTGTGTGTCGAAACACACACACACAGAAATGGGTCCTCCCTTGTGGTCTCATGATCAGGGACAGGTGAACTTGCAGACTCTCATTCTGGTGGCATTTTTGCAATTAAAGTGGACCCTCTGGCTATCTTTCCGCTGAGTGCACAAGCCAAATATCAGGGCACGTTGCGGTGCCGCTTTGCTCCCCTAGTGGAACTAATTAGATGTTCCCAAAGGACAGCCCTGTCATCACATTGTTCTGCCCACAATACAGCCTCAGTGGCCCTGTGAGGGAGGCGATGGGCCAAAATAACCCAGAGAATAACTAAATCATACAAGAAGACCTCATTTCAAAACTTTAAATTTTAAAAGAAGCTGGGACTCAACATTTGATACTGAAACAGTTAACACAAATGAACGTGAGGGCACTTGGAATCATGTCTTTTTAGTAACACATATCAAAATAACACATTTCAGTCCTCACACCTTCATCAAGCATAGTTTGTACATACGTGAAAGTTGCAGGAACTAAGCCCAGTAAAGAAATAGCATTACATTGTATTAATGTTAAAATGTTAAAAACCTTTGCTTGTCTCACCGTTTACTTGAGTGTGGACTGGTGTACAAAGTGAAACTCTTTGAGTGAGTGTCATAGTAAATGATATAAATTAAGATACATTGTTAGGTTTTCACTCAAAGTTAACTAATTAAACTAATTAAAAAAACTAACTAATTAAAACTATCCATAGACTGTATATAATATGAACAATGCCTCCCACCCACTAACATGGAGGGGGTGGAGCTATGACCTATACTGCAGCCAGACCCTAGGGGGAGCTCTACTTGCTTTGGCTTCAGAGCCATATATTGGAGAGAGTGTGGCCGACTAGGCAATGCACTGTCTGAGCTATACGAGTATGCTGATTGGTTATGAGCTGGTCACATGTTTCATGGGCGCCATGTTAGATACATGTAACCAATATTCACCCATAGAGAAGTGGCAATAACAGGGAATAAAACTGGATTAAAAGTTCAATATATGCCACAGTGCTCAGCATACAGCTCCGGCAGAGGATCAGGAAAACACGGGGGAACAAAAACAGAGAAAGTTATGGGAGCAGAAGATTAAAAGGAAGAACTGGATGTCAACTGATGTCTCCCTATTATGTGAGGTAAACGTCAATGTCTCTCACTTTACAAATGAGGTTTGAAATTAACCAAACCTCACTATGCTGACTAGTTATCTTGACTAAAGGCTTAGAAAAATAGCAGCTGCCGTTATATATACTGTGAAACAGTATATATGCATGTATGCATGTAATTTATGTCCATGACGATTGACAAATTTAATTGACACGTAACTTTGCCTTGGTTACTACTAAGTTATTATGGCTAACGTGCTAGTGTTGTAATGGTAATACTAAATAGTAGACTAGTTTAATTTTCACTATTTCTGAGTTTAATTAACTAATTTTTCTGCGTAATATCCAACTCTTAATGGCAATGGATGAACACGGGAGACTAAGAAGGTAAACACAGCTCCATGACTGATGAGGCTATTGGGCTACAAAGCATTTTACAGGCTTATTTAAGATATTTAAAGTAAGTAGACACTGGAATATTTAAGTGAGGGCCTTTTACATATGGACAGACATTGACAACAACATTTATAGGCCCGTTAATGGTAAAAATAAGACATTTATTTCAACATGGCGCCCATGATTTGAGTTGGCCAGACTCTCTCTAATATATGGCTCTGTTAGGCTTCACTTTAGGGCAGCTGTTCTGTCATGTCCATCTTTATTTACAGACCATGAAAATATCTGACAGGAAAGACATGAAAACACACAGGCATCCAATCTCAGTGAATCACCCAGCGATTTAGCATTTAAAAACATGCAAGTACTAAATGCAGCACCACACTTTCAGGACTGATTTGTGCAAAAGGAAATGATTTTTCTGTCTCAGATCCTTTTTTCCCCAAATTATTCATCAGCTAAACTATGCAATGAATGGTAATGAGGTACTAATCTATTAAGATGTAAAGAACAGATAAACCATCATATGGTACACGATGAACTGTTCATTAATTCTACATGAACTCATTAATTCATCATGAGCTCTGTGTTTATAGGTTCTTATAAGCCGTTCATTATTTTAAGTGTTTGCCATTAGCCTAGTATAATTGGATGCTCCTCAGCAACATTCATGCAGTGACTCTGTTGGCTGAGACAAAGAAGCAATGCAAAGCACACACTAAATCCATTATTCCCAGGGAGGATGCTATTTGTAGAGTGAAGAGAGGAATTTTTTGCTCCTAAACTGACGTATAGGCTCCAACCTATTGTTAGCCATTTTCTCATTATGTTTTCACAAAACAGCCGTGCGCTTCATCGCCCCATTAACAGTGGTGTGCAATTTCGATGCTTAGGCTTGAAATCACAAAGAGCCGGCGAGATGAATGCTGAGTGACGCTGGCCTCGTGTTCCAGCTGTGAGTGCAGGTGAGGTTTTAATGAGAGCGAATGTGCCAGGCCGCTCTTCTTTTCAGCTGCGACACACCTTCGACACAATATCTGGCAACCAGGGGGGATCTGAAAATCCACAAATGAATCCGCAGGCTGAAATGAGAGGACAGGTGGGCGTTCACCTTCCGCAGCCTTGTTGTTCTGATCACATACACAGAACATCCGCAGGGGACCAGCTGGGATCAAACTGCTTCAGTAAGGGTCATTGCTGTCACAAACACAAGCATTAAGGGCAAGTAAGACCACCGAAAGCCATACTCAGTACTGCTCAATAGCTTATAAGCAATTTTAAATTTTGAGGGTTAATTTTAATCTACTGGTGGGAAAAACATACCCAGTTCTTATACTGTGACATTCACAAGCCAGGATTATGTATTGCCATCCTGACACAGTTACAAACATTACCTGTTTGGCAACGGCAGTTCCAGTGACATCTGACACTGAAAGATATCGGTGACACCAGGTGACACCTGGAGTTTTTTTGTCTTGGTCCATGCAGCAGTAATAGTGAATGTACATGTAGTCTGTTCTAACCTGCTTGAATATTTCTTTGGGTAAAAAAAAAACAGTTTGAGAATTTGAAGTCCAGATCAACACCTTGTGCTGTGTTTCATGTTTTTTGAGTAATTCCTAAACCGTCTTGATTAGGGGTGCTCGGTCTGGTCTAGGTGGGTGCTCCATGTCTAAGTAAGGAAAACAATGTAAATCTTCACTAAGCCATGGCTACGGTTAGAAATTCAGCCCGCAGTATGTTTCCCCGGTGAATGAAGAAATTCACTTTTCCAGTGGGTGTAATTGGTGGTCGACTGCCAAATTCACTGGTTTGCCACCATTATCGTCTGAAACATACCAAATCCATGACGGTATGTTGAGCTCGGAATAAATCAACCGCTACCTACTATACTAGTGAGTCACTTTCATCTGCCCACTGCGAGCTTCCATATACTGCCAAGCAAACCACATGCGGCTATAATCACAATGGAAGTAATTAGAGCCTTAATCCATTGCAGACAAATTGCGTGTTTGACATGCGGTGACATAGTTTAGCTTACATTAAACTGTGCGGGTGGTAACAGTAGTGACAATGTAGAATTCCCTTCCGGGCTTGGACTGACGGATAGTATTATTGGCACATGACCCATATAGTGAAAACCGAAACACGGCTTTGCTGAGCAGGGCTGCTGTCCTATGATCCATTCAGGTACTGAGAACTATTGTGTTTCCCATTCTGACATCACCGCAGCCTGTAGATCTTTGGTTTACAGTGGGAACTGGCTGACTGCATCAGATGTTAATTTATTTCAAGACTTGCATGACTAGTTTTGTCCTAGTCCTGTGCCAGTTGTTTCCCAAATGAGAAAATATTTACTACATTCTTTGCGGCTGCAGTATTTATATTTTCTTCTCTATGAACTGTACCAGGGTTATTGGAGATGTCTGAGGGCCATATCACTACCACTAACCACTTCAACATACAGTATATAATGTTTGTCTCCCCGAAGGTCCTGGATTTAGTGGTGGTGGGGCCCTCCTATCAAAATGTTATGCATGATTTGGGGTTTTCTGGTGTTTTCACACTATTTGTATTGTTATTGGCAATTAAACTGAACTGCTTCAGGAGTTGATGAGATGACAATATCTAATTCTGGCAAGCAATCACTCTCTGGGATTTATTTGTTTATTCCAGGATGACTGGGAGGTAAACTGTTCTGTGTGTCATTTGTTTATAAACGAATCTACCATGAATGTTTATTTCCATGTGCACTGTTGGCCATGGGCAATCATTTTGCAAAAGTATATGAATGAATTTCACAGTGCCTAAGAAACAGGTATTATATGCACAGAGCCCCAGACGTAGGTTTTCACCCACATATTTCTGTGTTAGGAGAAAGAAGAAAAAAACATCTTAAGCTCAAATTCATTCAGTTAGTATATGACTTGTCTTAAATAATTTCTCAGAGAAACCCGTACTTATTCGCAGAACAAAATTAAGAACCACTCTACACTTTGACATAAATTCCAGGAAAAGAAAACAGTCATACCTCATCTACACCCACTGCCATATGTGAAAGGAAAATCATGTATTTCCCTACGTACTCAGACACAATTAATTATAAATTCAATCAGACCCAACTGCATTGCTCCACAACAGAGGAATTAACTCCCTAATGTGACACCATGCTATATAACGTCGTTAGGTACATGCATTGCAGATAAAGTGAAATGTAACAACTCATCAATTCCATGCAAACAGCTAGAGAGGATATTAATTTAACCTCCTTTAGCTCCTCAAAAGTGGAAATCTACCTCAGCAATAATTCACCGAGGCACATTACCTCATGAGCCTGCTTTACAATAGACATTTTGACTTGCATTGCAGGAAAGGCGCAGCTGTAATTAACAACATTAATAATGGCTCCATTCTATTCAAATGCTTTCAGTTCTCCGGGAACTTATGCAGTGAGTCAGCGCAATTAACACAATGGCCGAGAAGCTGGTTAAACGAACTCATGGGCACCATCATTAATGTTATTAAATGTTGTTAAATATGCATACGTTTTCCCTGTTTAAATGAAAATGAACAATGGAGTACAGTTTAATGGTGTTTACTAGACGTTTTAGTGGCCATCACGGATATAATTTATCTCTAAGCATCAATGTGTGATGCTAGATTCTCTGTGGTCATGTTTTCATCAAGTAAAACAAAAATAAACGTATGTTTCAGGAACGCCTACCATGTGAATGTAAGTATAAAATAAACTGATCAGGCATAATATTATGACCACCTGCCTAACATTATGTAGGTCCCCCTTGTGCCTCTAAAACAGATCTGGCTCATAGTTAGTGGGGGGGCCTTTGGGTCCTATGGGTTGAGGGGAGGGGTCTCTGTGGGATCTAGTGAATATGGAGGCCAGGTCAACACCTTGTGCTATTTTTCATGTTTTTTTGAGTTGTTCCTAAACCATTTTGTGTGTCTATGTCAGGCTAAAATCCACACAAAAGTTTCCCAGCAGAATGTTGAATTGTCAGTGGTTTTAATGTGTTAATAGGCTTAATATTATTCTGTACAGTACTTGAATGGCTGTCAAGATAAATTGGGACCAGTGTTTTTGAAGAGGCCATCAATCACTTGTCTGTCGTTTTAGTAGATTTACATATACATGTGGCATCTTTTTAAAGTGCCAATCAATGAGAACTGACAACTTCACGCCATAAAGTTCTCAGTGTCCTTCTCAAATGGGAATTGGGCTTCCCTTTACTCTAAAAACAACCCCAAATTTTCATGCCATGGATTCTACACAATGTTGGAGGCAGTCCTTTTTGTGTTACCATGATTACTTAAGTTCATATTATTTATGCAGATTTTACAGTTGCACATTTAGAGTTTCTATTGATTGCACATCTGGCGGCAGAGGAAGCCAGTGAAGTTTGACAAACTCATCGATGTGTCAGTGAAAGTAGTTTGAGCTTCACTTTGTGGCATGCAGCATGATCAGGCTGCAGGTACCAATTAAATACTCAGATAACAACAATACCCAGGCTGTGGCATTTTGAATCATCAAAAGTGTGACAAGGACACTTCCCTAGCACCATTACACCACCAGCAGCAGCCTTGAGAGCAGTTGGGTCACTTCGGTGTGGGTGCCAATTTCTGACAGGACTATTTTTGGCACAACACAGGAGAAACTGAAGGAAATGTCTTAAGAAGGAAGTGTCAGTGTTTCCCATACAATGTTGATACTATGGCAGCCTGCCAGGGTCTAATTTACTCTGCAGTGGTCTCATAACAAATTGGAAGTATTTTTGCATGTTTCAAACAATGTTGTGCTTGCGTTGTTTTTCCTATAGCTCTTAAAAGCATCTATCCCCACTCCACACGTCATAGTCACCTTGTCTGAATTCAGTTTACCCTAAGGGAGAAAACGGCTCCGACAGCTCAGTAAAGCTATTTGTGTTGATCATTAATAAAAACCGACGGCCACTTTTTGAAACCCAGTGTTGTTCTCTTAATTTTTTATGCCATGGAGAATTACAGTTAATTTAAGAGAGCTGAAAACCCAGAGGAAAAAATTCCAGACATAATGTGAGCTAGCTTGACTTTATAAGCACTAGCTAGCAAAGTTAGATTAAAAGTCAACTGTTTACTATAAATAAGATGTATCCACTGATACTTTACCAAATCTTACATACATTTTTCCATAGCAAGCCACGTCTCAACAGATTTATTATGTTTAGTACACCTGTATATGAACTGCACAAGCTGCAGCTCTTTGTCGCTAAATCCAATATCTGCATTAATACAGTAATTTAAAGAAGGACTGATACAGAATGCATGCTCTTACTTTATGCACATTTCATATAATGTATTATGTACAAAAACGGTTCCAATCTCATCTTCTCACAATCGGACATTACGGCAACAACAGTGAAAATGAAAGCGGTAAAACAAAAGGCAAGGGTAGCATCTGTAAAGGCTAGGTGCCATGAAAGTGCATGTTGTTTTCTTTTGTCCTTATCCAGTTTTATTGCATTTGATCTATTTTTCTCTGCATCAGAAGAAGCTTTTTATTTCAGGCTTGGAAGGACCAGTACTTCATTAACTGGCACCCACTTGCATAACATGAAAAGTAGAGTAGCCTGTCATGGGTAGAGTTTTCCCCTGCTGTACAATGACTCTGGTATGATGATACACAAACAGACAGGTGCTAGCATCCAACATGCAAATTAAGGGAATGCAAGAGTGTTCTACCACACAGAGCTGGAATGTGCTACACTGCCCTGCAGATAAATGGGTGCACTGGTGCTGAAGTGACAGCAATTGTGTGTATGTCTGTGTGGGGTGGGGTGGGGGTATTTTTAAAAAAACAAACAGTGCATTTGATGTGTTCATTTTGCATAGACATGACATAAACATATATGTATATGTCATGGTTTCTGTAAGTCTGTGCGTCTTGTGTTTGTGTGACTCTGTTTTTCGACAGGCTGTTAGGGGAGTTGGTTACACTGTGTAGGATAGCTCACAGGAGGCAACAGAAGGTACGTTGGTTGGGTGGTGCCGCACTGTTCATCAGCTACGACAAGCTGCTACATCCTGTTGAACCTGCCCTGAACGTTGAACACAAAGCCGGTAGTGTGAGGGAGAGGAGGGTGGGTATTTGGGTACAAAGAGTGCATTTCCAGTTCTTTTGGAAGCACAACACCACCGCTTCTCAGTTTTCATCTTAATGTGCCAGGGGATTTTCATTTGTGTACTCAGTTATAGTGGAAGTTCTCACTATGAAAATGTATTGAGTGACCTTGAATCTCTGAAGGAAACCTTTTGAGTTTGTTTTCTCATCACACGAACAATCGTACGTGTTAATAATCAATGAGAGTAAGGAAAGGACCTTGGAAGGAACATGGGACTCCTGAAATTTGTTTTGAACATTACAAGAAGTACTTGTTACTATTTAAAACACCGAGTGTGGCCTTTATGGGACAAACTCAGTTAGCAGCGGGGGTAAAAGACACAATAAAAAAATGACAGATATTGTGCACTTAACAGCCCATGCAAAAAGCATAGCACAGTGGGAGATATGAGATCCCAGTGCTTAAAATATCAGCTGTTTGCTAAGTATACCTTTCTTAATATCACCATAAGCGTACATGAATGCGTATGAGCATAATAAGGTTCTGTGTGTATACTGTGTCACAAAGACATGGGACAGTATGGGAAATACATGGATAAGGACGCAAACAGAGCAAACGATATGAACTCAGAGAGGAAAAGAAGACAAATGGGATAAGACAGAAGGCCGAGGGAGGGAAGCAGATAGACGGAGTGGCCATCTGAACAATGTGACCGGCTACAGGATTTTGTTGCAGGTGGCCTGAAATTTGCAAACTTCAGCCAAGATCAAGTTCAAATTACACTATTTAATCTTTCAGAACATTATGCATGTAGACAAACTACACTTTGTAATATTATCTCGTACGATATATAGTGTTGAAAAGTTCTTTTAAGTCAGATATTTACAAGAAATCTTGGAAAAACCTGTGTTGTGCCTTTAAATTTACATGAACTTCTCTGCATTTCCTAAAGCAACAACAAATTATACAATATTTTCTTAGGGATCCACTCCGAAGAGCTTTGAAGGTGAAACGCAGATCTTAGATCTATCCATCAGAATACAATGTTGTTATTGAACTGAGAGAACATCCTATCTTTTCCAATCATATTCATGTATGGAATCAGGTATAACCGGCATAATTATCATTTATAGGTACGCACTATGGGCACGTGTGCAGTAGCAATAGGCTGAAAAGTAAAGAAAGAAGAAAACTGTAAGCGCTAAAAATGCAAAAGTTGTGCAGGCTTTCAGCTTTTGAGCAAATCGCCAGCATTCTTTATGAAAACACGCCTCTGAAGTGATCTTAGTGAAATGGTATGATAGTTGTTATGCAAAATATCTTTCGCTTAAAAGAAGAAACCATGGTTTATTTTGAGAGAAGCTTACAGACGCCCCCATGCAGGCGAGGATTTTCTTTCCTGTTTTATTTGAGGAAAGTTTCTAACAACAAGTGTTGAGCTACTGGAAAAATTATCATAAAGGGAATCATTATGTTATATGCAAATGTGCAAAAACAATACATATATGTATATACAGTGGGGGAAATAAGTATTTGATCCCCTGCTGAATTTGTAAGTTTGCCCACTTCCATAGAAATGATCAGACTCTGGTTTTTATGGTTGTTTACTGGTTATGGGTATAGACAGAATATCAGTCGAAAATGCATAAAAAACACACAATCTAAAAGTTATAAATTGTTATGTATTTTATTAAGGGAAATAAGTATTTGATCCCCAAGCACAACACAAGTCAGTACTTTGTAGAGAAACCTTTGTTGGCAAGCACAGCGATGAGACGTTTCTTGTAGTTGGTCACCAGGTTTGCACACAGCGCAGGAGGGATTTTGGCCCATTCATCTTTACAGACAGTCTCTAAATCCTTCAAGTTTCTTGGCTGCCTCTTGGAAACTCGGAGCTTCAGCTCTCTCCACAAGTTTTCAATCGGGTTAAGGTCTGGAGACTGACTAGGCCACTCCATGACCTTAATATGCTTCTTCTTGAGCCACTCCTTTGTTGTCCTGGCAGTATGTTTTGGGTCATTGTCATGTTGGAAAACCCACCCACGAGGCATCTTCAGTGTTCTTGCTGAGGAAAGAAGGTTTTTGTCCAAGATGTTACAGTACATGGCTGCATTCATTGGCCCCATAATGCGGTGAAGTTGCCCTGTACCCTTTGCTGAAAAACAGCCCCAAAACATGATGTTTCCACCTCCATGCTTAACCGTGGGTACGGTGTTCTTTGGGTCATACTCACGTTTTTTCATCCTCCAAACAAGGCGGGTCGAGTTAATGCCAAATTGCTCAACTTTGGTTTCGTCAGACCACAGCACTTTCTCCCAAGCCTTCTCTGAGTCATTTAGATGTTCACTGGCAAACTTAAGGCGGGCCTGTACATGTGCCTTCTTGAGCAGGGGGACCTTGCGGGCACTGCAAGAGTTCAATCCATAACGGCGCAGTGTGTTGCCAACTGTTTTCTTGGTGACGGAGGTCCCAACTGCTTCCAGATCATTAACAAGCTCCTGCCGTGTTGTTTTAGGCTGCTCCCTCACCTTTCTCATCATCATCCTCACTCCATGAGGCGAGATTTTGCGGGGAGCTCCAGACCGAGGACAGTTGATGGTCCTTTTATGGGTCTTCCACTTGCGAATAATGGCACCAATAGTTGTCACCTTCTCACCAAGCCTTTTGCTAATGGTTTTGTAACCTATACCAGCCTTGTGCAGGTCTACAATCTTGTCCCTGACGTCTTTTGACAGCTCTTTGGTCTTGCCCATGGTGCTGTAGAAGTTGGAATGTAAGAAACTGATTCTTAGAGCAGGTGTGCTTTATATACATGACGAGTTAAGATCAGGAGTATTGGTAAATAGTTGACTGAGCACAGCTGTGTGCCACATGCGCACCAGCCAATCTGTAGGAGCCTGAATTCTAAGTGAATTGTTGGGGATCAAATACTTATTTCCCTTAATAAAATACATAACAATTTATAACTTTTAGATTGTGTGTTTTTTATGCATTTTCGACTGATATTCTGTCTATACCCATAACCAGTAAACAACCATAAAAACCAGAGTCTGATCATTTCTATGGAAGTGGGCAAACTTACAAATTAAGCAGGGGATCAAATACTTATTTCCCCCACTGTATAGGCAGAGGGAAAGAGTTTTATACTATGTGGGTGAAGTAAAACAGAAATAAAGGATGGATTTGCAGCTAAGAGAGTATCATGCATGCCTGTACTGTATGTTGACAAGTCTAATTCAATGAAACAGCAGGACATGTGACCACGAGGCAAGTGCTGTCTCCCTGCACTCCATGTTCTCATGTGCAGTTACGTAACGCTCGGCGATGACTACTGGTGGGAAAATGGAGCTCTGTCTTCGCGTGTTGGAACTGGAACGTGAATAACAGTGCATTCAGAGTGAATGGTAGTGGAGTAAATGTAGTAAGCTGTGGAGTGCCAATAAGATGAAAAAGAGAAGCAGAGAAACCAAAAATCACACTCCACCAGAACAGAAAAACATGTGGGATCAACTGTATACTTCAATTAGGACTTCATCGTCAGACCTGAGGCAGTAACTAATGCCTGAGTGTAACTTCACAGATATGAAGCTGGGTCGAACAAAGCCTCTCCACTGTAATGATGTGATGATGGGGCCAAACACATTCATCTTCTGGCGTCTTCTTCGGTAGGCAGAATCATCAGGGAGTCCGTAGGAGGCCATAGGTCAAAGAGGAAGCTCCGAAATTGTTGCACTTCTGCTACAGAACTGTCTTGGAAATGATACGAAGCATCAAGTGCTTCCCAGAGATTCCTGCACAGTTTTCTCTTGACGATCATATTTTGTTGTTTCTGCTGGGATATATCCAGCAATGAATCATCATTACCACAAGGCAAACATTTCAAGAGCGTATGCACAAAGCTATCAAATGAAAAACAAAAAAATGCATGCATGTGTTACTCGTTTCATGAGGAAAAATGACTATCCAAGTACTTGGCACTTCTGGCCAATGCGCTGTGCTTGGCAGCTTCTTGGAGTTTCCCACAATCAATATAGCGTCATGCCAACTTGCTATAGTATTACTATCGACTGTGATTGTGCATTCACAAGCTGTCTGGATGTTTTCTTTTCATGACCAGAAATCTGCTAATGGTGATGGACGTGAGTTATTTTTTTTCTCAGCTGGGAAAACTGGACCGCATGGTTGTGTTTCGATTGCGCGCGCAACTTGGTTGAGTTGGCTTTTTTTCACTGCTTCTACTTTCAAACTAACACGACAAACTGTCTCATCCGTGTTAATGCCCATTGCTTATTCGGTGTAAATCTAAGATGTTCCCACACACTGGGACTGTGGCATTCAGCTTTGAAATCAAACCTTTTATTCCTACAAATTTCTACTTGTGTCTCTAAGCCTCCACTGAGACAAAGAGAGTGGACGACTGACAGGAGGGTTCACTCAATTCATTTCTCTATGACCCATCGGCTGCTGAGACTGATGCACAGAGTGAACCCTCTTCTCATCTACCCTCTTCGTAAGAAAGAGATGAGGAAAAAAAACACGCATGCACATGGCAATATATATGGAGGCGGCAAAATTATCGAGGTTGTTTTCATTTATGGCACTGTTAATTAATCTATTGATTATCGCGACCTGAAACTTGCAGGTCATTGAAGGCCTAGGTCATACTCATAGGTCACACTCGATAGTGTGTTTGAGTGTATTTCAGCATCCAGTCATACTCCTCCTTCACTGAATGCATTATTCTAGTTACTTAACCTTGTAAGCCCTATTCTTGGCCTGTTGTTGTGTGTATGAAATACCATGTTGTATACATAGCGCAGCGACTGAAAAAAAAAGTGGTGTATTGGATATGAAAAGCACAGACACACATCATAAACAAGAAACTCAGCATTTTAAGCTGTGCTGGTCATGTGTTGTGGATCCAGTCAACAGTTTATTCGGCAGGCTCGTAAAACCCCAAATGAGAACCATTATTTGGGGTTTCAGGTCATCTTAGTCAGCAGGAAATGTTTCTTCACGCCAGCTACCAGATAAGAGTATGTGTTTGTAAAGCGTGTGTTTGTGTGTGTGTGTGTGTGTGTGTGTGTGTGTGTAAAAAAAAAAAAAAAATCCAGCGATGGCTCTCTAAACCTTGATTTGAACCTGCATTTTGCAGAGCTTGCATTATGGTTTTCACCACTGCTTCACACACACATATATATTTAATATGGCTGAGGGAAACTTCCCATACAACTGCATTTATTTTCCTTTTTTTTTCTGTTGGCAATTACAGCCGCTTTGAGTCGTCAAAGCAATGCAATGCCCTGCCGAAAGAGTTTTTCATCGATATTACCTGCACAAGTAGACTCACTACAGTTTAAACTTTTATGGTTTGAGTTGCACGTTTATAGTCAAGAATAAAGTAGATGCACTGAGAGAAATTATGTTCCCTTAGTGAACATCACGGAACTGATATTTGTTGCTACGGAGCGGGGGTTGATACGAATGCCAGGTCCAAATGTTTCCCAGAAGAACAGTGAATTGTTGCAAGATGTTCAATGTTATTTACTTCTTCTGTCATTGGTTTTAACCTCTAACCATTAAAGCCTTTTTGCAAAAAAAAATACCTCTTTAGGACATACCCAAAGTAAATTGAATGCTGTTGATGAGCATTTTAGAGCTCCTGCATGGTCTAGGTGTCTTTTTAAAGCCAAGACTCTGAAGTTTATATCACAAAAGTCAGAATCACCAGGGACTGAATAGGCTCCCGGACAATTGCGGGGAATTGACTCAGCAGCGTGATTGGCTCAACAGCAATGGGGGTGGGTCCTACTGGCTTAGATTGACAGGTCTAGTGTGCGCTGTTGAGACAGCTCCTGTATCGCTGAATGAGTGAAGTGCAGACCGAAAGATAACGTCTTCTGCCTCCATTTACCCCTTTACTAAAATATGTTGGATTCATGTTAATGTGTGTGTAAAGAAACTGAACTTTGTTGAGGATTTTTTTTTAAAAAAGTATAAAAAATGTCTGTTCAACCACCTGTTGAAGACTTATGCTAAAATGGCTTTTATCAATGAAATCAAAAGAAAATTGCACCTTGAATGCAGCATTTACTCTAACACCAATCAATACACAAAATACAAGGGACGTCATTTTGGATGGGCATCATGCGGCTCCACACTTGCTGTTAAGGAAAAACAAAACAAAAAAAACAATGCTTAAACAATCCCGACTCCATGGTGAGGATTTATTGTGTTGCGCAAATTGTGTCTCTTTTCTTTCCCACTCACCAACTTGCATTTAGATCCACTTACCTGCAGAATCACACAGCTGCTCTCATAAAGGTAAGAATTAGGAGTCATCATTCGCCAGAACCAGTTTAAAAGATAAACAAGTAGGAATAAACATGCGGGACATGTAGCTGATACATGAGTAAGAGCCGGGGAAGTCTTGTCAGCTTTACTTTAACGGGCAGCACAGCCCAGATGAAAGCTAATCCTAATATGGTGAAAGAATAACAAAGGCTCTGCGAATCTGCTCATCAGCGGCTCTGGTGGCAGAGAGAATCATTTGTAGCTATGACACATTCTCACCTATCATCGCCGCTGAAGTTTGGCTTGAAAATGTCAAGAGCGGCCTTGTCCAATTAAAGAGCAGTCTCCTACATTCTCTGTTAATTCTCATTTCAGGCACTGGTTGTCTGAATAGGCCGACAAATTACATTTTGTCCTCTCTGATTCATCCTCTTCTTCTACTTTTCTCTCTCGCCGTCTCCCGCTCTCCCTCCCCATCTGCCTCTGCCCCTCTTCTCCTTGTCTCTCATTATTTCAAATGAAATGGGGAATGTGCGTTGAATATTTGAATAAATTAAAGGGCTTATTTAAAAACATTTCTTAACCTGATTAGCTAGATCATTAGGCTATCCAGAGGGGTTTCGCGGTGCACGGTTTGATCCGAGTAAGTCTACAGCTACTCTTTGAAGGTCAGCGTGCAGAAAAGGAAGCACTGTGTCATCAGCTCCCGCTTTTAATAATTCATTCGTTTTTATGTCCAATTTCCTTTCCATCCAACTTCCTTCCTATTCACACACCCATTACTAGATCTCTTTCTTGACAAGTAAGTTGTGTTACAGTCTGATCGGATATACAGGTACTCTGCACCAGACATGTCTAGTGTGCATTCGTGCATGAATCGCATGCTCTGTCCTACTGCGTGTATGTACGTGGAGTCTGTTTCAGGCATTCTTTAGCCGTCTGCTATACAATTACGGTGCAAAACTAAAATTTAGACGTCTTCTCCGAGTTTGACTCAACGCACGCTTTAACACCTCGTGGACACTTTTTTTTTTCTTTTTTTAAAAATATGTATGCTTCGTAGCTTGCCTGCGCGTGTGCTGTGCAACGCAGAAGGTTGTTTTGCATTTGAGAATATGAATAATGCCAGAAGTGAAAGCTGACCCCGTGGAAAAAAAGATCATTTATCAAGTTCACCCGCTCCCGTTCAAGGTGACACAGCATACGCTTTGTTTTTTCATACAGAACGACATTTCTGTGTACATCATAATAAGAGGCTAACTGTTTTCCTTCAGTGTGACTGTCATGCTCATCCACTTGTCCACTCGGTACGGTTTGTATGCACCGATCAGCCACAGCATTAAAGCCACTGACAGGAGGATATGAATAACATTGGCCGTCTTGTGACAACAATGCAACGTTCTGCTGGGAAACTCTGGCAGTGTGTGCATGTTACTTAAACATGTACCAGCCACCTGGACCAGACCAGGCACCCCCACCTTATACCTTTGATGGCAGCAGCCATCCCTAGCAGGATGCAGACTGACACAGACACACACACAAAAACAGCTTAGGAACAAATAAAAAACATGAAAAACAGCACAAGGTGTTGACCTGGTCTCCAAATTCACTAGATCCTAACCTGATCAAATTTCTGTACTATCAGTGTTGCCAGATCGGAAATGACAAATTATCTTGCCAGAAGCTTTAGATTATTATATTTTGAGGAAGATTATCATAGATTTCCGATTTGACGTTGCTTAGGACCATCTGCTGACCAACAGTAAAACACTAACACTACTACTCATCGGACTGTGTCTAAATATGAGCATACCGTGGCTTTTTAAAATTCTTTTTCACGTCATATCACGTCATAGACAGTTTGAATTTTGTTGGATTATGGACGTACCGTGGTAACGCTAGCTTTAGGCATATGATCGTATATGGTGCCTACCTTTTTCATGCCGTTATTTCGCTCATTTCACTAAATCCTCTGAAATCAGCACAAATGTCATGACTTAGCTCAACTATTCAAATATAAAATGAGTGAGTTTCATCGACTTGCCATGGTTAGTTTTTATATTATTTCCGTGGATTTGGAAGAATCGTACAAATACGATAATCATCGTACGTCTGGCAACGCTGTGTGGGATACACTGGAACAAGCCTGGTCCACAGAGGCACCTACCCTCAACTTATAGGACCCGAAGGCCCCCACTAACAACTCCACAGGACACGCTCAGAAGGCCCATGTCCATTCTCTGAGAAGCCGCAACTGGTTGAGTTGAAACACAAGGGACACCTAGGTCGCTTTTTATGAATGAGTCGTTTAGTCTGTAATATTAGCTCAAGCTTAACTTCATCCTTAATGTGTATATAATCAACCCGGATAAGCCACATAAAATAAATCGGAAGGTACTTTCATATATATTGTAGGAATTCGCTTTTTTTTTGTTTGTGCTGCAGATCATAATTTTGAGAAATAAGTATTTTTTCTTCTTTTGTTTCTTTTTAACTTCGAGGCAAGTAAGTGATGTAAGTGCATGTAATGACCAGTCCAGATGTACACTGATTGGTTGAAAACGTAAATGCAGCACTGGCGACCGCAATTTCTACAAACAAATAAATCCAAAAGCATCGCATTGTCAAAAGTTTTTGCATTTTTGCATTTAATACCCCGTCAGGTAGTTGAGGAAGAAATGGAGCCAAATGCTCTGAGTGCACTCTTTGGAGTGGCCCCTTTTGTAATATTAATCATCAGCTGGCAAATACAACACTTGAACCCAATAAAGGGACATACAAAAAAAATGATAAATACAAATAGAAAAAAGACCTTCAGCGAGAACCCTGAAATGTTTGGTCTCATGTTCTCAAACCACATCAACAGCAGACTCCAGTCCAGTCTGGATCCTCTCCCACTAGCACATGTTGCTTACAATAATTTTAAAAAAGTATCTTAGCTTTCAAAGTGTGTAAGAATCCCAAATGACTGAATTATGTGAAATTCTTTACATACGAGCATCAGCTGCAATCTTCTTTGGTCTAAAATATCATGTACTGTAATTGGTTGCATTGCCTCATGGGAAAGTGTCTGGATTTCCCTTTCCAGTCCATTGCCTCTTTTTTTTTTTTTTTTTTAGATCTCTGAAGCCGTGGCAAGTGCAGATGCATTTGTAATCACTGATTTGCATTCCATGCCATTTTTGACCCATTCACATCCTCCCCACAGTGATCTTGATAATGATTACGATATGCTGTCATTACAATCAGCTAATAATTCCAAAATTATGTAAGGTCAACAGAAAGAAAAGCTAAAGAGAGTTTTATAGAGTCAGTAAGTCGCATAGCTCTTGCTTTGATTGCACACTAAAACAACAAATAACTGACATAAATGAACTTTGTCTTTGTGATGATGTTACTTACATTGTTAGTTGTTCTGTTATTCAATCAGTGCTTCTTCTTCTTCGCACACCGGATGAGACAGTCCATCCTGCGAGTTAGCGTGACCTACAAAAGAACTAGAAAGATAACAATGCTTCCTTTTTTTCCTTTCCTCCAAACCAAGGATCTGACAATGAACGGAATAAAGAAAGGTATAAACCTGAGGGAGGAAAGGAGATTTAAAAAGAGATCTGGGAAATGAATTACAAATGTGGGAAAATATGCATTGTGAGATTTTATTCAAATTGGCGACAGATCCATCTACTTTGAGTCAGACGGGCACCAGGTGACTCATATTTTAAGTCTGCATACGCGAAAAGAAAAAAAAAAGAAAACACATATGTAAATGCAGCTGCAAATTATGCATTAGCAATGCGGAAGCAGAAGACTGTTTTTCATATCCTGATTTCATTCCTGAAGAGATGCTAATGTTCAGGTAAACTCAACAACTTCTGCTTCTTACTACAGAGCAACAGTATATCTTTGTGAGTTTGTGGTATGGGTTTTCAGGTGCTTTTTTTTTTTATATAAAAAGTTGATAAAAGTAAAGTCGAACATATCTGTCAAAAACTATAGTATGCAATCAGTGAATACCAATCAGTACATTACATGGCTAAGTGGCTCAAAGGGCAAATGGGTGGGAGAATGAAAAGCCAACGAGATGCATGCACTGTTCATTTCAAATCCAGACCAAGACAAACAGCAAGTTAAAAAAGATTTCTATACTTTGACTCAATTACTCTTATGAAGGGCTAAACGTGTAATGGTTCTGGATTTTGAGTATTTTCTGTGAACGTTTGGTTTTCCTTGGTGTTTGTTGTCTTGTTTCACTTCCTGAGTTCCCCCCCCTTTTGATTGTTGGATTGGTTTCTCCTTGCGTGCTCCACCCTCATTCGTTTCACCTGCGTCTTATTACCCCTCTGTGAATATATAGCCCTGCCTTTCTCTTTGTTCTTTGAGTTGTCTGCTGTGTTACTTCTGATGTTATTCTGTTCGGCCTACACTTGTGCTTCCTTGTGGGGTTTTTTTTGTGTGTCATGGTTTTGGTCCTTGTCTGTTTTTAGATAAGTGTTTTTGGATTACCCTGCAATCTCTGCAGCACATTTTGTTAGATTTCATAAGTTTTTGCTAAATTCATTTTGTTTCCTACTCCTTCCTCATCCATATGTCCTGCATCTGGGTCCTATTGCTACAACGCCCCCTGACAAAATGAGTGTAAGCAATCTTCAGGGTTTAAGTACTAAATAAAATACCAGTGTAATATTTTGGCCAAATTTGAGTTTCCTGGGTTAGAATGTGTCAGCTGTATCTAGCAACACCAACAGGATGACGCAGAGGCAACAAGCACAGACTACAGTGATTAGAAAGTAGATACACTTAGAGACACTTGTTACATAAGGAGGGTTTTCTGTCAGGAAAATCAGGAAGCATGATGCTATTTCTGGGACGTAGTGCATACTTGAATCAAAACTACAACCTACTTGATCACTAATTTTGGAAAACCACCTAGCCCTGTAGCCGTAAATTCATCAGAAGTGTGCAGTGTACAATTGTTTGTAAAAAAATAAATAAATAAATAAATAAAAATAATAATGGTGCAAACAGAACTGAATTTAATGGTTAAATTTAAATCCCATCCAATCAATAAACAGAACAAAGAAAAAATATCAAGTGTTTTTCATTCTGAATTTCATATCAGACATGTTTTTTAAAAGTTGGGACAAGAGCGTGTTTACCACGGTGTTACATCACCCCAGAATTTATCTTTTTTTGCTTTTTTTTTTTTTTTTTTTTTGGCACCAGTTGTTACAGTTTTGACAGAGAAAGGGTTTTCTATTCTTGCTTGATATGGAATGTCAACAGCTCTTCTGTCTGGAGTTTCTTTGTTGTTACCCCCTTTTTTTCTCTCTCTTTTCATAGTAGTCCGCATCTTGCTGTTGTCTCACTGACTCCAACAAGGTCTAGGTGTCTTGCTCCAGGACCTGCATACATCGTTCTACATCAGTGCCGTGTTCACAGATGTGCTAGTTACCCATGCCACACGCACTAACGACCCCTCCCCAAACACACACACAGTGCCTTTTAACAGTGCACTGATAACAAATGATGTAGGACCCTGTGTGTTTTTTTTTTTTTTTTTTTTTTTTTTTTTTAGGCGAAGGACACAGTGTCCATGAAGAATTTAAAGACACCACATAACACCCCCCCCCCTCCCCCCCCGTTTGACTTTGTTTGTATATGTGTTTTTATTCTGCATTGTGCTTCTGTGATGTTCTTTACAAAATTGTGTCTGAAAGATCATAGTCCTACAAAGTACTCTATGTTCTAAATTTATTTTATGAACAGTATCTGATAAGCGTGCTGTAGCCCTCCCCACCTTTACTTCAGAAAGACTCTGAACCTCTCTCTGGGATGTTATTTTTAAACTCGGCCATGTCCCTGACCTGTTGCCAAATAACCTAATTAGCATTTAGATGTCCCAGCTAGTGTCATGTTGGTGTTACAAAACTTTTTTTTCAAACCAATCCCCCCTGAATACGACACATACCAAAAACAAAGCTATAAAAAACAAACAAAACAAGTGTAATACATTCTCTTCGTACCATTTTAAATTTAAAAGTAGGCTTTAAAATTTTGCACTGCATTCTCACCCCTTTGTTAGGAAACTGGGTTGTAGATTGTTGAGGGTTATGTTGTGGTATTGGATGATAATTACAGGAATTTTGCAAAGGGAGAGAACACCAACTATCGTACTTTTTAATGGGAGCTTTTTTTCTCCAATTGTCTCTTCACATGTACTTACTGCCTGTTTTTCTTTATAAATTCAAACTAATATGTGTGTAAAGTGTGTTTTTTCTTTTTTTTCCTTTTTTTTTTTTGTTGATGTGCTAACGTGTGATTTAACACATCCGACTAGTGGTGTGAAAGTAATCGGAGAGTGTGAAACCCAAGGATGCAAATTCAAAAATCACAAACAATTCTCACCGAGGTTCATTCCAATGAAAATAAGATGTAGGTGTCAATGCCCCTTAAGGGCGTAAATCAGTCGACGCCTGCTGACAAACCAGGTCTCCTACAGGATATGGATGATAGCTAATTGTTAAATTATGTTCAATAGAGGTATGTCTGATGCTCTGATGAAAGGGATGAGGGGTTAACTATAGAGTCAACTCAACAAGAACAAGTAACAGTCCCTATCAAGTGTAAGCAGCACACAACAGCACTGGATGTTTTGCCCCACTTGGGCACCAAATGCTTTCTCCTCTATTGGATTCACCAGAGGCGGAATGAGGGAGGGGTGGCACCTAGACGCACACATGACATGCACAAAAAAAGAGATGCAGAGCCCTCTTAAATTGGACAGAACCCTTCCAAACGTCTATTTATAGTAATCTGTAGCCAAAATGGCTGACACTTTAATCAGCGTTATTTCTAACTCGTGAAATACCTTAGATTAAGTTGCATAGCTGTTGATTAAACTCGACGGCCCTGAAATTGCACTCTGTGAATGGCAGCCTTTTATTTCTTAAACCTTAAACATGAAACTGCCTATAAAGACTAAACTGCTTAAAATTTGTATTTTCCTTTTCCTAACTTCTGCCAACTAAGATCATGGTTGTTGAACAGAGGCACTTAGTTAAGGTGCCGCATTGCCTGGTCAGTTGACTTGGATGCATTTCAAATATGAATTATATCCATAATTGTTGTTGAGTTGTTACGATTTTAATGGGTTAGGTACAAATGGAATACATAAAACATCCTCTTTGGCTGCGTCAGAATGAGTAGGTATGATAATCAATCAGCTGTTTTGCATACTGTAATGAAGCGTAGCCTTAAGCTCAATCTCAATTTTACGTTTGATGCGATTATGTGAAGCGCCCATTTTTACGGCTAAATTTCTATGGCGCTGTTTTTTTGCCAGTCGGGTTGATTTCTGTTTCCACCTCCTGCTTCACTTTCAAGAATGGCGACTGAAACTTTCGCCGAAATTTCTCCAAAGACGAGTCCTACAAGTGTTTGTATCTCTGAACCTCCTCGATTAGCATTTCCTCAATGTTTTTCATCTTTACTGATCCAAAACGGTCAACTTGAAAAGAGATGGAGTCGGAAATACTAAAGCAGAAACGCGACCAAGTGGACCAATCACAGCTCTTGCAGTCTGCATCACCGGGGAACCTAGTTACATTTCTTGGGAGGTGAACGTCAGCTACAGCGCTAGGGTCTGTTTGTGGTCTGCACTATTGTTGTAGTCTAAACTGTCTACAAATGTCCAGGACGCCTAAGTCCAAGTCTTGAGGAGCCTACCAGCAGCACCTAATTCCACCTAGTTCCTGTCACTACCTACCACCTTCATCTTGGACTCTGCTTAGTAACTACCAAAAGATTCAACCTCTTGCTCTTTACCTTCAAATGATTTCTCCTTATTGAACTGTACTAGACGTCTATTAAGCTAGCTTATGATTTCTGGAAGTATTTGTTAGAGACTTTAAATGCTGCCCGATATTGCTTTTGAGTGTCTCGTCCACTTTTCTGATCCGACAGATTTCCGGGCCAAATTTAAACACGTCCGTCATGCAGATCTGTCCACTCCTACCAGTCCTGCACTAACTCGTGCGTTCCTGTCATTCTCATTATCTGCTCTTCCCTGCCGGCTCACTTAGTTTCCCCCATTCCCCTCATTAAATCCCTACTGCATACCTGCCACCTTAAGGACCCATGCACCAGATTATCATATACGCATTCAACATAACCTGAATGATCTCAGCATGTCTTGTCACAATCCTTAACCTAAACTTTACCCTTTGGTTGTGTTGTCTCTTGCTCTTTAACATTTGCCCGAAACTGACTGAGTAAACTCGAAGGTCGACCTAACTGTTTGTCATAGTTTTGGTTTCGGCTTCTTTACTGAGCTATTACAGCAAAGACAGTTAGAAGGACACTGTTTTAAGGATTTCAGGCCATGTTCAAGCCCATACAGTACAAATGAATGTCTTTATTGTGGTCTTACAGTGAATTAGAAAATAGACTAAATGTTGGAAGCTAGTATTGGGATGCTCTAATGGGTAAGGGTAATGTAAGGGTAACTTTGCCCATACTGATGGCTGAATTTGAAAGCCAAGAAAGCAATGTGAGTCATTAGCTGCATTTCTATTACTCTCTTTCGCAAAATTAAAGCGATATTTCTTAAATTTCGTACGTGTTTCCACTTAAAAGGGTTTTGTGAATGAGCAAATGTAATGTAGGTGTTTCCATTACCATTTTTTTATTGCAATATTTGGGTTTTGCGCATTTCTAGGCGTAAAGGAAACGCAGCAATATGCTACTGACAGATGTGTGGTTCACAAAGGCAAGATTACAATTCCACCATCTCTTTAAAAGGGAGCAGGATTGAACATAGTGAAACAGCGGTTTTCCTGATGTATTTCCAAATAGTTTGTCCAGGTTATACTAACGGGTGATAATGAATGCCACAGTCAAGACCTTACAATGATGATGTCCTGCAGCACAGCAGGGCAAGAGCAGGTGTGATTATTAACATTAACAGCTGCATCTGAATTAAGAGGTTACCCCTACTCAGACCCTGTTATGTAATTAATGCTGGCCCCTGCTTTGAATAATTGAGCCACTGCCAATTCCATATGACCCACCGCTGCTTTGCTAACCCTAAGTCAAACTGAGAAAGGCCTTTACAAAGGCAAAGCAGAAAATTGTATTTTAGTATATTAACTAAAGTCAAACTGTCTGAAACGTATCTGTAGTTCTTTAGATGGACCATACTGTTGGTGAACTGTGTGGACCAGCAGCACTGCTCTGCAGCATAAGCAGGTTATTTATAGTTCAATGTTCTCATCTTCCATTCCATCTACCATCCTTCCTTGAGATCTTTGACAGTTAATTAATCACTTTCCCGATGTATAGATAAACCCCCATTAACCAGAGCCAGCTAATGGCCAATTTGTTACACCAGTAACCCATGATAGCCGATATTAGGCATAAAGAAAACCAGACTTTACTTTAATGTCCTGATTCTCTTGTTGTCTTTAAATGCAACACGTTTGGAAAGAGTTTCGTTACAGTTTCGGAAAAGTCATGCACACAAAGTGATTGATGCTCAAGTGGTCTTCAAATTGGGCTCTAAACAAAGTTTTTGTTACAACCAAATGAGAGTAGACGAGAGCTTCTCCAGTTTGTTGCTGGATTCATTGATTCAGTAATTTTTTGTAGCCTCAGGAGGGTTGTGTGGGGCTGGAGCCTAACCCAGCTGATCTGGTCTAAGTGGGTGGTACAGGTCTAAGTCCTCACATCCACACGGGATGTCATGCCAGGTTTCCCAGCAGAACATTACATTTTTTTATAAGATGGTCAATGTAACTTCTTGTGTCAGTGGTCATAAAGTTATGACTGATTTTGGGTGTCTTTGCATGTGTTTTGGGTGTTGATTTATTGCTGGAAGCCATCAGCTATCTTAAAACTTAAATTGCATTTAAGGTACAAAAAGTAGAAGTAAACACCCCATACTGTAATTAAAAGTATGAATTAAAGCAACATTACAGTTTCCTATCACACCCTACCAATACACTAAATAGTTCATATTCACATAGACCTATACAGATGTTGCTTTTGAAGTCATGACCCACCAGTGTTGAGACTTGATAATTGTCACCACTTACTGCAGGTGTATTTTTCACGCTGACTTGGTTTAATTTTTAATTTCATTAAAAGCCTCTAAAATTCACAAATGAGTCAGTAGTGGACTGCTACATCTTAAACTTAAGTAGCTTAAACCACCCACTATAAAGTAATTAACTCATGGAAATTCTTCTTCTTTCTTGCAGAATAGATAGAGGGAAGAGGACACAAACACAAAACAGATTCCTGGACTTTGAAGAAGAGATCAATTGTTATGGCCGTTCTGGCTTCTACACACTCTCCAGCTGAAGTGTTCTGCTGTGCAGGGCTCTAATTACCTACGCTGCCAGCACCAGGTGATGTGCGTTTCAGCTAACAAGGCCTTAAAACGCAGAGCATCCGTTTTTCTCAACATGAAATAAATAAATAAATTCCTAAAACCTTAATTTATGTGAGGGGTTGTGGTGGATTTTTAGAGGCCAAGTTACACAAACATTGGAATAGAAACTAGTGATGTCCAAGCAGTTTTTTTTTTCCCTAACTTGTGTCTGCAATAAAGAACTGCTCTTACATTTATTTGGTTAACAAGCTGCCATAAGTGTAACATATTTGGCACTTGTAAATTAAACCAATAAACCATTCAGAGTGTCTAACTTGCAAGAGCTGCTGTATATCCTCACGATCTCTAGAACAATTTAATTCTTTAAACAAGGGCATTATCTCCATACAGTGGAAAAGCTATGTCAAGCTGCAAGGGATATGAGGACATGTTTTTGTGCTCTTACTGTAATTGTAGGGGATAATGCATGTAGTGTTATTATTTCATGTCACAGTCTGAGTGAGTTGCATTACTATGAGTAAATTTGTTTGTCGGCTGTTTATACCACCAATTTAGATGATTCAGGAAGCTTTGAATAGATGTACTTCATTAACTGTTCAAAAAACTTTGAAAAAAAAATACACAGAAGAATATACTTCTTTGGCTGTCAAGAGCCGCTGATATTTTTAGAAATGAGCAGACCAAATAGAAACGGGGTATTTTCTAGCTCAAGGATGTTTCCTGCAGGCACATGTGTTTTTCTAAACAGCCACTGAAAGGACAATGGGCCTTTTACCTAAAGGGACATCCGGACAGGGAAATAAAAAAAAATAAAAAATCTGTTTCTGGCTGCATTTGGTGGTGTCTGATTTCAACTGCATCTCACAATTGGTTTACTGTTGAATTGAGCAACATAATATGTCATGTTTGCATGTCATCAGATAGATGTGTGCCACATGTACGTGTCCTTATCAGGCCCTCGTGTGGCCTTTGTCATCACTCCACTGCTACCCATCTGCTTTCTGACTTCATGATGGAGCGCCGTGCCAGGAGGGCCCTGCTGCAGCATAGACCCGCCCCGGCCCGACCCGTGATGCAGACAGGCAGCCCCCGTTAGCCGCAGTGACAAAAGACTCTGTTGGGTTTGTGCTTAATGAGGCGCTGCTGTGTATTCATTCAATAATAACAGCCATATGGTTGTCATCGCAGAACATGCCTCGCCACTTTGCTACAAAGTTCGGCAGTGTCTCCGAGGGAAGACAATTAGCATGGTGATGTGCAGTGCATCGGAGTGGGTGGGGACTGCTTTAGTGTTCTTGTGCTTTTATTGTGTGGAGACGGGGGTCTTCAACAGTTTTCAGGCCAAGGACCCCCAAACTGGTGAAGAGATTAAGTAGGGACCCCCTACCTACTATATGTCTTCTATATTAATCTCTGTCTAGTCATATTTATAAATATACATTATTATTATCATTTTGCCTTCAGTATTAAGCTACCACTTTACTAAAATATGTTGGATTCATGTTAATGTGTGTTTAAAGAAAGTATTTGACAAGCTAACTGTACATACTCTTTAAGTACTTCTACCCCGTATTTATTTTACATTCTTTATTTGTAACTGGGCATTAAAATGATGATCAAATGTTACTCAGAAGGTAGTTTTCCAAACATAACATTTATTTGTTGTTGTGGAGTTGTTTGTTAGCTGCTCGTTTAGTGCTACATTTAGCAATAGGTTAGCACTTAGTCCTCAATGGATAAATGTAAGCTAAAGTGGCAACCAACAAATTCTAAATGATTTGGATATGGGTCCCGCACAATTTAAACCATTAATGCCACAAATGTCTGCCACTGGATTCTTGTAAGATTTGTGATAGTAAAAGATCATGACAATCAGTTTGAGTAGGCTTCAAGCTAGGTGTACAGATGTGTGGACCAATCAGATCAGATTAGATTGTGGCACACTCCTGCTATGACCTGTGGTTTGTTGGTTTGATTGGTTTAAGGTAGCCGGCGATGTTGACAGATGGTTTATCCAATCAAAGTGTACCTAAAAGGTTCTGTCCTTTCCAAACAGTTTCCAAGGGCAACTTCCCATATGGTTCTGTATAACACACCAGGTGGTTCTTTGGGTTAACAAAAAAGAAAAAAGGCCCCAACTACCTGACAAAAAATCTCTACACTGCACTGGACAAGGGCGACAAGCTGATGCTGATAATGAAATGTGACTACTACATGATGGATGTGACTGGCCACTAAAAGAGACTCTAAAGAGACTGACAGCCAGGTTTTCTCAAAACATACCACAACTAAGTGCTGGTTTGCGTATTAAAATTATTTTCACGCATACCCATCTCGGCTAACATGCCGTTACACCTCTCTTGATCTCCTGTGTGTGTCTCTGGCCATAAAACATCTTCCTATTAGCATCCCAGACACTTAGCAGTGGAGCAGCGCCTCTCTTTATATGCAGGCTCAGGCACATGATCATTTCCATTACAATCATTTGGCTGAAAATATGCACCAGACACAAACATGGCATTAATTTTAATGCGGTGCTGCAGCTCTGTTAAATTACATTCCATAAAATATTCACAGGGAATCTCCCCTTGATTTAGGTAAAGGGAGTATAGCACAGCTGGAACGTCATGGGTGTGCTAGCTCGGAAGATAATATATCAACGTGCATGTCATTTTTTTTCAGGGCAGGCGTTTTTTGTGTGCTGTAAGTAAAAATCAGGGTCTCTAGGTGCTGTCCTGGTTTTAATTCAGGAGCACATCAAAAACACCTTTGTGAGTTATATACTGTAACATCTGGGACTATATGTGCTTTGGGAGACTGCCGGTTTTGATAAAGTGGGGTTACATCTGCATCAAGGTGTACACCTCTTTTTTTTTTTCTTTTTTTTTCTTTTTTTTTATAAGGAAATTAACCAACACTGATTGAATCCACCAACATTTAGTATTGAAAAATAATTAGCATAGGTTGTTTTTACCTAGGCTTGCTATGTTTACGTACACAAAATATTCAGGTATTTCTGCAAGGGTGTTTACATGACTAATGAAAATTAACCTTTTGCAAATACCCCCATTTAACAATCTTTTGCATGAGATTTTTTTTTCCATACACAAACACAGCCTCTCTTTCATTCATTTAAAAACACATTCTGGAAAAGAGAATGACGTTGCTGTATATCCAATATTTCCATAATGTTTATTAGTAATTAATAGTAATGTGTTTTATTCTTCCATCCTTCTCTTCCCAAGCATTGCAAAAGATCGCACAGTAGGTAACGTGCACAGCTAACCATCAACACTGGCAAAATGTGGATCCATTCTTCATATGAACTGTAAACATGATAAAACCTTACTAGTATTAACATATCCAACATGTAAGGCCTAATTAAGAAATCCCAAATTAAATTTGCAGTTTACGTAACCATAACAAAGTCAGAGTTATACTTTGGCAGATTGTAGAATATTTGTCGGTTAGGGTCCCCAGTTCTAGGTGAGAAATAAACCAATCAATAGGAGATAAGCGTGGTGGTTATGGGACTTTTTTTTTTCTTCTCTTGGATCCTTTGGCGTGGAAGTAAACACAGGGGGCAAGGTGAGGACGGGGCTTCTGGCTAAACGAAAGCCGCCACCACACTTCTAATGTGGTTCTGTATACCTGGAGGACCAAATCTCAAAGGCATATGCAATGATTTAAATATCCATGAAATTGCACAGCAAAGGAAAACAACATTCAAATGATGATTTTTTCCAAAAAGGCCAGAGGGGCTCAAGCAACACCAAATCTGACCCAAATAGATAGGATCCACGATTCAAAACGCATCTGACCCGAACAGAGGGTGAACACAAACACTGGCAGCAGCATAACAACTGCCATGCAATGGAATATTTTTCCGACTTCATGTTTCAAAGATGTTTATATTTTAAAATATCCCATTTGCTCCATCTGCACCTACAAGATACAAGCTGCCACCACACATTTGCAGGTCCCTTTGGATCCATTGTGGGATTTGACTTGGAGTGATGTGTATCGTCTGGATGTACATGTGACCTCTAGCCTGTAGTCGTGGCTTTGCACAGATACTCATAAGTGTCTGATCCTCTCCAATAAATGGGCAGCTTTAACACTCATTTCAAAAAGGAGTCTGCAGCTGAAGGAAAGCTATTCATCTGACAGGACCATTGATTTATTTGTTTCAGCTCTGTTAAGACATTCTCTGTTTACAACAAGAAGAGATAAGTTAAGTGGAGATGTCGCAAGACTAAAATTTGTTTACTAATTACAAACAAATCACAGAGTCCATTATCTGGATGGACTGACTCATCCATTTCTGTTGCCTCAGTGGCCAAAGCAGGTGTTGTTCTTGAATAAACTACCTTGACTGCCTCTTGCTGGTGGCATTTTACAGCAACTAATTCAGCATCATTATTGCACCATTATTCATTCGGATTGTGTTTATCATTGCATAAGCTTACTAAAAAATATATAATAAAAAAAAGCATAACATTATATTACATGCACCGCTTTGCAGTGTAATAAATAAATTCCATTAAACTGGATATACAGTATTCCATAAAGAGCAAAAGATAAAAGCAGCTGGCGAGGAAACGGCAGCAGTGATGGCTGTTTTTGAGAAAACATTATGTGATGTTTTATATTAATTCTTGTTTTCTGCCGTTCTGTTTTCTTTAATTGTACTCACAAGTACGTGGCTGAATATGCTGGGTCTTTATGCAATCAAGGTGCTTTTTCTGAGATCACTTTGTCTCTGTTTTTTTTTCTTTTTTAAAACAACAAAAAACCGTACCTAGCTAAAATTATGATACTAGTCAGTTGGTAGCGTAAGCACTAGGTTCATCATTCGATGAGTAGCCTAATCATTTTCGCAGACGGTTAAACAACCTAAATGTACTTAACTGTAAACACCCTGGATTATGGTGCAAACATACTCCATTTCTACACATTGGCATTCACCAATTGGCCATAACCTTATGACCAGTGAAAGGAGAAATAAATAGCACTGACCATTTTGTTGTCCCATGTTTTGGGACATTCATGTGGATGACACTTAGACATGCACCACACACCCAGGCCAGGTCAGACCCCCCCCCCCCGATAGCAATGACACTCCTTGGTGGCAGTCGCCATCCTCAGGTTTTTAGAAACTACACCAAAAAACAACACGAGAATGGCACAAGGAGTTAACTCGGCCTCCAAATTCACTAGATCCCAAACTGATCAAGTATCTGTGGGATGCTGTGGAACAAGCCTGACCCAGAGAGGACCCTGTGGAACCCAAAGGCCCCCACTAACAACAATTTGTTGCCAGACACTACAGACAGCCTCAGAAGGCCCATGTCCATTCTCCGATGAGTGACAACGGCCCACACAATATGAGCAGGTCACAATGTTATGCCTGATTGGTGCATTGAAGGCATATTGAAAAAGACTGTCAAACAAAGAAGAAACCACACACACACACTCAAGCAGGCTACTTCTACTAACTTAAAGCTCCTCAGGGGCCATCAACAGATTTAAATGAAACATGAACTGCAGACGGATGAAAACAGAAAATGACCAAATCCAAAAATTGGATCTGCAACAAACAACTAAATGATGTTTTCTTCAGTTAAATGAAGTCACAATATTAAGAAGTTGGTCAGAATGTTATGGTTTATATGTCAATGTCAATATCTGCATAGACTGACTTAACAGTTGGGTACAAAGCTGTTCAGACAGAATATGTCTGGAAGAATGAGTCATTAAGCTTAGGAGATAACACCTTTGAATATACCTGAGGTTACTAGTCTCTCTCCATAAAGACATCCAGTTTTAATGGCTACATTGTTGATTCTTGATAAACTCTTTACAGCATTTTAGAGGGTTACATTGTGCACACATACAGTATATATTCTGAGTTATCATGTGCATAGGTAAAATGCTCAGCTAAAGATAAATGTCATGTGTAACCCTCATAGTATCAATGAAGGCCAGTGGTTCTCATGAAGAATTGATCACATACACTCATACTCCGCATGTTCTTCTCTAACTGACAAAGTTGCAAAATCTCTATATCAAATCTAACAAAGGCGTTAAAAGAAAAGCAGCAGTGTCATATCCAGAAGGGACAAGAATAATATATATATATAAATTTACAATGTGACATGGCAAACATGGAGCTCTGCAGGGATCCTTCAATACAGGTGCTGAGGAGCGAAAATAAAAATTTCTGTCTCCTTGACAAACTGTCACCCGTACAGGTTTCAAGCATAAATCATCTTATTCTGTATATAATGGGGTAAGGGTGAATGGCTCTGCCTACCAGATGGACTGTAACGTCAGCTAAATCTACCAATTCCTCCACACCACTTTTCAGCTCACCCGGGACAAACCTTTTCCATCAGTATTAAGAAATGTCTGTTTCCTACTAAAAACAGACTTCCTGATAGTGTTAGCATTTGTTCCAAGACTTCTGTAGGGCGATGTATGGATTCCAGGGGAGATTAGCATCAAGGTTACTGTATTTTTCCTGATGTGATTCAACACTCTCATGGAAGGGAAGTCAAGGGTGTTAGAATAGGCGGAAACAAAAGGTGTGAGACATGTGGGTATACTCTGGCTTCAACATCACCCAGTAATAATACTGTTATATTAACTCACAGAATAACACGTTCGGTGCACATGCTTTACTCCAAAGAGAGCTCCTTTATGCACCAATCAGACATAACATTATGACCACCTTCCTAATATTGTGTAGGTTTCCCTTGTGTCTCCAGAACAGTTTTGACTCATCAGAAAATGGCCTTCTGAGGGTGTTAGTGGGGGTTTTGAGTCCTGTTGGTTGAGGGGAGGGGCTTCTGTTGATCAGGCTTGTTTCAGTGCATCCCACAGATACTTGATCAGTTTGGGATCTAGTGAATTTGGAGGACAGGTCAACACATGGGTTTACATGTTTTTTCTTAGTTGCTCCTAAACTGTTTGTATGTGTGTGTGCCTGTGTGAGGCTGCATCCTGGTGGGGATGGCTACTGCCATCAAGTAGTGGTTATATGCCTGACCTTTTTACAGCAGTGTTGATGCTTTCTGAATTTTAATACCTCCTCCTCCACTTATCATCTGTCAGTGGAATGGTGTTGTCTAACATTATGTCTGCTGTGTTGTCTGCATCCAGAGATCCATCTCCATCTAGCTCCTAATAATCATGACTATTCCCTTGTCATTGGTCATGACAATGGATGATGGAGTCATCAAATCATACACCTTTAAACATTTAAATCTTAACTACAACATAAAAACCAGAGGCTGCTCAACATCTCCTTTGCCTATCTAAAAACACTGGAAAGAGAACAGATTGAAGACACTCTACACCTTTTTAAGTGTGAGTTGAACTGCCCTATAACTTCAATCCTTCATGCGTTTAACTGCTTGCTTAAAAAACAAAGCTTTTCTGAGACTTAGGGATAGATTTTATTGATCGTGTTTGTGTTTTGTTTTGTTTTTCTTTGGTTCTTAGGTCTCTCTTTCAAAAGACATTTTAATCACAGCAAGGCTGTGTGGTTATAAAGATTAATCAGAAGACTGAACCACGTGGTATAATATCACAGTCGGTATATAGCATGGACTGTAAATTCTTCAATCAGTCCTTCAATCAGGTGTGAACACATTAGAACGATGGAGCTGATAAAGAATACATTCAAGAGTGAACTAGCCTGGCCTAAACAACAATAAAATAGAACAGAATGTCTTTATTCTCATTGCAACAAGTACAGCAAAATTCTAAGGAACAGTCTTCTTTAAGTGCCATTTAAAAAGTTTAAGAAAAAGACACAAAAAAAAGTATAAAAGAAGGCACTAAAGCACATAAATGTGTGCACTGTAAAAATAATAATAAATAAATCAATAAAACACACTATTGTGCACAACACAACATTCAAACGGCAAGCAGTGTAAAATATGGTCTCACAAAATGCAACACCAGTCAAACAGTGCATTAATGGCTCTTGCGTAGAAACTGTTTCTAAATCTGTTTTTTTTTTTTTTTGCAAAAAGTGTATGTGCAGGATGGGTTGATCCTTGATTATGTGCTGTGCCTTCCTGAGGCAGTGGGAACTGTAGAGTTCCCCCAGGAACTTGAGGCAGAACCTCTTTCGTACAGGTGCATTGCATATTTTAATTAATTTATTTTAAGTAACTAAGTCAATACAACCTGAGATTCCTCTAGCATAAACATTCATTTAGCTTTCCCTGCAAATCATTTCATGTTGGTGTGACCTCTTTTATTGTATCTCATTTTGTTTTTTCAGTCCTGACATGCATATGCAAACCTGATGAATACCATTTTACTGCTAACCTACAGAGTACACATGGTTCCAGGCACAGACTGCATAAGAGAAAGTCAAAGCTTGGTAGCATATCTGAACTGAATTATTTGGATGGTCTTTGTTCAACACACTTCACCATATTTGCTTGCAAATACCAAATACAGGGGCAGCCTTGAGACGAGGCACTGGATCCTTACCTCCTTTAAGATAAGTCCTTCATTCCACAACGGCTGTGTATTATCTCTTTAAGAAACACAGCAGACTTTCTCTCTCCAGCTTTACTCATTGTTCACCAGGTATTGTTGGGCGATGAGGTAAGGCTGTGGTGCCAGGCTCTTCCTGACGTCAAGTCTGCAGGTCCAGCCGACAGCTTCTCTTTCAACATGGCTGGTGGCCAAATGATATCGCTATGGTTACTGCCTTTTCCCTCTACCGTAATCCATCTTGTTCCCAGCAAGAGGTGGCTTAGAGGGCACAGCAGGTAGCCAGGCCAAGGGGCACTGGCGAGATACAAATGCCAGGTCATATCATGTGTACTCACACCCTGAGACAGGAATCCCAACACTCTGTGCAACCAAGTATGACTGTTTGTCCATGCAAGACATCACAACAGTGACTGCTCTTCATAGCGCCGTGTAGCATGAATCATGGCACATAAATAGGGTATGAATATCCCAAATAAAGGCAGATGTTGTTGTCTGGATGATGCAGAATAAGGAGTATAATGACTCAAGCTGCGACCATTATAGTTGGGCTTTCATTTTGTCTTAAAGATTAGATTAGAATCAAAGTAACTTATTTCTCTAAAATGTGTCATCCCAGGCCATCAGCCAACAGGAAATTAAACATAAACGCACCTGAACACATCAGGGGAGACTGCTGCAGCAAATTAGAATGTGATGTGTGTGTATTTTCAAACATTAAAGCAAGTTACTGCATTTCTATGGAATTACAGTGCCCCCCTTCCTGATTTCTTTGATTTTTTTTTTTTTTTTGCATGTTTGTCACACTTAATTAAATGTTTCTGATCGTCAAACAAATCTAAATATTGTTCAGAGATAAAGATAAAATGCAGTTTTAAATAAAGGCTGTTATAATAATAACTTGAAATTATTCTTTTCCAACGCTGTGGAGCAATTTTGGCCCACTCATTTTTGTTTTATTTTTTGTAATTGTTGTAATTCAGCCACATTGGATGGTTTTGGAGCATGAACTACCTTGTTAAGGTCACACCACAGCATCTAAATACGATTCAGGTCAGGCCACTCTAAAGTCTTCATTTTGCTTTTCTTCAGTCATTCCGAGGTGGACGTGCTGGTGTGTTTTGGACCATCGTTCTGCTGCAGAACCCAAGTTCAACTTGAGGTCACGACAATCTCCTTAAGGACTTTTTGGTAGACGGCAGAATTCATGACTCCGTTTATCACAGAAAGTCTTCCGGGTCTTGAAGCAGCAAAACAGCCCCACACTACCAGCGCTAGATTTTACTGTTAGCATGATGTTCTTTTTCTGAAATGTTGTGTTACTTTTACACCAGATGTAATGGGACACACACCTTCCAAAACCTTTGTCTTGTCACTCCATGGAGTGTTTTCCCAAAAGTCTTGGGGATCATCAAAATGTTTTCTGGCAAAACTGAGATGAGCCCTTATGTTCTTTTTGCCATGCAGGCCATTTTTGCCTGGGTAATTTTGGTTGGCCAGCCACTCCTGGGAAGATTCACTACTGTTCTATGTTTTTGCCACATATGGATAATGACTCTTACTGTGGTTCGCTGGAGTCCCAAAGCTTTATAAATGGCTTTGTAACCTTTTCCAGACTGATAGAAAAAATACTTTCACACCACTGTAGATCCATACTGCATAATTCAGACTCGGATCTTGTCAACAAAGAGTTGGCAATTATACCGATCAGGTATAACATTATGACCACTGACAGCTGAAGTTGACAACATTACGTCATCTTGTCACTATGCATCCATCCCCAGGAGGATGCAGGCTGACAAAAAAATAAATAAATAAATAAACAAAACAAACAAAAAAAACACAAAGGAAAGTCTGATCCAGAGAAGCCATCCAGTTGCAGGCCACCACAGGACACCTCCAGAAGGCACATGTCCATTTTGATGAGTCACAACTGTTTTGGGCACAAGAGAGACCAACGCAATATGAGGAAGGTGGTCATAATGTCCTGATCAGTGTAATGTGATCGGGACTTAGATGAGTACATAATGATGAAGTATGTCAAGTTTTGAATGCAAGATATGTGCACAAAACCATGAACTGACGTTTACCATTTGCATTAACTATATCAGTGATCTTTCCCTAAACCTTAGCTTCAAGTATTTTAGTATATTTTAAAATGACAAAAGACCACTATTTCTACACTGGTTAGGAAAAACAAAATATGTTTATGTATTTCTGTACAATCCACGTTTGAACTACTAAACAAAAACAACTGCCAAAATCCATTTTGAAGAGAGACCCATGTAGAGAAAGAGAATAAGAAGAAACTGGGCTATATGCAAAGCAGCTTTTCATCTTTTCAGTGGAGCACAACCAGCCCGGACAGGTTGAGTAACTACACAGCATCGCCTCAACCGAACGGGCTGAAACGGCAAAACAAAAGCCAGCAAAGAACACAGTCCAACACATGTTACAGGCCTTGCATAATGGACAATAAACACAAAGGAAATATTTATACTAGCCTGACAGGGAGAATTTGGCATTCTCCACCTGAGGGATCCCAGAGGACGCCTTATAGCAGCCCTTCAGCATGCTGACAGATATCACAGCAGACAAGGCGCTCAGCGAAAAGCTCCTCACTTGCTTGGGACTATAAATACTCAGTTTTACTTTCCTTAAACCCTGCTGCCTGTGTATTTGTATGTCATAATCTAAGATTTGCACAAAATGTAAGAACAGAGAGGAAGTCCATAGCAGACATATAGTTTAACCTGTGTACAGAATTTACAGTATGGATGCAAGGATGGATGAACGTATTTTGTCCCTCTAGTAAAGTATTCATTTACACCAATCAGGCATAGCGTCAAGAAAACTGACGGGAGAAGTGAATAACATTGACCATCCCGTGACAATGCAATGTTCTGCTGGGAAACTATCATTGTTGTGGATGTTACTTAGACATATATCCCCCCACCTAGACCAGACCAGGCACCCCCACCCTATAGCAATGACACTTCTTGATGGAAGCAGCCATCCCCAGCAGGATGCAGCATGACGAACAAGTGATTTAGGAATAATTAAAATAAAAAAGCATGAAAAAACACACAAGGTGTTGACCTAGCCTCTGAATTCACGAGATCCCAAACTGATCAAGTATCTGTGGGATGCACTGAAACAAGTTTGATACACAGAGGTCCCTCCCCTCATCCCACTGGATCTAAAGGACCTAACAACATCATGTTTCCAGACACCACAAGACACCCTCAAGAGGTCCATGTCCATTATCTGATGACTAGAAACTGCTTTGGAGGCACAAGGGAAACCTACACAATATTAGGATGGTGGTCATAAGGGTACGCATGATTGATTGGCTGTCCCAAAACAGGTTGCAGTATTTCATGAAGAAGCTCATCTCTCATACTAGTTGTTTACTACCAGACATCTAATACCTTCTTCCTTTCACCATAAAGGTGAACGTTTAGCTGCCCTTTACCAATCAGGTTTATTTTATTAAATTGGACTAAATGGACATGAAAAGAAATTATGTTAAACCTGTCTGTGTGTGTCTGTGTGTGTGTGTGTTACCAAAACAAAAGGTTTGATTGGATAAGACACAGAATAGAAAAAGGGTACAAGCAGCTCCTCCCAGTCAAATTCAGTTTTCATCAAGGTAGCTTGAGTACAACCTCGTTCACTCACTGTTGTGACAGCAGAGGGAGAGCAAAATAGACAGCAAGTACTACAGCACTGCTAGCTTTTTATCCAAACCCAGTCACTATTGTCTATTTTCATGACTGTTGCAGACATCTCCGTTGTAAATGTCAAAGCGAGTTCGCAGATGTCAAATTTAACCTACTTACACAGTTTGGGTACTGTAACGGCCTAGATGTGGACGATGTACAAATGTTGATATGCAACTGATGAATATTCACAAGGTTAATTGTGCATTTAAAGAATGTTGCAAGTGTGGCAAGTACATTGTGGAAAAACCATTTGCATTTGGAAAAAGTGATGTGAAAGGTCCTTTTTTTAATCCCAAACTATAAACATTTTTCAAAATCACACCTAGCACAGAATGCCTAAACCGAACAACAACTTACAGTGAAGGTAATAACCCAAAAAGGTAAAGATTATACAACTAGATGCAAGCGTAATGATCTCACATGGGACCCAAAACACTGGTCAAACACAGAAAACAAAACCCAGTGCAGTCTTCAAAGTTTTGAACGGGTCATACCTTTTGTATTCAACTTCTTTAGGAGTTTTTGACAGGAATGAGTTGAATTTTTTCCTTCTCATACCGTAGGTCGCAAAAACACCATGTTGACTTTTACATGGCCCTGTGTTTTTACCAGTTTTCTTATGACCCTATAATTCCTAACACAATTTTATGTGCCAGATGATTTGCATGTCCACATCTGCATAGACCATATGTAGTGGCGTGCCAGGTGTGATGAGCCCTTATTTCATCCGAGCGAGAGTAAAACTTTCGTCTGCTGTACATTGGCGTTGTCAGCAGAAAGTGCGTCTTTTCCATGTATTGTCGTTCCGTGCTGACAGAGAGGTGTGAGAAGCACATGACAAACAATGGGCTCATCTGTGTGGTGTCGTTTTGTCATTTAGCAGTATAATGTCCTTGTCTGCCACAGCCTCACTTTGTGATTTACTGAAAATCTAAAACCGTGATTAGTGCAGCTGCAAGACAGCCAGTGGCTTTAAATTATTTGGTAAATGACACTGCTCTTGTTTGCATATTTCTAGTTTACTCCTTTTAAATCAGCTCCCCACCCATCAAAAAATGAGGCAACCGGACATCTGTCTTTTCCTGCCTGCCTTCCTTATTCTATCCAGCCATCCATTCATGCCTCCTCTTCCATTCCACTTCTCACCCGCCTCCCGTCCACCTTTTTCTGTTCCTTCCTCTTAGTCATCCATCTGTGACAACCTACACCTCCCTCACACACTTGAAGTCTGCCCATTTGTTGCTCTCTCTCACAACCCAGACACACCACTCGCCCGTTTTGCGCGTCGGCCTATTTGCGTCTGTTCACTCTATGCACGTTCACACTCTGCAGCCTCTTCCATGACACCTCTCCACCGGCGCTCTCATGCACGCCACCTATTTTTCCTTCCCACATTGTGCGTTGTGGGTGGTTCGAAATGCTTGTGGCGCGGCTACGAACGCATCATTTCCTAATTTAACTGTAGCTGCTATAAAACCACTCCCCACGCCCCCAGGGATTTGATCTACACATGCACCACTCCGTTTCAAGTTAAGGAGATTTTATTTTCAATTTAACTGCTGCTCATAATATCCCAACTGAAACTGAAACTACAAAATTTTGCGTAAAGTGCAGCTTGAAATATAGATGTCCCTTTCGCTTTTTAGATCTACTACACACTCACGGATAGGAACGAGGCCAGTCAACCTGAACCTGCCTTTTTAGCTTAGATGCATAAATAGATAAAGTAGCATACTTGATGTTGTTGCAGTTATGTGTTATTTTTGAATTTCCACTGATTGATACTGAATTCATGTGCAATTATAAATGATCACAAACCTCTATTTCATTTTTTTTTCTAAATCATCACTTGATGTAGAACCCCATGTCTTAAACTCAGAAGTCACTTTTTTGATGCTTCTAATGATGGTAATGCATCTTGGATTTTATGTGGTTTCACTTATGAAGGGACAGCACAAGGCTTCATAGATGGACTGATGGACCTTAGACAAAAGCTGGAAACTACGAGTAAAACGAATGTCTTCTTGTTTTTCCAGCAAGATTTTTTTTTAATTTTTTATACTTTTGTACTCAGTAAGGCTTGGACGTACAAGGAAAATATATGGGTATTATTCAGTGGGTTTCAGGACACATTTGGGATATAAAAAATATTTTTGAGGATTTTTCTTGCTCCAAAGCGTTGGAAGAAATGGCTCACATATGTGATTGCTATGAAATACAAAATAATGGATCTGAGTAATTTGAGTAAGAATCCGTGAAATGAAAAAAATAGACACCTGGTTATGGCAAATTGCAGGCTACTAAACACATTTCTAAAAAGCATGTCATGGCGGAATATGACAACAATGTGACCGGTTTGCAATGTGCAATCGCAAATTGCATGTTACACAACTTCATCACCACAGCATTTGATGCGTGCGAACAAATGCCTAATGAGACTGAAATGTCCATCTACTCTGATTTCATTTTCTGCTTTGCAGAGAATTCTGTTGCCTTGAAGCCAGTCTGAACTCCCCCCACCGCCAAACATGCCACATAATAAAACCTAAATGGCTTGTTACTAGATTTATATTCTGTTAAGAATCGAGTCTGACAAATAAAAGTAGCTGCAAACATGTGCTGCTTATTTCCAGCCTTCATTCTTCAGTGTACATTAAGAAAATTCATACAAGAGAACTCATACCACTGACTAGTGTAATTACAGGACAATGCTGACTCACTGGCTCAGAAATCTACATATTAACTGCGGGTCTGTGTACATTCGGTGCAGAGGTAGAAACCAAGCATAATGCATGAATCCTGCCATACTAAAGGCATTATATTAGAAGCAACACGAAGCAATCTTAATTTTCACGTGCATGTGAACATAATGAGTATTTGTCATAAAATTGCTGGGACGAAATTAAAAGAGGTGTGAAAGATGCTTCATCCCTACCGCTGCAGCACAAAGACCTAACCGCTCGCTACCTGTGAGTCACTGGCATCCAATATTAAAGCAGAACGCATAAAAGATAACAAAGATTGAACAAATAAAGATACACCACAAATGCACATGTGGGTCCAATAAAAGCGCGGTGATATAAATAAATATGAAACCCTCTAAAACTACAAAGCAAATGAGTTTGGTTGCTATGGGAAACTGCCTTTCAATGGAGTGTTGGGTATTGTTCTTAACGCCTTTGAATGGCGGCATAAATAGTTTATATAGTTGTTTGTACTCTCTCACACACACACATGCAGAAATGCGTTAATCGTCATCCTGCACATGCAAACATACATTCCCCTCAAATTCAAGCAGCATAAAACTAAAACCACACGCACCCATACATAGGAGTTTTCTTTACCATTTCGCCTATTCATTTTAGTAATGTGTGTAGTTCTACCTCATATGCCTGTTTACTGTGGCAAGGAAAGACTCACCTGGACTTGCAGGGTCACTCAGTCTGCCTATCCCATCACCGACTTCACCACCACCACCACCCACCAGGAGATGACTAGCCCTGACAACCTCCCACTGTGAACATCAAGCAAGCACTGGAAGGATAAAGCTGGGGAGAGGAGATGGGCAGATAAATTCTCAGTGGGTGCTCGAAGTATTGTTGTGGGAGAGGACGGGCAGAAATAAAAGGTTAGACAAGGACAGCTCGATAGGAAGGAAGGGGTACCTGAAACGATTTAAGCCGTGTAAGGTCGGGCACGGAAACAGAAAATGTAAATGGGATTGGGCAGATGTTTTGTTATTGTGTGAGGTGACAGCCTGTGGCAGTTTGTGGCGAATAACACACTTCTTTTCCACAGCAGGTTAGAGGTGAGAGATCGACAAAAAGTGTGAGGAGGAGAGAGACGGAAGTGTGGGATAGGAAGAGAAGTCGAAAGGAGAGAAATGGCCTGTTAAGGGACAGACAGGCAGAGAGGGAAGGAGGGATGAGGCACACAAGTGCAGCAGATGGATGGACAGATTGAGGGAGTGTATAGATTTAGCATGATTAACTGCCGTGACACACTCGCAGCTTCCTCTCTCTTTTTTTTTTTTTTTGTATTCTTGCCCAACCCCTCCTTCATATAGGTCTCCAGATAAGGTCACACAACTGTCCTGGCCACTGATAAAATCAGTTTTTTATGTTTTGCTAATAAAAAATAGTTTTAAGTTTGTTATGTTTGTCTGAAAAACTTCAGTTCCTCCACCTCTATTTTTTTATTCCAGCTTATTGCCTTGAGTTTATGGTTCACAGCTTTACTGGTTTTCTCACCTGCCCTTAACAATCTTTGTTTTCACCGGTGTTCCTAGGAAAATAAGGTCTGAAAAATTAATTGCATGCTACCCACGGAACACCAGACAGCAGAAAGATTCTAAAATGGTCAAGTATTTGTGGGATACACCTGAATAAGCCTCATCCACAGAGGCCCCTCAACCCATAGGACCCATAGGCCCCCACTAACACAGAACACGACCCATGTCCATTCTCTGATGAGAATGTTTTGAAGGCAAAAGTTAGACCTACACAACATTAGTTCATAATGTTAAGCCTATCGCCTAACTGTTGTGTATCTACAAAAGTCTCTATCTCTAAAACCACTTCCTGTTTACGTGTATAGTTTTAAAATTCCATTCCATTAAAAAGCACTTAAAATGTTGGTTATTATGCCCCACATTACCCCTCATTTTTCCTCGTCTCATGCTTGATCTGCGCACATTTCATGAGGCACCACCATGGCTTATTGGTTGCAAAAGACAAACAGTTAAGTTCTGCAAAACAATTACTCAAATATTATAAATAACATCACTAGAGACGAATGGGACGAGAGTCATCGCTGGTATATAGGTCAAATTAAATTAGCCCTGTGCCTCTAGATAAGAAGTCAGGTGTAAGGAAGATAGTCAAAAACTAGTTTTTGTGACTTTATAAACATGATGTCATTATTTTCCACTTGGATGTGCCTCCCGCTGCCTACATGGCCAGACGGCTCCCCACCTTCATCTGTCTAACACCAGGCCCTTTCATAGATTACCTTTCAGATGCAATCATGTCACATCTCACTTTTCTTTCAGAGCAGTGTTATCCAGATATCCTTTATTTAGTTACTGTAATAGCTGCAGAGTAATAGGTACAGTAATAAGATTAGTATGTTTCTTCTTATTATTATTAGGGGGGAAGAGTCTTAACTAATTATGTGATGTACAGCACAGCATGCATTCCTGTTGCACATGCACGACTAACAAATGAAATTGCCCAATTAACTCATTTTCCAGCTGTAATTACAGGGCGTACATAGTGATTACTGAGGCTATTGTCAGTTACTGTAGTGTACTGCAAGTGGTGTAAGAAACTACCAGTTGCTCACCAAACAGTCATACCCGCACGTGGCAGTATGTGATTAATTATATTTATTATGTTGAGTCCCAAAGAGGTAATTTCTGTCAAGACACGGAGGTCAGATCAGTAAAACAATGATATTTAAATGTCACCAGATGAGGGCTCGTTTCCAAAAGGGGACTACTAAAGCTGAACTAATCAAGCAAAAATGTCCCCCTTAGTGTTTTGAGGTAAACTCTAAAACAACAATTTAAGACTCAGATATTGCGGTTCTGTTTCATGTCAGCTGTAATTTTAACAGGTATTCATTACGATCCCTTGTGCCACGATCTGAGGCAAAACTCCATTAGATAGTAGGTCAGCTACTACCCTACCCTAGCCGGCAGCAGTAGGTAATAGAGATGATGGGACATGCAACTACACTTCAACCAAACATCTCTCCCTTCTGCCAATATCAAAAATAAGATACAACCAGGCACCAGCTACATAGCCTCAACAGCAGGAGGTAATGAGAGGTGGTGGGACATGCGACTACACTTTTTTTCACTTGTAAGATTGCTTTCCAGACCAATTATTGGGTGTCAGGGTTTTGAAAAGATGTCAGAAATCCTGACTGAAAAGACATCATGATTCTGCAATGCGTAACAGGAGACATTCAATTGGATCTCGGGAATAGGACGTCATTGTGATTTGGAAGTGAGAGTTTATACCTGAGAACTCTCTTTCACTCTTAACTCATATGAAAAAACAAAAAACAAAAAAAACTGATCCAAATACATTCAAGTCTGAAAAGGTGGCCCAGGAGATAGCCCTCACCAACACCATGCTGTGTGGACCATGGTGCCCAAGGCCTTCATGTAAACGCACTCACTCACTCCCAACTTGACAGCCAGATGGTACCCATCTCTCCTATATGCACGGCACTGCTCTCTGGAAGGCCCTTGACAACTGTCATCTAAGCTTGAGGAGTGTTTAGAAAGAAATCCAAGAGCGAGCAAGAGTAGTGAGCATGACAAATAGTAAATGACACACATGCAGTCATACATTTTGCAGCCATGTCACTGTTCAGAACTGGACCTGTTATTGCATCAAACCAAGTCATGATGCTTTCTTGGCCTGATGTCTGGTAACAAAACATTTAGATTTCATTGAAGGGCACATTTTCACCAATACAGATAAAAAAAATACCTTTGATTCCCAAGTGAGTGATTCCACATCAAATTTCGGCAATGAAAATTTTGTGTGCATGGGAAGTTTGGGCTGACTTTCCACTTGCTTTCAATTTAGCCTTTGAATATGCAAATAATCTGTCAAGCACGTTAAACGTTAATTACAGGGGAAAAAAAGGTGTTTTGCATCATACTGCATTAAAGACTTTTCATTGGGTAGTTGTACAATAGACTGGGGTTGTGTTGTAAATCCAGATTGTGTTTTCAGAGCAAGGTAATTTAACAGTATGAAATTATGAATCTTGTGATATCACGCATCCAGTCATAACATTTCTGAAAAATGACAAATAAAAATAAATCCCCATTCTCCTGCTCTCCAAATTTGCTAATATCATTTGCATAATTTTGACATCTTCACACTAGATTGGCTACATCGGGGATAAGGGGGTGAAGGGGAGAATTGTAATTGGCAAAAACAACCATTTCACAACTGGAACCCAGCTTTGCCAGTTTGTTTTTTTTTTTTTTTTTTTTTTTTTCCATACTTGGGACAGAGAGAGACGGTGAGAGAAAAAGAAGCAGGAAATGATGGAGAGGATTGGGAAGGGCCATCTGGGGTCTGCTGGAGAGCGAGGAGGTTCCCAGCTGTCAGAGTTTCCCAGCTGCTCAACCGACCTTCACTGTGCCAGTGAGTGGACCATGGGAATGACTTTGTTGCTCCTGGAAGGAATTATAGACTGCCTTGTTTCGTATTGCCCTAATATGTCTCTGTTTGGAAGAAGTGGCATACTATCAGTCCTGTCAGGATCAGTACCAGTAAAACTCTGGAAAATATTAATGTTTGCATTCATTATTACACAGGATACAATGTTACAATCGCCTGCGCCAAGGTCTGAGGCAAAACACATTTAGAAGCCCAGTCCAACTGAAAAACTGACCAGCAGGCTAGCAGTCAGCTAGCAACCAACAAGGACACACTAGCTAACTAGCCTAGCCAACAGCAGTAGGCAGCATGCGGCACATCATTGGGGTTTTCAAGTGGGCACCTCCCTTCACCGATGTTTGGGTAAATTAGGCCCACGTAATCCCGTTCCCCAGCTGTTAACTCAGAGGAGGAAATGAATTAGAGGGTGAGTGGGAAATGCCAGCATTTCAACCACCCTGACAGTAAGAACTAATGGGATATGCGACTATATTTGCGACTTCATTTCAACCAACACTTCTCCAGGTCGGGTAAGCCAGTCCCTCAGCCATTGTCCCCAAGGAGTAGGGACTTCCAGCATTCATTATTACACTGGATAAGATGTTACAATCCCTCGTATGACTTTCAACCACCGAGAGATTAATTTAGCCCTCCTACTAACTACTAAAACCAAAGGATGAATGGGTCCTATATGATAAAACTAAGGGATAATCCGCATCAAATCAGACGTGCAGATGGTGTTGGTCAAATCAGACTGTAGGTCAAATGTTCAGAATACAATCATATAAAAAGAAACCACACTCAACGTATTTCCATCAACCACAACCACAACCTCTACTCCACTATTTAGCTAAAAATGTAATCTCCCACATGCTTTGAAAAGCCTGCATAAACCCCTACAACCTCTACAGTCAAAAAGGACACCGAAACTAGCTGAACAGAGCCACAGAATGAACAGCAGGAAAAGATAACTTCTTGGCAAAGTACACATGTAAATGGGCCAGCATTAATACTGAGAGGAAAGGATGATAAAAATGGTGAACAGGTGAAAGGGTGGGTGTGGTTAATCAGGTGGGAAAACTCAGAGCATCTGGTGCAATGATAAAGAAATGCATTAACCGGGAGCATGGCAGCAGGGAGGGGCCGAGAGACAGAATGAACACTGCCAGGATCACGATGTTACACCATTTGAAACAACAGGAATGCCTTCTCTGTTACACAGTGTGTTTTCTCTCTGCCTTGATCACTCTCTATTTGTGTCTCTCGCTCTAATCGCTCCCTTTGAGGGGTGCCTCTTGTGTAAATCCTTGTTTAAACACGAACATCTGGCTCAATTGGCAAACGCCATTGTTTCATCTCTGTTGGAGCCGACTCATTTATTTAAAAAAAAAAAAAAAGGGAACTGTCACAAAGCTGAACATTTAAAATTTGCATTTATAAAACCAATCCAGGTTTCATTCAAAAAGTATGGTATGAAGTATGGGAAGCAGATTGGAGGCCGTCGTAATGAGATTGGGAAATACAGATTAACTCCCAAGGAGTCAGCACATTTATGCCAAATTTAATCAGAGGCTCCAGTGGCATATTTGCCAAATCTTACAAACAGCATATGTGAGTGTTTGCACTTGTCCACGTTGTGTAGTGTGAGGGAACATAAATTTCTTAATGCAATTACACAGCGGGAACTCATCTTCCTATTAGGGACTTAAACAGTCCCTAATAATGTAAATCATTAAAGCACAGCATGCAGACTTTCTTTAAGGTTCATGTAAGCGTATGTTTAGGTTAGGATACACTGTAGAAGTCAGGTCACAAATATAATTTCATTGGAAGGAGTCGAAACACAAGTCTTCACTCCTTGGTCTTCACAAAGATATCTGTACAAAGTGAGGACGTTATAGCTGGACCTCACTTTTTTACGAGGCTGTTCTAGGCTCAAGACTAGGGCAAGGGTTAGGGTCACGGCCTTTATTTGAGATGATTAGGGAATGCCTCATGTCTAGGACTGTCCTCATAATAATAGCAATACAAACGTGTGTGTGTGTGTGTTTTATTTTTTGTTCTCTTATATTATAGCAAATATGAATGTGCAGTGTAGACGTACGATACAGTTGAGTACAACATGACTGAATCCAAGGCTTTAATTGCCTAGTGAATGAAGACAGATTATCACTATGTGAATATTTATGGTTAAATGTGTCTATGCACAAGTACTTATCATTTTGTGGAATCACATGTAAAAAAAAAAAAAAAAAAGGTATAGTTGCCACCAAATATGTAGCAAATGACAATTAAAATACTATACAAATCAAACCAAGTAAAACGGTGCACTCAAACGTAGCTGTCCGTTACAACTACACATGAGAAGACCCATGCAAAACGGCTACTAAGCAATGCAGCACCATATAACACAGCCAAAACTCTCGAAGGGATAGCACAAAACGGACTGTCCAATTCATTACAAAAAATATGTATGGGAAAAACTGTGGTTGACTTCTACATCAGCATCTCACTTTAAAGATAAAGTATACTTTGTCTTTGACTGCTCAGTGTGGTCTGCAACTGCCCCTCGAGGATAAATAAAGTGATTTTTAACTGAATAAAATAACAAAACCTATACCAAACAAGTTTACAAGAAACATGTCATAAAACATTTTCACAAACATACTCACCATATTGAAGCGGAGTCCTCTGGCTCAGCTGGAGACATGTTCAGTGGATCTGAGCAACTCTCGGGAGTGCTTGCAGGAAGAATGTGCTTCCTCCCCTTTTTCTAGATTCAAAAAGGGTCCTACTGCCAGACATCCTGTTATCTTCTCTTATGTACGTTAATGCGGTTGTCCCTCTGACATGTACCACAAGCTTAGGCTTTGTTACTGACTAGAGTAATGCCAGTCCCTTAAAGCAGTAGAGTCCCTAAACAGGACAAAAACACTACAAAAGAAAACCACCCCTATAACTCAGGAAAGTCTCAAGGAAAATTAAGAGCCCAAGTAGTGTTTACTTAGACAAAACTCCCCAGATCCCAATACGATCAACCTTGGAGGGATGCATTGGAACAAGCATAATCCTCACAGCGAAGGAATGGCTGCCAGTGTTGTTGGGTCAGAGACCTTGCCTCTGTCCCAACAGGTCAGAGAAGTTTTTGGAAGCACAAGATGGCTGATAGTCATTTATTTTAGCCGCTTTCATACATACTGGAATCTGGTGAAGAAGTCCTAAAGTCTAGGTTGACATTTCCATGGAATTCTTATTATGTGTGGTAAACATACTGTAAATTGTCTTTTTTTTTGTACTAGTATTACTGTACGGAAGCCTGAACAATGTAACTTCAAACCCCTAAGACCGAAAATATCCAGATTTGAATTGCTACAGCCAAGAAAACATTATCCACGTTGTCCATGTAGCTGAGGTAAAGGCAGCATCATACTGAACAACACATCATAACTCTTTCGAGAGATTAGTTTAGAAATGCTAACACAGAAACAATACAATGCAGGCCTTTGTCAAACTGAGGAAACACATAATGGTGTGTTTATAAGACTGTCGAGGGGGAAGCAGATGTATAGA